>NC_059473.1:96840237-97462268 GCF_018139145.2 Gymnogyps californianus
TACTGGATCTTATCTTGAAGAAGCTCAACCTCCAAGATCACAAACTCTGCACACATAAAAAAGAAAATTACAGTGTAGCTTCCTGAAATATGTTTCATAGTATCAGGCAAGTACAGGAGGGAAAAAAGTGTAAAGGAGTCCAGGGAATGGAAGTAAATAATTTTACTCTATTTTTTATCTTAAATAATACTAAACTTATCATGCAGAGTGTTGGCCTAACAAATTATTACTCGTGATATAAGCTCAAAGCTAGTAAAGATGCCCATTGAAATAAAATTACAAAGATATGTCAATGTTTTCTTGGCTCAGGGTCCAGAAAAACTCATTTATGGTTGGACTCGATGATCTTAAAGGTCTTTTCCAACCTAAATAATTCTATGATTCTATGATTCATGGGGCAAACTGCTAACATTAGGAAAAATGCTTTTTTGAGCAAGGAGGGTGGGGAAGTTCAGGGGAGGATGAGAATGTGGGAGAGGATGATCACTTCTTTAGGGCATGCACAGAAGGGATTGTGAGAAAAGATTTGGAGAGTGAGCAACAGTGGGAAAGAGATGCTCCTTCCTCACAAAGCCTCCCTCCTTGAAGAATTACTGAGACAGAGAAATGCCAGAGTAGAAACAAAATGGAGTAAAACTCCTACGATGGCAGGGAAGACATTACTTTACCTTTATGGTT
Organism: Gymnogyps californianus; assembly: GCF_018139145.2. Classification (NCBI taxonomy): domain Eukaryota; kingdom Metazoa; phylum Chordata; class Aves; order Accipitriformes; family Cathartidae; genus Gymnogyps; species Gymnogyps californianus. Next base: position 96,840,916 of record NC_059473.1, read on the forward strand.
CAAGGCCTTCTTTGGAAATCAAACAGACATAAAACTAACAGAGTAAAAAGGTATTCTGTTTAATGCAAAGTGAGGGGATTTCTTACAGTGGATACACTCCACAGACATATAGTGTAGCAATTCTGTATAGTAAAGGGGAATGCATAGAAGATGTGGATTTCATTATTGGAAGGTTCAGTGTGTTATCAACATTATTCTCACACTAAATCCAAAACACACTGTACCAGCTACTAAGAAGAAAATTAACTCTGTCCCAGCCAAAAGCAGGACAATGACTTTGGGAAAAAAATAACTTACAACTGCTTAAACCTAGAAAAGGCTTCTATTCTGGAAGCATCCTGTGTTTTGCACTCTATTTCCTTCAGTTCTATGAATGTGGTGTTTGTTGTAAAAAGCACTCTATCATTAGTTTTTGGTATGCCCCAAAAGAATGTTATTTTTCTGTATTACAAAATATATGACAATAATTTCTCAAGTCACAGTATACTTCACTGATAACAACTTACTACTTTGTAGAATAAGAAACAAAAAATAGATCAGCAGCAGTAAAAACTATACATATATTTTAAATACAGTACCCCTCCTTCTTATATGGATATGACAGAAAAATGTTTGACATTCTTAGATAGTGTAAAATAGTATGGTTTTGTTGAAATAAATGAAATGACACTGATCAACATAGTTGTGGATCTGTTCCACAACTTCTAGTCACTTTTTCAACAACAAATATCAGTCATTTTATTTTTTATTAACAGTTTTTTGGATATATGGTCTATAAACACAATTTGTTTAGTCATCCATCTGGTATGACAAATGGTGGACATGATCAATGAATGCAATGAAACATTGCTGTAGCAAGCTAAATATTTAATAATTAATAGCTTAAAACCAGAGCTCAAATCAATTTGTCTAGTGTGACTTAGACACTCTTACAGAAAAAAAGGGGTTAAATATTTCATTTTTCTAAGAAAAACAATGGTTTATCAGTCTCTCAGATACCTTAAAAGCAATTGTCGTAATTAATAATAATAGATCTTATGAACAGACATAACAATAATGTTTTAAAGTCTCTTCATACCATAACAAGGATAAAGAGGAGCAGATATATGAGTGGAGATTCACAGGAGCAGTGCTTCTTGAGTGAGCTCTCAATAAACATATGCAAATAGGCCAGCATGTAAACAATTACTGTTCACTTCATTCACCTAACACCACCACAAGTAACAATGTTTCCATCAGACACAGTCAGCTCTGTACGTGCTGATGGGACCTCAGCATGATTATTTTATTTCCCCAGTGCTCTATTAACCTTTAACATGCTTTAAGGAAGATCCCTGAGTTCCTCCTCTTCAGCTCCATCACTAGCAGCTCTCGTGCTTTAGATGAGCTGGTGCAATTGCAGGGCTACTTTTTCTTTTAACAGAGAGGGACCAAAGGAAGGAAGGGGGGGCACTCCTTCTATTAAAGGGGTGAGTCAAAGCAGACTAATAACATTACATGGAGCAGGGAACTGGGGTACAGAGATCTTGGGAAGCCTTGTATTTCCTGCATGTGGTGAATAGGATGGAAGTTCAGAGAAACAGCTGGCAGATGGGCTGTATGAACTCTGCTAGGAAGACAAACACTGAAAATGGGAGAAAAATTCCCTTTTAGAATTTTTTTTTCCAATAAGAGGCAACCATCAGGGAATTCTTGTAGTCAGACAGTCCCTGAACAATGTAGGATATGACTGGCAAAATTGTTTCTCTGATTACTCAGTAAAAATAAGAGTGAGTGGGGAAACAAAATTGATCATATACAGTAAAACAAGACCTGAAGTGGCTGAAGCAAAAAAGGAAAGGACAATTATAGCCCATTGTAAATAAGGACTGTGTCAAGACAGAGATATTTTCTTCTCTGCTCATAAAACACCAGTGACTTTGGTTTACATGACGAAGTGTAGTTTTGTCTGTAGTTTTGATACCCTCTCCATTAACTAGTGTATTTTAGGGCAACTGAAAAATGAGGGGTTTTTGAATGCAAGTCTGTGCATCGATCTGCAAGGAACATGTTTTGGTCTAAAATAAAGATGACTTAGGAGAAGTAACAGTGATTTGGAAAGTAGCTTATTAAAAAGTTAAGTTACCATAAGAACATAAGTACTATATTAGATGGATTACTATAAATGACAATCGATATAATAATGAGGCTCTGTGAGCTCTAGACGCTGACAGTTTCAGAGTGTTGAATTCCCTCTCTGAATCCAACCCTAGCATAGCCAGTCTATTTCATCTTATGAAACCTCAGACAGATGTTTTAATGTTGCTTTCTTCTACAAAGCAAAGTTCCTGTTACAAGACGAATAATTCCTTCCCAAATAGCTGATTGTATTTGAAAACAAGCAATCAAACAAAAGTCAGACTATTTGTTTATAATTATTTCTGCTGTTCTAGTATTAAGATTTGAGGGTAACCTGTGACAGCAGCATGGTAACGTTGTATTTCCACTTATGTTCTCCACTTAATATCTATGAATGTCAGTTGGCAGAACCTTAAAGTGATCATTGCATTTTGAAATGAAAAACTCAATTCAGCATTTGGTAAGAATTTTGATTTTATAAATCAAATCAACAGTTTCTTCTATATACTAACAACAATTTACCCTATATTCTCTTGTTCATTTACTACCATTACTACTAATTATAACAGCACAAAGAAGTGAAGTAGAAAAGCTAATGGTAAGATGAAATTCCTGCAAAGACTCTTACATCTGCACTGTCACACCATGAATAAGCTTGGGTGACAACGTATAAGGTCATATTCCGAAATACCGGACTGGGAACTTCACGCATATGTAGTGTGATTGAGGATCACTTTTTCAGAATTGACTTGTCCCTTTCTGAGATTCTCTTTCAGCCAATAATAATGTATGAACAACAAAATTAAAAACTGATTTGCATAAGGCATTATCATTATAATTAACTTATTAATTTAATAAATAAGGATTGAATTTCATATTTTAAAATATGAAAGAAGATATATAGACCTTTCTGATTAATCTGATTTTAATGTGTGCTTGGATGAAGTACAGAATAACCTATGAAAGCCTCATTAATCTTAATAGATTGCTGATTATGCAGGTGGCAATCATTAGGTGGACCTATCTGACCTATTTCACTGTCTACCATTGGCTGCTAGAAGATAAGCCTCTATTCCATTAATGTCCATGTCTAAAACTTCTGCAACTATAGTGCTGCAACATCAGATCCTCAGTTAACTGACATAAAGAGTAAGGACTGCAATTTACAGAACTGTGTATTGGGTCTGGCTGAGATGGAGTTAATTTTCCCGATAGCAGCCCTCATAGTGCTGTGCTCTGTATTGGTAGCTAGAAAGGTGTTGATAACACACCAGTGTTTTGGCTACTGCTGAGCAGTGCTCAAACAGCATCAAGGCTGTCTCTCCAACATTGACCCCCCTCACCAGCAGGCTGGGGGTGGGCAAGATCTTGGAAGGGGACATAGTCAGGACAGCTGACCCAAACTGACCAAAGGGATATTCCATACCATATGATGTCTGCTCAGCAATAAAAGCTAAGAGAAAGGAGGAGGAGGAGAGGGGCATTCGTTATTACGACGTTTGTCTTCCGGAGCAACCACTATGTGTACTGAAGCCCTGCTTCCTGGGAAGTGGCTGGACATTGACTGCTGATGGGAAGTAGAGAATAAATCTTTTGTTTTCCTTTGCTTCCATGCAGGGCCTTTGCTTTTGCCTTATTAAACTGCCTTTATCTTGACCCACAAGTTTTTTTCCATCTTATTTTCTGCCCCCCATCCTGCTGAGGAGGGGAGTGATAGAGCGGTTTGATGGGCATCTGGCATCCAGCCAACGTCAACCCACCACAAACTGTGAGCCAAGATTTTCAAAACAGTTTCCTGTAGTCAGCTTGAAATTTGATTCTAGAGAAAGCTCTCAATGTTCCCAGGTTTGTAAAAGTTAAGCTACTGATTTCAGTGTGTGGCATTTTAAGGGAAGCCTAAGAAATTCAGTTCTGAAAATCTGACTTCTTTTCTTTTCAGTAACAACTTTAGTCATCTGTCAGATTGATAGAAAGACTAACTTAAAACCCGTCACAAGACAGACAAATACGAATTTGTTGCATTAATTTCTTTTATCTTCATCCTTTTGTGGCTAAATGCTGTTCTCCCCAAGTGCCATCCTCCCTTAGCAGCTCACGGAACTGAGATCAAGTGAACTCCCCAGCCCTGCAAATGAGCTGTGGTGACTTTCTGGGTGCTTTCTTCAACTTGCTAGAGCAAAATTCAATGTGCAGCCCCACGGCATGCAAAGCTACAGGGGGATGTCAAGGAGAACATCATTTGCTTCCAGTTCTTTCCCTTCCTTCTCAGCTGCTGAGGGGAGCCAGTATGCACATGGTTTCACTCCCTCAGAATTACAACACTCAATGACCTAGGCAGTGAGGCGTGCATATCCTTTGCTAGGCTGAATAGGCTGTTTTGTCCTGACTCTCTCTGCAAGGATAGTGCTTGGAGAAACTCTTTTGCCATTGCTGAATAGGGAATAGAGCCATGAATAGAACATCTCTGTCTCTTAGACCTGGAGTTTTGCTACCCCTTCATTAGCTGCCCCTACAAACAGTGGCCCATTTTTTCTATTTTTATCTAGTGACTGCCCTGCTTCACTGCTCTGCAACCTTAGATGAAACCCTCAGGTCTAGTATTTGCATGAGATTTGTTTAGCTAGCCAATTAATTGTATGTTTTGATATTTGGGAGATAACAGTTCCTTTAAAATTCCAGTTAATGTGAGCTGAATACTGTCTTCCGTCTTTTAGATCAAGGTGCTTTTATATGCCCAGTTTCAGAGATTGTGCAGCTGCACTGTTCTGGTCGTCTTATGTGATGTGAGAAAACATGTGGCTCTGGACAATGTTTTTAGAGGGAAGAGCACCATAATAGTTTCACATTGTTATGAAACATTTCACAACAGCAATTGCCATACACATGAGTCTATAACTGGTATCTGAGTGTGAACTGTACTCCAAAGAGCTTTGCTGATGAAACCTGTGAAATGCATACAATAATGGAGCTTTGAAGAACAGAAACAGGAAGATCTGTTGACATAGGTTATTGGCACCTTAAGTAAAACACCCACAGGCATATTATTTTATAGGCTATATTGGCAGAACTCAACAGACATGAGAAGTGAAACCAAAGAATTCTGCCCTCATTGCATGCTGACATAAAGCAAATAATCTGAATATATTTCTGAGAATAATCCAGTAACTGCTTCTAAACTTATTGCTGACTCCACAGCAGGGGTCAGGAATCAGAGTCGCAGTGCGTGGTATGTATCAGCGAATTGTGTAGCTCTTTGCCAAACAATACCATAGGTCATGTATTTCTCTTTTTTAGAATATCTCTCCCAAGATCCATCATGCAGTTCTTGGGCACAGAGGCATTCATTTAACTGTTAAAGGAAGTGAAGAGATTTTTGCAAACAGTGATATCCCAAAAAGATTTTTTAAATTAATTTCCAGTCCTAGATTTAACATTTAAAGTGTTCTGCCAAGTTAGCCATGATAAGAAGGTTGTAAAAGAGTTTACCCTTTGATAATAAACTCAGAAGTTCTGAGAGTAAATACTGCATTGTTTCCTGGCTGATACTTATTCCACTGGTTTTATCTTGATTTTTCCTAACTAAGGGTTTCATGACAGTATGGTGGGTAAAATTTAAAAAGAAAATTGCAGACTTGCTGATGAAGGGAGGGAATATTTATATACCAAACCAGTAGCAGGGAAGTGATGACTCAAATGCTATTAAATGATCTTACATTTTTAACCAAAAATTGCTGACAATTTCATTAAATATGAAACATTAGATTAATGGATTCAGAATCTTAAAGATCTTCTATAGCAATTTTCCTTAATCTATAACCTAATTGGACAATCATAAATTATACTCAGGAACAGATCTATTTTCTAATAAAGATGACCCTTTATTCAACTCATAAAGCGTTAATACTTGTTGAAACTATATATTGGTACATATTAATTTATACTAATTGTTTGTACAGTGACTGAAACTATTCTATCATTTTTATTACATACAAAACCACATGTGCTTTTAAGCCATTTGCAGTTTAGAATTAGACATAAAATTCACAAATTACAGCAGATGGAGGAATGGTAGGGGAAAGAATAACATGGTTCACAGCTGAGATCGTAGGATGGATTTCTTGTTTCTTCTCTCCTTTGTTATCTTTTCTTTCCTTCCTTTTACCTTTTTGGTTTGTGGGGTTTTTTTTGTTTGTTGGTTTTTTTTTTCTTTTTCCCTTCTGGAATTCTCATAATGAAGCAAGGAAAAAAAGCAAGCAGTCATAAATGACCCCCTATAGAAATGGAAGTGTCTCTCATGATGGTCTTATGGTGGATACAGGCATAATGTAAGTCATGTATTGGTGCAATTACAAGTTCTATGCTACTGAAGTATACATGCAGAAGAGGAAACAGAGGGATGAAAGTGACCTTTTCATACTGTCTCCTAGGAAATCTTCTAAGGTGTGTCCTGGTTATAAGACTATTGAATATTTCATAGGACTTTGATGATCACATAGAAAACATTATTAATAAATATACCAATAAGTAATAGGATTACAAATTAAAATAGTGCCCAGAAACTGTAGGATGGTTTGAAAAAAATATTCAATACAGTTACAAAAATTAAAAAATTCTTTACTTCATCTGGAATAACCTGAATAAAAAATGGGAAAAAAAGAACTAGACAAAAGTTCTGTCAAGAAGAATGCTAGGGTTATCACTTCAGATCCTAAGATGAACTTGAGCAATAATGTCACATTCCAAAAAAAAGACAGTCATAGTACCAGTATGAATAAACAAGAATATGTTTTCCATATTAAATGAATTAACTTTTCCACTCTTGTTAGTATTAGCAGTGTCTCAACTGGATCCTCTTGTGGAAGAACTGGGCAGTGAATATTATGAAAGATGCAAACCAGCCAGATTTAGTCTAAGAGCATCAAGAATAATGAAAGATCCAGGAACCAAGACCCAAAAAAAAGATTAACCTAGTTTATGAAAGAGGAGACTGGGAGAAGACACAATAACAGCATTCAAATACGCAAAAGGTACTACAAAAAAAAGTGATGTTTGTGATAGGGAAGATGAAAAATGTGTATCAGATTTGTAAAATCTGTATCAGATTTCAAGTAGGTCAGAAATTAGAAAAAAAAGCTTTATAAAAACATTCTATGGATTTTGTGTGATCCTAGTTATAGTGAAACACTGAAATGGTTTAGAGAAATTGTGATGCGTCCATCACTGACTGCTTTGCAAAATCCTAGAGAACATCTCCCAGGAATGAGATCTATTACTTTAAGCCATGGATTAGGAAAGGAACAAATGACATTTCAAACTCCTTTCTTATAATTCTCTGTGATTTTCCACCTAAAAAAAATACTTCATTAAATATACATTCAAATATTCATTTAAAAAAGTGTTTTTAAGTAATCACAGTAGGCTTCAGGAATGGAATGAATTAGGAGAAAATGTAATAAAAAATGTTCAGAGACTTATAATTACAAGATAATAAAAAATCCGTAACAAACCAAAACACTTGGGCCACTTTTTTATTTTAATCTTTCAGAGGATTCTGGGACTATCCAGTGAGTTACTTAACTGATCCTTTCCAGAGTTCATTTTGTATATAATAGAGTACATGATGGAAAAGTATAAAAGTATTATCACTAGGCATTAGTCACAATTCAGTATTCAGAAGACTCATGTGAAATTTGCAAATCATCTCAAGTCCATTTTAGAGTGTTTGAAGCTATTTCCCTATGCATCATTAACCATTAATTGAATATTGGGTTGCTCACTTAATAGGACTACTATTTATAACTCATTTAGTAGTTAGAAAAGTTTAGAGGTGAAATTTTCATCCTATAGTCATCAATAGTAATTGGGCATTGGTGTCATCAGTGTTGGAAGGTCACTTAGAAGCTTCTACAGCCGTATTAATAGCAGTGTACTGGATATATACTAAATGTTCATTTTTTAAATGAAGGACATTTTTACAGTAAGTTAATTATCTAATGCTTTCAAGAATCCTGGGTATATCTCATTTTGGACATACTGACTTAAGTTTACCTATCTATATGTTTTCAGTTTTTCCAAACAATCTCTTTCTTACTTACCTACAGTGACAAAGTTTTGTTATAATAGCTATTAAAATTATCTTGCTTCAGCTTAACAGGGGTTTTAAATCATTAATGATTACATCCCTGCATTCTTACATGGAAGAAACAGTTTTATATTTAAAGGAACCATTTCTATTTATTCTTTTTAATCTATAATAGCAATTATGAAAACAATTATGGATTTTTTTTTCCCCCACAGCTTCTTAAGGGAACGTATTCTTTAGGAAGAAGAAACATAGAATCGTGGAATCATTTAGGTTGGAAAAGACCTTTAAGATCATCAAGTCCAACAAGCAATGAAAAACCCCAAAACTAATTTATTTAATCTGTGCATCTCTACTGTATTTTTCTGTCTTGCTAAACTATAAAATTAATTAATGTTATAAATGCTCAAACTTTGTGCAGTAACTTGTACGAAATACACTGTTAAAATAGTCCACAGTCACCAAACAAATTATTTCATTTGTTAATACTACAAAAATGTATACATATATATATACACAGTTTAAATCAATATTACTAATACCTGACTAGGGATGGGGAGTAGACAGTAAGAAGGCAGACTCTTCTCAGTGGTGTCCAATAAAAGGGCAAAAAGCAATGGGCACAGACTGAAATATGGGAAATTCTATTTAAATTGTTTTTTTACTGTGAAGGTGGTCAAACAGTGGAACAGGTTGTGTTGTCCAGAGAGGTTGTGGTGTTTGCATCCTTGAAGAAATTCAGAACCTGACTGGACTCAGCCCTGAGAAACTTGCTCTAGCTGACCTTGCTTGAGCTGGGGCTTGGACATCTCACCTCAATTATTCTGTGATTCTGTGAAATCCATGCAAATAGATCTGAAAGACAAGTTTTATTAACTTTCAAAAATATTTGGATTGCGAGAATTTGTACTCAACCTAAAACTTAATATTTTATTCTCTCTTGTGCCCTGGGAATGTTAGGTTTATTGTATTACTCTTTAAAATTGCTTTTATTAACATAAGCACCCAAACTTTGTTTTCTAAATTTAAAGGGTAAGAAAACTTATGATAGTAAAATGTTAACTTGATGAATAATTCAGAGTGGAAAGAAGTGGTAGAAGACATAACATCACATTTTGAACTGTAGCTTTGTGGTTGAACAACATGACCTTTCACAGTTGAAACCATGATTTGTGTTTAATCTGTAGTCCTCTAGGAAATTAATTTGGCCAGTAGTCCATACTAGGGACATAATCTTAAAGGGTACTAACTGTAAAACATCCTTTGCTATTGAGATAGATTTTTATACAGAATTCAGTATGCTGAAACCTTCTTTATAGACTAGGAATGGCAATTATAATATTATTGGCAAAAAGTTTGGAGGGCAATAGGTATTAGAGACATTGGACCTAACTGATATCTGGCTAAATTTATGTAATTAAATCAGTCCTTGACAAGTCATTAAGTAGGTCACAAGGCAGTAGAGGATGAAGCACAACCTTTGCAGTTAATTCAGGGCCTCCGAACCACTGACACAGGATCTTCTGCTCCACGTTGCTTTCCCTGGACCCTGAAGGAGAAAAAAGGGAAAATTAGTGCCTTTCTCTATTCACATGAGAAATAACTGTATGCAGCTAGAGCTCCTGAGACCTGTGGAAAAATTCTAGCCTCCACTGGAACCAGGATGAGCTGTACATGAGCATGCAAAAAGTTAGTTTAGGCCTTTTAGCCGAGTTCCTACAGCTCCTTTTGGCTACACTGCTTATTAGCTATTCAGCACTCAGTAATTAATTTGCTAGGACGGTGGCTACTCCTTTCACTGGAATTCGGGGAAGGAAGCACTGAGACAGAAAATCACTTAGGTTAACTCAGTGAATACAGCATGATAAGCAATGACTTAAAAAAACTAAAATGATGGATTAACCGGAAATTTAGTTAATCATCTTTAAAAAAACAGTTACAAGATAGGGGATGAGGCCAATTCCTAGAATAGAAAGATGTCCAACTTTGGAGATACCTGTTTGTATTAACTATACAGTTAGTTTAAACTAAGTAATTCAGCTTAAATGATAAACTTTCAACCATGTAAATTCAAATGATAAACTTTCAACCGTGTAAATTCAAGGCAGATAAATCTTACAACTGATGTTAAAGATGCTCATTGAGAAGTTGGATGGCCATAACATTTTCATGTCTATTATTGTGATAATTTATTAGAGGTTTGTTTTGGGGTTTTTTGTTTGTTTGTTTGTTTGTTTGAAGTTGAATGACTGGACAGGGGAAAACAAATTGTTATCGTAAGAGTCCCAGATGTCCTCTTTTTAGTGAGGGCCCAGAAGGTCCAAAATCAAAGATCTTTTAGTCAACACTAAAGAACAAAAGATACAACTCTTAAGAATAAACTATTTGCAACATATACACCAACCCTAATTTATCTGAAATAAAACCTACTTTGCCTCTACTAAAAAAAAAATGTTTTGCAAAATATAGGAATAAATAATGTCTTTTATTATTTTAATAAGTACATTTTTGTTTTGTAACACCATTTATAAATGTTAACCTCAGTGCAAAGAAAGAGTGAATAAGACAGTACACTGACTAATAAACCTACTTAGGAGTGAGTGATTTTCCCCTTTGATATGCCAGCTATTAGCTAAACATTCTGATTCAGAAAAAAACCTATATGTATTGCTTTCAACATAGAATTTAAAAAATCACATTTCTCTCAGAGTTAATATCTGGGGTTATTTTTGGATGTCACCTCTTTCCTATTCTTCCAAAGGACATTGTACCTACTCTTTGCTTTACATATCTGTATTTAGAACCCAAAAGGAAAATATCAAAAAGTAAAATTCTTCTATGAATCACCAGAACTAGAAAGACCATATTGAGCCTTTTGATGGAGTCCTGGAGCAGATGCCTCAATGGAGTGACTCACCACTTCTTCCTTAACCCCAAATACAGTATTGCAGGAGAAAGGAGTGAAAAGAGATGAGGAAGGGAAAAAAAAAGAGGAAAAAAAGAAAGAAAAGGAATCAAGCAAAGATTATGTCTTGCTTCTAGAATTCTAAATGTTAATAAGCACTACTGTTTTCTATTCATTCTCTGATTCTGAGTTTTCCATTCATTGAAGCAATTAGGTTCTCAGTAATTTAGTTAGCCTAGTTAGTTCTTCATTTTGCATTTGATCAATTAGCAGGTACCATGTCTTTCTATATATTTTGATAACGTCCAGAACAATATGGTCGAATAATATTTGACCCCTATACTTAATGCTACAATAAATTAAAAAAAAAAAGAAGACAGTTATTTATGTGCTTATGGTCAGATATTTTCTGGATGTGTGTGATGTCTATCCACCTTCTGCCACTGATGCAATATGATATATGTCTTCTGTGATTTTGCTGCAAATTACTTCAGCTTCTTGTACTGTTAACAGCACTGTAGGTCTTTTCTCTAAGCTGTATGATTACATACCATGAGTATGGAAAACTGATAGTAAATTCCTGCTTTACTTTGGAAGTTTGAGATTGCTTTACTTCGTTTCTCTGTTAAAAACTATCAGTCTTCAGTATCATTCACGAATGGTGTTTTAGTCACTTCTGGGTGCAGCTACCCTGAGACTGCACAGAAAAAGGGATCTGTAATACAAAACAGACTTTACCATATACAAATAAGAAAAAACACACAGCTTGTCCCACTCCTACACTAGCATTCCCAGTCCTGCTACATCTGCAGATTCTTGCAGGCATTCTAAAAGTAGTGAATACTATGGATAGTCCTGAAAAGGAGGAAAAAAAGATCCAAATATGGCACTCTTTTTCCAGAGAGACAATATCTGTTTCACCATTTATGGACAACATTTACAATGGAGGCATAAATCTTCACAGTAGCTATTGATCCCCTGGAAGAATCTGCTGCAAATGAAATTCTCACTCCCAGGAAGTCATAAGACACAACACAGACTGCTGAAATCTGTGTCTCCTAGCCTAAATGATTATGCTTAAATAAATGCGGAATAGACTCATACAAAATCTCCCATTTGAATTTCACCAATTGTTTGACTTGATCTTGTGAAAACAATGCGATCTATTTGCATGTGTAATTGTATCTCATTGTACTTGATGTTTCTTCTCTTTTCAAAACCCAAAAGCCTCAGTGTTCTTGTGTACAGCATTCCAACAGATGACTTGATTTCACTTAGTTTATCCTATCTGCAGTACTTTTTTATAAGGTAGTTGTAGATGAACCTAAAATTGACTAAGGACTTTGATTAGGTAGAACTTTTAGATTAAGGGAAACATTTTTCCTATAGATAAATATCTATTCTCCTAAAAAGCACCCTTGCAAGAAAAAAACACTCATTATTGCTTGTAAGCATATTCCCAGCTGAATGTGTTTTCTGTCTTAACTGTTCACAGACAGAGGAGTAAAAGACAATCTGAAGGGAACACAAGAAAACTTTTTTTTTTTTTTTGTGATAACAGTAATACAACTGCAATTCTATTCACTAAAAAGGATGGCATTGTACTACTGCAGAGGCAGGGCTCTATATTTTTTGATAGGCACTATAAAAACTTACATTACTCTGTTCCAAATTGAACCATTTAGGGAACCTGTTACTGCTAGATCACACCATTTTTCAGTAAAAAACTAAGCCTTGTATATCCCTGGATACTATTATTGAAGGCAATAAAATGTACTATTGTAAGATCAACGAGGGTTGAGATGACTATATTCTCATAAGCTAAAGAAGACAATCAGTATGATAATTAGAGCATGTTAATTACTCTCCACTAGCAACAAAAAATGCAAATGATATACAGCAGGAAATTAACAGCAGTTACTGCTCAATATTGCATGACTTTTCCATTAAGTATAATATGAGAAGTTGTTAAATTATAGAAAATGAGAATAATGAAGCTGGAATATTAAAGAAGCTTAGGTTTCCAGTCTGGCTGTGGAGGGAATCATTAGGAAGAGTCCTGAGGATGTGATACTGTCCGTACAGGTTAGGCACTCTTGCGTAGTTGGGGAAAATCTTTATGCATGATTTTATTTTCACTAGGTAGAATAAGACTGGATATTCTGGCTCAGCTGGAAGCAGTACAACAACCTTTTCTGAATAATGGATCTGCAGCAAAATAGCTAACACAATTTCATCCCTTTCTTTGAAAAACAAAAATTGAAGTTGGGTGTGATGGGGTTTTTTTGAGAACAAACAAGCAAATAAACCAAAAAGAGCTAATAATGTTCTGAGCCTTGGAAAGGTTTAAAACTAAAGGCTGAAGTCTCTTATAGCCTGAGAACTGAAACCAGTACAAGAAAAAAAGCCATGGGAGAAGCCTATGAATGAGTTTTAAAGTATATTCTGAGGAGTATAGACAATCTTACCAAAACAGTGACACACCTTCTACTGTCAGCTACCAATGAGCAACAGATAAAGACATATTGACTTTTTAATCAGTTAGGTGTGTTTTTTTTAAAACATGAGAGACATTCCTACGTATTACAGGCATGTTTCATAAAGCATTGAATCAGTTCATAATTTTCCAATTACTTCAACAAGCCTTTGATTATGATCATTGACATATTAACTTGGGCTCCACGAGTCTGATACAAAACATATCCATGATTAACACAATGTAAGACAAACTGGCATTTTGCAAAAAGCTTAAAATATGAATACTTAAACACAGATTTTGATAAATACTTATAAAGTATTTCTTCTAATTGGAAAAAAACCCTGCAGTTTGAGTTTTCATTGCACTACCTTACGTTTTTCTAAATAATTGAATTTCCCAGTGCCTCAATATTCTCGGGTAGCTACTCATATTTCATTAAGTTATGAGATGTAAAACATCTACAATACTGTCAGTGTGAATTGTTTTTAGTGCTTTATGTATGCTATAGGTGTACTTAAAGTCCCATAATCACAGAAGTTATGGAACTGAAATTTTTAAAAAGCATTTTCTTGCTTTTAGATTACAACAGAGTCTGTACCTGGGTTGTTGTTTGTTTTTTTCTCATGTTATCATGAACATTTGTTTGAGTTGGATAAGAGAGAGAAAAGGGGGGGGCGGTGTTTGTTTGTGTTCTGTTTTGTTGTATATTTGTTTGCCTTTTTTTTTTCCCTGGAGAACACTGTTCCAACTTCTCCAGAAAAAGGGCCCACTTCAGATGGGCTCCTACATAGAAGCAGAACAAATCTTCATGGTAGATGAGCTGACTTGATCAGAGAGAAGTGGAAAACAGGAGCTAAAGGAATTTGACACAAAATCAAGATATCAAAATTAATCAGGACACACATTATAGAAAAAGCAAGAATAGATAAACAAGGACTTTTTACAAACATTGGTTCAGTCTAGTTATATTGAAACTAAAATTAATGTGACTGGAATGATGAAGCGTTGATATATTAAAATTGTATCTGTACTGACATATGAAAAAATATGTTTATGATAGAATGATGTAATATACCAAAAAGGGAAAGTGATAACAATTAATACAAAGAAAAATTTACAAATTCTATAAAACTCATAAGAAAAACTGACATATTGAAATATTTCAGCAATACAGTTAAGGACAACTGTGGTGGGTTGACCCTGGCCAGCAGCTAAGCTCCACACAGCTGCTGTCTTACCCCCTCACCCCAACAGAACAGGGGAGAGAATAGGAAGAGCAAAAGAGAGAAAACTTGTGGGTCATGATAAAGATAGTTTTATAAGTGGAGGAAAGAGGAAGAAAAACAAAACAAAAAGACCCAAGTGATGCAAGGGCAATCACTCACAACCTTCCAGAAGAAGACCGAAGCCCAGCCAGTCTCCAAGCAATGGCTACCTTCCCAAAAAACACCTCCCCTCAGTTTTCATTGCTGAGCATGATGTTAGATGTGATGGAATATCCCTTTGGTCAACTCAGATCAGCTGTCCTGGCTATGTCCCCTCCCAGCTTCTTACCGACGCCCAGCCTACTCGCTGAGGGGGCAGTGTGAGAAACAGAGAAAACCTTGACACTGCAACTACTGTTCAGCAATAGCCAAAACACTGGTGTGTTATCAACACTGTTTTAGTGACAAATCCAAAACCAGCAGCATATGGCCTACTACAAAAAAAATTAACTTCATCCCAGCCAGACCCAGTGCAACAACAAAAGCAGAATTTAATACATATTGAAAAGAAGAACAGTCTCAAGATACTCATTGGTCTGTTACTAGAGGGAAATGGTAGAGCTGTAAATATCAATGACAAAAGAATTTCAGAAGTTCTATTAAAGGAAAATTTTAGGTCACTTTGATTTTCAGTATGTCTAGAAACACTATGAAATTTCTAGAGGAATAAAGAGTGCTGATAAGGAAAATAGGAAAACTGAACAATGACCGGGATGGTGGGACAGAGTGCGCTTTCAGCAAGTTTTCAGAAAACACCAAATGTGTGTGTGGAGGAGGCTGTCAACACATTGGAGGGCAGGGCTGTTATTGAGAGGGGCCTGGACAGACGGGAGAAATGGGCTAACAGGAACCTCAAGAAGTCTAACAAAAGCAAATGCAAAAAAACCTGCACCTGAGGAGGAATAAACCCATGTACAGGCTGACCAGCTGGAAGGCAGCTTTGTAGAACAGTACTTGGGGGTCCTGGTGGACACCAGGTTGACCAAGAGCTACCAACGCGCCCTTGTGGCAAAGGCAGCCAACAGCGTTGTGCGCTGCATTAGGAAGAGCGCTGCATGCAGATTGAAGGAGGTGATCCTTGTCCTCTGTTCAGCTGCAGCTATTCTAATTCCCGCAACAAGCACTGCGGCTACTCAAACCACGATGACAGGCACTGCGGCTACTCCAATCCCCACATGTGCTAGGAAAAACAGTTTGGGTTACTCCTGCCTCAGGCAAAGGCAAACCCATTCGTGGGATTGCTTTTGCTCAAGGACCTGGGTGGACTTGGTGGGTGATGCAGAAGGATGGGGAAGTCCGATGTGTTCCTCAAGGGGATTTGATTTTAGGTGAGAACAGCCAATAGATTAAATTGTATGATATTAATTGCTATATAATCTTGCCACTGTATGTCATCATTATTATAACTGTAAGAATTACTTAGATTAATGAAGAATGAACTTTGACAAAACTGAGTGAAGTGCAGTAGTGATGAAACCAGGGCTGACTTCAGCATGCAACAATCCAGCACCACACACCATCCTCTTGCTGCGCCCAATGTCACCTACCCGCCACACCATGCTGAAGCCCAATTCTGTTCAGCCGACTGAGCGAACTTTGCACCACCCCTCCTGTCCATACAGACTGTTATGACAGATGGAGCCCAAAGTCATGGACTGAATGAACTCAACAGACATTTGATAGAGATGGCCTATAGACCACAGGAATTATATCTGTGTGTATATATTAAAAGACAGGAAAAGTGATGGTGATTAATTGGAAACGTATCGGAAAGTGTGGGATCTGGGCATAACGTAAATGGTATAGAATAAGGGGTGGATATTGTGCTGGTTTTGGGTGGGACAGAGTTAATTTTCTTCTTAGTAGCTAGTACAGTGCTGTGTTTTGGATTTAGTGTGAGAATGATGTTGATAACACGCTGATGTTTTAGGTGTTGCTAAGCAGTGCTTATCTTAAGTTAAGGACTTTTCAGTTTCCCATGCTCTGCCAGCAAGCAGATGTACAAGAAGCTGGGAGGGAGCATAGCCGGGGCAGCTGACCCGAACTAGCCAAAGGGGTATTCCATACCATGGGATGTCATGCCCAGTGCATAAACGGGGGGGGGGGGGGGGGGGGGGGGGGGGGGGGGGGGGGGGGGTTGGCCAGGAGGGGTGGATCGCTGCTTGGGCATCGGTCAGCGTGTGGTGAGCAATTGCATTGTGCATCACTTATCTTTTCTTGGGTGTTATTTTTTTTTTTTTAAATATTCCTTTTCATTACTATTATTATTATTATATTTTTATTATTATTATTCTTAGTTAGTAGTGTATTTTATTTTACTTTAGTTATTAAACTCTTCTTATCTCAACCCACGAGTTTTACTTTTTTTTTATTTTTCCTCCTCCCCACCCCACTGGGAGGGGGGAGGGGGAAGCGGCTGCATGGTGCTTAGTTGCTGGCTGGGGTTAAACCATGACAACTGGCGAGACCATGACTACAGTGCTGTATTTTGGGCTCCCCATTAGAAGAGGACATGGACATCCTGGAGTTAGTCCAGCACAGGACACCATGACTGTCATGGGGCTGCTACACATGACAGACAAGGGGAAAGCTGAGAGACCTGGGTTGATTTAGCTTGGAGAAGAGAAGGCTGAAGGAGACCTTATTGCTGTCTGCAGCTACCTGATCAGAGGATACAGAGAACATGGAGCCAGCCACCTCTTGGAAATGCCCAGTGGCAGGGTGAGAGGCAAAGGACACAAGTTAGAACACGGGAAATTCTGACTAGATATTGGAAATATTTTTACCATGCAGATGGCCAAACCCTGGAGCAAGTTGGCTAGAGAGGAGTGGAGTGTCGATCCCTGGAGGTATTCAAGCCTTGACTGGACACAGCCCTGCACAACCTGACCTAATTAGTTCTGCTTTGAGCAACTTGAATAATTTTTTTCCAAGCGGAATAATTGTCTGATTTTTTGATTCTATGATATCATCTTTCTGTGCAATTTTTAATTTTGCAAATAATTGTCATGTTGAAGAATATAGTAAAATCAGATATCTGTACATTTTTTGCTTATAAATGCTCAAGATTAAGCTTACATAACTAGGTATAACTTAATGAAAGTAGATATTAACTATATTACGGTCTTCAGGAAAGCGTTTTTGTGGAGTAATGTGAAAACACACATGCAAATATGAATAAGAACATTTTTATAATCTTGGAAGAGTGGTAAATTGTGGAAACAGGATGTTTCTGATAACAATTACTTGAATTACCTGAGGCACAAACAGTGTGTGCTTTTAGATGGCATACCCACTTCATACAAAGACATATAGAAGAAAACAGAAAACAAACAAAAAAAGGCTACATTTACAGGATAGAACACCTTTCCTGGTGAGAGGGACTCTGTGAACTGGTGTATGATAGATTTATTATTTTGGTGGAAAAAGGAAAATTATTATGGCAGTCTGACAGATTACTATAACATGTAGACAAAAGAACTAACGGCATCTCTGGTACAGATTAAGAGGGGAATAAAGTTGTATCTGTGCTTGCTAATGGTGTAATAACTGAAGGATGAACTTGGATGTTCTGTGTGCTGTGTGATGCAAGCAGTTACATGGAAAAGATCTTTCTTAATTACCAGTCTATACTTTAATCATGTTCGTGTCTAGATAAAAATTCTAATTATCTAGATTCCACAGAATCCTCTATTTTGATAATAAGTAAAAGTATTGCTCTGAAACAGCTCATCTTCTTCTTGAAATCATTAACCGAGTCATTCTTTTCCTCTTTCTTTTCTCATTTGAGTGTTATTTAGCATCTAAAAACGGCATTGCAGCAATATTTGAATCTTGTTTGACATTCTATAACTGAAATTATTCAACCACAGAATTATTGGCAAAATTCAAAACATTTACAGTTGAATATAAGCTGTTGCTGATTACACAATAGAAATCACGGTTGTCTGTTTTGTAACATCATTGCATTCCAGGTAGGCAATTCTTTCTTAGAAAACATTATTGCAACAAACTCAGAAAGATTATTTTCCACTATATATACATTTTAAGTACTAGTGCCATTAATTCCTTGGCATTGTATCCACTGATAATTCACTTGTCCATATTGAAACCATATAGATTGAGTTTTAGAGGTAGGTTATCCATCCATATTAATCACAGTTTGCTGGTAGTTGATTTACAGGGTACAGATGCGGCACACGGATTTTGGCAAATCCAACATGCCCCATAGTAAGCACTCTTCTTTAAATAAGTGTACTTATTTACTTTGAGTATACTTGAAAAATATGAATATAAATGACATTCAGATGCCTTAAGCATACATTTATTTTGTAATTTAAAATTCTATTTAGTAACATAAAAATAAAATCCTATGAGATCTTGTATCACAAACACATCCACCTTACTTAAAGCATGACTGCTGTTGATTTTCCAATTATAGACTAGGGAAATTGTAGAATGAAAATAAAATTGTTGAAAAGAAAAGCACATATGGAAATGTTTTGTTACTTTGTAGGGGAAAAAAAAAAAGCATGCTAATAAGAGAAATGACAGAGAAATACAGGCATTTTGAAATTACATATCACCAAATAGGACTAAAATAGCACTTTCCATCTAGGCTGCTCCTGAAATATACGCTCTTTTGTTGTAAATATACAATTTCTTTATAACTATCAAATCCATGCAGATGAAAAAAAAAAAAGCATAAAAGAGAGAGGATAGGAACTTGTTTTAGTCTAACAATGAATGCAAATGAAACATTTAAAGAAGACTACTCTTTTTTATCTCAGTGAGAAATGATTTTTCCATAGATTGTTTTCCTTCAATTGTATTGAATACTAACATTTCATCTTCAGCAGAATTCTCTAAAAGTTCAGATCCAACTTAAAATCTTAGTTGATATTTATTTGAAAAGTCTGTTTAACTCAAGTTCTCTACTTTCATCTTTTCTTTTCACAGATGCATACCTAAGTATAGCCAGGATTTCCAAACTATCATAAAACATTACAATGAGAGAAATTCTGGTGACAATGAAAAAACGGGGGGTTGTTTTGTGTGTTTCTATACAGCAATCATCATATGAGATTTTAAAAGACATGAAATAATTCAATATCATACTAGCTGTATAAAAAGCAAGTATAATGATATTACAGTTGCCAATAATAAGGTACTCTTCCTTCTTCAACTATAATATACCGCTCGTTAATGACAGTTTGGGGACCTAGCTATATATAAAGATACTGATTTACAGATTGAACTAATACTTTTTCCTGATCAAGCCATGATTCCAATGATTCATTTTCAACTGCCTATCTATCACCTAGTGGTTTGTTGTCTCTCCATCTAAAAGAAAGTCTTATATTAATCATTGTTGTATTTCTTGTAGTACATATGCTCTTACTAATACTGAGAAAAAAGTTATTCAGTATTCCTCCTATTTCAAACAAGAAAACACTATTAACATGCTTTTTACTATTTTTAGTCACCATTGAAATGGGTTTTGTGTCACTTGTCTTTATATTTAATTAATGTTATTTAATTTCCCAGAGTCAATAAGGAATATTATAGCTATGACATGTTATAAGGCTACTATGACATATAACTATGAATCCAGACTATGTCCACACTTACAGAACTGGGAGAACTTTCTAGATCTGGGTAAACATTCTGATCATAGGACCACAGAATAATTCAAGTGGGAAGGGGCCTCAGGAGGTCTCTGGTCCAACCTCCTGCTCCAAACAGGATCAGCTATGGGGTCAGACCAGGTTGCTCAGGGCTTTGTCCAATTGGATCTAGAAAACCTCCAGGGATGGATACTGCACAATATCTCTGGGCAACGTCCTCCACTGTTGGACCATACTCATGGGAAAAAAGGTTTTCTTCATACCCATTCTGAACAGCTCCTGTTTCATTTTAAGCCTGTTCTTTTGTCCTCCTGCCATGCACTGCTGTGAAGAGCCCATCTCCCTCTCCCCATATACATTGGGTGCTGCTTTAACATCCCCCTGAAGCCATTTTATCTCCAGGCTGAACAAGCTCAACTCCCTCAGTATCTCCTCACAGGGCAAGTGCTCCAATGCACAAGCATCCTGGTGGCCTCTGCTCAACTCACTCCAGTGTATCAATGTCTTCCTTGTATTGGGGAAGATAAAATACTTGCAATTGTATTGGAAACAGTACTCTAGATGTGGTCTATTGAGTGCTGAGTAGAGGAGGATAATCCCTTCTCTTAATCTGCAGGCCATGCTCTGTTAGTAAAATCCAGGATGCTTTTGGTCTACTTAACAGTTTAACGTCTTTCTGCTGTTTTCCATGTAGCAAGGCTAAGGTAAGGGTAGCTCTCACAACTCCTAACGAACTCTGACAGCTGTCCTTGATCAAAGGATGCCTGGATCCTTTGTTCTAGCTGACCTCTGATTAGGGAAGGTCAAGCACCCTTTAGGCTGCTCTAGGGAGATGCCTATATAACAGCCAGGTCCAGAGTACAGCTCTCAGAGGCAGTCAATGGATATAGCAGTTTATGCAGTAGGGCATGAAGAAGAGGCTAGCAAGCTTGCTCTTTTCAGCACACACATTCCTAGAGATGGTGGTCACAGGGCATAGTCCCCAGGTGCTGCTGGAGATACTCCCTTTGCTGTTCAACTCATGCATCCAGGTGGAAGTTCAGAAGGAGGATGCAGCTCTGCAAGTCTCAGGTTGCATGGAATGCCTGGGGCCTCTTGCTTAGGGCATGTGATCTAGCATGCAGGAGGTATGGAGCTGTGCTGCTAAGTGAAAGATCTGCAGGAAGAGTTCAGGAGACTGTACAGTATCAGAGGGGATGAGAAAGAGGTTGACAGGGTGTTCAGCTGCAGAGATGTGGAAAGAGCCTGTGCCTATGAAGTCAGAAAATGGAAATTGTCATCATGAGGAAGGCTGGAAACCAGGAGGAAGTCACCTCCTGCCCCACTTCATGACTTGCAGTTACAGAATAGGTTCACTGCCCCCATAGCTGATGAGGACCTGGGAGCATTGTCAAATGGAGCATCTCTGCTTGCTGAATGTAAGCCACTCAGAACCATCAGAAAGAAGCAGTGAGTGACTGTGGTAGGAGACTCCCATCTGCTGACTTGATTCCTCATCTAGGGAGGCCTGCTGCTTGTCAGGGCCTTGCATTCAGGAGGTTGTGGAGGGGCTGCCAAGGCTCGTTGAACCTTCTGACAGTTACCACTTGCTGCTCTTCCAGGTACCCATGATACTGCCAAGGGTAACCTGGGAAGCATTGAGTGTGAATACAGGGCTCTGGGGCAATGGTCAAGGATATGGGGGGCTCAGATGTTCTCCTTCTTCCTGCTGGTGAGGTAGAAGGGTCTGAGGAGGACTCAATAGATCCTGCAAGTTAACAACTGCTTCCATAGCTGATGTCTGCAACACTGTTTTGGCTTCTACAACCATGGGAATCTCTTTGAGGGTCCACAGCTGCTTGGAAGAGATGAGGTCCATTTGGCTGCATAGGGCAAAAGTATCTTTACCAACAGGCTGATCATCCTGGTAGGGAGAGCTCTGAACTAGAAATGATGGTAGAGGCAGTGACTCCTCAATGGACAAGTAAGGAAGCTAGGGATAGGGTGGGCAAAGGTGATGGAAAAAGAAAGGGGCATAACAATCAATGAAACAGAGCTGAAGTGGAATATTTTTATTGTAGGCATATAAAGAAGGAAGCACCTGCAGAATGGTGTCATGGGGAAAGCTCTCAAGCCTGTACTGGGGAATTGGCACACTTGAATGCTTCTCTGAAATGCCTCCACACTAATGCACACAGCATGGGGAAACAAACAGGAGGAGTTACAAGTTTAGTTGCAGGGCTATGACCTCATTGTGATCATGGAGTCATAGTGGGATAGCTCACATGACTGGAGTTCTGGGATAGAGGGATACAGACTTTTTAGGAAGGACAGGCTGGGAAGATGAGGAGAGGGAGTTGCCCTTTATGTGAGAGCAGTTGGAATGCATGGAGCTCTGCCTAGGGTTAGGTCAGGATTCAGTCAAGAGCTTGTGGGTCAAGATTAGTGGGTAGACCAACATGGGTGCCACTGTTAGTGGATATCTGCTATATATCTTGTGGTGAGTTAGCCTTGGCTAGCCCATCCAACTGCTTGCTCAATCCCACCATCCCCTCAGTGGGATGGGGAAAAAAAAATAGGAAGAGCAGGCACAGGAAAACTCATGGCTTGAGATAAAGAGAGGGAGAGTGATTACCAGTTACTGTTATGGGCAAAACTGACTGGACTTGGAGAAAATTAACCAATTTATTATTGGTTAAATATTTTTAACTGCTGATCTGGGTAATAGGAAACAAAGACAAACACTAAACCAACATTTTTCCTCCCTCCTTTCCCAGACTCCACTTAGGTCATTCCTTTCTGACTCCTCTTCCCTCTGCCAAAGGCAGCCCCTGAGCACTCCCATTCCAGAATGGCTACAAGACAATGCTGAAGCTGTTTCTTATCTCCTTACCAAGGGAAGCTTCACTCCCTTGCAAGAAGTCTGTTCTGTCTCTGGCATTCCTGCTTCCAGCCAGTTTAACCCCTTCCTGCAGTTGTGCCTCCTTGCCCTCCATACCAGACCATTCCTTAGTCACAAATTACCACTGCTGAGCAGTTACAATTAGAATTTCCCCTTCACTCTTCTTCCCATCCCTATGCAGCATAGGCGGAATGGGGGTTGTGGTGGTGGTAGTACAGTCAGTACATAGCAGTTTGTCTCTGCCTCTCCTTTCTCACACTTTTCCCATGCTCTGGTATGGTTCCTCCACAGGCTGCAGTCCTTCAGGAATATGCATCTGTTCCACTGTGGGTTCTTCCACGAGCTGCAGTCCTGTCAGGAAAATCTTCTCCAGCATGGTTTCTCCATGGGTGGCCGTTCCTTGAGGAACAGTCATCTGTTCCATTATGGACTGCTCCATGGGCTGCAGAGCATATCTGTTCTGTCATGGAGTTCCTCCTTCTCCTGACACTGGTATTCCCTCCATTTCTCACTTTTTGTTCACTCTTCTTCTCTGTCCAGCATTGTCTGCCCTTTCCTCCTGGAAAGCATTTCCAAACACATGAAGTACAAGGAGGTGATAAGGAGTAGTTGGCATGGATTTACAAAGGGGAAATAATGCTTGAACGATCTGATAGATGTCTATAATGAGGTTACTCTCTTCGTAGATGAGGGGAGAGAAGCAGATGTTGTTTACGTTGATTTTAGTAAAGCCATCATAATAGACAAGCTGACAATGTACAGGTTAGATAAGTGGACAGTGAAGTATATTGAAAACCTGCTGAACAGCTGGGCCCACACGGTTGTGATCTGTGACACAAAGTTCATCTGGAGGCAAGTCCCTACACCCTAGTGGTATACCCCAAGGGTCAATACTAGGACCAGTACTGTTCAACATCTTCATAAATGACCTAGATCCTGGTACAGAGTGCACCCTGAGGAACTTCGCGGATGGTATAAAACTGTGAAAAGTGGCTGATGCACCAGATCAGTGTGCTGTCATTCAGGGGGACTTCATCAGGCTGGGGAACTGAGCCATGGGGAATCTCATGAAGTTCAACAAGAGGAAGTGCCAAGTCCTGCATCTGGGGAAGAATAAGTACCAGTACATGCTGGCTGCTGAACGGCTGGAAAGCAGATGTGCAGAGAAAGACTTTGGGGTCCTGGTGGACAACAAACTAACCAAAAACAATCAATACACCCTCACATCAAAAACGGCCAGCAGTATCCTGGACCTGCCAACATGTTGAGGGGGGAGGTGATCCTTCCTCTCCAGTCAGAACCAGTGAGGCAGCTTCTCAAGTGCTGTGTCCAGTTCTGGGCTCCCCAGTCCAAGAAAGATACGGATTTACTGGAGCAGGGCCACAAAGATGATGAAGGTACTTGTGCATCTCTCACATGAGGAGAAGCTGAGAAAGCTGGGATTTCTCAGCCTGGAAAAGAAAAGGCTCAGGTGGAATCTTACCAATGTGTATGAACACCTGCTTGGGAGGGAATGAAGATGAGGGAACCAGATTCTTCTCATTTATAACCACTGACGGAACAAGAGGCAGTGGGCACAAATGAAAACACAAACTCCATCTGAACATGGGAAAACATCTTTTTTTTTTTTTTTTTTTTTTTTTTTTTTAAATTACGCTGTGAGAGTGGTTAAACACTGGAACAGGTTGTCCAGACAGGTTGTGGGGGTCTCTATCTGTGGAGATACTAAAAATCCAACTGGACATGGTCCTGGGCATTCTGCTGCAGCTGATACTGTTTGAGCAGGGGGTTGTACTAAACAACCTCAAGAGGTCTTTGCCAACCTAAATGATTCTGTGAAGTCAAAATAAGGAATGTAGTCTCTTTCTTTTCTGATGAGTCTTGGTTTTCTTTGGAACAAAATCTGTATGTGAATACAGAAATCTAATAAAACCCTCGTCTCAATGCTTAGGGTGAGCTGTGTAACATTTGTCTTCTAGCTAAATATTCCCAAATGACTCCAAGTACAATCTCTGAAAAGAAGGGCAAAAGACTACTTGTAGGAGAAATAGGAAACCACCAGGAGTTATTGAGATTCTTTAAACTCAGTTTTAACTATTTCAGTAAATTATTTCTCAAGCCTTAATGTAAACAGGCCAAAAATAGGGGAAAAGAGACATGGTCTGACCAAACCTAAGAATTTGCCTTTATTTCACTTAATGTACCAGTGAAGAAAAAACAGAATCAGCTCAGGACGTAGTCATGTAGACATTCATATAAACCTATCTCAGCATCTTACCTCTTTTCTGAAGCCAGACCTGTCCCCCTTATTCTTAAAAAGAACAGAGAATGAGTTGTGAAATAGGGATTTGAAGATTTCCCATGGGATGAGGAAATTTATGAAATACAACTGCAAATAATACTGCTTAAAAGCACTTTCTTCTGTGTGACTAGGTATGACATGTTGCACTCCAAACCTTGTTACAGGCAATAATTGAGCACAGTGTATATATGTGGAACAAATAATTTATTATTAGCCTAATTAAAATCTTAACAACTCAATGAAAATACAAGAGTTATTAGTAGTCCAGTCACAGCAATACTATGAGATTTTGTAGTACAATTGCTACTACAATTAACTAGGAGCTGCCCCTTTTCTCTGAGGTTATGCTTACCCTTCCTGCGTCCCTCTGGATCTAAGGTTGACAGTGTCAGTCCTCAGGCAGAGAGGTGGGAGTGGCACATGGAGCCACCAGCATCCTGCCCTCTTCACTGGGAGGGACATGATGGTGGGGGGAACCTCCCCCCCTGGCTTTGGCTATGCTTGGGTTTATTTTTATAAATTTTCTCATCCAGCCTGCATCCTTCTCCTGGGCTGCCAGCTGCAGCCCCTCCAGCCCTACACACACAAAGGGCTATGGTTTGTCAGGCAGTGACTGGGGGTGCATGGGGGGGTGTCACCCCCTCCCCAGAAGGGTGACCCCCAGAGCTGAAGCTGGAGCAGGGAAGGCAGCAGTCACTGGCCCCAGCGCAGGGGTTAAACCAGCAACACCCAGCTCAGGCCATGGAGAGGCTGAGCTCCTGCACTGCCGGGTCAGTGCACAGCAGGGCCTCCCCCTGCTAAGGGCAGAAATCATATTTACTGGGCTACAGAGAAAAGATATGGGAGTTTAATAATGCTAAATGTTGTGGGTTAAATGTATACGTGTGTCTACATACTGCTAATCCCTTGTTTTCCTGTCACCTGGAACCTAGGTAATGATTCACAGCTATGTTCTCACAGAAAACAAACAATGCAATCGACTCTAAATAAATTGTTTTTTCTCTCTTCCTTTACACTTCATTCCAAACTTTTATTTAATAACTCAAAGCCAAAATTTATATCCTTTACCAACAGCTGATTACAGGGCAGAATATGCTTTACCCTTCCTTTCATTGCATGCAGTCTAATAGCTCTTTACTTTCCAATGATTACGCCACTTAAAGTGGTTTGTGCAAAGTAAATTAGCATTACAAACAGCTTTAGTTTCCCCTGACTGAATAAACAAAATTTGGTCACAAAACTGGAATAATAGAATTAAGTCACTTGCTTGGAATGTTTTTGATAACAATGACATGAGTTAAAAAGACGTCTCTCTCATTTTAGATGTCTGTTGATGCAGTACAAACATTATTCCAATACATCCTGTTATTGCTTCAAATACGAGTTTATTGTAGAGATCATTTAATCTTTGGTCTACATATCAAAGTTCAGAAAATATGTTTGATTAATCTAAGACCCAGTGAAAGCATATGGAAATTTATATGAATGACCAAAAGACATGTAAAAGAATAAGATTTAAAAGCAGAGCTTTATCAAACCAATACACTGCAAAGCCTGAAAAGTGTGCTGGGCAGTTGATATACTTGGGAATGTCATAAGAAAAAGAAATATATAAGAAGGAACGGAAGAGTAGCATGATATGGTATGGAAGCTAGAGCTGTTTAAAGGCTTGCAAATGGTTTAAAGCCTAACTGAAAAATATATTTTCTCTCATCCTCAAAATTTTGACAGGTAGGAAATTCCCATTTAGATAGGACTTCCCTTTCTACTTGGGAGGACTGAAAGATGCCTGTGGGAAGAATAGATCAGCTATAGGCCAATCAAACAAAATAATGTTTTGAACGACTTTATAGTTGATCAGCAAAATCTGCTCCGCTTAAATTTAAAACAAAAGTTTATGTTTATATTTAAGTTCTCTTAGCATTCAGATGTCTCCAGAGATGGTTCCAACATAGAATTCTCATTTCTAGTTTTTAAATATTAGCCCGTTAGACACAGACAAGCCTGTATGACCAAATGGGATGTATTCAAGGGTACCAGATGAACTGGCTGATGTTGCTGAAGGACCAACCTTTATCATTTTCAACAGTTAATGGAAATTGGGGAAGTTTTCTGATGACTGGAAAAAGGCAAACATCACATCCATCTTCTAGAAGGAGGATCCAGCTAAAGGTCTCACTTCCATCCCTGGGAATGTTATGGAGCAAATCCTATCAGAAGCTATTTCTAAACACATGAAAGACAATAAGGTAACTGGAAGCAGCTAGCATGCGTTTACCAAGGGTAACTCGTACCTGGTCAACATAACTACTTTCTGTGACAAAGTGATTATTGCTGTGAACAAAGAGAGGGCAGTGGATGCTGCATACCTTGACATTAGGAATGCCTTTGACACAATCCGTCATAGTTTCCTTAGCACTGACCTTTTGAGATATGGGGTGGATATGTGGACAGTAAGGTGCGTGGAAAATTGGCTGGACTGCTGGACTCAAAGACCTGTGACTAGTGGTGGAAAGTCCAGTTGCTGTACAGTAGCTAGTGTGTCCTTCAGGAATCAGTACTGGAACCAATACATCTTAGTCTTTATTAACAACCTGGATGGTGGGACAGGGTGTGCTCTCAGCAAATTTGCAGACAACCCCAAAGAGTGGGAAGAGTGCTTACCTATTAGAGGGCAGGGCTGTTATTGAACGGGACCTGGACAGGCGGGAGAAATGGGCTAACAGGAACCTCAGGAAGTTCAATAAAAGCAAATGTAAAAATCTGCACCTGGGGAGGAATAAACCCATGTACTAGTACATGCTGGGGGTTGACCAGACGAAAACAGCTTTGCAGAAGCTGGTGGACACTAAGCAGACCATGAACCAGCAGTGCATACTTGCAGCAAAGGCCAATTGCATTATGGGCTGTACAAACAAGACCCTAGCCAGCAGATTGAGAGAAGGGATCCTTGTCCTCTATTCAGCACTGGCGAGACCATGACTACAGTGCTGTGTTTTGGGCTCCCCATTAGAAGAGGACATGGACATCCTGGAGTTAGTCCAGCACAGGACACCATGACTGTCATGGGGCTGCTACACATGACAGACAAGGGGAAGCTGAGAGACCTGGGTTGATTCAGCTTGGAGAAGAGAAGGCTGAAGGAGACCTTATTGCTTTCTGCAGCTACCTGATCAGAGGATACAGAGAACATGGAGCCAGCCACCTCTTGGAAGTGCCCAGTGATAGGGTGAGAGGCAAAGGACACAAGTTAGAACATGGGAAATTCTGACTAGATATTGGAAATATTTTTACCATGCAGATGGCCAAACCCTGGAGCAAGTTGGCTAGAGAGGAGTGGAGTGTCGATCCCTGGAGGTATTCAAGCCTTGACTGGACACAGCCCTGCACAACCTGACCTAATTAGTCCTGCTTTGAGCAGGATGTTGGACTAGATTACAAGAGGTCCCTTTTGGCCTGAATATTTTTTGATTCTGTGATTCCATAATATTCTTTTATTGCTTGTTGAAAATGGTAGTTTTTTCATTGTTTTGACTGAAATACTCTGAGCAGCAAGGAAATCCAAGTCTATTTCCCCAACTCACCTGTCTGGACTTCATTTATTTTAACAGCTCTAGGGAGTAATAGTGGATTCTCTTTAAATTCTAGGTAGGTCTCATTTTAGAAAAAACTTCAGTGCCACAAAGTATGGGTTAGAACGCATATATGTAAAGATGGTTTACAAGTTTTCATTTAAGGTTAACTAGATATACTGATTAAGCAGCACTGAAACCAAACCCAGAACTTTACCATCTTAGGGACAATGTTATCTTACTAGGCTGCAAAATCAGGCTTTTGTTTTTTTTCTTGCCTTACATTTTTTTTTTTTATTTTCTATTGCCAATCTAGGAGGAAGGATGGAAAGAAAAAAAATGCCAGAGTTTTTTACAATAAGGCAACTAAGGCATTTTCTAGCTAACTGGGCAATATGAGTATCCACTCTCATAGACAGAGGACCTTGATCTCCTGTGGTCTAGAGAGATGATCTGCGAAATTCTCTCTGCATGTTTTTTGTAGTCCAGACAAAAGCCTATGATTAAAATAACAAAACATACAGGAAGGCGAAAATAAAAGTTTATTTGAAATCTCTGTGACAATTACTTTTGTAAGGTTGGAAAATGTGTGAATAGAAGGACTTATGAATGCCAGATAGAAGGACTGAATGCCCTGTCATTTTAGCAAAATCTTTGCTCTTAATAATTCATGTATCTTGATTTCACTGCCAGCATTTAAAGCTGAAATAGAGGCTAGAAAGCATTAAAGCTTGAGTTTTGAAAGGCATGGGATGCAGATATTTAATGAGCCTCATACCAGATGATCTATGATATTTTATCACTGCCATGAGAAGAAGTTAAAAACAAAAATATCTTACTCTTCAGTGAATTAATATTCTGTTTTTGCTCATCAATAATTCATCTAGTTCTTGTGGATACTACACAGTGTGAGCTCTGTGTCCTAGATCTGAACAAAGTAGAATTTCTGCCCCAATTTTGACAGAGAGTTATATCGTTTCCAGACCAAAAGATCTTTAGGCACATAGAGAAGCTGTATCTGGGACGTCTCCCATTCCATTTTTTAGTTTTGTTTTGTTTTGTTTTACAAAGCACTGATGTCTGGAGGTGTGTAGCATTCTGACCCTTTGGCTTTAACTATAGCACTGTGAGGAAGTGTTGCAATAACACTCGGAAAAACACATACCTTTTATAAGTCAGATCAAATATACCATTATTTCAGGCAGTTTGGGTTCTGATTGCATTCCTTGTTCTCATGGAATTAGATGGCTGAAAGTTCAGCCCTTAGGGGAGGAGAATCAAAACCAAGACCCTGCATAACTTTGTAACTTACAGCATAAGAAGTGAGCAAAAATATACACAATGTCATCTGAACACTGATGGCACATCAGCATGTAACTCTCAAGCAACGAAGTACCAATCTGTTGGTTGACAGGGCAACATAGGCACACAAGTTAGTATTGAATGCAACTGCAGCCAGGTGAATTAACAGGCCATATGCTCCTGGAAATTAGGGAGTAAGCTTGAAAGGAAGTCTAATGTTTATTCTCTGTTTTCAGTAAGTTAACAGCTTTCAGATATGATGTATATCATTGGAAGGACTTTTTTTTTTCTTTTAACCTAAACTCTTTGTCAGAAAATTTAATCTAGATTCATTCCACTTAGCTTTTGGCACCTTCCTGAGGAGCCTAACCTAGGTGCAAAAATGGCATAAGCTATTTCTGTACTTAACAGAATGACACCTCAAGAGAGAAATTCAAATGAGCTAAGATCTGAGTCATGCTGTGGAGAGCCTACTTCTCTCCAACAAGTATAGAGGGAGCCTTGAGTGGCTATGCTCCTAACACAAATATCTCAGTTTGAAGCCTAAAGTGAGGTTGAATAAATCCAGATTTTGTGCTGTTTTAAGCAAATGGAGGCTCAAAACCCTTCTGACCCATGGCAAGTTAATTAGGAAGGTGCTAACAGGATTGTATAAAAGCATAAGCACTGTTTCTACCTGTTCAGTGCTACATAAAAAAATAAGAATTTCATCTTTCGTTTGCAAAAAATAAACTAAAAGTATAAATCTATCCACAAGCCCTGCAAAGAAAATAAATTGATGATGTGGTCTAACAAGTAATAAAGCAATATTTCCCTGAGCAGGCAACCAGAGTAAAAATCTCTCTCCCAAAGATATGAACTGTTGTAACGGAATTTTTTAACCACTTCTACCAGACTAGAAGACATGGATATCAAAGAACAAAAGATCCCACATTGGCTGGCTGGTTGTGCTGATTGATTTACCTGTTTACAGCAGTGCTAAGGCTGCTCTAAAGATCAGATGTACCTGTCTCCCATATTACCTGCCTGAAAATTAACCTCTGGAGAATGATTCAACTCATTCTGAAGCAGTCTCCTGGTGCAACCTTCCCTCACTGAACCACACTTTTTTCCAGGCATGTTTTGCTGCTTACAAATAGACTCTCAGGGCAAGATGCACATTCTCATGAGCACCCAGAAACTATTTACTGGCTAATAGATACAGCTGAGAGCTAGGACTTGCAAGATACTGGGCTAAGCATTAATATTCTCACTATCCTAGCCTAGTGCTGACTTGGCTCTCATCAGTCATCTAGGGAAGAATTGGCTTCCATTGCTCCTTGGAATGGCCTAATCCTTAATATTGCCAAGTTGAGATCTCCCATCTCCCTGCTTTTTTTACTTAGGTTTTTATGGGTTTTTTTGTGTTGCTGTTTTTCTTCTAAATCCCCGAGTTGCTATTACCATCTCAACACTTCAGTTTCTGTGTTTTCACTCTACTTATCTTGCCTGGCTTTACCTTCCATAGTCTCTCACAGCTCAGCAACAACTTTTGTGATAAAACTAGGTGAATGTCGCACGGCTGTTCTGCAAAGAACCGAGCTTTGAGTTACAGATAGCTTAAGCCCTGGGCATTGGTCACTTAAAGGCTTGATTCAGCAACCCCAATTTAGGCCTCTAACCACCATTAAAGGTGACCTAGGCTGTAGCTACCATATCAGAAGAATATTGGTCTCCCCTCGATTTGTTCCAAAAAGGTTCTGTCCTCCTGTCTGGCAAATGTTTTTTACATGGGTTCACTACCCTTCCTAACTTTGGTGGAACCATGAAATAATGAAAAGCCCCCTCGCTTGGCTGCTCTGAAAGTGTTGAATTGCCTCAGTCCATTTGAGAACAGCTAATTCTACTCTTTGTTCAGCAAGGAAGTCCTTTGGTACAAGACATTTTAGGTTGTGGCATGCCTCAGCTGCAGATTCAGAGGTATCCCCAGGCACGCCATAGCACAAAAGAGTCATACAAGTGAACAGCCTTCCTCAAGTGCCAAACTCTCTTCATTTTACTAACTGTCAAACAGAAGGCATTTCTTTTTTGTAGGGAAAATGATCAGAATCAGTCCTTATGCTTCTGGATATGGAAGTCATGTAAGTGGAGGTTTTTAGCAGATCAAATTTGAACTCAGCTATCCTAATCACAGACATTATACAACTTCTTGGTTAAGCAAGACAAGGACAGTCCTCTGTCTGTTACATATCTTAGTACAGAACCACACTTATTGAAGAAGTATCTCTTAATATTCACTATGAATTGTCATACCCAAAGCATTACATATCATGTTGCATACCTACATTTTACCAATAACAAAGCTTTTCCTTTTTAAAGTTCATTTCTTACACTGGTCAAAATTTCAAATCACCGCGCTTAGTTTCCTGAGGGATTAATTAGAAGAACAACCACACTGGCAGTCCTCTGCCTTCTGCAATACAATCACTCTCCAAGACATTTGGTACTTAATGTAAAAACGAGTAGGCTGAATCATGTTTAAACCATTTGTGTGCTCTGAGGTGGACATAAAAGGATCAGCTGAGCTATGATCCTTGTGCTTCTCTAGGATAACAAACACAGCCTCTCTGGTGAAGAGATTAAGTATTTCCTTCATTTCCCAAATAAGGAAATTGTAACTGAGCTGTTCTGGTGTGTGGGATTCATAGGTAGGAATGTGCGTGGAATTCTACCCTGAAAGCAATCATCTTTGAGCCACATACAATTTTGCCCTTGAAAAAATGTGAAGTCTCCTAGATAATGTAATTACTCGTCAGTCACTTAGGTGGCTTGTCCAGCCTCCATAATGAATGCAAGCAGCGTTTTAACACTGTCAGTATCTTAATCAGGTTGTTATAATTTTCTACACATGATATGAAAGAGCATATTGTCTTAGTAATTATGAGGCTTATCAGCAAAATCATTATTGGCAGGAAATTTTAGTAAGATCTGTGGCAGGTTTTGTCTAACATCTGAGGAGACTTTATCTCCCATTGTTTTTGCATGCTAAAATATAATTAAGAGAACAGAATTACAGAGATGCCATGAGGGGAACAGACTCAGGGGAAACACGCAGAACTGCAGAGAACTATAAACTGAAGATACATCCCTAAAATGTTTATAAAATTATTGTGAAAAGCTAAAGAAAAAATGCTTGATAAAATTTTGAAAATTTGGAAAACAGGCACAAAGTTGAAATGGTCTGAAGACAACAAGATAAAGATATTCCGTGTGATGGAGTTCAATTATAGCTAAGAAGACAGGAAAAGAGAGGGAGCGGAGGTAGAAGATAAAGATTGCACACAACTAAGCATGAAGGTTGTGTAAAAGGGCAGTCCACAGGGAGTGAAAGTGTCATTGCCCTAGGAAACAAGTTGCTTAATGCTCTGATAGGGTAGAAAATCATTTAAGGTTTCTTTAATTTGCATAGCTGGTGGAGGCTAAGGAAAAGAGGCACTGTATGCTTAAAAAAACTTGCCTTCAAGCTGGATTTTCCATGGTTCTAGACAGGATTGAATCAGAATAAACCGATGACAGCAAAGCAGGTTTTTATTTTATCCACACAAATCTCTAAGCAGATGAGGATGTATGGCAAGGAAATAAATAAAAGCCAGAAACAAAACAAATTAAGGAAGGAAAAAAAATCAGCGAACTGGACTGAACCAATACAACAGGGCTCAGCTATATTAGCTCTCAAACAGTTAATTGTTAAGTGCTCACTATATTGCATGCATAATAATATTATAAATAAATGCAATAATACATTGCTCCTGTAGCCTTGATCTTTTCTCTGTTACAGAGGAAATAAATGTAAAAGTATGTCAGCAAAAGCAAATCTCAGTAGAACAGACAGTCAAAAAATAAGAAATAATTTTCTTACTTTTAGTGCTAAGAAATGCTTAGTTGTCCATTTCAATCCTCCCAAAGACTGTCCTTTTGCAATGCATCATGTATGCTGTATGTTGTGGTCAGATGCCAAAAAGCATGAACAAAAAATAAATCCATTGTGACAAGGGTGAAGACAAATGTTAGCCTACACAAAAGATTTTCTGCGAGTGTGGTTTTATAATACAAGATAGAGAGAACTGGAAGTGCTGTTCAAATCTGCATGCATGTTTTGAGATTTTCTGCACTTACATATATATACTGACCCTGCTTGCCAGTGATAAGGAAATCCTACTTTTCTACAGAATTAAAAAAAAACCAACATAATCATGCTCTATTCTTACTTCAGTCATATTTTCCTTGGATTTGTATATTTATTTTTTAACCTTACATATGCCAAAGCATTTTCATGATCTATTATGTGGCAAATGCTACGAATCTTAGTTATTAGTGAGTTACAAGTTGAAATTCCAGTGTGCCCTTTAGTTATAACTGTGGTGTGGCTGGGCATCAGGGCTGTGACACTAATTCCCTGGGTGGTCCAGGAACTCCCCAGCCAGCTATCTGCATACCTGAGATAATTGATTTGAGACAAAGGACCTACTTTTAACCAGCTGACTCACTGCACCACTAGCCACCTTCACCATCAGGCAACTGCCTGATTTTTACAGAAGCTCTCCAAGTGGGACTTTTGGACAGTTCTAGTAATTCCCTCAGGCAGGTCCTGCTGTGCCTTGTCCAAACATTGTCCTTAAATATGCTGATTAATATCCCATGTGAAGTATCCCAAAGACCTCCGGGCAGCTCCTGCTGCAGAACTGATCAAAGTTCTAGACAACAAAGATACTAGACAAAACATTTATAAAGAGCCAATAGAAAACTGCTCATGCAGATGCAAAAATGGTCAGAGAGGACAGCATTTTGTACATAGTTGAGATATTTGAGAGATGGTTTGTATGTAGTTAGGGTAATCAGTAGCAGTGGATTATTCATACACTGGCGTGGTCACATAGGACCATGGAGCAGCTGGAATCTCATCCAATCCAGCTGAAGATGCCACTGCAGTGATCATTGCAGTGGAGACTCCCATTGCCATCAGACAGCAACTGACCATGCTGTTCAAGAGATTTGATCTCCCACGTGTTATCCTTTGCCAAGATCCCAATGAATTAGTTTTGCCTTTTAACAAACAGTTCGTCCATGAGTTTGTGAGTGTCTCTATAACAATTTACATGCCCACAATTGCTACAGTAGGGTTAATGTGTCTGGAAAAGTGCAGACAATTTTATTTATGTTTCAGGTCAAGAGTGCATTTGAAGCTTAGCTGGAAGGGAATTACAAATTTGAGGGACAAAACGCAGCCCACAAAAAAAAAATAGAGTCTTCGGCCTAGTCAAATGCATTCTTTTTTGAAATAGGATAGCAATGTAAAGCTAAAATTTGAAAAAGCAAGTTATGTGAGTTAGCAGGGAGTCACTAAAAACCTCCAGCTATGCATAATTTCCAATTAATTGACTGTCACTTTATGACAGAAGACTAAGCATACAAGAACTGAAAATGGACAAAATAGGTGGATTTTAAATATGCAGATTTTAAAATATGCAGGTTTAATTCAGATACTGCAGTTCTGTGGATCATAGGAAAGTCATGAAAATGGCAAGGGAATGCTTCTTAAAAGAGAATGTTTCGTGCATTCAAAGAGATACGTTACCCAAACATGGTGAGAGTCCTAGCATGCCTGATAAAAGGTCTGTCTCTGAACTTTAATTAGAAAATCGTTAAAATCCTTTACTTATTGGGCGTATAACTTCATTATCAGTAGAGGAATCTGATTTTCAAAAATAATGTATCTTTTCAGCCTGTACATAATAGTTTCTGTTGATGGGATCATGGGGCAGGGGGCTGTGGTATGCAGTGGGGTGGGGTATACACCTTGATTCACCTTGATAAAACCAAGTCATATACCTGAAGCCAGAGTAGGAAAGTGCTGTTAGATCCAGTAACACAAATGTAGCCAGTAAGAACCGGCTTTCCCATTTTTAAATAAACACTTGAATTTTAAGATAGTAAAGTTTTATATTTTGTTTATCAATTTTTAGTTTTTAAACAGATATAACGTAATTTCAAACTGAATGTCTCACAGACTTAAAGAATTCAGATCAGCACAAATACCTTCATCAACCAAATTTATAATCTTTCCAAATAACACTACCCAGGTACTTAAGCACTAAATAAAGCTAACTAGTTGTTATCCATACAGAATGGTGAGTGGTTTTAATTCTTATACACTTCTTTTCATTCTTTATTAACTGAAACCTGTGTCAACCAGCTCATCATTTTCTCAGGATCAACCTCTGCTTGATAAATTTGTCATTTCTATTATAGTACACATTATAACTGTTTGAAATAGCTTGTACTACTTTCTTTTTTTCCTCTTAATTCTACTCTTTCAGACCTTTTATCTTGTTATATTTAATCTCATCTAAATTTGAACAGCTTTGGGAAATCAAGAGATTTTTGAAAAATCTGCCCTTTGATGTGGTGTATATCAATGCTGGAGATGTATTACATGTGGATTAACAAGGGAGGAAAAAACAAGATGACCCCTATTTTTAAAAAAAAGTAAATGCTTTTAACACATTTCAAATGAGGAACCACACAAGTTTGCCACTTTTGAGAAATGAGTGAATTAAGAAATCATTGAGATACACCTTATATTTCATTTTTACAGGTATATTGCTCTGTTCTAGGCCAGTCAATATCGTAACACTCTCCTAATGTTGTGCTAAACTTCTCTGAAAATAATAAACACATTTAGATTTTTCCTCTTTATTCATTGAAAGGTGAAAATTAAAATCTTAACTAATATTCCTTAGTAATCTTGACTTTTCAAAAAGAAGGTAATTTGCAAAATGGGATTTCCTTTGCTTCAGAAGAGGTAAAGAATCAGAGACGAATATTTAACCTTTTTTATAATATCACAAAGACATTAGAAACTGTTGTAGGTGAGGAAGCAACCCTGGGTAGATCTAATCAACTAGAATACTTCAGAGACATGCCTTGAGCTGATCAGCGTGGCCTCTCTTACAGTAGTGTTTGAGCAGAAATATTCTTATTGTATATTGAAATAACCTTGAATCTCCAATCCTGTGATATATAGCCATGTGGTCTATTCTTAAATGTTCACTACATCCCACACAACTGAATTAGCATAAATAGTGTCATTCAGAGTTTCTTTGTACTTAAATACAAAAGCACTTAATTAACCCAAAGCTTCCAGATATATAGCGACATACAAACTCTGTGGAAAAATCAGCCCTGAAATCAAAAGATACCCAAGAGTTAAAGTCAGCCCTTTACTTATCTATGAACTATCCATTACTGTTTACTGAATTCAAATGGCTCAGCACATTGTATCTCATTATTTGCCTATTTTTAGTAAAATAGAAACTGCAGTTTCAGTTAACTGGACCCACTGTCAACAGTACAATTTGATTTGAAAGCTAATAGTTTGTATGACCTTGCACTTCAGTAACTACAGAGGATCGTGGCATTACAAGAAGACAATAACAAGGACAGATCAGTTTGTACCAGTTCCCGTTTATGTTGCAAGGTTTGTCACAAGAATGGATTAATGTGCTATTTTCTGTTCTCATTAAGTTCTACCTAAAAAAGAATGAGGCATCAGAATTTTAATTCCTGCTGTTTCTAATGCTTAACATGTTCTGTGGTTTCTGGTAGAATCAAGCTTTTCTTTCTTTTTTCAGTGCTCTGTTTTGAGTAACTTCAGTGTTTGAGATATAGTGACAGTGTTTAAGTTCTGGGTGAGTGTTTGATTCTCACAGATAGCTTTCTCACTATTGTGAGCTTTCTGACTATTGTGGACTAGTTAAACAACAAACACATACAATACTGAAAAGCAGTTATGAAAATTCTATACTCCTTGTTTTCCTTAGAGCTTGATTTTGGGAAGCAGTTTCCATTTTCTGCTCATGATAATTTGCAGGCATAATTAGTCAGGTACTTTGTTATCTGGCTTGCTCATTGCAACACTAATGAAGTCAACACACTAGAGTCAACACACTGGATTACTTCCAGAAGTTCTAGGTGTGAAATGTAAATGCTGAACATTTAGGAAAAAAAAACACCAAACAAACACCCTATGAACCTTGTGACAAAAAATATAAAATTAATCCAGTATTATAAAATGAGAAGCATACAAGTTTTATAGTGGCTTCTAATTTTGGCAGCTTCAATCTGGACATCTCTCTTTAGAAGCAAATTATTTTATTTGGCCATTTGCAGATGCCAACCCCTCTACACTGACTATATAAGGAATTTATACTTCTGAACTCACATTATTGCTTTTTTTCTTTAACCAGAGGACTAAACTAGCCCACACCAGGGTATATGAACATCTACATCATATCAGTATTTCTCTGGGGCATATTAGATAGTTTCCATATCTGCTGTAGACTACGGTTTGAGCAACTAGTTCCAAAAATCATAAGTAATCAAGTTTCAAAGTGTTCACATGTATACGTTAACATATAATTGTCTGCTTATGATCAGAAGGTTCATTTCTGTGTATATTCTTTTCTTCAAAAGCTACTGTATATTGCTGCATACATATAGATCAGTCACTTTCTCTGTCTATCGCTTCAGAATGATTACAATTGAATTATATGGCCTGGAAATTCTGTAGTGCCTTGAATATTTGCTGTTGTGTGATTTTTCAGAAAACATAAGCTAACATAAACCTTATTCTTTGCTAGCTTGTATTTCATTTTGCCCTTTTATTGGTAGATGTCAAGTTCCAAACTGAAGAAGATTTGAGGTTTTATAACCGGAGCTAAAAAGCAAATGTTGCAAAGGCAATAAAAAATAAAATAAATCTTAATAAGTATTTGCTATGTGTTATGTAATGGATCATTTTTTCAATACAAGACAAGAACAAGGGAATAGTTAGACCCAAGAATGACAAATAAAGTTCATCTTAACAGATGTAGATTTGTTCTGATGTAGTGTGAGAGGATAATAAAGATGGCTTGTAAAATATTAAACAGGAGCAGTATATCTCAGGTGTATGATAACATCCCCCAAACTTGTATTTTGTCATATCGGGCAACTTTCTTAATTTGAAACCATTTTTTAAATTCAAAATAATAGAATTGGTGATTAAAATGACAGAGTGTTTATGCTTTCTTTTCTAGTTTATGACTAGAACTAATTATTTCCCCACTATTAATCCAGGCTTCCAAATAACTGAGCCATTCACGCAATTATATTTTTTACACGGTTGTGTAGAATCTTCAATAAACCATTCCACAGCTCCATAAATTTACATTTCACAATGAACAGTAAGACAAAGGCATGAAGAAAGGTTTTACAGTTTTCTAGTTCTTTACAGTATATGTGAATGTCTCAAGTTGTCTTTGTGGGGTTGTTTTTTTTTTTTAAATTATTGTTGTTGTTTATTTTCTACGTTATGATTATCAAATTACGGGTTCTTCTGTTAAGCCAAGTCAGATGAGGCTGTCCAATTGAACACCAGCTGAGCCACTAGTGTATCAAACCATCAGTCTGGTCCTTTTATCGGCCGCTCTACTTAAGCTCTTCAGAGAACCCAAGTATGATGTTATGAAGGGCTGTAACATGAGCTGTAACTCTGTCCTTACTGTTAAAGGTACACCTACTAGAGAAAGAGAGGCCACTTAACACCAACTACCTCTTGCCTTTGCTGAGCAAAGCAGAGAAGAGAGTGTGGCGGCACAAGTTACAGATTTGTGTGTCAGAACTGGTTTTAGTCATCTAATCTAAGCAGGTTTCTCTAACAAAAAGAGCATATGAAGATGTGTGATGCCTGATGTTTCAAACATAAAACATAAGAAAGAGGAAAAAAAAAGAAACAGCAAGTCGACAACAACAACAACAACAAAAATCAAAAGATAGGCTGTACACCTGACAATACAGAAAGCTACCTTACACTACAGAAGCAATATGGAAAGTCACCATTTGTGGGTTAGAACCTGGGGCACTTTCCTGAGCTATTTTTCCCATTATGTTAGTGCAGTATAAAAGGAAAGATTTTTTTCCTATCAAAGAATCCTCAGATGACATCAAATTACTAGTTAAATGCTAACATACTCCCACTGAATGCAAATCACAGCAGCTGTCCAGAAAACAGGAGACTGACAAGAGAAAATGTAACACCATAGGGCACTTATGGATATGGATTTAGGATCAGTGGGACTGATTGGAAGGCCTGAACTTCTGGTTCATCTTTGGTATTGAAAATTCACCATCGTCCATAGAAACATTCCAGAAATGTCTCTCTTGAGGCATACTTTGGCTTTAATAAGAAAATCTTAAGAGTAAGAATTAAGATGGGAGGGATTCACAGCATTATGCTTACTGTGAACTCCAGGACAGTTGTATATTGATCTGATTAAATCAGATCTGGGTGATGAAAATGGCAGCTGCTGTCTTTTTTGGTAAACATCCATGGGGGAACAGCAAGTGCCATTTACTTTGTTCCTATTTCATGTCTGTTTCAGATTTCTCCAGGGCCTCTTTCCTGTCTACAGTTATTTTTAGATCTACTT
The DNA here is from genome assembly GCF_018139145.2 of Gymnogyps californianus. Classification (NCBI taxonomy): domain Eukaryota; kingdom Metazoa; phylum Chordata; class Aves; order Accipitriformes; family Cathartidae; genus Gymnogyps; species Gymnogyps californianus. The sequence goes on from NC_059473.1 coordinate 96,881,957, forward strand.
ACAACATGGTTTTAGAGGCTGCTTTGCACCTGCAGCAAAACTGTACATGAGACAAAACTATAAGACTATGCAGGTCCTGTCATAAAAATAAGATGTGATAAGAACGCATCTTTTAACAGCCACACACAGACCTTTAGTCAACTTCTTGTTGCAGATCTTGCATCTAACCATGCATCTCCTTTTAAAAGCAGTATATACAACAGAACACGTTATAGATAAGAATCAAATTAATCTTAAATGTAGGTCTGTCAGTTTAGCTGTAGAAACACTAGGCATTAATTTAAGCCCTGTGGTTCTCAGATTTAGTTAAAGGGAGGTACTAACCAGATTCAAAGGGATAATTTCCGCATGTACTGCACTCATCTGGGAATATACAGCTTCTGTGGGGGGAAGCTGTCTGTTACTATACAAGGGTAAGACTACTGACTAAAAATAGGCTGACCATGTGACTGATGGAAAAGATCTTCATTTGTTTTTTTTATTTTTAATCAAAATTCAATGTTTCCATATGTTTATCAGGATAATGGCTTATATAGTAAGGGTGGAATTAATGTCACAATTGAAGTGTCAGAAAGATGGTCTACATTTAAATCCATCACCCAGGCTCCTTTTAAGTCAATGGAGTGCAATACATGACTAATCATGCTCTGGAATTTTTCAGATATCCAAGATGAACAGCCTTTCAAAGATGCATTTTGCTCAATATTGATTATAAAAGGATTCTAGGATAATTAGCTTGGATTTAAATAAATATCATTCAGAAGACCAACATTAGGAACAATGGGAACAATTGCCATTTTGTCTATATGGTACATTTGATGGTTACTGTAGAGCTCTCTTCAAGGACTGAAACTGAACTTACTATTTTGCTTTTCTGGTCAAAGTTGCTGAAAAATAAAGACCTTCACTGAATCAAGCTGAGACATAAGATTAGTTCAACAGATCTCTGCATTTTTAGCTTGGATATTTATCTGCTTTTACATAGCCAGATGTCATGTAAGCTTTGCAAATACTGTTACACCTTCAAATGGATCAATTCAACCACTGTGAAACTATGTTTGGGAACAACCAGTCAAATTCTGAACATCTGATTGATTTGGCTTTTATAATGCTCCCTCATTTATTGTGTACAAATATTTGCAAGGAAAGGCTTTAACGCTCTGATAAGTTTGGAGAATAGCCATTTTTTCATGCAAATAAATGCATTTGCAAACATTAAAAAAAGGACACCTGCTACTGTGATCACTGCAATGGCTGATTCAGCAGAAATTCCGCTGCCCTTGGAATTCCTTTGTCTTAAGTTATTTAGTGCTGCTCAATCAATTTTCAGGAGAAAATGGATCTTTTAAAAAATGACCTGGCTGCTTGCCATAGGGGAAGTTTCCCCTTTTGCTAGAGGGCTCAAGGTTCTTGATTTTTTTTCCCCTCTCTCTTTTTTTGGCTCATTTGACTCATATATAACATTAAGCAGCTCCCTGGCTGACAGACAAGGCCATCTCATCATATGGTAAATGGTAATACACCCCATTACACAATAAGTTTAAAATCACAGCCCCACTGAGAAGGCTGTGTTCAGAAATTAACTGCCTCTCCTGAAAGATATCAGCCACTAGCTAAATAAGTGAGTGAGGGAGAGCCCACCTACCCCAGCAGAGGTTTCAGAGCAACTTCTTGCACATGCTCCAAAGAATATTCTCCTTTGCATGATTGCACTTCTTTGTGTTCATTCTCTCCCATTCTGTAATTACCTCTCACCCCTCAGATGGTGCTTCTTTTAACCCCCCCTTCCCAGCATCCAGACATGCACTTGCAGCTTGTATGCAGAAAAGTACTAATTTTTACCCACAAAAATGTCATAGTTTGGTGAAAATGCACATTTCATTTTCTTCACCCATATTTGTTCCTCTCTCTTTCTCCTCTCCCTGATGATTTTTCCTACCGGTATCAGCATCTAGGGCTAGAGTTATATAAGCTTCCACATTTGTTCATAGTTGGCCACAGAGGATGTCTGTCTTAAAGTTTGGAGCATGGCATAGAGACTCCAGGATTATATAAAAGGAATTTAACCTCTCTACAGGTATAGCATGTGGTAGTTCCTCTCAGGAAACCATATAGCCAAATCAGGGAAGCATTGCATGCAACCCACTCAGATGATATATATACATATTGTACTTCACATATAGCCTACACTCCTTGAAAAGCATCAGGAATGAAAAGTAAGTCTGGCACCCTATGATAATTACACCTACTCAGAAGCAAAACCAGAGTGGACTCAAATGTAGGAATTTTTAAAGGAAGATAAGATAAAAACTGATGGGGATTAAGGGGAGAGGTTATTGGCAGGAGAGGTATGGGAAAAAAGGAAATTTTGCAGTAGGGTTCAGACTATAATATATATAATCTAAAGGGTATTATCTAGGTAATATTTATATTTTTAATTAGTTATGTGTTATATGTGTGAAAGTCTGAACCTTTGTTGAAAGACAGAAGTGTGAAGTTCGGATGCACTGACATACCGTTATGTATACCGTAGCTATATTATTCTGGGCATCTGAGTTAGTCCCTTCCCACTGCTTCACACTGTGCCTTGCGGACACACCAAAACGGTCAGAGCTGGCTCAGCTACCTATTTGGAGCTGCAAGGCAACATATGAGAATGCTTTTGCATATCACCCTTATTTGTGAATCCAACTGAATATGTCAGTGAGAACACAGAAATAGAACAAAGAACAAATACATAAATACATTCTAATATACTTATTACAGGAATTTGGATAATGCCTATCTTTTACCGGATATGTAATTTTTCCATTTTTTCTACTAACTGGAGACAAACAAAAGAAAGAAGAATGCTTTCATGAATACCTGAAAGAATACTCCTTTCTTTTCTTTTCCCAAATAAAGATGAATATAATCCTATGTACAACAGAGAAATAAAAAATGTTCAACAAGTAATTTGGGCAGCAGATTCTCTACTACTTAACCAACTCAGATGAAAGGCCCAAAGTTGGATACTTCTACACCTTGAACTGAGCTATTATAAGAAATTTGCTGCTTTAGACATCATTCAATGTACACCCCAAAAAATGACAAATTTGGGTAAATTTTCAATAAAGATGGTGAATTACAAGCCAGGTATGAATCCACAATGGGTAATGGAACTGTTATTGAAGTGTATTAAGGTATTTCATACTTTAAACAAAAACTCAAAGCTTTGTAACAAAAATTGATAATAGTCACCATAATATCAAATGATTAAGGACTTACACTATTTCATTTAAGAGAACATGGTCAAACAAAAGAGGATCAGGATACCACAGAGAAAGAATTAGATGATCTGAAATATTGAGGTGACAGAGATGTGACAAAATAAAACAGTCTGAAATGTAATGTCATGAGCTTTAGGCTTTCTGTTATAACAAGAATGTCTCCGTAAGCTAATGTTCTATGAGAAAATGTATCATCTGCAAACATGGAAAGTCTAATCATACCTTTGTGTAGGGATTAATGAGATATGATTTATAATCATGTGCATTGGTTTAGTCATCTTTGTTGAAGAATAAGATTTTCAGACATGCAATGTACAGAGAAGCAAAGAACTAGACAGATGTACCTCCCTCATATGTTATGTGAGACCGCGAACCACAGCACCATTGCACTCCTGTATGAGCTCACATTTAATTTGACATATTGGAGAGCTGTGTAAAAAGAAAGGAATATTCAAATATTTACATGAAATTTCTGAAACTTTAAACAATTAACATTTCAAATGGTAAAGATTACAATTCCAGGTATTTTTGCTTGCTTGGGTTCTAAGACTTTTTAAAAATTGTTTTTAACTTCATCCTTCTTCCTGCCATAATACATAATACCATAGATTCAAGGACAGCTGTTAACTGGTTTTTTTGCTATAATATTCAGAAATATAATCTCATTTTAAAAGGAGAAAATTACTTTATTCCAAGTGCAAACCATGACTATACTTTGCAAGTTTCCTTGGAAGAGTTAGCAGGAAAATGTAAAATTATGAATTTCCAAGCATATTGTCAAAGTTATAATTCACACTTTATTGGAAATAAATAGACAAGCTCAGCATCTGACATTTTATTTAGTGATAGGCTCGATTGACAAAGTTATAAAACCCAGACAGATTCAGAATGTTCCTGACACTTTGAGTAGCTATGGTTTGAGAAGATTGTTTCAGCTTCACAATTACAGCCAGATTTTGAGAAGACCTCAAGACCAGATTTTTAAGTACTCATCCTCTACAATTGGAAAAAATTCTTTAAAAATATATATTTTGTCTTCTATAGACAAAAAATGAAGAGCAACACTCAGCAGCTCCAATCATAACATTTGCTACTCACTCTTCTAATGCAATCTCTTTTGACAATCTGGCCAATTAATTTGAGTCCTAAATTGGAGCTGATTCTTTAGAAAACCTGATCTCAATCAGAGGTACTGAGTCTTTATCAGCTTTTACCACTTTGATCTTAAAGAGATTCAGACAAAGCCACTATTTTTGACATCTAAAGAAGAAAAAGAAAAAAAGGTTGTATAATCAGCTGTATTTTTAAATACTATACTATATATATATATGCATAAATATCTATATCTATATCTATATATGTTGCCTGGTCATTCATACCTGAAAACTCTGAGGGCTTTTTTAAATTTAAGGACATAAGGATTATAATTAATTAACTGTAGTAAGGCATCTGACACAATGGAATCCAAACTGTGGTTGAAATTTGCTTCAAGAGTTAAATCATTGTGATCACTTCTTGGATTTTTTAAACTCAAATTTTTTAGTAATTCAGGTGTTCATTTTCCAAAAAAAAAAGCTTTGTTCTCATTTCACTATATTATATTACGTCAGAATTCAAGCAAGTTGTATAATATTTTCAGTATCTCTTTCCACATTTGCACAAATACAAGTAAATAAATAAATAACTTTCAGACTAGTGGCAATGGATAATTGACTGTCTGTGAGGGCAAAGTTCTCGTGCCAGGAAATACTCAGAAGGAAAAGGCTTTCCAGTTGCAATAGCTGGGTTGTGGGATGATATCTAATTTGAGGTGTATCCTCAAGCAGTAATTTTCTTCAAATTAGGGCGTCTGACAACTTTTCTTGTCCATTCAAGACAGCGTAGGATAAATTGTACTGAAACAGATTCAACACCATTTGTGAATGCCAAGCATGCATTAAGAGACCACTCACCAGTCAAAGAACTGTTCACAAAGGCTAGATCAAGCTACAGGAGGATGAGTTGACTTAGGAGTGGGCTTAATATGCTTTACTGAAGGAACCATGCACTTAATGCCCATCTTCCTAGCTATTAGCTCAGCAAGAGACTGGCCTCAAAATATACCCTGTACATTTAGAGGCAGACATGCTTAGAGAGAGACATGGTGCATATTCTTTCTGGACAGCATGGCCAAGTGTCTGTCTATGCATTAAAATGTAAAGCATGCTAAAGTACTCTATGCCAGGTACAGCTAGAGCTATAGGAATCTGTTGAGGAAATATTAGGGGTGGCAAGTCCATTAGATGGACAAGTCTGAAATACGATTGGGGTTTGTATCCATCATATGAAGACAGAATAAAAAGATTACCTTCATCTCCAAGGTCGTACAAATAACAGATGAAGACAGATATACAGAAGAAAAGACAAAGAATGGAACAATTATGGGTGGCAGCCCCCCACAATCATCAAAAACTACAGAAACTAGGGAAACTAGGGAACTAAGGGAAGTAAGGGAACTACTTAGGGATCTACTTAAGGAGCCAAGGAAATATTTGTTTCTCTATTCTTTTCTTGTAGGGTCTGATGCTGTAACTTTGAGCAAGGTGGGTGAAAAATATTAACAGATGAGAATATTTTACATGCACTTTCAACATCTGTATGGGATTTTTTTTTTTCAGATAGTTACACCTGCAATTATGTGAAAACAGAGTTCATAATGAAACTTTGACGACAGTCATTACCCATAACGTTCGTTAACGTGTAATACTCTATACTACTGAACTACACCAATGCAAATATATATACTGTTTCTAGATTAGAGGTATTTCTACCATAATATGCATATTATATTGACTACAGTGATAAGAACATCTCTAACACAACCTCTACGGACTCATCACCTGTCATCTGTTTCATCAAAAAGATGAAAGTAACTTCTGCAATTCACCTACAGCTGACAGCTGCAAATTTGCGGTCAGAAAAAAAAGATTCTTAAGTACTTTTTAAACCATTTTTAATTTAAAAAATAGAGACTGAAAACTACTCCAAAACTTCAGGACTCAACAGCTCAGTTTTTGCATGCTACTGGATAATTTTTATGTTGCTCAAGTATTTGGATTTATGACTGTTTATGATTGATGTGTGTTTGAATGTCATATACAATAATAGCCATACATTGCTGTAGCCACAATTCAGTTCAAAGAATCCCAAAGCATTTCAGAGACCAAAAATGTTATATAGATGGTGAGTCAGTACAGTCACTTTTTGCTGGTTTGTTTTTTGTTGGTTTTTTTTTTTTTAATTCATAAACCTTGAGAGTAAATATAGGAAACATTAAAGAATGTTAATATTTAGTACAGAACAACTTATTTCAGGAGGCAGAGATTGTTTTCTTCATATAAAGAACATGAGATCTAGCATATTTTTCAGTGAAGAATGGGACAACCCTAATTCATACAAAAGCAATGGAAGAACCTGTAGTAGCTCTTTTTCTTTAAGGTCTTTTTAAACTTTTTTTATGGTGGCATCAAGTGAGAAGTCCTAAAAGAAACAGAGATGACTGCTCTGTCAAGATCAGCATGAGAGTCAATGTTCTGGATGAGACTGAAAGAATATTTTAGGGGTTTTTTTAGCATGTGACAGGGAATGAGAACCTGCTATCACTATTGGACAGCTATTGCTCAGCTAATACGCAAAATTAACAACCTAAGAAGAGAAAAGATATTTGCTATATTCATTTGATGTTGTTCATTGTATAAATATTTATTTCAGGCAGTCCACACTCTTCATATGTACATAGATATAGAAAATATGCAATGGAAAATGTGCATATACAAAATAATAAAATACAGTTATCCAGGCAAGTTGCTAATTATTTACCTTCCTTTGTTCAAGTTCAAAACTTGCTCTACTTGTTGTGGATTTTTTACAGATTCTGAAAACTGTCATCATAGTCGTTTTATCTAAACCTTACCCACAATATTACATACAACATTAAGCAAAAATAACTAGTAAAGAAAAAAAAAGCATTTATATCTTTCCTGAAAAGTGCTGAAATGCACTGGAACAGAAATTATGTGCAAAAGCTTGTCATCAGCTAGAAGCCAGATGTGAAAATGTTCTGTACCCAGAAATTAAACAGGGTACAGATGGTATAGCAACCAAAATGCCCAACCCAGAGTTCCATGCCCAAGAATTATAAACATAAATCAAATTATTAAAAAAAAAGTTTCAGTGCAAATAATATAAGTTTAAATTTTATCCCAAGGCTAAAAGTTTAATTGACTGCATAAGAGCATAACATGGGAGTTGTGAGATGTGGAAAATATCAACCATGCTGGTGTGTTTTAAATGGAATATAAATGGGAAATAGATGAGGTAGGAAGGCTGGCCAAGAGATGTTTATAATAGCCCAGATGCAAGATGACAAATGTTTGGACAAAGATTTTCCCAGCTGGCATAATAAAATATCTTTGTATTTTGGGAAGGACTAACCAGTCAATAATGATGTTACCTAAAATGTTGTTCAAGTACAAATACGGGTAGAAAATTATAAACTAGAATCCAGAAATTCTCACTAAATTAAAATCTGCCATCTTGTTCAGGAACCACTGCCTTCTTGATAAAAAGCATCAGGAATCTAGTACAATACCTCTGTAGGTCACTGGAGAAAGGTAGCAAAGATTCATTTCATATAGATTTTATATTAATGTGGAAACTTTCCTAGGCACCAAAGGAAGTGATAAGTAGTCTTATAAGAGGAAAATGTATCTAACATAAATCTAAATCTTAATCCTATAAATCTTAGACATAAAATTGAGTGATCACATAAACAAGCCTTCTCCTTTGCTTAAAAAAACATCGAAGTGACAAATTCTGAGGAAGCTGAATCTGAAATCTGTACAAGAATATATAAAAGGATATACATTGTACTCTTTTCTTACATTGTTTTGAACCTTTAATTTTTGATAGACACTTATTACAAGTAGCAGAGCTAAAGGGAAAAGATTTTTTTCGCTCCCTCTGGTGGGGAAGGAAAAAAAACCTCTGACAAGATAATTTATGTTCTGACTTGGTGCCTCTTTTTAGTTACACTGCTTCAAATTTGTTTTATATACATTCTTGGAAAGAAACATAAGTAGAAAATGCAGGGGAAGCTGGTCAGTCATCTTATGAATTCATCTTGCTATGGAACAGGAAGCATTTGCATTACAGTAAATTGTGCTGCAGTCAAAAGCATAAGGAGACATGGTAGGGTTCCTTGTTTTGGTTTTGTTTGTTTGTTTGTTTTTTCCACCTCCAAGCATCAAAGTCTGCTCAGAGCTCACTTTGCAAGATTGGATTCGAGGGCAATGGAATTGGTGAAGCCTCACTTTTGGAAGTTGGAATATCGAACAGAACAGAGTTCCAGGAATCAACAGAGCCATTGAGACTACTCTGTGGATAGCAAAGTGGAGATTGGAGAAAGATCCACTTATAGTGAATTTGCTTGATTGGCTTGGAAAGCTAAGGATAGTTGCTTTCTCATGCTCGCTAGTCCACCAAAAAGACTGAATTCATAAGCATTATAAGTCAATAAGAAACATTCTGATGAAAGCAAAGCAAAGCAAAGTGAAAAGGAGAGGAGAGGAGAGGAGAGGAGAGGAGAGGAGAGGAGAGGAGAGGAGAGGAGAGGAGAGGAGAGGAGAGGAGAGGAGAGGAGAGGAGAGGAGAGGAGAGGACTGTGGCTTTTTCTTTTTTTTTTTTTTTAAAGGAGACCTAAGCTTGATTGCAACTGGCCATTAATAGGATTAATGATTGAAGGGGAAATAGATAAATATGGAAACTGACAGCTCATATAGGACTAGATTCCATTGTGTTTCTACACAGTTAATTTATTTAAATACATTTAAGTGAGACCGACTATGGCATAAGATGCTACTCAGTGTGACTGATAGTATCACAACCTTGGGTTTAAACTTTATTTTAAAAGCCTTTGACAAACAGCTATAGAAAATGTGTATAACAACAAGGTAAAATTCAGAGAAGCTACAAAAATTCAAGCAAACAAGGCTTCTTACTCCTGCAGCACTGCATTAACAAGTCTGTGTACAATTCAAATCCAAGCTCTGTTTCAAATATATTGCTTTTAAATTTTGAACCTGAAAAGGAAAGAAGGAACACGTTAAAAAGCAACTAATTTTCTACATATCCTCAATTCTTAAATTAAATTTTATAAATTGGATGTTATAGAATGTGTCAGTAATCAAATCTTTTAGAGAAACGTGATCACACTTTCTTACATTCAAAGGACTCAACTCTGCACAGCTAAGGGCAATCAAAATCCATTCAATAGAAGACTACATTCACATGCATTTAGGTCAAGTATAGCAAAAATAGATGAGTCGTGGTGACTTATGATACCATACTATTTCTAACGTTTTAAATGTTAGGGCAATGCCAGATAACGTGTGTTAAATTAGCACCTTCCTCTCCACATTACAAGCAAGTACTACTATCCAGCAAACACATTTGAACAAGCATGCAAAATATGAGTTAAATCTTGCATAATTTTAAATTATAGTTTCATTTTGATCACAAAAAAAATCTCGTTGTGCTATCTCCAATATATTTGCAGACCGTGAGAAATTAAGGGTTTTAGGAAAGAAATGTGAACTCTGATGTTTAAGTTCAGACAACTCTGAATGGCGCAGTACTATAGAAGCTTAAATGGCTCTTATGATTGGCAAATATTGGTAGAACAGAAAGTGTTCTCACTTTGTATTAGGAGAACAGAGAAGCAGGAGCGCAGAAATAGAATGAGGAAAAATATGTCACCAAAGAGTTTTGAGGAAAAGTCTATGTTGAGAATTGATTAAAAAAAAAGCTCATGGAACATGTTTCCCATTACAAAATACATTTAATGAAAATAAAATATTTAGTAAAATCTATTACATATATTTTCTATTAAATATATACACCATTCCATAGTATTTATTTTGCAAAATACACATTCTAATTATGTCAACATTATATTTAAGTATAGAATTATATTATATAAAAGTCATATTGTTGTATTATATAAAAAAAAATAAATCTGAGAGTAAATGATATTTATGTATTATTTTATTAGACATTTTGGAATGTTGTGTTTGAAAGCTAGGAAACAGAGAAGTTTCCGGAGAATCTAAAACATCCTGACATCTTAACTGAAACATTTGAGACTGCTTAGAAACCCTTTGTGTCAAGTAAGTGCTGCAAAGATGCTGCAAATGAACTGAAAATCTAGACCTTATGAGCCCAAAAATAGAGTTAATAATTGAACTTACTTGCAGCTTACATGTGGGAAGGAAACTATTATCTCTCTATAATAAGCGTGTGTTCAATACTGGCCCATAAGGAACTTGGTCTAGAAGGCAAAGTAATAATTGGCTAGGACCTCATATAACACAAAAAAGTTATTATTAATATAAGATCAAAACTCAGAACTCTCAAAAACCGGTAATACAGTGGCTAAAACATCATTTTTAATTAGCATGTAAAAGAAAGTATGCATTACTATAGATAAAGAAAACGAGAACTACTAAAGCAGTTCAGGTGTCCGCTGTGGATTCATGAAAGTCATTAATCTCTCTTAGAAAATCTTTTTGATGAAGCTGTCAGTTCTAAACCTGAAATGAAAGAGGCGGTCTATTAGGTCATGTGCCTGAAGAAAGACAAAATCTGAACAAAAAGCAGTGTGCTCAACAAGTTTTTGGAGGAGGACACAAAGAAACACATAAACAATAAACTGAGAATTGAGGGAGCTTTTTCTTTGTTTTCAAGATTATACACTAATACGTGTTAAGCAGTTGGAACACTGATAGCAATCCAGCTTTAACATTTACATGAAGGACTGGTGTAGAAATTCTTGTCCTTAAGCCTAGAACTTTTTTTTTTTTTTTTAAATGTAGTTACAGGGCATTGACAGATCATATACTGTAGAGGGTGTAACTTAAGTTTGACAAAGAAAGGCTTTAAAGAATTTTGACATGTGACAAAGGCTATTAGTTGTTTTTTGTTGCAAATAAGTACCTGTCAGAAATTTCATGTAATCACTCGATAATAGAAAGTCCTCATAAGCTCTCTACAATACACCAAGGTTCCCCTGGGGTTCGCATACATTTTAGTACCTAGTTCCTTCCATGTTGCCCTCTGAAATGCTAGCAGCAAAATCCCTTGGAATCACCTCCCCAAAATTGCAGGTGACATCAGGTTGCTGAGAAATCAAGCAGACCAAGTTACAAGAGATGGAAAAGGGAGGATGGGGGAAGGAGCAAGTGAACACAGCTGAAAACACAGAAGATAAAGGATGAAATGAAAACAAATGAAAGCAACTTTAAGTTACTCTTTACGATCCTTATTCAGACTGGTCAACAGCAGTGAAACTGTTCATGGTTAAGAACACACACTGGCTGAATGTGGACTTAAATTTTAGTTTGATAAAGTGTACCATGATGGTTGGAAAAATCTCAGTAGAATTATAATTTGTTCTAAGACATCTGAATGCAAAAATATTTCAGAAGTAAATAATACTAAGAGTTCTCATAGAATTTAATTTTAGAAATGCTTCCTGAATGCCTAGTATAGTTTGCAGATTTAAAACGTCATAATATCATTCTCCCAGGTTGCTTTTCCCTGCACATTTGCTAGCTGGACTACATTTGCTGTGATGAATAATGATTTTTATATGTGGACAAGTAGGAAACTGCATTAATTATGGGAGTCCTTGGCCATGTTTCATCCTCTTAATCCAGCTGAAAATTTAATCTAACTGGAGAATGAAAACCGCAGAACATGGACAGGAGGCAATCAAATTGCTATTGTTTGAGGCACCCTGTCATCTTAATAAAATTTAAATATTTTCAGCCTAAATATTTCAGGGGTTTGAATGTTCAGTTCCTCATCAATATAAATACATGGAAAGCAGCCATGACAAAGAAATCACCAATGCGTTAGCCTTCTGCCTAACATTATTTATGTGTTTACCCACAAACTTGCATGCTCTCTAGACTTATGTATGTACAGCTGTAATCCCTTGGCCCACAATATATATACACACAGCTGTTTTACTGGCATCACGGAAATAGTGAAAAACAGCTCTATTTCCCAGACTGCATTTTGTATTTATTGCTTGGAATGTGACTTTCCTCACCGGACACCAGTTAACTAAAAGTGAAGATCCCTAAGCTAGTCATGTATGTTTCTGTGGTAGTCAGTAGAGAAAGATAGGTTGTTGTAGTGGGGGATTGTCCTCTGCAGGTACTGGAGAGTACCCTCTGTGCCAAGTAGAGAAAGAGTTTAGACAACTACTTTCAATTTTTTCCTTTTTTTCTTTGTAATATAAAAAAAAAAAAAATAGTGTTTTTATTCAAATGTTTCTATCATCATCTGGAATGACAATTCTAGTTCATTAGCCATCATCAGAAATACTCTGAATCCAAACATAAATCTGTGTTCTGCCAAAGCCAACTGTAAAAGTATGATTTATTTTAAGTGAAAGCACCTTGTCTGGAGTGCAAATGCTTCTGTCCCCTCAAAGCCGTGACAATATTGCTCCTGGTATCCTACTTGATAAGTGACAATTTGTCTGAGTAAGAAATTCATGTAATTAAGTAAAATCAGCATAGGTTTTGATGACATTAGAGAATTTAAGAAGTGTAGGTGGTGTTACCATAGCAAAATCCACTTTCTGCAATCTAGTTCCCTAGCTCCCTAGAGTACCTTTCATACCTTTTAAAGGAGTTGCTGATTCTTCTTACTGTTTTCCTAGCTGTGCATTATTATGTGCATTTGTAAGAAAAAAGGTTTTGTGATTGAGAGTCCATTAGTTTCTCCTTTTAAACCACATCTGAAGACAGAATCTGAGGGCGTTTTCACTTTGTTTTTAATGACAATTCGTCTGGTTCCTCTAAATGTTAGGATGATGTCATAAACACTGGATTATGACTTCAGGCTCAGAATAAGCAGTGGTAGCAGATGGACTCCTGAAAAACAAAGATCCTGTTTTCATGCAAATGTTCCTAGTAGTAAAGAACAATGGAAGATAAATATTGAAAAATATATAATATAGAAACAGAATGGCTTGTAAACAGAATGCTTTCCGACTCAGCTGCTCTTTAAGCAAACTAGAATAGAGCGGCTCTAGAGACACATTACATGATTCAGTGTAATTACTGGCTTGTTCATTTTATCTGATTCTAATCTGAATCCATCAATTCAGCTATATGGTACAATGTTATACTTTGTATTTTGGAAAAAGCACCATACAGAAACATGGACAACACATCTTCACAATTTTATACAATATTAGATGATATGACAGAGAAATGAAATACAGAAGGGATTTTCAGCACAAATAATGTTTTCAGGGTGATGAAGAGAGTTTGGAGACACTGTAAAAGATGTTATCTTTTTTTTTTATTAAAAAAAAACCCCAAACACAGAAATTTACTTTGTTACTCTTTGTAATTACTTTTATTAATTTCCTTGGAGCACTTCCAGGGGTGATTTTTGTTTCACAATGTTCCCAGAAAACAAAAACCTTTTGAATATTTAGACATAATTTTGTATATACTCTATTTATAAAGCATTTCTTTCCTAGAAAATGTCCTAACCACCAAGCTATACAATATTATGACATCAGAGATATCAATCAAAAAATCTTCTCTCAATCTTTTTTAAGTGGGACATGACAAAAGAAGAGAATATCAAAATTAATTAAGGCAGAGGAAGGAAACAAAAGCAATTTTAGACAAATGTATAGCTCAAACAGTTGGAGAGAGCAGTCCAGCATCTTATTTTCCTTGTGTTGTGAGTGCTTTTTTTTTTATGTAGCACAAATAAATGGACTTGGAAACAGGAACAGAATTTAACTTGATGGGTTAAATCATATTACCTATTGTTTCTCTTTCCACCCCAAGATAATTTGAATTATTTTCTCCACCAGAAAGAAAGGTAACACTTTAAAAAGGAAGGATAAAAAATAGATGCCTCTATGGTATGGTCTCTAGCTAGAAGGTCACAAGAAATTTGGAGATATCAAATTGTGCCCTCTCAGGCTGAATAAAGAACTTTGGATAGAGTAGACTGGATCAGGGAAAGTGTGGATCTCCTGTCTCATGGCTATGTATGGAAGGTTACATTTGTGTGTAGTCAGTTTTTTAAAATTATTAGTCGCTGTTAACACAAGGAGCTGGAAGCCACTGTGCAGCTGGAAAGCCATGACCTGATCACTGTCACTGAAACTTGGTGGGATGAATCACATGATGGGACATCCACAACTTCTCTGGGCAACATGTTCCAGTGTCTCACCACCCTTGTAAAAAAATTCTTCCTTATGTCCAATCTAAATCTACTCTCTTTCAGTTTAATACTGTTGCCCCTTCTCCTGTCACTACAGACCTTGGTAAAAAGTCTCTCTGTCTTTCTTTTAAGCCCTCTTTATATACTGAAAGGCTGCAATAAGGTATCCCCAGAGCCTTCTCTTCTCCAGGCTGAAAAACCTCAACTGTCTCGGCTTTTCTTCATAGGAGACATGTTCCAGCCCTCTGACCATTTTCATGGCCAGGGCATGATCACTGCAGCCCAGGCTGCCACCAATCTTAACCTCTCTAATTAGTTCTTCTGAGTTGGTAGGCAACAGGTCTAGCAACACTTTTCTTCTGGTCAGGCTGTCTACCACATGGATTAAGAAATTATCCTCAATGCACTCCAAGAGTCTCTTGGACTGCTTACAGCTTGCTGTGCTGCTTTTCCAGCAGTTGTCAGGGTGGTTGAAGTCCCTCAGCAGCATCAGAGCCTGCAAGCATGACGCTTTCTGTAGCTGAAGTAAGAATACTTTGTCAACAGGCTCCCCTTGATCAGTTGTCCTGTAGTAAACACCAACCATGAGATTTGTTGGCTTGGCCTCTATTTTTTTACCCATAAGCTCTCAACCTGTTTATCATTGTTGTTCGAAGACAGCTCTGTGCAGTCAGTCCATTTTTGTCACATAGAAGGCAACTGCCTCCCTCCCCACCCCTCCTTCCTTGCCTGTCCCCCTTGAACAGTTTATAGTCATCGATTGCAGTGTGATTCATGTGATTCATCCCACCAAATTTCAGTGACAGTGATCAGATCATAGCTTTCCAGCTGCACCATGGCTTCCAGCTCCTCGATGTTGTTACCCATACTGATGTGCATTGGTATAGAGACACTTCAGCTGCACTGTTGACTGTCTCACCTTTTTGGTAGAACCTTTTTGGAGGATTGGGTGTCACGGAGGCTCACACAGTCAAATTAAACAGGTGTTAAACTCAACAAAATTTATTCTTCAATCAAAATCATTTAGAACTCTTACAACATTAGTAAATCACAGGTTCAATGATGTAAGGGGAAATTAATACTACACAACTGACTTAAGAATTCTTAAGCTTTAGAAATGATAACCCAAAATGCGCATATCATTCACCTAAAAGATGAGGGCTCTCAACCTCAAGGAGTTACCTTGGGCGGCATCCCGACCCAAGGGGAGAGTCCCCGACTGCAGACCCGCTGCTCTGAGGATTGACTGAATTTGCCCTCCGGCAGGGCTCTGTTTATATCCTAGTCGAATCTGATCTGTGGTCAAATAATGTCACATTAGCCCTCACTGGCCGAGGGCCAACACTTCCTTATTCCTCGACCGAAGTGTGTACCTGGCAGTTGTAACCCATCTCCACCGTGTGGGTGGGGCGGCTCGACCCCTAAACCGCGGCTTCTAGGTTTTTTTCTCTTTTCACCGGCCAAGAAGCTTCGCTTTCAATTAGGGCAGGTGTACCTGCCACACTGGGGGACATTCCTCACTACTTTGGTAGGTGCGCTCATCCATCCTGTTGCTTGTGAGTACACACGTGTTACAGCTTTGGACCCCAGCCCTCAAGTTTGTTAGTTTAAAGTGCGAACCACTAAGTCAGTCAGCCAATCTGCCAGCAAAGATTCCCCTTCCTCTTCTAGATAGGTGGATCCAGGTAGGATTCTGAATTCAGGTAGGCCTGTTTGGTTTTTTGGGTTTTTTTTCCCCAATGAGGCTCGAGGCAAAAAGCATTAGTAGGCAATGGTAGCTTTCTGCTTCAGTTTCTTTATATGAACTGAGAAGGATCAGATTCCCTTCTCATGCCTTTGCCTCCCTTCTCCATACCTTTGTTCTCTCTCTGATTTCAGGGCAAAACTGGCATTAAGTTTGTGTACAGCCCTAAGAAGCTCTGTTCTCAGTGGAATCTTAGTGCGTCCAGGAAAAATACTTCAAATGGGTAAAATAGTGGGTTATACTCTTCTATGGCATAAGAGGGAAGATTTTTAACAAAGATGTCTCATTCCTATCTTGTATTTTTAAAAGAATTGTGCGGAGCATTGAGTGAATACAAAAAGTACAGAAAAAGACTGAGTTTAAAATGAGTGTATCTGTTCATTGCACTGTACAATAACAGGTTACTTTTGCTGTATCCATTTGCTATTTATATCATAGTAATTCCTTTCTCTTGATGAGCTGTACATAGAAAGAGGCTTATGCTATTACTCAGTGATAGCCTTTATAGAATAGCAATTCTATACAATTTGGTTACTTCCTTGCAAACTCTTTCAATCCCACAGGCCTTTATTGATCTTCTTTCAATCAGTTGACCACAGTCTTACAGAAAAACACAAATAGTTGACATACTAATGAGAATTCCTGACCCGTTTCAATTGAATACTTGACCAGTCAGTGGAACACTCAACAAACCTATAACTTCATCACTAGCAGTAATTACAATCAATAAAGAGGTTAACTTCTAATGCTGTTTGAAAGATGGAGACAAGAGGGATTGCTTAGGAGATACACAGAGATAGATATACCCATTCCACATGCAGACAGGAAGGCTGCTGGTTACACAGACCACTTAGATCTCATAACTTTTTCTGTAAAGGTACTCTTTCCGATGTATAAATCAGAATGAGTGGTTTCAGTGTACTGACACAAAAATAAAAATAAAAATTATACTTACTACAAAATATTTCTTTCACCCTGGAAGCTGAATTCCTTGTAACTGATGGCACAAGGTATGAGCATGAATATTGCGTTTGAACTAGTGAACATCAGATCTCTTCCACCTTCATAAGAGATTACATATTTAAATATTTTAACAGACATGTCTCTCCTCCCCATTCCCATTCTTTCAGTTTCTTTCTTTCCAAGGTTATTATAAAGGCTAAAAAATAAAAATACTGTGGACTTTCTGTCAGTAGATGTAGATAGTAGGAAGTAAATCCATAAATGCAGAACAATGTTAAAGAAGGAGAGAAAAAAAAACTTTCTTGAACATAAATCAGAAAAAATTACATTAGCACAGTCCTCTTAGGCTTACTTTTCTCACTTTTTTTTCTCTGGAATACAGAGAAATGTTGAAATGTGTATATGCATTTCTATAAACTTCCTCAAAAAAGAGATCATGACTCTCTTCTTTTTAAATAAATTTGCAGCAATTTGCTTGGTGCCGTTAAGTAGAAAAACATTTTCTTATGCAATGATGGATGTCTAATGTTTTCTTTGATGTTGCAGTGTTTCTCTTTTGTGGAATGACACTTGTGACAACATGTAAAGTATTTCCTATATGTATTGATATTAGGATATTCGTTTAATTTAACCTAAAACCTATTTTTCAGATGCATATTAGAGGAAAAAAAGTATAAAAATATTAACATTGAATGTCTCCTGCTATTTCAGTATTGTTAAAAAACAGGTGACACAATCTGAAATTAACCTCAGTGATAGTCCATATGTTAAAAATGACATGTTTGCCACAACTATGAGACCTTAAATGAAGGAATGAAGGAGAATGTAACACTCAGAGGTAACTAATTTAAGCATTTTTAGCCTGCTGTTGTTAACTATTTAGAAATTAGCCTAAAGAAAATAACCAGAGGCATTGTACGTTATTGTGGATGTTCTCTGGAACTAAAAATTTCTCCTCTCTGAATTTAGCTCATCCTAAACTGAATGTCTCCCATTCTTTTGCTTCTCAATCATTCCTTTTTCTGCTCTCTTATACTCAATATTAATACATATGACCTGTTCACCTTTAGGTCATTCTTTTCGCAACACTTTTGACCATTTCTTTTTGAAATACTTTTCACTATGTATTTTGTTTACTGAACTCATCCACATTGTCTTCTACTATATGAATTACTTTGTTGGAATGCCCTCGGAGAGGAACTTTTCTTTCCCTTTCCCTCTCCTCTTTTTTCCAATTTTTCCTGCAAGTCCTTCAGTACTCTGTCTTTGACGTCCCTCTCAATGCCTAAAAAATAGATATTCAGCTACCATCTTCATGCACCCAGGTCATTCATAAAGTTCTCATATTCAAAGAGATGTGTCCTGTTTTTTTCAGAGTAAGATTTTTATTTCTTTCTCTAACATCTGCATATCTCCGGCTCAAGCCAGTAAAAACTTCTCTTGGTTTGTTTGGTTTTTTTTTTAAATCTTCCTTTCTACCCATTTTTCATTTCTGGTTCCCTTTTTCAATACCTGGACAAACATCAGTTTGTACATGACTTGTTTATGGACTGCATCCACAAAACTTTAGTAAGTATTAATTAATGCAGAGAAACAGAAAGAAGAAAAGAAAGATCACCACCCCACCCCCTCCACCAGAAACAACTATGACCCGTATTTTCCATAATTATTTTTCTTTTTACGTAAGTAAGTAAGAGAAAGCAAGCACATTCATGTAGGAAAATGCTTTTACAAATGGTTATTTTCCTAATTTTTCTCCTTAGTAATAAGCATTGTTCACTGGTTCTTTGATCAATGTGTAGAAGGCAGCGTAATACACATTTGCTAGCATAATTTACAAGATGCTGAATTTCTGGTAAACCTTTCCATTGTATGTTAAAAACTTTTCACTGTATGTGTACTAGATTGACTGATTATCAGTCAGTACTTTTAAAACTTATATAAGCTTAATTATACATTCTTGGATATGGGAAAAAAATATGTTCTCTTGCTTTGCAGTTATATAAGTGACTATTCAATTTGTAAGAGAGTTGACCATTCTGTCTGTTTTAAAGTATGACTTCTGTGACATTTTACTTTTTCTTTTGGTAGCCCTGAACTAAGTCAGTCATCCTCTGACTGCTTCTGGAAGGGAATAAATTCAGTTCTGTCTGGACTTCTGTAAGGCCTTTGTCACGGTCCCCCACAATATTCTTCCCTCTAAATTGGAGAGATATGGATTTGATGGATGGACTGTTCAGTGGATGAGGAATTGGTTGGATGGTTGCATCCAGATGGAGAACAGTGATGAGTAGTGTCCCTCAGGGGTCCGTATTGGGACCAGTGTTATTTAATATCTTCATCAATGACATAGATATTGGGATCTAGTGCATCCTCAGCAAGTTTGCAGACACCACCAAGCTGAGTGGTGCGGTTGACACCTGAGGGACGGGATGCCATCCAGAAGGACCTGGACAAGCTCGAGAAGTGGACTCATGTAAACTTCATGAGGTTCAAGAAGGCCAAGTGCAAGGTCCTACACCTGGGTCGGGGCAACCCTTGATATCTATACAGGTTGGGGGATGAAGGGATTGAGGGCAGCCCTGCGGAGAAGGACTTGGGGGTACTGCTGGATGAAATGCTGGACATGAGCCAGCAATGTGCACTTGCATCCCAGAAAGCCAACAGTATCCTGGGCTGCATCAAAAGAAGCATGGCCAGCAGGTCGAGGGAGGTGATTCTGCCCTTCTACTCCACTCTGGTGAGACCCCACCTGGAATACTGTGTCCAGCTCTGGAGTCCTCAGTACAGGAAAGACATGGACGTGTCTTTCCAGAGGTCCAGACAGGACCAACAGATCCTGAGGAGGACCACAAAAATGATGAGAGGGATGGAGCACCTGTCCTATGAAGACAGGCTGAGAGAGTTGTGGTTGTTCAGCCTGGAGAAGAGAAGGCTCCGGGGTCACCTTATTGCAGCCTTTCAGTACTTGAAGGGGGCTTATAAGAAAGATGGGGACAGAATTTTTGGTAGGGCCTGTAGCGATAGGACAAGGGGTAATGGTTTTAAACTAAAAGAGAGTAGATTTAGGGTAGATATAAGGAAGAAATTTTTTACGATGAGGGTGGTGAAACACTGGAACAGGTTGCCCAGAGAGGTGGTAGATTCCCCATCCCTGCAAACATTCAAGGTCAGGCTGGACAGGGCTCTGAGCAACCTGATCTAGTTGAAGATGTCCCTGCTCATGGCAGGGGGGATTGGACTAGATGACCTTTAAAGGTCCGTTCCAACCCAAACTAATCTATGATTCTGTGATTCTATGGTTCTATGATTCTATGATTCTGTTGTTACTAATTAAGATATTTAGTCAGTATGTTTCTTTGTTGACTCTAGAGTAGTTGGGGGGGGTGTATGTGTATACGTAGAGATAGAGCATGAGCAAGCTTACTGGTTATCATCTCTCACACTCTGTTTTTCTCATTAATCTACTTGCATTTTCCCATGTTTGCAAACATTAGGCTATTACTTCTGTTTGCATTTGAATATTACCCTGCTTCTTCAAATGCTTTAATTT
Organism: Gymnogyps californianus; assembly: GCF_018139145.2. Taxonomy (NCBI): domain Eukaryota; kingdom Metazoa; phylum Chordata; class Aves; order Accipitriformes; family Cathartidae; genus Gymnogyps; species Gymnogyps californianus. Next base: position 96,902,787 of record NC_059473.1, read on the forward strand.
TTTTACACATTTTTTTAGTTTTGTGATAACTGCTTTTCTGGGTAACATTCAATGTTTGCCTAGCTCAGTATCCTGTCTCTGGTAATTGCTTGTAGAAGGTACTTAGGGAAGTGCAATATGGCAGGGTAATCATACCGAGATCTTTTTAATTTTTAGTAGTCTTTGTTGGAGGTTTTTTCCTTTAGTTACTTCTTGAAGTCTGTAAGCTTTCACCTTCATAAACATCCTGCAGGAATGAGTTCCATAGTGTCAGTGTCTTATTTAAAAAAAAAAAAAAAAGCAACCAAATAGTTTCCTTTTTTTCATATGAACCTACTTACCTACTTTCAGATGACTTTGATTCCTCAGCTTCTGATGTTCTGGACAGTATAGAATAATTGTACATTATTAGCTGCATTCGTGACTGAATTTATTATTTGGTTGCCATCTCTCATATTCTCCCTCAGCTATATCATTCCTGGCCTGAAGAATTCTTGGCTATTTAATTTGTCCTCATAAGGGATCTGTTTAATAGTGCTAATCAGTTTTGTTGACATTTTTTGTACCTTTACAGATCCTACTATGTCCTTTTCTGAAGAAGGGGATCAGAGCTGAATGTAGCATTCAAGATACAAGGACACCAGATATTTATTTATTGACTGCTGCTGAGCATTAATATTTTCATATTATCATTTCTTTCATGAACAGTAATAAGTAACTTAGAGCTCATCATAATGTAGATGTAGGTCGCTTGGTTCCGCCCCCCCCCTCCATGTACAGTCTTTTTTGTGTATCAATTTTGGATTTTTTCCTCTTCCCAAGGACCGTGTAGCAATTTATTCCCAATAAATGGTGAAAAGTAGAGCTGCAATAAAGAAAAATATAAGTAGCTAATGGAGTGAAAAAAAATGAGTCTCCCACTAAAATTATTGAGCTTTTTTCTTAAGTGAACCACCTGCATAGAGAAAAAGAAAAGTATTATCATAAACCCAAGATGAGGTTTATCTTTCCTTCTATAACATATTAATCCTTAGCATACCTCAATGATATACAAGGTATAGATGGAACTTTGAACAACTCAGTTTGCATTTCACACAGTGGGATGTTTCAAATAGAAAACGATTCTGGGCTTCTGCTCTGTTTTTCACTAACTCTTTAATTACATATATTTAAATCTTTACAGCTTTTTGCTCACACCTGCTTCGCTTTTCAAACATTATCTAGTTGACTCTAAATTTCTTCAATGATTCATACCTCCAAAGATTGCCCATGTGTTGTTTCTTCAAATACCGCGGCTTTTTGAAATTTTCTTCTAAATCAACCTAAATCTCCCAGTTTTAATACAAGACCAAGTAAAATATATTGATTTCACCTGAACTGCACTTTGGCATTTCATTTTCTGCTGAACATGAAATTAATGTCAGAGCTGATGCGAACATCCAAGAACAAAAAGCTTGACAGAAAGGTCTCCATAACCTCTTGCAGACTAAAACCATCAAGTTGCACACTGATTTATGCATGCTAAGCACTGAAAACCTACAGCATACCCTGGGCCCAGTAAGAGGTAGCATCTTTTCTTTCTGCCACTTCTGTTCCAGTGTTTCAAAACAGCCATTGTTCCTCGAGAGCAGGTATGTTTTTCTGCCTCCTCCATCATCAATCACAAAGCAGGATAGAGGGCTGTCTCTTTCAAGTCCTCTGCTAAGGTAGCACAAATAAATAATTGAAACAGAAAAGAAAATGAAACAGAGCATTGCCGAAGAGCTAAGCCTTCCATATTCTGAATTGCCATAAAGCTGCAGACTGAACAGGACCACACCTTGCAAAGTTGTCCCTAGTCAGAAGAGGTCCTGACTGCTGCCACTGGGGAGAGGATTGTGTGATTTTATAGAAGCTTATGACCTGTGCTGAGAAGGAAGGAACCTGAGACAAACTTTATTGTGGAAAATGAATCTGTGATTCATTGGATTCCTGCACCTCAACATGAGCCACCATTTTGAGTTATAAATGATATCTACATTCAAAAATGTATTGGAAGTGCCTGCTACTTCTGTACAATTCATTGGGGGACATTTTTCAGATTCTACTGGAAAAGACTTGCTTTCATAAAGGAATAAGTTTTTCCTTTTTGCTTCTGTAACATCTTTTCTCTGGTGAGGATGGCAAAGGAGAATGTATATATAGGAGACTATATATAGTTTAAGAAACAGACCTTACCATAAGACTTAGCCCTCCATTCATTCTAAATCCACTAGGGTTATGAAGACTTTTTTTTCAGAACAGAAGGGGCCAAAGAGTAGGTTTTAAAGTCGCACCTAACAACAGATGTATCATCCTGATAAATCACTATGAACATTTTTCTACTCAGAATTAAAGGAATCAGACTTTAGAAGAATGACAAGGTAAAGGCAACAGAAAATAGATTCATCACATGGAAACAAGACAGAATTATAATGAAAGTTGTGTTATAATTGTGAATCAATTTAGAACAAGAACACTGTATGCAGTACTTGGATGAAAAATGAGCTACAAATAAGGGAATTCTCAGAAAATGTATGAGACAACACAGAGAATCAAAGGGGACAGGAATAAAACCTGAAAATTGAGCAGAACAGAAACATATTTTAATACAATAAAATTAATTCTACATTTTTATTTTGCTAACTTATATGTTTGGTTCAAAAAGTTCTTGCATTTCTAGTTGCTGAAGCAAGTATTTTTAATTATTTGAGATTGGTATTTTTATAATAGGTAAATGAACTTATTTGTATAGGATGTGAACTGACCCAAATCTTTGCATGCTCTTGAACACCAGGAAAACACCTCTGAACTTTCTGAAGAAATACAGTAGTTTATTTTTATCTTTAATCTTTGTATATGTTGAGATTTTTCTGACTTCTGCTACTATAGGAAAAAGACAAAGGGAAATAAATAAGAAGGATATGTGCCATGGTTTTGTTTAAATGTTCTCATTAAAATTCTACATACTTATGTGTATATTCCCTTTTTTGCATAAACAAATTTATAGGTAGTTTAGAGATCACCATATTGTAGATACAGGATACAATTTATCAAAAAGGAGGTTACAACGTTTACAAAACTCCTCACCTTCATTGCAAGTTTTAATATGAATATGTGTTGTTGGCTTGAACTTGTGCCTCAAATAACATCACCAATATAGGTATACTAGTAAATAAAAAGAACTAAGAAACATAACTCTACAAGAATATACCAAGAACATTCTCAGCAGACAATACAATTAGCAGACAAATATTCAATTGCTCATTTTTACACAACATAGGAAATCACAAATTGTAGCATGTTGGTCATATGGTGCATTTGTGCTTTTGTTTTGATATTAGAATTTTAGACTTTTTGTAACAGTAATAGTTTTTAAAATTTGAAAGAAAGCAAACGCTTCTAACTAATTGAGTATAAAATGAGAAAGTTACCAGGGGCGTATAAAATGCATCTGCAGGTGGTTTTATGTGAAGGGAATGGGAATGAGACCTTTTTAAAGGTTAGTTTCTTTCTCTCAGGCAGGTTAGATTTTAAGTACCCATCTATTTCTCATTTCTACTCCTCTGTCTACACTAGCCCAAGGCTAAGACTCCAGTTAGCTTCCAGTTTCTAAGATGAGCCTGATCTTTGCTTCACCTTTAAACTAGTTGTCATCACTTTTTACAGCTGAAAGATCTTTCACCAACTGAATGTGAAGATGTTTATTGATGAATGAGATGACCAAATTTTACAGGCCCAAAATCTCCAGAAGAACTGGTTTGAGATTACAGCTGTCTTGATAGATTGAACTGACTCATAAATTGACATTTTATAAGTTTCACCTTAATTGTTTGGGCTTTAAATTACCTCCAGAAATGGAAATAAAGTTCAGAAATCTACTAAGGAGCCTTCACTGATTTTTCTCTAGATTTTTTTGCCCTATTGCATTGCTACCTGTTTCCCTGATATGTGGCTGAATGTCTTGTTGGACATCTTGTCTGTTCGGTGTCCATTAACGTTCCTAGTGTTACATCCCATAGGCTTTTCTTTATTGTGACTTTTGGCAGGTCCAGAATTAAGCAAATCATAATTAAATACATGTTTAAGATCATTCTGAATGAATTGGTTCACATATTCAAAATGATATGCACACATTAACCTGTATAGATTAAGCAAAAATTATCAGGCTAGTTATCTTCGCTAGGGTGCTCCAGAGCCGTATTTTCCTCTCCAGTGCTCAGTTGTTCAGAGACAGTTTTTGATATGTTTGTGACAGTTTCTGTATGCTTATCATATTTTCTGTAAATGAGCCCTCAGAATCATAAGAGTACCTTGATTCCTTGACAACTCCATCCAGGAGTGATATGCAAACCACCTGACTATGTAACTTTGAGGCTCAGCTCCTTTATCACTGTTGGAGTGGTCATAGCCTTGGACCAATGCTGGATTTGGAAATACTGAAATGTATCTTCTTCTATTTGACAATGCTGTTCAACCCTCCAATGCCTAAACTATCTTTAAATAACTATGGCAATGTTTTGTCACAAACGCTGTTTTAGGTAGACGTAAACCTTCCCTCACAGTCAATCCATGTCATCCCAGTAATATAAAATGCAACCCAAATCCTAACCTCTACCCAAATTTCCATTGTTTATATTTGACCAATATCTAAGCATTACATCTGAATTTGAATCACCTTCTCTTTCCTTCCTCACTTGTCCATGTCTTACTCTTCTTTTAAAAATGTTTGGAACCTGATATGCTTCACCACCCTGCATACTTCATGATAGTCAAAGTACTGACTTCTAGATCTGTAAACTGTTCTTCTGCCATAAAATGTGCTTATTGACTAGTAAAACTGAATAGTTTATCACGAGTTCTTCTGTTATGTACATATTTTCTACAGTATATTTCTTAACCCTGATTCTAATACTGTTGCCTTCATGATGTCATGACGGGGAAGTAGAGTTCTAGTGGGGCTCTTCTGCTGAAAACTTGCTTAGTGCTTAAATTAATCATAAATTAAATATTCATGTAATTAGGGAAACATATAATATAGCAATTTATCAAGAATATAAATATGACTTTTAAAAGAAGAAATGCAAATTCTGTTATATGTATTATCTATATATACACATACATAGTACATATGCATACATATAGACACACACAAAAGACCACATACATGCCCTATTAAATTAAATGTCATTCTAAACTATGTGGTTCAGAACTTTAACAAGATTAATTCAACCCAGAACTCACCTCTGAAGTTAGTGGTACATAACAAAGTAGTTGGTCATTATACCTGGCTGCCTTTGACTGCTGTGTCTGACTATCCAGTAACCACTTATAACTAGACTGATTAAAGTAATCTTTTCCAGTGAACAGACCAAGGCATAAATTCCTGTTTTGGGATATGTGACAAATAATTTAACCATTCAGCCACCAATCCCTCAAAATAACACTGGTTAAAAGAACATCCAGAGATAATTGTTCGTGAACTTAAGACAAAATACATTGCAGAATATAGCACAGATGAAATGAATTAAAATTGCTATCAAAGAGAAGATGTGCCTGTGTGATTTCACATATTTATTATCGTACTTAGCAATTTCTGTAAGTTGCAATTTCTTATGATGGAGTGTTTCTCATATCAGTGTTTCCAGAACATTAGATACAATTAATGTTTAGTTTTGATTAGTAGTGCTCATGTAACATTTAGATCCTTTACTTAAATGATAAATTGTCTTAGCTGCTCGCGGTGAATCACTCGGTCTTTTCCTTTTTCATATTCAGCCAAATATTTAATCCAGAAATGTTCCTGCTGCTTGTTACAGAGTTTCATGGAGATGTCCAGGATGTAATTTATCCTGGCCTGGTACTATGTCAGTTTTAATAGGTCTAATTTCCTAACTCCCTGCTTCATTGTGACCATAAAGCCTTTTAGCATTTCACTTGCTTCACCAGGAAAATTTATCCCAGGCTGTTGAATATGACCTTCAAATTCTTTCATGCATACACTAGCAAAGGATTCATTCAGCCTCTTGGCAATATGAACCTCATTTGTCATTAACATCTCACTCTTGTCCTTCACTAGTTCATCCGACTCCTTGTCTACCTGCCAGCTGATATTGTAATTGTAACATTTTAACCCTTTTATTATTTTAGTCTTCATGATTGTTAGCACTAAGAAACCTAGTTTGCTTTCTCAATCTTCTTTTTTCTGCAGACTTGTCTTGTCTCAAAGGATTTTTTCCTCCAACATTCTGAGAGTATCTGTTTTCTTCCACTGCTTTTTTCATACCTCATAAAAAAAACTTATTTATTCAACATGTTCACTTCCTCTAGCACTGCTCTTTGTGATCTCTTTCTCTTTTCTATTTCCCTTCCTTTCTTCTTTCTTCCAATTCCTCCATTTTATCCAAGACCGTATGGATTTTCCAAACAAACAGAATAAAGCGTCCAATAATATTCTGGACTCTATTTTGTCATCTTAGTATGGCTATTTCTCTCTTCCTTTCTATTCTCATATCTTCTCAGATTACTCCAGAAGACTTTAAATGGTCAGCCTTACATTTCTACCTTTTCTGTAAGAATGGCATTCTGATGAATCTGAAGTCAAGGTGAGTTTTGTCATTAGCTTCAATGGAGACAGGTGTTCACTGGAATTAATTCTTTGTAAACGTTCATTTGCTAAGGACTGTGTTGTTTGAAACACAGTGATTCTAAACATTATGTGCCTCTTTTAACTATGTATGTGGATAGCAGCAGCTAGACACTTCCTATGTAAGTGGGAGATGCCAGCTTCTTGCCCAAAGAACTTAACAGACAAGCATGATAAGATCAAATAAAATGAGGATATTCCTCAAGGAGGTTCCTGGAGTGCATTGATGATAACTTCCTCCTCCAAGCAGTAGAGGAGAGGTGCTCTGCTGGACCTCATACTCACCAGCAAGGATAGGCTAGTGGGGATGTGAAGATCAAAGTGAGCCTTGGCATCAGTGACCATGAGATGGTGGAGTTCAGGATCCTGAGGGCAGGGAGGAGGGTGAAAAACAAGCTCACAATCCTGGACTTCAGGAGGGCAGACTTTGGCCTCTTCAAAGATCTACTTGGAAGAGTCTCAAGTGATAAGACTCTAGAGGGAAAGAGGGGCCCAAGGAAGCTGATTAATATTCAAGGATCACCTCCTCCAAGCTCAAGAGAATTTCATCCCAGCAAATATGAAGTCAGGCAAAAATGCCAGGAGGCCTGTGTGGATGAATAAAGAGCTCCTAGCCAAGCTCAAACACAAAAGGGAGACATACAGAGAGTGAAAGCAAGGACAGGTAACCTGGGAGAAATACAGAAACATTGTCCGAGCATCCAGGGATGAGGTTAGGAAAGCTAAAGCCCAAATATAATTGAATAGTATATATTCAGTAAATATGTCAGTAAATAGGTGACAAAAAGAAGACAAGGGAAAATGTGGGCCTATTGCTCAATGAGACGGGGGACCTGGTTACACAGGACATGGAAAAGGCCGAAGTACTGAATGCTTTATTTGCCTCAGTCTTTACTAGCAAGATTGGCCTTCAGGAATCCCCAGTCCCAGAGAACACAGGGAAAGGCTGGAGCAAGGAAGATGTACCCTTGGTGGAAGAGGATCAAATTGAATGTACATAAGTCGATGGGCCCTGATGGGATGCACCCATGAGTGCTGAAGGAGCTGGCCAGTATCTGGAGGCCATTAACTAGTGATGTACCCCAGGAGTCTATACTGGGTCCAGTCCTGTTTAACATCTTCATTAATGATCTGGTTGATGGGGCAGAGTGTACCTTCAGCAAGTTTGCTGATGACACAAAACTGGGAGGAATGGCTGATACACCAGAGGGTCATGCCGCCATCCAGAGGTACCTGGATAGGCTGGAGAAATGGGCTGACAGGAGTCTTATGAAGGTCAGCAAGGGGAATTGCAAAGTCCTGCACCTGGGGAGGAAAAACCTCAGGCGCCAATATATGCTGGGTGCTACCCAGCTGGGAAGCAGCTTGGCAGAAAAGGACCTGGGGGTACTGGTGTACACCAAGCCTTGGCAGCATTAGATAAAGTATTGCCAGCAGGCTGAAGGAGGTAATCCTCCTATACTTGGCACTGGCGAGGCCACACCTGGAGTACCGTGTCCAGTTCCGGGCCGTCCTTGTACAAGAGAGACATGGACATACTGGAGAGAGTCCAACGAAGAGCCACAAAGATGATTAAGGGACTGGAGTATCTTTTATACAAGAAAGGCTGACACAGCTAGGACTGTTTAGCATAGAAATGAGAAGGCTCAGGGGGAATCTTATCACTGTATATAAATACCTGAAAGGAGAGTGCATAGAGGGTGCATAGAGCCAGGCTCTTTTCAGTGGTGCCCAGTGACAGGACCAGAGGCGATGGGCACAAACTGAAACACAGGTTGTCCTGTCTGAACATCAGGAAACAATTTTTTACTGTGAGGGTGACTGATCACTGGCACAGGTTGCCCAGGGAGGTTGTGGAGTCTCCATCCTTGGAGACATTCAAGAGCCATCTGGACATGGTCCTGGGCAACCAGCTCTAGGTGGCCCTGCTTGAGCAGGGGAGTTGGACCAAATGGCCTCCAGAGGTCCCTTCCAACCTCAACCAATTTGGGATTCTGTGAGGAGTCCCTAAAAGCCCATTTGGATTTGCTCTTAGTTCTGCACTATCTTGTAACATACATATGTATACATATACTTTGAAAAGTCATAGTCTTTTGTTGTAGAGTGAATTCAAACATTACTCTTTCATTCCTATAGTCACCAAGGAGAAGCTTAAGCCTTTTTTCCTAATATTTCCACTCAAATTTTCAGTTTTGAAATTCATTAATATGTAAGCAGTGACCTGTGAAGTAAAACTATACCAAATGCAACTTTTTCTTAAGCATAATAAGAATTACTACCTCAGAACTGAAATTCTCTAGATCCACTCCATGCAGCACAATTAAACCCTTATTTGTAGTAATTCTGCTTCTTCTTGGGTTGTATATTTCAGCTTGCCAGTTCAAAACCACATAAAACCTTTAATATTAATCCAGGAATATTTTCTATTTCCCTAAAAAAGTTTGATAGCACTTCCCAAATCTGTTTTCCTCACTATTTCTACTTTTAAATATAATCACCCATCAGCTGTGCCATTCAATTTTCTATTATTTTGGCCATGCAGTGAGGTGTTGCTGAATGGCTATAATGTGCTGATTTTGGACTGCCACAATATGCCATCCTTGATTACTTGCCCAACTAAGATAAACTGATAGAATTGTTGCAATTATCCTTTTAGAGAGACTTTCAGTAGCAAGAAGGGAGTAATTTCTGTTAGCAGCAATTTTTAGTAGCAACACAGTCCCACTAAAGTATATTAAAAAATACTTTGCTGGGGAGATGTGGCATGATTTGTGCTTTCCCAGAAGTTTGAGTAATACAGGCACAGGCAGATCAAACCTAATAGAGTCCCACTAAGCAATAAATATCTTAAAGAAAATATAAAATATATTTACTTAGTATTATGAGGAGATCAAGTTATTTCCGTAGCTCTCATATACTACAATTTAGATATGAGAGTAACAAAGGGCTAACAGTGATTAGAGATGTTAGGAACACACAAGTTTTACCCTTCCTGTTCAAAGGTAGGGTTTTTTTCAGGGCTGGGTATAGGGAAAGGGAGAGAGAGTGAGAGAAAAATATTGAATCCCAGACTAGGCAAGAGTAATGGTTTAAGGGCGTTCAGCTGAAACACTGAGGTTTGACTGAAGTCACTAGTCTGACTTAAACAGAATGGGGAAAAGACTGATCTGTCCCTCAGGGCTTGGTCTGCTGTGTAGAGGGCTTGCATTCCTTCTCTGGTTTTGCCTAGAAATTCTATCCTTATTATACAAAAATCTACAAATGAGCTTTATTTTTATTAATATTTTGTAAATGCTATTCAAAAAAGGGTATCTGCAAGTCCAATTTCTGAACCATCTTATACTGTACATTGAACATTAGAGTAAGAAGGCAAAAGGAACTATGCATTTGTTACTTAATAGGAAATGCGATCAAATGACAGATGTTGCCAAGACAATTGAGGTATTCTATCTCTTCTTTACTTGAGTCTTCACAGAAAAGTTAATTTCACCAGTTATGTAGCACATTTTAAGTAGCAGGAGAAGAGCACAGGTAAAGATATGGGAACAAGAGAATAAGGAATGTTCCAAGAGTTCATATTAGATATATTCATCAAGTCAGCTCAGCCTAAGGAAATCCACCTTAGCGTATAAGTGCTTCCTATAGTATAGACATATTTCAGCAGGAATCAAGAGGCAGAACTGACATTCTGTATTGCTAGAACCAAAGCAGCTGTTTGCCAAAGAAACAATGCCCATACCATATCTATATATCTTACTCCATCTACTTTACATATTCATTTCTTAGTATTTCTTAACTGCATTAGTGAATGTTTTAGGGAGCAATTTGGATTAAAATTGTTTATGGAGGAAATTAGTTATCACTTATTATTGCATTACAATGGTTGTATTATTACTGAAAATTCATTGCAGTAATTGAAGTTATTGGCTGGAATCAATGTAGGGAATAGAGTATCCTGTCTCCTGTCCTGTAAAGGCTTCCATTTCACCTCTCAGATTTTGACAAGATATTCTATGCTTACTAAATCAGTTGCATGCAATGCAGCAAAAAAAATATTTTTATTATTCATTTATAAAAGATATTAAAAAGATATTTGCAAATTTTAAACATAAATTCTATCTAATAAATAGGTAGATGGCAAAAGTTTTCTCCTTTGAGTATGTAGAAATGCAGTTAGGTCAATATATTGTGCATGGTGAAAGATCACTGTTCAAGAGAGTGGACAGATATGGAAGTCTAAATGATAAATCTTCATTAGTAAATTGTTGTGGGAATTGTGGGGAATCATATGAATGTTTAAGAGACTACAGTGAGAGCCACTTAGAACTAACTATTGTATTATGTAGAGGCTTGTCTTAAACTATGCTAGTCTGCTAATACACAAATCCAGAATAAAGTAGACTATTTTTGAGTGACTTCTGACCACAAGATAGATCAGGAGTAAAACATGGAAACTAAAAATACATCATTTGAATGGGAGAGAAAGAAAAGAGATCCAGCTCTTAAGGAACTGCTTAAAAAATGGAAAATGTTTAAACAGCTTTTTACAAAATGTTAAAAAAAATATAGAGCTGACATTAGTTTATTGCAAAGTATTTGGTGCTTTCAGTAGCTTTCAGCAAGACAGGAAAAGAAAACTAAAATATAGATGAAGAGAACTTCACTTATTCTGAAGTGGGATACATGAGCAGTATGTTTTTAAGTACATAGTGAAAGGAAAGATAAAAACAAAGAGTTTATGACTAAGCTAGTTTTTGACTAACACAGGGTGAGTAAGCCAATTCAAACTGGCAAAAGCCAGCTAATTTGTTTTAAACATAAGAGACGACTCATTTGCTTTCATATCTTGTGAAATACAGACTGTATTCCGACACTGTGAATATTACTTCAAATTCTAAATAGAAACAGAAAACAATTTTGAAGCAGAAAAGTATGCAGAGATTCAAGCTACAATTTTTCAAACAACAAAAAAGCACGTATAACTGTATGGTGATGGAAATAGTGCAACCCAAGACAATGTCCAGCAGGAAAGGTAGTGAGAACTGCAGTGATTTGCGGGATTTTTTCAAGAATTTGCAAGTGCCATGAGAGTGTGGCAAACAGGACAAGGACGATCTAAGCAACATCGTTAGTTCAGAGGAGTAATTCACAGCAACCATACTCAACATTTTTGCATAAGATGAATAGACTACCAGCCTGAAATAAAATGGAATATTTGTTTGTTTCAAAGTTGGGCACAGATGCATAAATTGATGTGGTGCTAGAAACAATGGTACCAGAACAATACTAGCAATAAATGGAACAGAGAGAAGATAAAGTTTCCACCAGAAGAGCATGTGAATTAATGGGTATATAAATCCTTCAGTAAGAAAACATGGTTTAGAGAATCAAGGGACCTGACAGAATGAGAAATACATGAAAGTTTTCAACATAGTGCAGGGCTAAAAGAAAACAACCACTTCACTGTTTTACATTTATTAAATTTCTTCTTACCTTAAGACAAACATTAAAAGATGGACTAAATCAGTTTCCTACTCTAGGTATCACAGAGCAAGAAGAGAATGTTAGCTAAAAGATGGAAATATTGAGACATTCAATTGCATACAGACTCAAGATATTCTAAGAAATATGCCTGCACACGGGATACTTAACTAGAAACTACCTTTTGGATTATATAAATGGCACTAAGATTTGTGCAGTTTTTTGTTGTTACTGTGGCAAAAACAACAGAGAAAATGAGGAGTTTTTTCCAAAGTGATTTGAGGAAAAGAACACCTGAATTAAAGACAAACAAAAGTGTGAAATGCAATAGAAGGACTAAAACTGGGTGTAGGGAGGAGTTAACACACCGAAGTGAGGAAGATAGTCAAAGTAAGACTGAGAGTATTACTTGCCTGCTTTCTGAAAGAGAAAGAGGTAAGGAGTTTCTTCTGTATGGAGAAATAAGTAGGGTTATTTGTATTGCATCTGAGTGAATCTTCAAGCCAGGGAAACTATTCTACAGAGCTGTTAAATAGAGAAGGGCTTACATTTTTGATATGTATTTGCAAAAGCTAAAAGGAATTAATCGATAAGTTACAATGGAAGCAAGCAAAAACTGAATGCAAATATGCTTAATGAATAAGGAATTTTTGGTTTTAATTCTTACATATAAAAACTTCACTATCTTTTCTTTTTTGTGAGTGAAACATATATTATCTGAAACCGACTCCAAAACACTAGCATTATAAAAAGAGGATTAGCAAACAAGAAGAGATTACTTTTTTCCAGCACTATTCTTGATTTACCCATGAGACAGTTGTGGATTGAAAAAGCATAGTGGAGTGAAGTACCGATCTGAACGTTGTACATATCAGTGTAATAAGAGAGATCTCTTGGGTTTTGGGTTTGATGTGAACTGTGATTGCCAGATCTACTCCACAATGTGAAACTTAGAAGAAAGCAATTAAGGTTTTACCACAGAATTGTGAATGGTATAGCCTCATTAAAGAAGCAATTTTTGAAGAGGATAAGATTGCAATTGCTGAGAAAAATGTATGGAACAGAATATATTGTGGTCATTAACAGATTAGTCACATGAAAAAGATCATTTGGGAGGGGTCAGTGGAAAACAATGGTCTCTTGAAGAAAAATAAACTTTTTTTTTTTATATAGTAACCGAAAAAAAAAATTATGTAGTACCTCTTGTCTCCCATTTTCAGTTCCTTGAAATAGCTGGAATACAAACTGGTGCCTCTCTTGATTGTTAAATCCATCTTTCTTAAGCATGGAAAAATATTTATATGTTTGACATAGTGATGTACAGTCGTTGGACAGAGTTTATTTGGCTTGAATTTCAATAATTAAAAAACTTTCCTATCCTTAATCAAAAAATCTGATTAAACACAAAATCAAAATAATAATAATTAAAAAAAGTATGGAAATAGATTGTAGCATCAGAATTCCTTTATTCAATGCAATTAAACTACAGAATGGCTTTAACAAAACAAAATGACATTTTGATCATTGAGCCCTATGCCAAAGACTAGCATCACTTACTATAATATTGATGTTTCAGGAAGAACCACAGGTAGAGCAGGGTGTTCAGACAATGTCTGTACTAGCAAATAAAGCAGTGCCAGGCTCTGGACTGCTCCAGTGCACTGGAGTTCCATGGCTGCTCTCATTAGTTGTTAGAGTGGTCCTGGCCCTGGGCTAGGCCACCTAGCACCCTCTAAGGCGTACCCTGTGCATGATTCAGGAGTCTGCCCAGGGACAAATGCAAACAGGCATTTTGGATGTGCAGTACACTGGTTATGAGAGAGTGAGAGAATTTGCCATATGATTTCCTCTAAGAAATTTCCCTTAAAACTTTTTTTTCCATTTCTAAGAACCTAGGTATGGCAGAGCCTGTATAATGCTGTATTATATTACTGTATTATAGATTACTGTATTAAGATTATATTAACAATAATGTATTAAAATACATTATGTATATCACTGCATAATAGTGAACCCATTGTCCTTTGATAGGGTGAGGTCATTAAGGAAGAAATGGGAAGAGATCTTTATCACACTAAGGACAAAGATGGTTCAGTGATAGCTATGTACATACCTATACTAGTTTAAAGTAAAAGGATTTTCTATTAGCTTTATCTCAGATTAAATGCATATTTGGTTTTTGTGGTTATTTTTTTTCTGAATGGATAAGCATTCAGTCATTCTTCTAATAATCATTTAGCATCCAAAATTGCCTTCAATATAAGTTCATTAATAATAAGACCAAATGAACTATTGCAATCATCACATCTGACATTCTGTTAAACACAGGACAGAGTTTTGTGTAGATTTGGACATAACATTTCACACAAAGCTCTGAAGGAGAACAGTTTTCTCTGGTGAACACACAGAAAACAGATATTGGATAATTCTGCACAGCTGGTAGGTCATTTTATTTTGCTTGCATTGCTCAGTTAGGCTCATAATATCATAATCTCTTTCTTCAAAATTCTTGCTTTGTCTGGCTTTGTCTGATCAGTCAATCTTTTGTTTAACCATCCCCCTGTAATTATACGCCCCCAAGAAAGCAGATAGCTGACAATCAGAGTAAAGGTGCTGGCTGCTTTAAAATAAATGCAAATGCCTTTCCCATAAAATTCAGCCTATGCAAATTAAAATATTTCTGCACAGTCTCAAGTATCTGAATTTGTAAAACACCTGGAAAAGGCATATGGCTAAATGACTCCAGTTTACAATTGTATCACCTTCTCTAATGTAAGATTTTTTCTTGTTTCTACAGCAATTACTCAGACCCCACACTATTCCCTTTAACTGTTTTTTTCCTTCACATGAGCCAAATATATTTATCTGCCTTGCTGTTATTCTAAGCCTGTGTACTGTAGCTGCAGAATTATCTTTGTCTTTAATGTGTAATTTCTTTTGCAGTCAAGTGGAATAATTAGTTCCTTTTCTTCAGCAGATGAAGCTTGTCTCATCTTCACTGCTTCAAAATGGAGCTCTCTCTAGCTGAAAATGCCTTCTTGACTGATGTAAGGGTCCTTGGTTGTTCCATAGCTCTGCAGGAACTCATAATATCACGATTTCTCACCTCACTGAATACAAGGGATTTCTTTTTTTCCTGTCAATGGTATTTCAGAGATCTTAAAAATTAATACATTCTTACTGCATATCAGTAGAAACTTCAACTTGGAATATTCATAGAATGGTTTCAGCTGGGATTGTCAGGAGCATAAGCTTTGGTTTAGCTCTGTTGCTACTGATTCCTATCATTCCTTCTTTATTGTCAAGAGTTACATTATGGTGCTTGCACTTTGAACAGTACGTCATTCATACATATCATCCCATTTAAATGTTACACCTATCACTAGGATAAAATACTGCAGAATTTCATTAGAAGTGAAGAATGTGGTTTTACATTCAGCAAGGGTTGTTGTTGAAAATCTGTTACACTGGAATTAATTTTCATGCCAGAACTGTTACTGACATAAAAAGTCCCACTTAAACAAGTACAGATTTGGTGAATCTTGTCTGAATCCAATCTGCATCTACTTTTTTTCAGGAAAGGAAGGGGATGTTTCAGCTTTACTGTAACTGAATTAAATTTAGGCTCTACAAATAGATAAAGATGAAACAATTGTCTGAATTTCAAAGTTATCAGGCTGCTGGCATATGCTGTATGCAGATGAAAAACTTGATCAGGACAAATTCTAATCAATGAAGAAAATGCTAGATCTGCCTTTTAGCAATGTTTTTTGCACAATATTGTGAAATTGGAGAAAGGTGCAAGAGCAAATGTGGAATCTGTTAAATTCTACATAACTTCACTATATTGCAATCGTGAAAGAAAATTTAAATCTAAGCTGGAACAGAACTCTCCTCTCTTTTTTTTTGTTTCCCCCCCATGCCTCCAGTGTTAACATTATGCAATCAGCAGAGGAAGCCAAAAATAAGGAAAAGAATATAAAAGCCAAATTTGATATAGTGAGAAAAAAAAAAAACAACATGCAAATTAAAGACAAAGATTGCTATTTGCAAATTCAGAGACAGTTTCTTTTCTCTCAGGAGAAAACAAACAAACAAACAAACAAACAAATAAACGAAAAATAAGCACCAAACCCTCACGAAGCAAACCTCAGAATGAACTAAACTCATCTGAAGAAAAGTTAAGGATTTGACCTTCAATTTACCTGTTATTAGTTCAACTACTAAAGTAAATATTACAAGAAATCTCACTAAAAGAAAAACTTCAAAGTGTACTTCTGAAGTATTTTCAAATCATGTGATTTCAAATATACATTTTCAAATCAATGTGAATTGTGAATGGCATTGACTGCATTTTCAAACATTCCAAAATAAACTATATTCACAGTAAATGTATTTAATATTTACTCAGACTACATTATAAATTCTGCAGTTATAGTATCAATTTATCAACAAAGAGATGGAATGCAATAGACCATGGGAGATATTAATTAAAAGCCATCTCTTAATTGTATGCTAAAAAGTGTACGACAGACGCTACTTTCCCGAAGGCAGACGGAGGATTGTATTTACAATTCAGTTATGGACAGGTGCCCAGATTTTAGCTTATCTATCATTTGCTACATGCTGAGTTTGTTGCATACAAGCTGCCATTACTAATAGTTTGGGACAGAGCCATGAAATTTCAAGTACTGTATATTTCAGGTCAGAGCACAATCTAGTTAGTGTCATCTGAAATACATCCACCATTCCTCTGCTTAATAAAGCCTGCAGGTGACCAATTGAACTGCAACATTGGTTTACTTCTATTTGCTCTTTTTTGGTGTATGCTAAAAGTATTTTTTTGCCTATGCTGTAGAAACACAGCTCTATTTCTTGTCTAAAATCCTTTAATTTCTAGTATGTTTGTAATTCCATTTTTAATATCATTCTTTACACATACTATCCAGGTTACACACACTATGCAGTATGCAATTCCACAGATGGCAGAAAAAATAGCTTTCATTTGAAATAACACATCATGTTCAGAAAAGCAAATCTGTTCTACATTCAGCATCAAATCTTTTGAAATAAGTTAGAGCACATCTACTTTTTGGCTTTTCATGTATACTGCATAGAACTGAAGGAACGTTGCAATGGATCACTGCAAGGAGGATTGGATGCTACAAACAATGTGTTTTACCAAACGCTTCAGAATTTCCATTTGAACTTTAAGGTCAGTGAATTGCTGGCTTGCTTAGAAAGTGCAGATCTGGTATTATTGCAGTGACAATTTCAGCATGGAGAGATGGAATTTAGATACTTTTATCTGCAAAACCAGTTTTGTTTGTTTGTTTCTGGAAGTGCATTCCCAAAGCCATAACACTATACTGAAGAATTGCGATTATTTTACACATTTTTTCTAGGTTGTAAACTGGGTTTTGAATAGTAATTTGGTTCCATTTGAATCTGTCAGATTTGAAAGCCTAGGGCTGGGAGCCTAAAGATTCGGAATAGTTTCAAGTTTTTCATAGACATTTGTTTTAAGCTTTTATTTAGCAGACTAGAAGCAGCAAATGCTCATTTAAACCAGCAAGTGGAATAATTCAATAAAAAAGTATTAACAACCTTGACTAAAAGAAATGACAGCTTGCATGCCAAGGACTTTTAATTTACCAAGAACTTGAATTTTTGTGTGAAGCTCCCAAACAATTTATTTTCTTACTGGCATCTATAAAAATATGTCCATACCCAGCTTTATCTTAAATGTACTTTGAGAGTCCAAATTGTGCTCTGTTTTCTGAGATGCAATACTACCAAAAATCTGTGGCTCTGCACTGATTGCAGTACACATGTATAACTTGTAAGTGCTGAACAGTATGTAGCTATTAATTGTTTCCATATGATTATGGAAGGATTTAGAACTCTTAGAACTTTTTTTTTAACTTGTAAGCTCTATTTTTTAACAAGTCAGAAAATAAAGCATGGTTAAGAAATGTATGCTTACTCTCTTGGGTTTTATTATGATACTTTGAGAAATAACCTTTCTGTCATACTCTCCGCTGGATATCTTAGCTATACATACATGAACTAATGGATATGCCACAGGACCCAGGAAAGACTTGACTCTTTAGGAAATACTGACCAAAGGCCAGTTTTGGTATCCTAGTGCATCTAAACCTGTACATGCTTACTCTAAGGCAGCTGAATCTAACCTTTACCAGGAGACTAAAAGGGCTTGCACATACATGAAAGACTGATTTTGTTGAGAAACAGGGTCTGTTAAAGCCTAAGCCACAATGACTGAGTGAGATATGGGCCTTATATTGGTAATAACTGAATCCTATTGGCAGCCAAGAATTTGGCTAAAGCTGTTGTGCCATGCAGTGATACCATTATTGAGCTTAGGTCAGTCTTGTCACACACAAACACTGCCTTTTTGTAGTAGATCTAAAACTCCAGGGAGCGATGATAAGCGACTGCATGGTTTATTTCCATTTTTAGTGTTTTTTCCATTTTCACCTTTTGCATATTAAAAGAATTAATTAACACATTTTAATATATTTTGTTAACGTTGAAAGAACACTATTAGAAACGTAAGCAGTATGTAGCTAGTGTGACAGAATTGTAACAATTATCCAGATACTGTGCTAACATATTTACATTGACAATAAAAGTTATGTTCCTAAGCATGGATGACTTGGGCTGGATGAAGCTAAATTTTCATCCTCTCAGGGTCTGGTCAATGATTAAATACTCCCAGGAGTGCCTCAGGAAGCATTAGAAATTAATACAGCCTTTTGCCTTTTCTTGCACACACACACACACACACACACACACACAAGACATACTACCCTGTTGTCTTACTACGAGTCATCATTTGAATATTTTAGACCTACCGTCAAACTAATAATGCTGTTTGTTATATCACAGGTTTAGGACCACGTCCTTTGGCCTTCTGTGGTGGATTAGCCTTGACCAACAGCCAAATTCCCACCCAGCCACTGGTTCTCTCCACTCCTTTAGTGGGATGGGATGGGGAGAAAAGAGAATAGGAGCAAGAGAGGTTGTGGGTTGAGATAAAGACAGGGATATCACTTATCCATTGCTGTTGCGGGCAACATAACTCGACTTGGGGAAAATTTACTGCTAATTAAAATAAAAATGTAATTACTAGTTTGGGTAGTGGGAAACAAACAAAAAAATCCCATTAAAACAGCATCTTTCCTCCCTCTTTTACTAGACTTAATTTTAGTCCTCCACTTCAGACTCCTTTACCACCCCCTCAAACAGGGTCTGCAGTCAGTCCATAACAGATCGTCTCTGCTGCTCCTTCCTCCTTACACTTTTCCCTGCTCCACCATGGTCTCCTCCATGGGTTGCAGGGGAATCTCTGCTCCAGCCCTGGATCACCTCCTCCTCCTCCTCCTCCTTCTTCTCTGACTCGAGTGTTTGCAGAATTGTTTCTCACTCTTTTTTTCCTAACTCCTCTCTGCCGAGCAGCATTTTGCCCTTTCTTAAATATGGTTTCCCCAAGGTGCCACCACCTTGGCTGTGGGGCTCAGCTGTGCCCTGCAGTGGGTCGGTTGGAGCTGGCTGGAACTGGATGTGTCTGGCATGGGGCAGCCCCAGCCTCTCCTCACAGAGGCCGCCCTGCAGACCTGCTGCAACCAGCACCTGAGCACCTGCACCCAGTACACCCTCATAGCATGAAATTACTCATAGAAGTGAAGAAATTATTTTTAAGTTGTTCTAGACTTCTTCTTGTTCTTAGCTGACTGACCTTTTCCTCGCTAGCTTGACCCCACACCTAGGTGCCACCCACTTTTACAGACTTTTCCAAGATCATAGTCTTTTGAATTTTTTAAGTGGCTAGAAACCTAAAATATGTAAAAAATAATATCAATGCATAACTTCCATATAATATATATCATAATAAAAAATAAAGCACCAGATGATAAAAGTGAGTTCCATATCATCATTTTATAGCTTGTTATAAAAAAGATATGCTGATAAAAAATAGCAGATGATATTATGAGAAACCACTGGCAGAAGAAAAAGCAGAGCTGGTCTCCTTAACAATGATCAGACCTATGTTCTATGCAATAATCCAAAATTATTATTTAAGTTTATTCTCCACTGAAGCATCCTGCTTAAACACCTTCACTCCAAGCCCGTTTGAGTGAGTCACAGAAAGCACAGTACAACATTTTCAAACCATTCAAAAGTTTCTGCATTTGAAAAGAAAGCAGTTCATTTTTCACTTGCTATTCTGGAGCATTATACATTGAATTTCAACAGACTAAATTGAACTAAATCCCTTTCTCATCTTAAGTTCAAGTGCTGCACAGGCTGATCTCGTCACTAAAAAGCTGGCTGGAATTTACATGTTCCTCTAAAACATTTTATTAGACTCATTAAAATAATAAGCCTTGATAAATTCAGAGTAAGACTGCAGTCTGATCATTGATAACCTCCTTCTGGACTTCACAACTTAAAGCTATTACGGTGTCATAACTTACCGAACGTGCTGAGGGAGCCTTGGATCCTCCCCTGGAAGACGCTAGGGGAAACTAAATCAGCAGCTGCTACTTTTTCATCTTCATGCTTGGCTGCTGTCAAAACAATCCCTACATAAAATGGGATTTTCCAGCCAGGTGGCCACCAGGAACAGTCAGTCTCACAGGCCCTCTAAAGTCAGAACTTAAAGCATTCAATTAAGATAGTTTTTCACTATGTTTTATAGCACTTTTGTGACTGGATTATAACTGTGTTATCAGTGAAGTTTCTTTATATTGCATTAATTGCTTACCCTAAAGTTGAAACTGCTGTGAAGTAACTGTTTTATGGAAATGCTATCACATATTTTATTTTCCATGATAGGACTGGGCAGTAGGTAACATCTTATATTTGTCAACATTGTTGGGATTGACAAGCAAGTAGAAATCCAAAATATCTAGCAACTCTTTGGTGAAGACAACTCAATGCCTCTTTGGAAAAGAGACATTTGAAGAGAAGATGTTTGTTAATTTCAAGAAACATTTCACACCAATGAAAAAAAAGACAGTTTTATTGTCACAGAAAGACACTATAACAAATATCAACTAAAACTTTTCATTAACAAAAAGGTACCTATTTTACATAGTCTTATTGCTGTAAAATAACTACTTAGTAGTACTTACCTGTTTCTCACCAAACAAGGCAAGCACAAGAAGGTAAACTGCATTGACTTTATTTTCTTTTTTTGCAGTCAAGTACAGTGAAATAAAAAAATATGCCTGTCATGTTTTAGGCCCAGCCAGCAACAGAGCACCACACAGCCACTCGCCCACTCC
Source organism: Gymnogyps californianus (assembly GCF_018139145.2). Lineage (NCBI taxonomy): Eukaryota > Metazoa > Chordata > Aves > Accipitriformes > Cathartidae > Gymnogyps > Gymnogyps californianus. The sequence continues at coordinate 96,924,225 of NC_059473.1, forward strand.
TCCCCCCCTGGCAGGATGGGGAGGAGAAAATACAATGAAAAGGCTTGTGAGTTGAGACCAGGACAGGGAGGGATCACTCACCAATTATGGTCACAGGCAAAAACCAGACTCGACTTGGGGAAAAAAAGAAATCAATTTAATTTGTTACCAATCACATCAGAGTAGGATAATGAGAAATAGAACCATATCTTAAAAACACACCTTCCCCCCACCCCTCCCTTCTTCCCGGGCTCAGCTTCGCTCCCCATTCCTCTACCTCCTCCCCCCTCAGCAGCGCAGGGGGCAGGAATGGGGGTTGCGGTCAGTTCATCACACATTGTTTCTGCTACTTCTTCCTCCTCCAGGGGGAGGACTCCTCACACTCTTCCCCTGCACCAGCATGGAGTCTCTCTCATGGTGGTCAGCCCTCCACAGGCTTCTCCAATGAAAGTCCTTTCCACAGGCTGCAGTCCTCCATGAACTGCTTCAGCGTGGGCTCTCCCACGGAGTCACGGCCTTCTCCAGGCCCAGCCACCTGCTCCAGCGTGGGGTCCTCCATGGGCTGCAGGGGAATCTCTGCTCCACCGTTAACCTCCATGGGCTGCAGGGGGACAGCCTGCCATCTCACCACGGGCTGCAGGGGAATCTCTGCTCCAGCGCACCTCCTCCCTCTCCTTCTTCACTGACCTCGGGGTCTGCATGGTTGTTTCTCTCACATCCCACTCCTCTCTTCTCTGCAGCTCTTTTTTTAGCAGTCTTTCCCCTTCTTAACTGTGCTATCCCAGAGGCGCTACCACCATCGCTGATGGGCTCGGCCTTGGCCAGAGGCGGGTGTGACTTGGAGCCGGGGAAGCTTCTAGCAGCTTCTCACAGGAGCCACCCCTGTAGCCCCTCCCCCGCTACACAAACCCAACACAATGCTGAAGAGAAATGGCTTCCATTGGCTTCACACAAGAGGTGTAGCAGGAATAGCAAAACTCTAATCCCTTAACAACAGAAATATTACACATAGAAACAGATATTTCAAAATGCTTCAAATCAGAATGACAAACACGGTATTCTATTTTTTTCAAAAACTGCTAAAGTTGACTTGCTTAGAAAAAATAATTTAACAAAAATTTATTTTTTTTTTTTTATGTATGCAGGTAGATGAGAAAGGTAGGAGAAAGGAGCATAAACTCATAAAGCCACACTTGAAATCCTTGTGAGAATTAGGGATCAGATTACCACAACAGGTTAAATGCTAATGTGGATTTCTAAACCCTATAGCTGCCTCTAAAAAAATTTTCTCTTCCTCAGCCTGAACAGTAGCTGATGTCAGCTGAGTCAATTCTTTTTTTTTCCTTCATCTAGTGCGGAACCTTGAATACAAACATATTTAGCTCTTCATCTTTATAACCATACGATATCCAAATGATCATGAAAATCTACACATAAAACTCTCAACAACATTAACGTGAAAGACTGATTTAAAAGGTTCATGAATTACCTTCCTCCCCCCACCAATAGAAGTCTTAAATCTCTGAGCTTGTGAGACAGAGTTTGCATCAAGGCATTATGTGGAATGCTGGTTTTTGGTTTGTTGTTTAAGGAACTAGAGAAATGTACAAAATCCACAAAATCAGTGAAAGTGTCCTCATGTCTTAGTCTTACATTGACTGGTCCAACAGAAAGTTTAATGACCACTAAAAAACATTTAATGAGATCGGTTCTTCAACTGCAGTACTATCAAGCAAAATGAAGTCAAACTTTGAGTGTCTCTTTCCTGAAAAGAGTCTTGCAATTTAAAAAAAAAAAAGTTTATTACTAGTTTATTAGAACGGCTTCTGATATATACTAAAACAAATGCTCAGCTTGTTAGTGTTAAAATATGAGTTTAACGATTGAGAAATAGAACAAATCAACACTTTAGAAGTTTATTTGCCCTGCTAAATGTAGGTAGATATTTTTTTCTCTCTGATGGAAAGTTTAATTATTTTTTAGTGCACTGGTTTTCAACCTTGTTCATATTAGCTTTTAATAAGCCCACCTCCTCCCTTCCTGTCCTCTACTTCCAGTTGCCTAGTTACTAATAGAGGTTGTTTTAAAATTATATTGAGGAAAAAAGTTAAAATATCTCTAAGTTCCTTATATATAACAAGAAATATAGTTTATTTCCTCCCCCCCCCGCCCCAATTTACATCTTAGTGCTGAACCTTATTAATCTATGCACTCCAGGTAATTTTTCTGATTTGCTTCCTCCAGTGTGAAGATTTTCTATCCAATGTTAATATCAGCCATATAGAAAATTAAATTTACCAGGCAATCCAAAATATCTACACAGGGTGTATGAATTAAATTCTTTAGTTTGAAAACATCTCTGAATACATGTGTTGTTTTGGTATATTCTGTAACAACCTAGAAATATCTTTGCTTGAGGACAAGTAGTAGTGTGACAAGCTTGACTTCCTCAAACAATCTTGTTTAAACTATAGATTAAGACTGCTGTAGAAATCAAGCTACCGCATATACAGCCATAACTTATTTTCTGCTCACCTTTCTCTTGGAAACTACTTACATAAGTGAAAGAAACAATACTCATACTGTTTCTTGCTGTTTTGCTTAAATCTTTTTTTGATATGGAAGCAATATCAAGAAAGAAGTCAAGGCACCAGAAAATGAGATCCTACAGCTAATAAGTCCAATTATCTCAATACTTTTGGTTTCAGCAGTTTGTGAATACAATGTGGAATTCTCTAATACTTCATACAACAATCTTGTTTATAGTAACTACTTACACCTTCTCTAGTATTTCAGAGAGATATTTGATTGGCATGTGGAACTCCTCCCCTAGAACTGAACAAGAAAATTAGTGAGCTTAGGTGACCAATTTATAAATCAATGTACCATTATAGTCATTCACTCAAGCTAGGATGAAGCAAGCTGTTGCACCAAAAGCAACATAATTCAGATTAGCTAACAACATCACTGACAAAAGATTAATGACATTTTGTCTTTTTTTTCCCAGACAGTTAAATAATTTTATTCAGATTCATTAGATAAAATTATCATTTACTAAAGAGCATTTTAAAATACATTGTGTGTAACTTTCTATAATATTAACTTCACAACCAATATTATTTATTATAATAAAGTCAGTATGAAAAAAGCCATATGAGAAGATTCTTGTGAATTCCTCTCCATTTTTCTTTTAGTTTAGCTTGCTAAGGAGTGATTCTGCACTCTTGTGAAGGCCTCCTGAAAAAAGGACAACGTCACAGATCCTCCAGAAGCTTTTTGTGTGACCATACTCTCTTCCTACCACTGCACCCTTGAGAGAATTAAAATTAAACAAAGCATTGCTCCATCATGTGGGATTTTGCACATATAAATACACTTAGGATTACAAGGTTCTCCAATGATAGAAACAAGTAATAAAAATGCCTATGGTAATTAGGAACAGGTTTTTGAAAAGCCTGTTGACTTCGTCATTGCTATAGCTTGTGTGTTTTGTGGTGCATATAGCTGAGGTTGATAGGAGTGGCTAAAGTATTCTGTAGTGTGATTGTCCAGACCAGATAGTGTACTAGAACAAACTACAACTCTGCCTGTGCATCCGAATTTACTACTGAGGGGGAAATGGGAAATGCAGCTTATAGATTTACAGGGACAACAGTTGATTACAAAGAGAGCTACCCCACTGACTAGACCCAACTGAACAGACTATATAGACAAGAGAATTAGATAAAAAAGACACAATTTAAAATAGCATGGAGGTGAATATGATATAATTTAGGCAAAATTATAATTGTTTAAACTGAACAGCACTAAAAAAACCCCCTCTGCCTAGTCACTTACATGCCTGAGATGTAAAGCTTTCCTGTTTTAAACTCTTGAGGCACCATACAAACCAAGTGAAGAAGGTGATTGAAAAAGCCAACATGAATTTACCAAAGGCAAATCATACCAGACTAACCTGATCACTTTCTACAACAAAATAACATCTTCTGTCTAGTAAGTGAATTGTTAGAAACAAAGATCCGGTTCTTATATAAGTGTGTTCAGCAATTAAAAAAGAGAATTGGAAAAAATGTCTTGCATTGTGTAGTTCAGAGGATGATTTTCAATATGTTTTGTAAACTTTAATAAGCCATGCAACAACCATATGAGTAATGCATAATTATGACAATTAGAAAAGAATGACAGCTTAATGTGAGATCTTTGGTTTTGAAAAGAGTTGTGTTAACTTATATGGGACTGCTGTTTCTATGTATGGAGCATATGTTACAGAAATACAGTAATATAAAATATCTTGTATCGTTTAACAGTAAGATTTGACCCTGACTAGACAAAACCACCTACACAACTCAGTCTCTGAAGACTAGCTATTGCTATTCAGAAAGGTGTCCGACATAGAAGGAACCTGACTGCCCTAAATTTCATTCCTTTAGGCTCTGCAACAGAATCCATGAAACTGAGACAGGCACCTACATTCCCTATAGTAACTGCAGGGATGGAAGCATCTCATTAAGGGATTCATAGCACAGAGCACATAGCACACACACTTCCTAAACAAGGAAGAGCTGAGGGAATAAATGCATCTTAAATCCCAGACTCAGGGTATTCATTTATTTTTAAGTGACATTTCTGAAATCTATTCCCACTGGATGGCTAGCACAACACCAACTCTATAATCAGACAAGCAACTGTGTCTAATTGTCAGACACCGGAAAGATATAACTTCCTAAAGTTTGCATTTTTCCCTACCCACAAATACATATTCAAGCATCTCAGGATCATGAAAAAGCATTGCTATGGAGATATGTAAGAGGATTTCCATATATAGCCTTGAGCACTAAGGTTGTAATTTCTTTTTCTTTCTCTAAGAATGACATCAGAAATGCAACCTACATTTCTAAAGTGATCTGGGAGTATCTCCAGGGAGAGAAAAATAAAACCAAGAGAGAAAAGAGACAAAAAGAGGCCAGAGGAATAACAGAGAAGGGGGAAATGAAAGTAGAGCCTGACAAGAAGGACAGAGTAGAAAGACGGGAAGACAAATAAAAACTTAGAATACATACAACAGCAAGAGGTGAAGAAAAGGATTAATATTAATTGTAGAGAATTTACAAAGATTCACAAATCCATCTTTTAAGGTAACACTATTATTTGGCTTATTTACCAGCTCTTTACAACAGAAATCTGAAAGCTTCTGTATAATTCCTATGATTTCCAACTTATAAGAGGCTGTGCATTAGGTCCACAGTTTCCTTACGCTGCATTTTTTAGAGTCTCAGTATAAATGATCTCATTAGCTCCCTGGTACCCTGTTCCCAAATGGATCCATAAAGCCACAGTCATATATTCCTTTAAATCCTCCTAATGGCTCATTTTCACCATGTTGTTTCAAGAATATTCCCAAACGGTAGGAACTGCTACTAAAAATAATATTAGTATTTTTAGAAGAAGTGTAATTGTCAGGCACAGGACAAATACAATTGTCACCTCAGTGACACTGGACTACTAGATGTTTTTAATCTCTACATCATCAATGTAAATCATGGTTACAGATGGAGAAAAAGCTTATTCAAGGAGAACAAAGGTAAGAAGAAGTTAGCAGCAGCAGACTGACAGCTAACCAAGAGCCTGAGCTGAAAACAATATCTATAACTTGTTTCCCAGTAGAGAAGGCACATATTATGATGGGATGTGCTTTAATGAGCACAGGTAAGATAGGACAGTTGTCTGAGATTTTAAACCAGTTGTTGTAAATAGCAGGCTTTTTTTTTTTTTTAAATATTTCGCTTTAAAATACTGCTTATGTGTTACATCCTGATGTTAGTCCTTCCACCGAATAAAGCTTGCAAGTGTCCAGGCTGCTGTTAGTAGTATCTATCATGATTAGTAAGTAGAAAAGAGTAAACTGGAGATCTGTTGGCATCCTGGAGTCCCATACCAAAGAGACAACTGTAAAGGAGTCCTGAAAGAGGCACTTTGCATAGACCTTTCTGGCAAAGAGCTGATACACTCCTCCTTCATCTTCCTTTTTGTGGAAATCTTCTATTTTCAACAATGAAAGATTAACTAGTTCTGGCAGTCCTAGACTGACAATGCCTACTGCTGACCACCTACAAAGTAGTGCTTTCATTTCATTTCAAAAGTATCCCTATCTAATTCTGTTAGATTTTAAAGCTCATTGAAAAAAGTCTGGAATAGGCCATGCTGAAACTAATTCTTACATTATGCTGACCATGATACCTTATCAGACAATCTGCATGCATGATGTCATAAAAAAGAAATCAGCATGTTATAAATAAATAAATAATTTTATACATTGGAGTCACCTTCCAGTGATCTGATAAAGAAGTGCTTATTTGACACACTACTTGAGTTTGAGAGCAAGAGAAGGAGCATTGACAAATAGCCTTTGTGAGTATAACTTTGATGTTTCAACACAACAGATTTTTCTTTATGTGGGGAACTTAGAGGACTGAAGCCAGGCATGGCTAAGGGGAATAAAGAAGTCTAGGATTCTTTTCTTCTCAATTAGCATAGTTTATTATGTTGTGTACTCCCTACCATGTTACAGGGCAACAAGTTCTCTTACAAGCCTCATCCTCATATCAATCCCTCCTGAAGATTGCATTTAATCCCCCTAAAACCAATAGAAAAACTGAAACAGGTTTGGCCTCCATGTACAATTTTATTGGTGTGTATACCCAATTTTATCCCTCCAGTGTGTGAAGCAGTGAGATAACTGCACTTATAAAGTGAATATGAAAAATAATCCCTTGTGAACTAGCTCTTTAGTTCACAAAATATTTCAAAGTTTCCTTGCAAAAGAAATAATTTTCCTGGTAGCAAGACCCTCAACTACGGCCTCTTGTATTGAGGCTCTCACAGGCTCATCAGTCCCTCCACTGTACCATGAGGAGACCTGCAGTAAGCATATATCTGCAGCAAAATTATTTTGCTAAAAGGTATCTGACAAATCATTTCTGCATGATGCTAAGGGACTTTCTCCTGGTGAAGATACTTTTGGAGATTAATTTTTAAAAGCTAGCATTATAGAACTTTATTTTTAATGTAGAAAGAGGAGAAAAATAAAAGACTATCACAAGCTGGACTCTGCTGGTAATAAGGACAGAAGCCATGAATAAATGCTCACTCTACATAGTGTTTATTTTTCATTAGGATGCGTAGGAAATGCTCAAGGTCACTGCTTCATGGTACCCGGTGTAATGGAAACTTGCAAAGGAAGAGAGAGAGCTGAAACAAAAAGCTTATAAGTAAAAACATCAGAAAAGGCAGTGAAAAGGGATATTACATGGCAAAAAGGAAACTAGAAAAATGGTGCAAGGAAAAAGCAGAGGGAGCTTGTAAAAACATCAGTGAAGGATCAAACAGGAATAAATGCTGAGAAAGAAGATAAAAATATTAATAAAGAGGACAGAAAAAGAGAGAAGTGCAAAGCATATAGATGAAATGATACTGGAGGATTAAGGCCTGGAGAAACTTAGAGGAAAAGAAAAAGAAAAAGAAAAAGAAAAAGAAAAAGAAAAAGAAAAAGAAATCAGCCAGAAGGGATAAAGACATAAAGCTACTTGAACAAGTCAATGAAAAACGTTGAAAGCCAGCTGGAATTCTCAGCCATCCTACTGCTTTCCTTGGCACAGAGTCACAAAACTTTGCTTCCAGAGCTTAGCTTGGTACTCTAACGTGTCATCTCCTCATCCTGAATCAGAGGGAACTTGAAGCTTCCTCACAGGTAGTCTGCAGTGGCCAATTTATTCTTAATTTTTCTTATGAAGCAACGAGGGGAAAAAAATGTAGATGTGGCATACTGTCTGATAGCAACAAGACAGGGCAAAAAGAAAGAAGTGACTGTAGAGGCAGAAGATTGTCAATTAGAATAACATTTGTCAGATTAATATAGGCATTTAATGACATAGTTATTGATGGTATACTTAAATACAGATGGATTTGCATAAGTAGCAGTCTCAATTCTTTATTTCTATCTGCTAATATACGGTCCAATCATTATTATTTATTCTTTATAACCATCTCCTTTAACCATTTGAGCAGCAGGGAGACTTTGTGGGAGAAATACCTCACTGTCATAAAATATTCCTTTAGGTCTCCTTTCTTTAATGGGAATCCGTTCAAATGGCTTCTGCTTTATTAGTATTGCCTTTGATAGGTGCTGTATATAGTATTTCTGTTCTTTAGTTGCAAGTGCATAGGAATGCACTTTAGTCATGTAAACAAAAAAGAGGACTGTGTTCACCTTGACTTCTCTGCTATTGTGGTGCTTCAGTCATAAAACTAAATTTAATTCAAATTAAACTGCCCTCAATTAGAGTAAATGGAGAGGTAAATGATGCTATTGTACAACAGAATATCCATTACACTAAAAAAATTGTAGATGACCTACTTTGTACCAGAGTGTGGAATAACTGCCAAAGCTGCATGAAGAATTAGATTTTTTTAGTTATGCTCAATTTTGCAATTCAGAATGTGCAAGCTTTTTCTTAATGAAGTTGGCTGAGATGCTTCATCTTGAAAGAACTATAGTTAAGTCAGGTCCCTTTCCCCAAAATTATGCTCCTAACTTCTTCCCAGGACAAACAAGGATAATCTGGGACAGAAATAGTAGTAAATAAGATAATAATAAGGTTGCAAATTTTATAGATTCACAATTAAAATTGTTAAACCCAATATGGAGTTGCAATTCCACATTAGGTTCATGACACCAAGTTACTCTCTTGTTGTGAGTTCTTTAAAATCTTGTAATAAAAAAATCTCCATTTCTGGCTTATTGGTATGGTCCGTGCTGACATTTACAACCTTTCTTTCCCTAAATAGCAGTTTAAAAGGTTTAAATTATTTAGCATTTTCTTGTTAACATTTCTGTCTGACAAGTCTAGAAGAGAATTGATGGAGTCACAATTTGACAGTCCCCTAAGCTATGGGAGGAGAGACACTTTTTTCATACTTTTCCCAACAGAATCAATTACCAATGACACTTTTTCTTTTAGAAAAATATAAAAAGCCACCTAAAATGCCAGCAACAATTTAACAGAAAAATCTAGATTATTGCTTGTCCCTGTCATCCTTCCTTTACATTTAATGAAAGGACGTATAATCCATCACGAAAGGAGAGAACATGGTGTTTATCACTAATAGGTGCTGATACTTTTATACGTCAAACATCCCAGCCATGTTAATCTTTTACAGTACTGGTGACAACTGTTCAAAATTGAACATCAGAGCAAGTGTTTGAAAGTGGTAAAAAAGGGTAAAAGATTTAAAATGTCATTTGCCTTGTTGGTGAAATACAAAATTTGTCTGTTAATCAATAGTTTTTTTGTATGGAATGATTTCTTATCCAAGTCATCATCAAAGCTGTCTTAACTGTATTATGACAGTGCTTAGAGTTATTCAGCAATGGAGTAAATATTTTGGGTGAAACCCTTGATTCACAAAAATGCATAGCAAAAAGTAGGGGTAACTAAACATTTTGTAAATGACTCTACTCCATGTTATTCAACACTTTAGAAGATCACATTAGAATTTTTTTCCAACACTGTTATTAAATACACATTGATGATACTGACAAACTACTACAAATATTAATGAATTTTTATCTTAATCATTAGCATATTCTTGCTTATATTTATGATTATTTCACAGTTTTATTCATTTTTATACCTCTGGTACAGATGTTTGTTAGATGAAAATATTGCACAGTAGTACAACTTTCAAAGCATACTAAGTGAACAAAACCTTAGTGATGAAAGAAATCAGAAATTATTGCTGATCTGTATGTTTTGATAAATTTTAAAGCAATACGTTTATTCATGAAGTTAATATATAAAAATCAAATTACATATTTTGCAAAGATGTCAGAAAATTTTCAATACTTTAAGAAATAAGGAGGAGTTTGGTTTGGTTTTTATGGACGTAGATATAGATACAAATAGATGCACATACACGTGCACACATGCAAACAATGGAACGAAAACAAAGTTAGCTGACAGCCATGAACCTAACAAAAAACAGTAGAGAAACAACACATACTCAATTTTTTAAGATGATCAGAAAGTTTTCTTTATATGAAGAGTCATAGAAATATGTGTCACAGCAGTTCAAAGCTAACTACAAGTTTGAGGCTACATTATTTTTTTCCATATTTTTACTGTGCAATAAAACATATTATAAGCTTAATATAGGCACTTAAGAACAGTGTTAAGGGATAAGACTAAAGGTCACTTTAGCCTGGTATTCTATTCCTGACCACGCTCAGAAATAAATGTCTGTGAAGTATATAGGAATGGGACAGGCATACAATAATATTTCCCTCAGCATATCTTCCCAGCTTCCAGTTATCTCTGCTACTAAAATACAGTAAAATTTCATGTCCAGTCTAAGAGACCACAGATCTAGATATCTTCTTTATTTTACAGAACAAAAAATGTGCACTTAAAAATCAGTGTAAAGATAATTTGTGGACATTCTCTGCTAGTTATTATTGCTATCAAATATTATTCTGTTAACAGTTGTTAATAATTCTGATCAAGGGATCAAAATTTTTTTCTACACAATTAATCTGGTATGTTTTAAATACTAATATAGAGTCTGTGAAGGGACATAAGGTTAATTTTTCTTTCAAATATCTATATTTGCTTATTTATCAAGAATATATACTTGTCTTAGATTAATTGGTGAAAAATAAACAAAACCAACCTTGGACTTTTTTTTTTTAAATATCATTTCAATGAAATGCATAAAATACAGTTTTTGAAAAAAGCAAAGAAAAATATGAAAAGAAAAACTGCATCTGGATGATTGGTCATGTACGATCAACATCCATGGTAGTGACTTTCGAAAGAGTGTGTTCCTGGGGCCATCTGAATCAGAAAGATATCTGGATTTCATTTTATAAAGCTAACATTTTTTGAGTCACAGGGACGTAGCAAAGTACATATCATTTTCTGCTATTCTGTAAACTCACTACTTCTGATTTTTAGAAAGATTGTATTGGCTGCACTGGTCTCAGTGCAGTGATGGGCACTATTTTCTTGATTTTACTTTTCCCCATGAACACCATTTTAACTGCTAATATCTCACATTATGCACTCACTACTTCTGTATTTTCCGCTATTTTTTGAAGTAACCGTATCTTATCCAGGTTGTGAGAAGATTCTGGTTATATGAATATTTAATACTAGTGGGGAAGTTACTGACAGTGGGCTGACCTTTTCATCAGTTAGAGGAACCTTCATCCAGTACCTTTACTTTGGGAGTGGGGTTTTTGGCCCATTTTATGTGTATTTGCTTTGTCCTTTGACTTTTCTTATGATCTTCATACAATGCCTGGTGTTCATCTTTCCCCTTTGGACACCTTTTAAAAATAGTACTTTCCTTTAGACTTTGTTCTTTCTAAGGCTGTTCAAAACAACAGCACTTGTTTTAGAATGCCATTAATCTGCTAATTGCTCAGAAGTTGCAACTTGGTTTTCTTTTACTCTAATGTAGTTTTCTTGTGGGTATCAATGTTACTGATGGAGCCATTTTTTTCAAGTGCATTGCCCATGGCAGCATGTTTGCAACTTCTGTAGCTGGGCAATGTCATTTAAACCAACTGCTATCAGAAGAAATGATCCTTTATTAAGTGCCACTCCAATGACTTAGAAGATTCATATTATGTGTAAAGCATATTAACAAACTGTGTCCATGTTTTTTGTTTTTTTCTTTAGAAGAAAATGATTCAACAACTTGGCCTAGTATTAAAATAAAATCATCCTTCTTACAACTTCACCCTGCTTATACTCATAATGATGAATTTTTCTAGTCCATACTGCACACAAATAGCTTTTGAAAAGGCTTCGGTGGTAATGCTCAGATTTAGACTATCTTCATGTTTTTGCATACTGTCTAGATTATTTTTACTCAAGAGATTGCACATAGCAATGTTTTACATGGCTGGGCCCAATTAATTTTTCCCCAGAGAAATGGACAACAGTAAGAGACAAATAATGGAATGGAATATGCACAACAATTATTCTTTAGGGGATTGTGCTGGTTTTGGCTGGGATAGAGTTAATTTTCTTCATAGTAGCTAGTATGGGACTACGTTTTGGATTTGTGCTGAAAACAGTGTTGATAATACAGGGATGTTTTCATTAGTGCTAAGCAGTGCTTGCACAGAGTCAAGGCCTTTTCTGCTCTTCATACTGCCCCGCCAGCGAGTAGGCTGGGGGTGCACAAGAAGTTGGGAGGGGACGCAGCTGGGACAGCTGACCCCAACTGACCAAAGGGATATTCCATACCATATGACATCATGCTCAGCATATAAAGCTGGGGGAAGAAGAAGGAAGGGGGAGGACATTCGGAGTGATGGCATTTGTCTTCCCAAGTAACCGTTACACGTGATGGAGCCCTGCTTTCCTGGAGATGGCTGAACACCTGCCTGCCGATGGGAAGTGGTGAATGAATTCCTTGTTTTGTTTTGCTTGCACGTGTGGCTTTTGCTTTACCTATTAAACTGTCTTTATCTCAACCCATGAGTTTTCTCACTTTTACCCTTCCGATTCTCTCCCCCATCCCACTGTGGGGGCAGTGAGCAAGTGGCTATGTGGTGCTTAGTTGCCAGCTGAGGTTAAACCATGACAGGGATATAAAGAATTGGCCAGTTGATACTGGTTAAATTTACCTTCTATGTCATCATGACTATATCCATCAAGTGATAGATGATTTTTGGTAACATGCATTCCCATTGCTTTTCCTTTCCTTGAACACTGGTCTAAATGTTATCTGTAACAGGAATGAGTAATTGCTGAGATGGTGTAATGGATCTGTGCTGCAACTTTTTCTCTACTTTCTTTCTCGATAGCAAACTGTAACAACATCTTGCAAAAAGAGAAGTGTCAATTATCTTTAATGGAGCAAAAGATTTCACTTCATGTATTCATTAAAAATGTAAGTATAAGAACAAAACAGGAGAGGGGCTAACAAGGAAATAGTTGAGTGTTACTGGTCACCATACTACAAAGGGACATTAGCAAATATAATTTACAAGAAAGGGGAATTTTGCTTCTTACCTTAACCCTTAAGTAGGAAGGAAATTTACAGGCAAAAAGGGAACACTTGTGTTCAAACATTTACTGAAAGCATTCAGATGTCCAGTGCAGCCAATCAGTTAGATAATTCTGTTTGCCAATAAAACCATGTTCAGAACATATTGATCAAAATACACTGAAATTACTTTCACTTCTCAAAAGAAGTAAAAGACCATCTTCTCAAAACTACATTTACATTTGAAATATATTGACCATCTCATTATAATGCATTCATATATCTAGAATTAAGCTTAGATATTTACGTCACTTTTTTCTTCTTTCTTTCTTTTTTGTCTGCAAATGACACATTTTTCAGAAGCAGACATATTTGTTGGGTAATTCTTCAGCTTTTAAATCAGATCTAAACAGGGACTCAAGACTGTGTATATTTAGTAAAAAAAGGAATGTTGGACTCGTATTATCAGAACTCAGTATTATGTTAATAGGTGTTTGCTATTCTACCACATCATGAAAGCTCATAAGTCTTCATAGCACAGAATGATAAGCAAAGTCTCTTTCAAGCTTTGAGCCTTAGTACATATGATTTCAGTCTCCAGTAAAAGAATAGATGAGTCCCTAGGAGCAATTGGAACTGGAGTTTGCCAGTGTAACATGATGAGACCAAGAGAGAAGATGTCAGCCATGAGAGTTACTCTCCAGTTCCAGTGGTATTTTATTTTTTGTTTTAATATGAAGTTCTATTGCATTCTGAAACACAGAGACTTACCAGCTTCTAAGAGAGAACAAAACCTGTTAACACCCCCCCAAAATATCTTCTTCTTTCATGTTTGTTTCGGCGTGATCTATTTTGCTTTTGTGTTTTTTTTTAATTTTGCAAACAAAATGAAGCAATAATTTAGCTAAGAGAAAAATATTTACAGTGTGAACAACTGCCTTGCCAACGTGTACAATCCTCTAGGGAATTATATGGCATTTGTATAAGAAAACTACCTCCCTAAGCAGAAAGATCTCACAGGCAACCGAAGACTCACCATAACAAAAAAGCCCTATCAAATAGTAAATGATAAATTAGACTACATGAGAAGCATTTTCATGACAAATGTTGCAATAACTATTTTTCAGGATATGTTTGCCAATAACCATCAAGAACCATAAGCTTTAAAAATAACTAGAACATGTTAATTAGTTCTGCATTGTTTGTCCTGATTTGGGCAGTCAGAAATAGATCCAGTGTGTCATTAGGAATTTGCAGGGGTAAAGTACAGCTTTACCAGATTAGTCCTAAATTAGCAACCTAGGGAGAGTCAAGAATTTCAGAATGGTCTTCACAAGGGTTGGCAGAAAGCTATTTACACTAATCCCTTGCATATGCTGAGGCATGGATTATTTTAACACCTACCATTCTTCAGGACTAAGATGCTTTCCTCCTTGGACTCAAGGAAGGACCTTCCTCAACTCAAGGTTCATAATATTTATGGAATTGTAACTGTCTTTTAAAATTGTTTACTTATTGCAAAATTGGGTCATCAGATCTTTTGAAAAAGGTCCAGACTTCTTTTCAAAACACCTTTCCTATTTAGTTAGTGTTTAAAAAATTCACCTGATATGAAAGTCCTGGGCTCAGCACTGTTTTTCTTGAGGGAGATTCGAACCCTTATCTCCCATGAGAGTGTCCTGAATGACAGGCTGCTCTGAGGCTTTGTTTTCACACAGTTTTTCTTCTTATCTTACATAAAATTTCTGCTTGTTGGGAAAAGTTGGGACCTGTCTGCTTGCAGGCATATGACTATATAAAGCACATGACTGTATAACGAGTATATATAATGTATTTTGCAGTTATCATTTATGCAACATTAAGAACATTTAGTAACACTCAATGTGCAATATAATCTAATCTATTGCATACTGCTAGGCACAGCAGTGAGAGTCCAGCTTCTTGAAGAGCACCGAAGTCCTCAGAAGAGTCTAAGAGCATTGTCACTCACAAATTCTGGGAGGTTCTATTCATGCAAAACACATTCAAATTATTATCAAGAGAGGTCACTAAATAGGAACAGAGACTTGAACTCAACTGTCAAGTAAGCACTTCAAGGACAAGAAAATGGCAAGGTCAAGCAAGCACAGTAATAAAAATGTCTTAGTTAAGTGTCCAGAACTACCACAGAAATCAGGTTTCTGCCAGTGCTTGAAAGTTTAAAACAAAATTACTAAGAAAAAATGAAGACAGTTAAGAGAAATTGTTAATTTTGAAATCTGTAAAAAGTCTTTATTTGGTAAAAGCATGAGAAAAAAAAGCACAATGATACCACTTTGAAAGAACCAGAGGAAACTGAAAAGACGAAAATCCTTGGAGAGCAACTCTAACAGATGTTAATAATGTGTTTTATCACACTGTTTTATCAGCCAAAACTGGTTGTTCATGTGTAAATTAGGAGTTGTTTTATTGTTACCCATGCATTCAAACTTGAATAATAAATCCTTAGTTACAAAACTTTTTTTTTCCTGTTTCATGCATGATAAGGATGAAGATGATCTGCTGTGATACAGTGGACCATAGAGTGAAAGTAAACATAAAAAACTTACCTGAGACATCCCTCTGGGATAGGGATTTTATTTCCTGCTCCACTGAACACAGAACATTAAACAATTAAATACTTCAGCAGAGCTTGCCATATTCTTTGTGGAGCTTACCTCTGTGTGATCTTTTTCCTGGCCCAGTTAACTTTGATTTTTTTAAAATGTGTCCTGGTTTTGGCTGGGATAGAGTTAATTTTCTTCATAGTAGCTAGTATGGGACTACGTTTTGGATTTGTGCTGGAAACAGTGTTGATAATTCAGAGATGTTTTCATTATTGCTGAGCAGTGCTTACACAGAGTCAAGGCCTTTTCTGCTCCTCATACTGCCCCGCCAGCGAGTAGGCTGGGGGTGCACAAGAAGTTGGGAGGGGACACAGCTGGGACAGCTGACCCCAACTGACCAAAGGGATATTCCATACCATATGACATCATGCTCAGCATATAAAGCTGGAGGAAGGGGGGACGTCCAGAGTGA
Source organism: Gymnogyps californianus (assembly GCF_018139145.2). Taxonomy (NCBI): domain Eukaryota; kingdom Metazoa; phylum Chordata; class Aves; order Accipitriformes; family Cathartidae; genus Gymnogyps; species Gymnogyps californianus. Next base: position 96,940,317 of record NC_059473.1, read on the forward strand.
TGGCATTTGTCTTCCCAAGTAACTGTTATGTGTGATGGAGCCCTGCTTTCCTGGAGATGGCTGAAAACTTACCTCGGTCCTAGATGCGTGGATATGTGGATTGCAAGGAAAAACAATCACAAATGAGGGTTCTTCCAGGAAAATTGCTGCTCCAGTCTCTAGTGGGCAGTGTGAGGTGTGTGCCAGACAAAGTGGAAGGGCTGATCTTACTCCTGATCCTATGAGAAGAAACTCTAATCCTTTTTTACAAAGAGTGAGTGGAGAATCCTATGACTAGGAATAGAGGGGCCCTGCCTCCAGCCAGGTGGAGGAGAGCGACAACCGGTTTTACTGGACTGTGTGGATCTGATGGCCTGGCACAGCAGATCCACAGGAGTATAAGGCTCTAGTAGACACTGGTGCACAGTGTACCCTAATGCCATCAAGTTATAAAGGGGTAGAACCCATTTGTATTTCTGGGGTGACAGAGGGATCCCAACAGCTAACTGTATTGGAGGCTGAAATAAGCTTAACTGGGAACGAGTGGCAAAACCACCCCATTGTGACTGGCCCGGAGGCTCCATGCATCCTTGGCATAGATTATCTCAGGAGAGGGTATTTCAAGGATCCAAAAGGGTACCAGTGGGCCTTTGGTATAGCTGCATTGGAGACGGAGGAAATTGAACAGTTGTCCACCTTGCCTGGTCTCTCGGAGGACCCTTCTGTTGTGGGGTTGCTGAGGGTTGAAGAACAGCAGGTGCCAATCGCTACCGTAATGGTGCACCGGCATCAGTATTGCTCCATCCCTCCCGCCCAGACAGACTGTTGCAACAGATGGAGCCCAAAGTCATGGACTGAATGAACTCAACAGACATTTGATAGAGATAGCCCATAGACCGCAGGAATGATATCTGTATGTATATATTAAAAGACAGGAAAAGTGGTAGTGATTAATTGGAAATGTATCAGAAAGTGTGGAATCTGGGCATGACGTAAATGGTATAGAATAAGGGGTGGATATTGTCCTGGTTTCGGCTGGGAAAGAGTTAACTCTCTTCTTAGTAGCTGGTACAGTGCTGTGTTTTGGATTTAGTGTGAGAATGGTGTTGATAACACGCTGATGTTTTAGTTGTTGCTAAGTAGCGCTTATCTTAAGTTAAGGACTTTTCATTTTCCCATGCTCTGCCAGCAAGCAGGTGTGCAAGAAGCTGGGAGGGAGCATAGCCGGGCAGCTGACCTGAACTCACCAAAGGGATATTCCATACCATAGAACATCATGCGCAGTATATAAACTTGGGGAAGTTGGCCGGGAGGGGCAGATTGCTGCTTGGGCATCGGTTGGCAGGTGGTGAGCAGTTGCATTGTGCATCACTGGTTAGGTTTTTTTTCTTTTTTTTTCCCTTTCCTATTCTTTTTTTGTTATACTCCTTTTCATTACTATTATTATTATTATTATCATATTTCATTATTATTATTGTTAGTATTGTATTTTGCCTTACTTATTAAACTGTTCTTAACTCATGAGTTTTACCTTTTTTCCCTATTCTCCTCCCCATCCCACTGGGAGTGTGGGGGGAGTGAGGGAGCGGCTGCGTGGTGCTTAGCTGCTGGCTGGGGTCTCCAACAAAATGCAAAGGAGAACAGACTCACCAGAACTCACTAAGGCTGTCAGCTCTTCTGTTCCAGGGGAAATATGGATTTCAATCATCAGCAGGCTGAATTCTTTAAGCATTTAGCTATTGGTTCAAAGGATATCACTGCCCCTCCTTTACTTAGGGAGAATCTGACCTGTAATGAAAACTTTACGATTATATACTAGATTGTCCCCAGTCTAGTGAGGGATATATAGAGAAAACTAGGTGTTTCTGTATACTGGTGGAGCTAAGCATCAAGTGAAAGCCACCAAAGTCCTTGCTCATATAAGACTAGAGCCATTTCTTGAAAACAGTAATTTCTGGTTTAGTATCATTTCAAATATTTTCTAGGTAATCTTCACAAACTAGATTGTGTTACAGCTATTATATGGATGCAAGACTGCTAAAAACAACTGGAAAAAGCTATCGGGAACCATGACAGTAATTAATTATACTGTTTTCTTAAATAGCTCTTAATTAGCCAATGCAACATCATTAGGAAGTTGTGAGAAATATCAGATGACCTGTAAAACTGGGAGGTGTAAACATTTTGGCTTTTAAAAAATTCAGACACTCTTCACCTCAATGTCACCCTCATCATGAATTTAAAAAGACAAATTCAAATTATATGCAGTTCTTCTGCAATTTCAACTGGATATTGGATTCCTCTTTATTTCCTTTATAACTATCTTTGCAAAATCATTGTGATTGCCATCAACTTTGTTTTCTGTAATTTAAAAATTGATTGTAGACCTAAAAGATAGTTTGTATGTATTTCTTTATTTCTAATTTCTTAATTTCTAATTTTCTTAATTTCTAATTTCTAGGATTGTGTAGTCATAAAGTTACAAAAAGCATAAAACCCCTCAAATAGAATCAGTATTTCATTTCACTGTTAAATGACTGTTTTTAAAAGTGTTCTTGATTTTTATTCCTGTTTTTATGTTTCTGTGCTTATTTTCATAGCTTCAAATAAGTCCTAGAACATGCTTTGTCTTTTTCATATTTCTAAATGTGTTTATTTAGAAAAGACACTACAGTAGAGACCGAGCAAAAGTAACCTATGCTATTTTTAAATGAAGTGTCATAAGATAAGGGACCCTCTGACTGGGGCTACTGCCACAGAGTGAAAGTGAGAACATGAATATCTAACAACCAACTTGTATTAACTTCATAGTCTGACATTGTTAAATTAAGAGCTTAGTCTAAGAAAGAAGCCTTAGGACTCTCTGTATTCAGTGCAGATAAAGAAACATTTTTAGAGGAAAATTCTAGAGCCTGTAAGATCTGATTGCCTTTTGGACATCCCTTTCCAACTCAGAAAAAGTCATCATAGTTAAGCATTAGAGGTAGGTGGTATGAATCTATATTATCTTCTGGCAGTGCCCACCCCTTTATATCAAATTTGAGAAACAGTGTACTTTTGTTTCAGCAGAGTGTTTAAATCCTTATAAGATGTATTTGAGCCTAGCCTGGATCCACTTTCATGGACAGTATTTCTTGGATTATGTGTGAATTCAACTTGACCGATCCTATCAAAAAGAGGAAGCTTTGGAAAGAAACCGAGTGATTTACAGTGACGCTTGCATGGCTTTAATAAGAACTAATAACTACTTTTCACTAATACTGTTAATAGGGATGTTGGAAGAGGAAAAACAGAAGATGGAAGAGAAGGGTTTGACGAAAATTTCTGGTAAAATTAGAGGGAAACATTCCAGGGTTTTGATTAAAGCTTGTTTCATTTCAACTATATAAAAAATGAAAATTATTGTAATTAATGAAGTTACTTGACTTTAAGCTCATGTCTCCTAAGAATTTATAAAAGGTAAAGAGTCAGAAACGCACAAGGAATTATCAACAGTCTGATTTTAAGGCTCAGATCTCATGTCCACCTAATACCTACTTATTTTCTTTGTCCACGGGTTTGGGGTTTTTAAGACACTGTTGGTATGCTCACCTTCTCCTTGACATGAAACATTCTGAAAGCATCAGGAAGGTGAAAGAGAGATCATCCAGTGTAACACTGATATTTCATTGCTGCCAGATCTATATCCCCTTGCTAGCCAGATGTAAATGAAGAAAAAAATAGTTTGGCTCAAAAACCTGCTTTGCTAGCTGAAACTTCCTGCCTAGAACACTGGAGAAATATTCTTTTGGTCAGTTATGTTCAGTACGAACAAACTATGACTAGAGCACAGTCCAGAAGAGCTATAAATTCAGCCCTGCTTATTTGTTTTTGAAAATACTGATCATTGTGATTTCAGATACTAAGAGTTCAGAAATATGCACCCACATGCACACACACACATAAATGCCTTGGTCAACATCTATTTTAGCTAGTGAGCAGTTTTATGCAACTTCAGTAAATTATGAATTAAACTCCATAGTATTAATGCTACACAAAACCCACTGGATTATATAATATCAAGCTTGACATTAGAAAGCACATCAATCAATTTTCATGCCTGAATCTCAAAAAGGAAGCGACACTTCTGAATGGCACTTCAGCTATATTCCTTTGTATTTTGTTAATACAGAGAGATCTTATTAATGGGAGATTCAAGATGGTATAAACAAGTTTTTGAGCTCAATATACCATATGCTATAGCTGCTGATTATGTTCTTGTTGACATTTTCTGCATGTGGGAATATTATCCTCTCAAATTCATTATGCTTCTGTTCACATGTACTGTGTTAATTGGCATGTGACACTTTAAAAATCTGTTCCCAGGCAATATTCATAAATAGTTCTGTTTCATATGAGCAAATGTATTCAGTGGGCCTGACATTTAAAAGACTGTAACAATATAATTCTTTTCTTCCCCACTGTTCTATTTTAAAAATCAAGTTAGTTTGAATTTGTTTCATCTTTTCTTAAACCATGATTGTTTCCAGTTTATTGTGATATGTCATGTTTAATGAGATCTTGTCTAAAAATGTGTTTTGTTTATATAACAATTTTACTGGATTCTTTGCAATTAATATGTGCAAAATAATCAAATAATCCAAAACACCTTATTCCATTTAGCATTATTAACTAAAATCACAAACTCGTAAAGGACAAGGTAAGGTGCATATTCTGTGTTCCACAGAACCAGTGAGATTTCATATATTTCAAAGATGACATCTCAATTACAGCACTACAAGTGCAGACTGCAGAAAATGAGTAGGATATATCTGAAGATCCTAGGATGAAAACAATAATAGCTCTGTCATCAGCAAAGACAGTAAGAGCTTTGTCATCAGCTCCCTCTAGAGAAAGATTGAGTGAAGAGTTCAGGATGCCTCTCATCTAAGTATGGCATCAAAATGAGGCTTCCAGGTTGGAACATAATCATGTTAGAATGCTTGTGTAGTTAATGCACACTGATAGACATCTCTGAAGGATGGCTGAGATCTCAGGTGGGTTGAATCACCTTGTTAGACAGCACCATGTTTTCTCCATAACTATTTTGGAAGTAAAAGCCCACTCCTCATTTTTTAGTGCCTAACATTAGCATTTAATGTGAGTTTTTTTCATTCCCCTTGTCGCTAATCATAGTATTTGGGCAATTTTTTGCATGTTTTTCTTGGTCTAAAAGAGAAATAACAACACACCTGCAATATCCTACCGACATTTGTTACCAGCTGTATGCACATATCTGTTCTTTGGCTACTGTTTCTCTGTTGTTAACATGACATTTTCCATTTCACATTGTGGGGCAAGCTGGTATTTGGTTTCTCTTCCTTGTTCTCTGCAAGTTCTTGCTGCATCTTATGCTCAAAAGTATTATTTTTACCTTCTGTAATATATGAATAGAAATAGCTGAAACAGAAAAATCATTACTGTATGCCAAATACAGAATCTTGCTGTTACCAGGCAAGCATCTTGGTTCCATCTAATAAGTGTACATCTTCCGTCTGTGTTAGAAATATGAATTAATCAGACATTTCTTTCAGGAAACTATAAATTTAGTCAGCTCTAACTGCTATTTACATCTGTGATAGACAGGATGGACTTACATTCTCACAAGGAAGAACAAATATTTCCAGAGAACCTGGTCACAGTCTCTTCATCTCTGTCTTCTTTACAGCTGATTAATAACATTTGGCTTGTAACGTCCACAGACTATATACAAATCATTTTGATACTTGGACATCTGGAAAACCTTGTACAGTGTTAATGGTGTGCTTCAAGTTGCATAATTTCATTCTGCAATAGCACAAATTATCCTGCAGAAGGCCACTGCCAGATATGAGGAAGGACAGTATGTAGCACTCAGTGATGCACAGCCATAGCAACAGATTGTAAAAAATCTTGGAAGAGAAATGGGAGTTAGAATCTATTACTATTTTATATGCATTTATTTAACATTTAAGTGTTGCACATAGTTAATCAAATTTATCAATTTTTTTCTGTCATGCTTACTGCTAGGAGTTGCTGAATGCAGTGATGCAATAAACACAAGGGTGCAGCAGCCCCGTGTCCCAAGGTGCTGTTAGTAATGAGTAATGAGGCTGAGCATGCATCCCTAGCAGGCACACATGCATGCATACTCACAATACATATATGCATGTACACATGGCTGGCCACACAGACAAACACAGATGGAACACACAGCATTTAGACAAACACGAACAGCAGTAATGGCCTGATCTTGTTCCCCTTTCTGGCTGCTCAGGATGAATGCTCATCAATGGAAAACATGCTTATGTATATGTACAATACGGATCTTTCCTGCAGCTGGCCTTAGACACTTAGTCTACCCAGTAGCTGACCTCTGTATCTTCTGGTCTCCAATTGCCTAATGCACAGACAGACACATGCAAATGGGTCTTCCAGTTGACTGCTAGACCTTACAGTATCCTCAGTAGCTGGCTTGGACCTGCTAGTCTCTCCAGTAGCCAACAACTTATGGCAACTTTAATACCTGTCTTCCAAGTCTCTTATTTTACTTGCCAGCAAGGCCACCTCAATTCCCACTAGCGATTACATGCATTGACATATATACCCACACAGCATGCATGCATTCCAGTTTCTCTCCAGTTGCTGCTACCCAGACACAAGGGACCCTGTGACCCATGGTCCCATTTAGTAGTCTAGTTGCTAGACCTCCATGCATACATGTGTATGCAGAACAAACAGTACCTCACTAAGAAAAAAACAGTAGAAATGAAGTTTAATGAGAAGAAAGGACAGACTGTGCTGATCAAGCATAAATGTATTGACCAGCCCCTATTTACATGCAACCTACCCCTTCTATCACTTTATCCATTTCCCCACACTTTTTCCTTCCCAAACTGCCTCAATCCATCCCTATCTCCAATCTCAAAATGCTCTTCCCATGATGAGCTCCATAACCCTGGACAGTGTCTCCCCTTACTTTGTGAGATGTCCCAGGGAGCCTCCCCTGCTGACTCCTGGTGCAGGGTGTCCCCTGGCCTATGGGGCTGAGGGTCCCCTAAGACAGCTCTGGTGGTTTAGGGAGAGGACTCATGTCTCTGACTGGGATATCGGGGTGCCCCTGCTTGCCATCATACCAGTGGGCTTTTCTAGTGTGTGGAGCCAAGTCTTTAATCACATAACCTAGTGCTATACCTATCACTGTATGGAGATACGTGTAGTCAAAATCACCATCATCTCCATATAGATGATAAACAGAAGAAAATATATATCCAGCAGTCATACACTTCAGATCAATATTTCCACTAAATTTCCTCAAAATTATATGGCAAGAGGGTGACTAAATTCATTATTCCATTCTGGATCCTTTCCAAAAAAGAGACACATTAGCTCTTCTTGTTTGCATAAAAGACATCAGAAGTGCCAATTTCTTGCAATTTCTACATATCATAATCAGGATTAGGTAAATAATTAGTAAATGAACAGCACCAAATAACATTTTCAGTGTAATTTATCTTTAAAAATTCCATCCACAGTCATGACTGTTAGAGAGAGATGTGGTCAGGATATCAAACATTTGATTTTGTACATGAATATCAAATCTCAGAGTTGAAGTGTTTGTTGTTCTAAGACATTATCTGTCACAAATATTAACATAAATATGAAAAGCAGGAGAGACTTGTAAATAGTGAAACTTTTTTACTTCCCATTCCATGCAAATGCAACATCATTATTCTACAGACATAAAAAAACCTAGACAGTGCAAATATTGTCTATGTACAGACACCTTTTCTACAGTTAATTCAACTTTTGTATTTCATATTTCTTGTACTACATATTTTGAAAGTAATTCTCCTTTTCTGTATTTCCCTGATGTTTCATATCCAAGGGAGTTGCAACTGACTCTCTAAATTACCTTTTAGTGGAAGTTAATGATACAAAGTCACCATGAGATATTTGAACACTTCAACATTAAAACACAATTATATGAAAGGAAAGTTTTCTCACTCCATCTATGTGCAGGGTGCTGTACATCACCAAAAAAAAAGATTCCTCTGTTTCTTTCCCAGTCTCACAATTCTCTTCATCTTGACTAGTTCCATCCATTTGAGTTTGTACAAAACCTTACACTGCTTGTATCACGCCCATAAGTTTTTCATGCCTTGTAGACCAGAAGAGTTCTTATCCTCTGGCTTGTGGGTATATGTTCTTGGTAACATTGGCAGACAATTCGTTTAGTAAGAAGACTTTAGCGTTAATTTTAACTGAAAGAAAAATGACAGAATTTTAACTTCAGCCATCTGAAAGCTATGCATTTTTCCAAGCTGAAGAATATGTATTCTCAATATAATTAATGAGAACTAGCCAATCAAGCAGGACATTCACTTTATTTTAAGATAGATGTCTAGGAGAGGATAGATGGCCAACAAAAATAGCAACTTATCGTATTCCACTGACTATAAAAACAGCCTACAGTTAGAAATTAAGTAATCATTTTTGTAATATATTGACACATACATACCTTATCATACTTTTAAAGTTATTTGATACCTTTATGGGATTATTTTTGGAGCTTGCAAAATAGATATTTTAGACTCTGAACTACACTTCCAATATGTGAATAAGATAGGTACTGCCAGCATTTTAACTAAAAGCATGATGTATGTATTTCCTGGAATGGAGAATTATTTTTTTGTTGTTGTTGCAGATAATTTGATGTTCTAAATGAAATGCTTAACAAACATAATTTTCAGCAAACACAAGAACAATAAGAATAGTTATAACCTTCTTCAACTTTTCTTTCCAAGTTGAATTCCTTACATTAAAGTCTCATTTAATTGAAATATGTATTCCTGATAAACACATAGTACAGTCTGTCACAGGAATAAAACTTGAACAAATAACATATAGTCCTAAGACAACAATTTTGACTGATAAAATGAAATAAGGCCTGCAAGTGCATGATAAGAAATTTCAAGAAATTTCAAGAACCGATGAAAATAGAGGATATCCTAACAGAACCGACATTCAGCGTATTCATAAGTGGTTTAGAAAAAGGCATAATTAATGAGGTGACAGGCTTTGATACTAATACAAGGTACTACAGGATTGCAAAAAAAACCAAGACTGTGAAAAGGTGCAGGAGGATCTCGTTGTGATAGGCAGTAAGTTGGCAGATAAAATTCAGTATTAATAGCTGCAAAGTGATTCACATGTGAAAAAGCAACCCTAAAAAATCTGTACAAAATGATACCCTGGAAATTATCTATTACTTTTCCAGAAGGATATTGCAGAATTACTAAGGAGATTTAACTGAAAATATTAGCTCAGTGGTAAAAAACAGTCAGAAAGTAAAACAAATTAACATGAAATGAGAAGACTACATTGAAAAAATGGTAACAGATTTAAATAAATCAAATGGAATACTGTGTATAACTAAACAATAGAAAACACTGCTGCAGGTAGGCATGAGTTGAAAAAGTGATTAGGCAATTTTAGGAAATATAAGTCTATTGACTGGTGTTAAACATTAAGATAACAATTTGTGAGTCCAAAAAATCTCTAAACCCCAAATTTCTATAAACTGAAAGAGCAAATTAAAAAATCCCACTACTATGCACTTGTGATGTGCATACAATCTTCCTTTAGTGTTACTGGCTACTATCAGATTCAAGTATATCAGGGTAAATAAGCTTTTGATCATTTTATATGACATGATATTTTCATGTTATATTTTTATCACACTGCATCTTGACTTCTATCAAACGGGAAAAGTCATCATGAATAAATACAATTAACATAGACATTAAGACATATCTTATTAATTAAGATTTAGTAACATAGATTTATTGCTTTTTAGCCTTTTTATCACCTCTACAACAAATTATCAAAGTGCTTTTGAATTACATGTAGTTTTGGCAGAGATAGCCCTACATGCTATTAAAGTAAGACTTTTAAACAGTTAGTTTTTATGAGATAAACACTATGATAGTCTCAGGAGAAAGGCTACTAAAGTGTATTCTTGTCATTCCTGGTGGCAGGTCACATGGGTAGGGCAGTCATGCCAGTGGGGCTTTAAAATAATAATTTGTTTTGTTTCAACTGCAGTTGATCGATACAGAGACTTTTGAAGATACTGACAATAGCAGTGATGTATACAATGATGAAACAACTGTGAAGAGTTAGTGCCTTAAGAATACTAATACTCAAAGTGGGGAAGAAAATGTGCGTTCTCCACAGAAATTGATGAAAACATGATGTATTTATAAATAAACATCAGGAACACCAGGCTTTGTGTGTGCAGAAGGGAAATTTTACCATATTTTGGTAACATTTGGTTACAATTGTTACCAAACGTTACCCTGGGAGAAAAAAATATGAATATGTACACAAACTGCAAAAACTGTGTTGTGCTTTCCAGAGTTTTAGTCAAGAACTGTAAGGCAGCGTAGAGATCTCTTGAGGAGATGCTCCATTTCAGCTTTAATTGGTTCAGAAGCAGCTGCCATGTCTTTAGGTGAGATTTCAGTTTTGATCAAGTACATGCAGCTACAGTGTTTGTTTCTGTCACAGTGAGATGCCCAAGTCTTGGGAGAGTTCTGGTACTCATAATCAAGAACAGATAAGGCTTAGAGGTAGATTGCTTTGATCATTACTTGTTTTATAAACAAGTCCAGACAATATATGTGATGAAATTGTTAATCAACTCAGAATCAGGTAATTTCCCTTTCTGTTCACTGCAATCCATTTTCCTCATCAAAAGAAAACATACATGAAGGAGGAATTTAATAAATTATTTGTTAGTTAGCATTAGGGAACACTTTTAAAATGGATTTGTTTTATTCTATTACATGTATGTTAGTACCTGTTGTTAATATGAGCCATATTAATTAAGAAAATTGAATTACTAAGCAAATATTGATGAACTATAAATACTAAATATGTGTTTGGTAATTACTAAGAATTAATGCTTCATTTGACAAGTGTTCAGCTGTAAATGTGTATTGAATAGGATAAATTGTTACATTAAACTCTAACTTGCTAATACTTGTGCACTATTGAAAGTTAACAAGAAGTAATGTGAATTGAGATGACTATAACACAATGTCATTTTTCCATCTTCCAAGTAGTCTTCTATAATGGTAAGCATGGTGCATCCTCTTGTCTTCATCTCTTTGGATAAAATATGATGGTTATTTATAACAACTGGTCAGCAGCTATTTTATCCTTTTTTTTTTTTTAATGCTAGCACAGAACAAGAACACAAAAAAAAGTGAAATTTCCTTGTAAAATGAAACTTAAAATACTCTCTGATCCAAATCATAAATTACTAAGTTGAAACAATAATTTGGATTTCAACTTCTACTTAATATAAAAGTATACATTTTTAAAATGGCAAACATGAGCTCTGTCACACTGTGCAGTGTTTTGCTTTTAAAAATGTCTAACAGTATGTTTCTGGTAAAGATTCACTTTCAAGTATTTGGCCCTTTCTGATAAATCTACTGATACTCCTTGGAGTTTTTCTGATCAACTCTGTTGTTAGGGTATTCCTAGGTTGCAATTGTTCAATCTTAGAGGACAGTTTCAAGGAATTATTCTGTCTGAAGTAGTTAGAAAAGCAACTTGGAACTAATGTCATTTAAATGAGTGGGAAGCCCAAAGGAAGCAGTGGTTGAAGTGTATTTGTATTCTCTCTCTCTCTCCCAGAACGTACAGTCTTTTGAGGACAAAAGACCAAGTTCCGTATAATGTTAGATGTGTCTTTCATGTAAGTTAAGCTGCACATAGAGGAATTTCAGTGTCTACATTTTAGGGTAGATTTGCTCAACAGTCTAAAACCTGTTGAGTGATCTGTGGAACTTTCCTGGTATGTCCTGGAACCTTATTCCAAAGGCAACAGGCACACAGGTGGATATGTTCCATTCAGGTGTCAACATGGACTTGGGTTTACGCACCGGGACAGAATATGTACCTGGTATTCAGACAACCAAATGCACCACAGAATGTAACTGCCCACAAGTATCGATTTTGCTAGTATGTACTAATAGTATCATTAACCTTAATAAAAATGGAGCACTCTTTTAGAGGAGTGTGGGCTGAGTTCAGATCACTGTTCTTTTGTAAAAATAACATATTTCTAAGGATGTGGATTACTTCTCTCTACATCAGAGGAATATTATTTATAGGAAACAATGTGTGCCTAAATTTTTTTTGTGATGTACTACCTGTATGCAGTGTTCTACGCAAGACTTGTACCAAATTTTCATTGTGTCAGGAGCTTTGCAAACTCTATAGACAATTGATTCCTACAGCCAAAATAACAGTCAACAAAACTGGCTTTGTTCCATATTGAAAACAAGGGTCAATGGTTAGATGAAGACAGCTGGAGAATGTTTTTCTTCTTTTTTTTAAACCTGAAATACACCTAATTACTACAATAATGATGGACAGCTTGAGTAAATCGTTTTTTTATTTCCTAGAGGTGAAATCTTAGCTTTATTGAATTCAATGAAATAACTGATGTTTAGTGAGGTAATAGCGGAAGGGGCTCAGCATTCATATCAGATGTTAATCTAGGCACAAATAATTGCACAGAAAATAAAAATGTATGCTTTAAAAAGGATTTTAGAGATCACCAGTTCTGCGAACACTATTTCATGTTTCTTAACCTCTCAGAAATATATAGTTAATCTGTATGTCATGTATTTCTGTACTTGTTATTTACTTTGTAACCTTATAGTCATTGCAAAAACCTATTGCTAGCCAATCATTTTAACTGTGTAAGGATTCTACGCTATAGTTAAATTTCAACCAAAATCCAACAAATTAATATTCATTTCCAAACACTCACACAATGAACTGCTGTTTCTAGAGATGAAAATCTTATCCGCTGAGCCATGTTCTTCTTCTCAAAAAATGCAGTCTTTTAATAACATATTTAGTGTAATCAATACTGACAGAGACAATGTGCAAATAATTACTTAGTAGGAGAGTGTTATAATTTGAAGGCAGCATGTGTTTGTAAATTGTTCCATACCTCCTACCTCCATGTGCTATCCAAACATTCCTCATCTCAGCAAGGTTACAATATGAAATATGTAATTTTATAGGAGTTGAGATGAGTTTTTCAGGTGCTTTCTTCTAAAATTGCCTAATTGCAAGCATTTTCTCTGCCAGTTCAGATGTTCTCCTCTGTATCTTTCCTGATTCAACTCAATCTTTAAAATCTGTTCAAAATTCTTGGGTTTTAGACCCTTTTGCAATACAAATGTACTGAAATAGATGCTAACATGCTTACGGTAACCCACTGTAAATATTTGGATACTGGCTTGTGGCAATAGTATTTCACTTGATATATGCTATAGTTTATTTTCATGCCCACTATAGTTTATTTTCATGCACAGTCATTTGGCGAAGCCCAGGGAATATTTGTAACATACCTTTATATTAACAATTGTACTGATTTTCTTATTTTTCAAAATAGAAATTTAGGGTGCAATAATTCTGGAATCAATGTTTCTTACTCAAAACTTTGTTATCATGTCCAAAACATGTAACTGTCATTGTCTGCATTTATAAAACGAGTATAATAGTCAGAAGGAGCTTTCAGGCATAGACAAACCAGCTGGCTGCCAAGATGGATTCCTACCATTGCTGTTGATATCAATTACAATTTGCGTGTGCAATCACTCAGGCCCTAATTCAACACAGTTCTTCAGCAGGTGCCTAATTTTAAATACACCAGTAGTCTTCAGTGGGATAACTCAAGTATTTATACGTAGGTACCTGCTGAAGTGCCTTACTGAACTAGAACCCTTCATATGGCTGCTCTAGAAGGGGAAGAATATATGAAGCAGAGAAAAGAGGGAACGACAATAAAAGAAAATAATTTAGTTGTACATATATTGCCACTCTGTTGCTAAAACCCTATTCCCAAGGGTCACAAAGGGGGAGGTATCACTGCTTAGTCTGCAACACATTACCCTGAGCATCCTTTGCCTGCTGATTCCAGCTATTCCTGTGCAGGTTGGAAGGCTTTTCTGCTAGCAGTATTTAATATTTATATGTGCTTTATATCTTCCATAACAACAACTTAAGGACTTCATTGTGTGTCACTCCTATCATTTAACAGTAGAACACCTTTTCAAATATTGAAATTGCTATTCAGCCCCAATGTAAGGAAAGAGACTCTATGAAAACAAAGGGGAGAATGCGTGCTGGTTTAATGCACACATCACTTACAGTTTACCTGATTAGTATTATGCTGCCTTGTTGTACACACAGAAATAAAAGGATATGATTAGAGAAAAGAGAAAGCAAACAAAGAGAGGACAGCAATACTACTACTTAAAGACAGAGAGCCTTATCAGAGAAGAGAATCTCTTTATTTGAAAGTCCCACTTCTGGGCAAGCGTACAAAAGACTAATGCTAAAACCACTAAAGGTTTCTTCAGAGGAAAAAGATATTGCTCAGGCTGATAACAAGAGATGGATATGAATCTCAAGCAGACAAACAGAGAAAGCATATTACAGAAGTATAATCTGTTTCTTTTTTTCCCCAGGAAATATCAATAACTAGGATGACTGGAACTTACTAAAATTTGAACAGTTAAAGCCTGGATATGAAAAGAATACTTCTAGGTTGTCTTTGTTTTTCTCTGCCCTACATGATGTACTTTTGGGGGGTTTTGTTTGGTTTTTTTCTACAGCTCAAACTGATCTTGAAGCTCTGTTTATTGTTTTGAAGTTCAAATAGAATGCAATCCATGAAAGGTACTAAACACATTAGTAACCTGTATGAAAAAAAAGAAAAGAATAGCAACACCTAAGAAATCATTTTCCAGTGTTGTTGAACCACATGATTCCACCATGCGAGAGGCAAAGGAACCCATACACTTAATCTGCAAGGCATTTTAAATGTGGCAAATGAGGAACTAGGACATGATTTTCTCAATAAATAGGCAGGTTAAAAGTAAGGTCTGCCTCTTAGAATAAGAGAATAAGCAGAGAACAAGACAGAATAAGCAACCTTATCTTTGAAAAGTATGATTCCAAATACACTCAAGGTCGGATGATGGAATATAGTGGTCCCAAATTTTTTTCAAAGCCCCCAAATAAGGATTCCTTTCCTTTTGCTTGCATGGCAATGCTAAGCCGTACTACAAATGCTGCAGATGCATACTTGCATCAGGATTATGGAAAAGATTTTAAAGTTATTTCCATTTGAGTGAATTATATATCAAGTGGACATTCTGTTCTTTCCCTGCCAGCTTTCTACTTGGAGTATTTAGTGTGTATGTCTACACTAGTAAGTAGTGCAGCTCAGTGGCTGCTAGCCTTCAGACTGAAACAGTAAATACTGAAGATCCAATGTCCATGTTATATGAGGTTTTTTGCTAGTTCTGGACTGGTACCCTGGATTGAGGCAATTTTAGCTGTTAGAGAAGACTAGAAATGTTTCTGTTCTGTGTTTGGCCTCACTTTCATCCAAAATGAATCCAGCTGACACTCTCTGAAACTACTCTGTGATGTGAACCTAAGCGTGTGTGATAAGTGAGAATAATTAGGAGATTCACTTCAAAAGTATAGTCCTGATTTGAACTAAAACATTAATGTAAATTCTTTATTTACTAAGTTTGCAGGAACACAGGCTTTCAGTTTAACTTGATGAAATACATTCAGTAAAGGGAAAAACCAAAATTAATACAACAAAAAACTACTAATGCCAATAAACATAAATGAAAATGCTATCCCTTAAATCACTAAATAAATTCACTAATGAGAACACTTATATTGAAATTGCTTGTAGAAGTTATTAGAATAATTTAAGTACTTTTTTTTTTCTGAACATGTTTGTACGTTTGCAAGCAGTGAGAGAAAAAAATAAACAGTGCTTGTATTTGTACTGGCATTTAGCCAAATCTCTCATAACAGAAGTGGTTTCTAGAAATCAGAACTGCACTGAACTACTAACTTCATGAGAAATATCGTGAACTGAAAAATTAAAAATACAAATTTTCATGGGAAAAAAAATCTGCTTTAATTACATTTTATATTTACTTAAAAACCCCAACATACAACTTTATGCTCCCTCCCTTTTTACTTTAATGAAATTCCCTGGTGATCTTATTTTGACTTAGTATTTCCTAATATTTTAGTTTTTAATTTTTATATATACTTTAAAAACAAAACTAAAACCCTCCAATGGATTTCCCCTTATTTTGGTTTGAAGAGGTGCACTGCCATGACAGTCAATGTTTTTGGCTTACTGTTTATCTGAAATAACTTTTTTTCAAGAGGCAAAAGGATTTGTGCTACTTTAAGTCTTTAAAACTTGAAAACCACCAAATTTCAGGAGACTTGGCCTAACATGAACATTACAATTGCAAAATTGTTAAAGTTTCTTTCTCAAAAGATGCCATAGCTAATTGGCAAGGACTATACTAATTATTTATGTAGAGTTGCTATTGGCATCTATTTTGCAAGTAACAAAGTCACTACATTGCTATCAAGGACCAGGAGGTTAGTTTCACCTACTAATAAAACACTATTGAACTAAAAGGGTTATTTTGTTGAGTATTATCCTCAAATGAAACGTGCTGGTATCTAAGTCTCTAGCTATATATTACAAACTGTTTTTTGAGCTTCTGGTATTGGTCTGTCAATGCTATACATTAATATAGTAATATTAATAGTAACTTGTGTGTTACTATTCTAATTTTGACTATGGTTCTGATGCCATATCCTAACTAGAGAAACTAGTTAGGGCTAGTTTCTCTCAGAAGTCTAAAAACTCTAAAAACTAGCTTTGTTCATAAGAGGTCTTTCTCTATGGTAACACCTTTGAAGAAATTATACTCCTCCTGTAAACTGACAGAAGTGCAAAAGAAAACCACATTTTTGCTAAACTTAAGTTGTTGTATGCTGTATGCTGGAATTTATTTCCTCCTAGAGAAATCAGTGATAATATTCACTGAAAGGAGATCCTGTCTTGGAACAAGGCTCTTTCCTAACACTCAAACAATCCCTGACCTTACTAAAATAGTTTTCAGAATCGGTATATACAAAGTATGAGAATGCAACATAGTGCATTGAATAATTTTGTTGAAGTTTAAACGGTATAACCATTACATACCCAAACGAATTTAAAAAAAAAAAAAGGCAATAAAGGGTAGAGATGCCTAGTTACCAATGGGAGAACATCTTTCACAAAATATCTATTTAATATTTGACTTCTCAGAACTGATCTTGAATGAAGTTTAGCAGAACATCTTCAAAAGATCCTGATAATTAAAATTCATAGGGTAGTTGAATGTTAGGGGAGAAAAAACAAAATCAACTCATTCGACAAGTTTGTTTCATAAGTTTAGACTTTCCACCTTACTCATTCCTTTCTCAGGACAGATGATCTCTCTTTCTTGTCATACAGAAACTAATAGTGTTATAATTTTTCCCATTACAAAGGTCCCTGGTCTGCAGCTACTACTTAACTTTTTACTTAGTGTCTAACTGATGAACACAATCAAGCTAAACACAGAAAAATTGTTCTCAACATTGCTATTTTGTAAGATTGCTGTTTCTGTTTAAGACATAAACATAGGCTGTGTTCCTGAAAGCTTATTTCCAATTCTATCAGTTTGTCAGCTACTACCTTTCCCTACAAACTTTGTCTCAGAGCATAATGATAATGAGGTATTTTAACTTAGGAGGTGACTCCCATAGTAAACAAAAGACAGGAAAATGTCAGTGTCTTGAAACATGTGCCCAGAGAAACCACCTTCTGCACAGAATGAGCCAAGTAATCTTATTTCTTTCCATTAGATTGCAAAAGAAAGATAAACAGGGAATGAGTAAATAGACTGTGCAGCCAGCATCGCAGAAAGAATTAGGAGCAGGTCTACTGAGCCAAGTTCAAGATCCTTGGCAAAGGAGCCTCAGGACATTTCATCTACGCATTAAGGTACAGTAATCACGTCACTAATGGAGTGCAGTTGGCTTAACTACTAAAGTCTTCCAGACTACCCAAAGCATTTTTCTGTCAGTACTTTTTGCAAATAGAATGCCCCTTGGCAAAGTAATTTGGCTTTCATATTTTCACTTTATCAACAATATAAGGACATAATAGGAGACTTACTTCATCTTACCTTACTGATGAATAGTGACTGACAGACAGGGGTAGGTAAAGGTATCATTAGCTTCCTTCTAACACTGCAAGGCCATGTTTCTGCACAGGATCTGATAATGTCCTAGCAGTCCCTTCTCTGGTCCTTCTACTAGAAAAACAGTAGGCATTGGTTATTTTAATCCTTTTTTTCTTTTTTTTTTTTTTTGAGAAGCTTCCACATCTTGATAGTATCCTTAGATTTTGTACTTCTGAAAGACAAAAGATATTAGTGACTTAATTATTTAGTCACAGAGGTATCTGACTGGTGACCATTAATCTCATAATTATGAATGTTAACATAACTACAAAAGGTTATATGCTTATTTGTACAAAGAATTTCAACTTCTCTTTCTGAGAGCTTACACCTGTGAATGAGAAGTGTAGCTAAGAGAAAAAATTGAAATGTACTTGCATAAAACATGATTTATGGAATCATAATAAGATTGGAAGAGATCTGTATTTATTCTGATCCTTAACTTACCATTTAAAGTGCTAGCAATTTATATTTTATACTCTTGAAATAAATAGGTGGGAATAAATATGGAGGTTTTTTGATTTTATAATATTTTCCTATAGTAATATGGTTCCTATAGTAAAAGTGAGAAAAAGATCTCAAGTTCATACTTTTTGATTGTGCAGTCAAATGCACAAAACTGACTTTACTATACTACTACAGCTTGTTCTTTAATCCCAAAAAACTGTTCCATGATTGAAACAGTACAAGCTTCAACCTGTTCAAAGTGAAATACCCTTGTGACTCGCTCAACAACCGAAATAAATAAATAGAGATTTGCACTTACAAAGGAGAGTCATAAGCTAGATCTAGCAGAGCTTCACTAACTTCATCAAGACAAGACACACCAGGTGAGGAAATTACTCACCATTTTTATTCAGATGTTTGCCAGGACCCTGAGGGCACCACAGGGGCCTGACTATTTCTGCTGATCCTTCCCTCTCCCCATGCTGCTTATGGGACCAAAAGTCCTATCCCATTTTAGCCTAGCCCTGGATGTCAGTCCCTGCTCCAGCAATGCTGTAGGATGCCAGTCTTCAGCTCTATCTATGGGTTATTTACCAAGGAAATATTTGTCATTAAATGTTCTTTTTTGAAACATAATATAAGCATGTTAAGGTATTGGGATGCCTATTTAAGATAATTTCAGATACAGTAAGAGTTTGCCAACAGGAGATAGTATCACCTTTCCCTTCATCTGCTTCTTTAGACTGCTTTGTCTTCATGCCATTAGCCAGATGCCATCTGGCTGCCCAGGACACTGATTCATGCACCATTTCTACCCATGTGAGTAATTCTCAAAGACAATATTTAGCACAAACGTAACAGATATGTATGCTTGAGATGTATGACCTTTTGAGTTCATCAGCTTGCATGTAGCTGTGAAAAGGAAATGGATTCCTTTGTGCCCAACCTCCAACCCAGTTATCTAACATAGATGAGAGACCACAATACAACATTTCTTGTTAGACTGAGCAGAAACTGGGGTTTTTTTTAAGAAAGTCTAGTTCTTCAGCCCTAATACTTCCTCTTTTTTATTACCTTTTGTTGTGGATTGAAATATTGATGACCTATCTAAGGTAGTGTCTGTTATGGAAGAGCTGAAGCAGAACCCAATAGCAGTGAATGAAAAACAGATGCTTCATTCCAGCTGATGAGCACTGCAGGCTTGCAGATCTCTGCTCAGTAGTTAAACTCAGGCTGTGCAGGTGTTTTTCATTCCTGGAGAAGACTAGTGTAAATTCACTTTCTTCTTCCTCACCTAGTCCATAGCAGTTAAAAAAACCTGAAGCTTTCATCAAACCAGGACATGTTATTGTAGATTTCCATACAGCAGTTAAATCATTTATAATCTGAATTAAAAAAAAAAAAAAAAGAAGTTTTTAATGGATAAAATCAGAGTTTATGTTTCTATAATAAATTACAATCATTTGTAGAGAGGAATACTACATTTTGTAGTGTTATGAGTGTCCTTTTAATGTACTTGCGTGAGATATATGCAGTGATTATTATTTTACAGGTAAATAGTACTGGAAAGAGATCTGAAGATATGTAGCATCCCTGACCCCAAAAAGGACATTCTTTATTGTACTGACAGGTTTTGAAAATCTGTTCTTAAAGATCCCCTGTTATGGAGATCTCTGTTATGGATATGACCTGGCTCATTCTGTGCAGGTGATTTCTCTAGGTGTACATTTTAAGACACTGGTATTTTACCGACTGGCCTGTTTGGAGAACCTGCAAAGGCAATCTGTCACAATGCTTAACTAAAGACTTCTTTGCGTAGAGTTAAGTATTCGATGTTTATATTAAGAAGCAGGTATGATGAAATATGATATCTTATGTGAACCATGCAACTGACTGTATTGAGTATTCACAGAATTCTGTATCATCTGCTCAGTATTGTAATGTTAAACACACACGGGTTTTTCATTTTCTGCTTTTCCTTTAATATTTATTTCTGTGCCTAACTCTTTCCAAAGAGTTTAAAAGTTTTCTTTATTTACTTATTTCTTCATTAAAAATCATATAACCATACAACCAATATATGTTCTATATACCCTAGAATCCAAGTTTAAGAGAACATGCTGATGTTGATTTGATGCTTGAGTGCCTGCCACAGGAACTATCACTGCCACTATTCTGGCACGTTCTTTCTAAATCTCATTCTAGTAACTACTTTTGCCAACTAACTTCATGTAGTTGACAAATTTCAGCCTGTATGCATAGTCTGAATTTATAAGGATTAAATAAAAATTCCAAAGCAGTAGTGTGGATATTGCTTCAATAGACAGCTTTGCCTTCACTGAATACTCAATAACACACCATGCATTCACGGGGCAGTACATCTCTTTCCACACAGTGAATCATTCACCAGTTTCTGAGTGCTAGGGAAGCTCTATCTCATCAGCGAGACTTCTGTGATATCTATGCACAGTAGATCTGTAGAATACTTTTTTTAAAATTTGCTTTAGCTTAATCAAAATTTCTAGAATTTCATCACTACATTTCTTTTAAACATAATAGTTGCAGTAAACATATATTAAATATATTACATCGTATGTACTTAAAGATCACACAAGATGTAAATGGTCTTACTTGCAATGACCCATGAAAAAACACCAATCAACCCAATGAGCTGTGAGTCAATATTGCCTTTAAACGCATTCCGGCATAACATTTTATAAAAGTTTAATATAAAACACTAAAGCATACTATTTCCTAAATGACACTAATGACCTATAGTAAAAGACAAAATTCTTCCCAAGTGAAATTCAGGCCCTTCTTGCACAGTATTAAAACAAAACATTTGTGTACATTACATTGCTGAAACTGAGGTACTTCTAATAACAGGCATAATTTCAGAAGCGCACTATGTCCTAAATTATATTCTAAAGTCATCAGTAATCTCATTGCCCATTAAAAATAATCAAATCAAATGCTGCTATCATCTTAGATACTGACTTGGAGGTAATGTGAACACCTGCTAAAATGGGAAATAAAAATAAGACATCCAGTAGAAAAAAAAATAATAGAAACTAAGATTAATTTGGCAAAATTTGATTTAAATTTAATTAGGCTAAATTACACATAAAACCTGGGAAATGCCAATGCAGAAAGATACTGAAAGTCAGAGCTGACATTATGTCCCTGACATCATGTGTCAGGTAAAAACTTCATTATGAGCTTGGTCTACACAGTTAATGAAGTATCACACCACAGAGCAGAACAGTATCAAGAATTTTTATCCCAGTGTGAGTCATAATCTGCACTTGCTGAAACCTTGGGCTTGGATTCACCTTCTCTGACAATAACTGTCTAAAAACTAGGTGCTTAAGCCCTTTCCAAAGTCTCCAGAAAGATCTTTAAAGGGGAATTCATCCCACCTACCTTACACATCTCATGTGGGATGAATTGCCCTCTGTATCTTCCCTTTTCTTTCCATTATTTATAAAGGAAACTTATATAACTGTCCTAAACTAGGCATCCAATTTGTAGTCAAGAAAGGTAGGTGATGGTGAATGTCACTGTTGATTATCAAGGAAAGCTAAAATAGTCCGCTAGAGATAATTTTAAAAGTATTGGTTTCTTAGTAAAGAACTATAAAGAGATTTTTCAAATTTGAGATGTTTAAATCTGTCTTAAACAGAAGATATAATAAATAATTTCACATTTTTTTTTTTAATTATAGAGTATAGAATAATCTGTTTGTCTGAAATGTTTTTTTGAAGTTCATGACTATGAATTCAAGTTCCCACTAGCAAACCTTTTAACCCATCTGTGTGTCTGTTAAACAGGCAAAGCTTATACCACCTCATAGAAAGTGGTGGCTTCCACTGAAAGGGTGTGCTTATCATTAATTCTAATGTGTAAATGCTCAAAAAAATGTTAATTTTTCTGTCAATATAGTGATTGAGTCTTACAAAGCATTTTGCTATTTCTCATCAAAATCTATCTTAATGAAGCACTTCATTTAAAGAAATTGTTTTATTTATACTTATCAATGGATGTAATTTATGTATTTTTAAAAAAAATATTGCATAACTGTAAAAGTAAGCCTACAGAATGGAGATTAGGAATACTATTTTAGTTTCCACCTTTTTTTTTAATATAAATTTAATTTTATTATGCCTCCTAAAGTCTGTTTTGACATGATTAATAAGTGAAGTTCTTGATGAATACAGCAGGCTGGAATCCTTCTTGCCTTTTAAATGTGTAAAACACTGAAGTCTTCACTTAGGTTTTCTGTCATTGTTTGTTTTTTTGGGTTTTTTGTGGTTTTTTTTTTTTAATTAACAATGCCTAATTCAGCATTAATACTAGAAGACTGGAAGTATTAGAAGGAAGATTACAGTCTTCATTCTGCTAGCTGACAGCAGGAACCAATATGAAAGAAACATAAAATGCTCTAGAAATTTCATGCTAGTTACTAGAGATTCAGAAACCACATTCGATACATTGATGAAAAGTATATGAAAAAGGAGATTTCTGTCATGCTAAACAGATCTACAAGTATAAACAACATATTGATGCTTTGATTTAGCTATATTAAAACTGAAATTACATCTTTCCTGCTTGTTACTGTATTTAAATATATTTGAGGAATTTCTCTGGTAGTTTTTCTTCTTCCGCTGGTATTCATATTTTCCTAGAGCAGTCTCCAGGAGTTTGTCATGCAGATTACAATGTCACATTAGCTGTAATTTAAAACCAGAACAGTAATGGCTACCACATAATGTTTCAGTGGATGATTGTACTTTAGTCTGTTCTGTGTAATGTGATCCATTTACTAACAACCTGAGATGCCCATTGTTTTATGAGGTTATATGAAGATGACAGATGTTCATTAAATCCCCACTCAGTGAGTGAAGTCCTTGTATACAAATGTTTTCACATATGAAATCATTAATATAGATTAATTTATAAAGAATGTAAAATATCCAGTAAAGACAATGTACTGAAGTAAGCTCCTTGACCTGAACTAAATGTAAATGGGCATGCAAGATGCTTCTAAGACAGCGGATAATTCATTTAGGAGCATATCAGCAGATTACCATTTCAGTTTGACCGCATCAGCTGATTTTGACCAAAGGACAAGCTGATATAAAAGACACCAACATAGATTCTGCTGAGATTTATATGTTGCAAAACATATTAATACTATATCTAATGATACATTTGAGGGAAAAAAAGTGAATCTGTACAATAATCTTAAAAAAAATTAATCTGTAAAATAACATAAAATCAAGGACAGTTAATTTCATTAATATCTTTAAAGAAACCCTCCAAGCAGATTCTACATCTTTCTCTCTCCCTCTTTGAACAACATTCATTTTGTGAGTATAAATATTTTGTTATAGATTTTCTTCTGCAAATGAAAAACCACAAAGAAATATTAAGAAAATGGTATCAGGGACTGTCTGCCATTTTAGTACTAAAATTGTGATTTAAAAAGTGTTCAGCTATTTTATATAAGAAGAATACATGGTCTGAAAACTGTCCTGTTTAACATCTTTGTCAATGACCTGGAGAAGGTGATGGAGTGCTTGCTCATAAAGTTTGCAAATGACATCAAACTGGGGCAGGTACCAGTCGATATATGCAAGGGCAGGGCTGCCACCCAGAAGGACACAGACAGGATGGAGGGATGCGCCAACAGGAACATGATGATACTCATCAAAGTCCTGGCAGAGAGACAGTCATGCGAAGAGACTGTATGGACTCTTGATTTGAACTAAGGGTAGCATTTTTGAACTCTTTCTGTGGTCCCTCTACAAGCAGACGTCTGCTTGACTGAGTACTGTGAAACTTAAGAACAAGCCTCAAATTATGAATATTTAAAATCATGCACTTAGTATGCTTCACTTTTGAAACTGTGAATTTGATTCTGCGGACACTTATATACTACAGATAATTGCACCCACATGAATAATCACAATATCAATTGGTATGACTAGCCAATCATCGCTACTTCCCCACTTGCTTGGAAAGAGTTACTAGGGATTTGGGAGTTAGGAGGCAGGGCTTTTCAAACAGTGCAAGGTCCATGGCCATGAAGGATGCACTTGCATCTTCAGGATCTCAAATCCTACATGAGATTTAGATAGCTGTTATAAAACCAGGGTCTTTTTTTTCCCCTGCTGTAACTCTATTTATTTTTTTGTCCCTTATCCTCAAATAAAAGTCCTTCTTCAGCTATAAACTTCTGGATACTCTAAGTTGAAATAATGATATATTGATAGCAGGCAAATGCACAATCTGAGTTGAACACAGATATCTTGAGGAGCTGAGTTAATTTTTTCAGGTTAAACCCTGTTTTGGTTAAAAATACAAATTTGGTGATTTCTATGAAAAAAATACCTTTTTTCCATAATTTGTGAGGCTTATGTTGGTTTTTTTTTTAAGTTTACAATTATCTTTCATTCAAAACTTCCTTCAGTTACTTTATATGGAAATAGTTTAATGTAATTTTTAGTTTGGAAAAGCAGTATTTTTATTTGTCCTTAAGACTGGACATTTTTAAATTTGTGCTATGCCAAATGCAATTACTAAGTCTTTAAACAGAGAGATGACCTATCACACAGCTCTAATATACAACTCCTGAAAAAAGGAATGCTATTTACTTTAACTTGGTTAAAAATATAATTTTGGGGAAAACTAAAAATGCTTGTTAGTACAACGTAAGTAGGGTTATTCTTAAAGAATTTTACAAATATTTATTTTATAGGGTGATTTTTCAGATTATTGCAAGTAAATCTTAACAAAAACTTTTCTGTAAAAAAACCCACAAACCACCACAACATTGCCAATTCTTCATGCAAAAATCCATGCTTTAATTTTGTTGGTAATCTCATTTCCCATAAACTTTATTCATATTTCCAAGCATTTGCAGGGTCAAGGCTTAATATAGGGTAGCTAATAACTTTCTTACATGTAGAGAAGATGAAAGGACAAAATAGTCAAGAATGGAAAACCAGCTGTTTAAAAATCTGAACTTGGTTCCTGGAGCAGGGTTTTGTTTGTGAGTTTTCTGCTCTTTCTAGTGGCGTTTGGTTTGGTTTGGTTTGGTTTGGTTTGGTTTATTATTAAATTTTTATTGCATTGCCTCCTCTTTTTTAATTGTCTGGTTTCCTATTTAGAAGCAAAATGTGTAAACATTATTCGTATGAACAGCCTTATTGAGAGCAAGACAGGGATTAGTGATGCATATAATTACTCATGTACAATTGTAGTATCATAGTATTCAATTAGAAAAATCACAAGAGTGAGCTATACTCTTACAAGTTTTATAAAACAGCTGGTAGCTTTTTGTACAAGCAACATAGTAAATTAATTAAACCAATATTACATAATTTCTCAAATAGTATGTAGGACGTTAAAGAGCAACAACTCTGAATTTTAAACTGTTATTTACAGTGTCTTTTAAAGTCATTATTTGCCTTTTGGAATTCATTTTTTGTGCTTTTTTTAATCTACAATTTGAGATGGTTTGGAATATGGAAGAAAAAAGACTGGTATCTGACTCAGAGAAAGCACAGAAAATTCTTTTTTTTACCAAGAAAAGAGAAATAAGTATGCTGTTTCATTGTCTTGCTTTATAACTTAGGATGGACTAGGTTTTTAAAAGTTCTTAAATCATAGAATCACAGAATCATTTAGGTTGGAAAAGACCTTTAAGATCATTGAGTCTAACCGTAAACCTAGCACTGCCAAGTCCACCACTAAACCATGTCCCTAAGCGTCACGTCTACATGTCTTTCAAGTACCTCCAGGGAAGGTGACTCCACCACTTCCCTGGGCAGCCTGTTCCAATGCTTGATAACCCTTTCCGTGAAGAAATTTTTCCTAATATCCAATCTAAACCTCCCCTGGTGCAACTTGAGGCCGTTTCCTCTTGTCCTATCGCTTGTTACCTGGAAAAAGAGACTGACGCCCACCTCACTACAACCTCCTTTCAGGCAGTTGTAGAGAGCGATAAGGTCACCCCTGAGCCTTCCTTTCTACAGGCTAAACAACCCCAGTTCCCTCAGCCACTCCTCATAAGACTTGTGCTCTAGACCCTTCACCAGTTTCATTGCCCTTCTTTGGACACGCTCCAGTACCTCAATGGAACACAAGAAGGCTATTTATGAATAATTTGAATGTTATAATCAGTACCTGAATAGATCTTGTTGGGATTTCACTACAGTGAATTTTAGTTTAAAGTTTGTATCTACAAGCCTCATTGCTCCCTTCCTGACTAACAACAAATTAAGGCTTATATACTGATCTCTTGCTACCTCTGTTCCTCAGCAGCACATCACAAGCCATGTGCCTCATTTCTTTCAGGTGCTCTCAGCAAGGAATGATGCATGTCTAAGCAGTGAAGCCAATTATCTGAATTGTTCTGCCTCTTCTGGCACTGGAAAAATCAGTTTTTGCTTGAATCTCCAAAGCTCAGTGCTTGAGAAAAAGGAATTTCTCCTCAGACAGGAGAAAGAAATTGCATGTTGGTGCTCAGAAATGAAAACTTGGAGGCACTAACAAAGGTAAAAAGGGGAGGCTGAGTAGAAATTAAAACTGAGGGTGTGTTTTTGTAGCGAAGGAGGACTGTGAAGATGATGATCAGCCAAGGCGCAGCCCCAGACCATGGGTAGCAACCAGGGCCCCGAGTCTGGGTGCACACCGCGAGGTCACGGCTGCTTGTTGCATTGTTGGCAGAGATAGGGGAGTGCAGGGGCTCAGCAGCGTGAGATGCACAGTGCATAAGTAGTCACAGCACAGTGCTTTATGGAAAGCTGACATTTACTTCAGGTGATAAAGTTACTAGATAACTATTTACTTTAAAGAGCATTAAGCTGCTTTTAGACAGTTTAGTCTTAAGGATCCTGTTACTATACCTCAGAAGCAAACTATCAGCACAAATATACATAGACTCAAATATACACTGACTTTCACAAACAAAATTGAAAGTCTTGTGCTTGATTATATTTGTTGCTTCTATTATGAGGTAAATGCTATGATTTTTGGCTGCTTGGGAAAACAAAATTGTATCAGAAAGCAGTGATATTAGTTGTCATGTAAATAATATGTATCAAAGCATCAGAGGCCAGTAAAGCTGCAACTGATACTTTCAGCCTGGTAGTTAAGTTCAGTTTCTTGCATTGCAAGGCATTTTTAAAAAGTCAACCCAGAGAATAAGTCTCGAAAGCAAGATCAACCATCCTTCTCTCAAATATTGTTCTTACATAGTACTAATTCATCCCTCTTGGATTATTTCTAAAATAATTACACAGAATATAATTCAATCTTTTTATGGTGACTTTTCAAGACATCTTTATAGGTTCATGCAGAAGTTTCGTGTGTCACTGGTGTTCTTACAGAAACAATATCATGATTACTAATCTATCATACATAAAGACAATCTAACTTGCCAAAGAAAACGCAGTATGTTTATATTTTATTGT
This sequence comes from Gymnogyps californianus, assembly GCF_018139145.2. NCBI lineage: Eukaryota > Metazoa > Chordata > Aves > Accipitriformes > Cathartidae > Gymnogyps > Gymnogyps californianus. The sequence goes on from NC_059473.1 coordinate 96,968,440, forward strand.
AGAGTATAGCTGCAACAGAATAAGAACATGAGTGTTTGTTTAATTACTTTAATACGTAAACTTTTAAAGTCCATCTGCATTAGAGAAGATTTGGTAGACATAGTTATGTTGTCTAATATTTTTACTATTTTATCCAAATTTCTTTCCAACAGATTTAAATGAAATGTCTTAGAAATACTTTAATATTCTTTGTGTATGATCTGAATTTGTTATAAAATTATCTGGTTTGATCTTTGAATTGTTTTGTTATTTCAAAATCTGCAATTCTGAACACCAGGATTAACAGGACTATGGTGAGTTGACATTGGCTGGCTGCCAGACCGCCACCCAGTTGCTCTCTCACTACCCCCCCTCACAACAGGAGAGAGGGAGAAAGTAGGATGAAAAAACTCATGGGTCAGGATAAAGACAGGAAGATCACTTACCAGTTGCTACCATGGGCAAAACAGACTTGACTTGGGGAACATTAATTTAATTTATTGCAAATTAAAAATAGAGTAAGATTTAATTAAGGAAGTTTTCTTAATTGCAAAATTCTAAGCAAAAGTGAGCAAGCAAAAAGAAAATAAAGAGATATTTTCTTTTTATAATATCCAACAATAATATGAGGTAGAGAAAGAAGTGTTCAGGATTAAATGTATTTGGAAATATTCACTAAAGCTGTACATTCTGGATGATCTCATATATCACACATGTAGATCTACACTGAACCGTTTTTGCTGTATCACATCCAAATATATTCAAGTTTGTCAGTATATTTTCAGAAAATAAAACTCAGAAAATTCATAAATATTGATAATCTGAAGAGCAATGCATACAGTATTTTGGAATATATATGAGGTTAGAGTTCGCCCTTACTCTAGCTGAATAAATTAGGGAGGGAGCTTTCTTACCAGAGAGTTGGTATATTCTCATGATGAAAAGGGAATTCCACTGTTGACATTTTTAGTCTTCTAAGGAGATACTTGCCAGGGCCAAAGGAACATATGATATGAGGATCTAGGAAATTCTTGATAACTGGGTGTTACGACCCAGACCAGACAGACCAGAGGGTTGTAGAGGTTCTGGGATCCCCCCGGGCTAAATTAAGGTGAAACGACACCAAACGATCACTTTGAATGCTTTATTTGAACAATCCAAACTATGGAAGGCGTAACGGTGGGCAGCATGGGTTGCAGCAAAACATTCACAAGAAGAGGAAAAGAGAGGGAAAAAAAGAGGGGGAAAAGAAAAGAGATAGTCACCACCCTTGGATCCCATGGCGTCGACGACGAGCGTGGCAATCCTCCAGTGATGGGCGCACGCAACGTGGCTCTTTGCAATTGTGTCTTTCATAGTCTAAATCTCCGTCCACAGTCACGCCTCTTGAAGACTTAAATGGGTTCATTCTAGACAGTTCTCAACATATATGGTAGTGTTCCAGAGGGTTCTTTGTCTACTGAGCATGTGCAGCTTATTGGGGTGGTGGTCTTGGGGACTTTCTAAGGAGCTACAAGCCCCCTCCTCAAATAAGCTTTGTGTGGCCTCTGGCCATATGTGGTGGGTTACCAGGCTGGTTCTGCCAGAACACAGGACTGCACACCCTCCGGCATGCCCCCTGTACCCATGCCACCCAACTTCTTGCTAAGGTCCCTCTTTGTTATGCAGACTGTACCTTAATTGCTACAATGTTTGAGACAGACATTAACTCTTTCAGTCCCTCACACTGGGCAATACATGAATACTAATGAGCAGGCTAGCACTACCCCTTATCCAGTGACCTGCTCACCCTCCCACTACCTGCAAAATCTGAACGTCAATCAACAGCCAGTCCAAAATCTTCACCCAGGAGGTGTGGATTTCTTGATAGCTGCATATTCTTCCTTGCCTTTGAGATCTCCTGGGAGTACTTTTTATGAATTTGATGCAACCACATACTGATAGGATCTGAGTATTCATCAGGGTGGCAAGCGCTAAATGGCTGTCTAGCTGTTTAAAATTTTTATGGAGCTTGCAAAAGAGAAACTAAACTTATCTAATAATGCTGCAGGAACCATGTTAACTGCTTTCAGCCACCCTGCTGTCTCAGTCATATGTGCCACAGGGTCTTGGTCCAGCAGACTATAGTGTTATGTCAGCCATCATCATGCTTCACTCAAATTAACAAACCTATTTCTCAGCTTCATGAATTAGCTTAAGCTTAATGGAGCTATACTACTTCCAGTCCCCAAGCTAGTTCAATTGAAAATCCATTGAAAATCACTGGGACATTCATCAAAAATCATGTAGACCTTCTAAAAATCCAACTTTACTTTCTGTTTTCCTGTTGTTCAAGACAGGAAAGGAGCTTCTGATCTATCCATATTTACCTGCAATGTGTAGACAAGAATATTGTGGCCACTTGTTGTGTAGAAAAAATTCCACAGCATCAGTAAAATTCAACATGGAGAGCAAAAAAAAGGTTTCCTTGAAGAGCATTTGTATTTGGTCTAGCTGAGATGGAGATAATTTTCCCCATAGCAGCCCTCATAGTGCTGTGCTCTGTATTGGTAGCTAGAAAGGTGTTGGTAACACACCAGTGTCTTGGCTGCTGCTAAGCAGTGCTCCCACAGCATCAAGGCTGTCTCTCCAACATTCCCCCTTCACCAGTAGGCTGGGGGTGGGCAAGATCTTGCGAGGGGACATAGCCAGGACACCTGACCCAAACTGACCAAAGGGATATTCCATACCATATGATGTCTGCTCAGCAATAAAAGCTAGGAGAAGGAGGAGGAAGGGGGGGCATTCGTTATTATGACGTTTGTCTTCCAGAGCAACAGCTACGCGTACCGAAGCCCTGCTTCCCGGGAAGTGGCTGGACATTGCCTGCTGATAGGAAGTAAAGAATAAAATCTTTTGTTTTTCTTTGCTTTCGTGCACGACCTTTGCTTTTGCTCTATTAAACTGTCCTTACCTCAACCCACGAGCCTTTCGTTATATTTTCTCTCCCCTGTCCAGCTGAGGAGAGGAGTGATAGAGTGGCTTTGGTGGGCACCTGGCATCCAGCCAGGGTCAACCCACCACAGCATTCTAGGCCACAAGATAAACAAGGTTGATCCCTGATATGCGTTAAACCACTGAAACCGAAAATATTTGCAGCCCATTTCATTGCTGAGACAAGACTTTTTACTTTGATGCAATCAGTAATACTGCACTCTCCTTCTACAGGCAGTGAACCTGAGCTAGGGATTAATTGTGCTTTAATTTTTTTATTCAGTGTAATTTATTTTTTCTCTGACTGCTTTTTTCCAGAAAATAAATTTAGAATAATTCTCAGAGATGGGAATTTTGTAATTTAATGCAAGTATCGATACATTATTTCACAGTGAATTCTAATTCTGCTTTTAGTTTATAAACACAATAATTCATCTATCTGACAGGGTTTTCTGGATTAAAATCTCCCTCTAGAACAGTTCTTTGTGTTACAAAATGTCTGTGTGTTTTACTTAAATACTACAGTCAAAAACTGTAGTTTAAAACTCATTTTAACTCATTATAATTTGAGATCCACAAGTCTTTTATTTAAAAGAAACTTAGTCAACTTTTATCTGACATTTGTAATGAAATAAAATTTACCCACACAGAAAGGAGCTTAGATGAATAAGTAACAACAAATAAACTGAAAATACAAGTCTACCACTGAAGAAAAAGTCAGTATTCTATGTATGCATCAAGCCTCACTGAAAAATGATATTAATATTACTTTGGATAAACCAGAAATACGTTTAATACATAACTGATAATATTTAAAATTATGAAAGCTACTAGTTTGTACTGAAGTTGTGAAACTCACTGTTCGTTGCAAGTGCCGCATTCTGAGTACAGACTAAGACTGTAGAATACAGTGTCAAAGAGTAACAGAGTCTGTTTTTTATTTAAGAGCATTATCTTTCCTCTCCTTTTTCCGTTATATTCTGTCTGCAGCAAATTTTAGTAAAGAACTCCTAGACGATACATGCTGAAATCCAAAGTTCATATTGAATTACGGTCTGTTTAAGCTGCCTCTAGGCCAAAACCACTCATTATTGAGAGAGTGGAAAAACTACTCTCTCAAACTTTACAGTTGAGGCTCAGGATGGATTATTAGTATTTTCTTTTCCAGTAGCATCTTTGAGCTCTGAAATCAGATCCTACCTTTCCTCAAGGTACAATGGCCAATAAGATATGATCATTTGATTTTGTTTGGTAGTGACTTAAGAATGACAGAATGGTCATTTGTAGAGTACTGTAGCTGCAAGTGATTTAATGTTAAAATTAGTTTAGGCTTGAGATACCCTTTTGTTTTTCTGGAAAATAGGTGACATTCTTTCTGTTGTGAGAAACTTGCTATAGTCCTTTTTTTAGAGGACAAAACATAATGAAATATTTCTAGAGTTAGGCACGACTACATGTTCTGAAGGACTTAAAAAAAAAGTAAACTACATAAGATCTTCATTTTGGATAGCAGATCTATGAAAGACTACAACTCAAATATTAAAATAAGTATACTTCTTATAAAGCTCTTATTTCTGGTATTTTGCTTAAACATTGGTCAGATAATCAAGCAATATCTGGTGCAACCAGAGCTTTAACCACAAAAGAATGCCTCAACTTTGATAACTAAATTCAAATTGTAGATCCTCACAACCACAGCTTAATTGCCACCTGTTCCTGAAAGCTCCTGAGATAAACAGATGTCTTTTCCTTTTTCCAATGTCAAACTTCCCTCATGCCAAAACTTTGTATCTTGATATGCTACAAGAACTTCAGTCTTTACAACATTAGACAGTCCATGGTCAAGTTTATATTTAAACCTTGCCAATATACACAGGGTAGATATGATGTCCCCTTTAAATAATATCTCACTAGCTGTAACTAAGTCAGGGTATGATTAATTTAACTAAATTAAACATAGTTCAGACCAAAGTTTAATTTTCTCTCGTGTCTGAAGAGATTCGAGCCCTTATCTATCATCAAAGTTTGACAGCATCCTATCTCTCAAACGCACTGTAGACTGTAGTTGAACATAGTTTCTCGAAACTCCACGTCTTTGGAAATGCTGTAGTGGGGGGAAAAGGAATTTTTTAAGAAAGTACTTTGGGGTGTCAGCAAGGTGTATTCTGGGAACCAGCTCTGTGTTGTGGGCCTCTCAACATTTCCAAGTAAAATGTACTTAAAAACATTAATTCTAATTAGTTAACTAAAAGTAATTAAAACACCCCTCCAGGTGTCATATTTACTAGTGGACAGTTTGTTTGTGTCCCTCAGTGGCTGCTTTTTTTCAATTCCATACTCATGTCCAGGCAGGGATCCCCTAGCAGGCATAGTACTAGAAATGTATTTAACACAGGGAAGTAAATTTTCTCTCTGAGGCCAAAAGTTGAAATGTTGTGGTGCTCAGACTATTAATACCGATCTCTTATGTTTTTATTATTTGAAACGATATCAGGGAATCTGCAAAAAGATGACATTCTGCTGCACTGAATACTATCTAATAAAAATGTCAATTAACTATGAAAAGGATAGAATTTGAATTTCTGTGAGAAGTAGCAGAATCTTTCATAAGTAACTCTTTTAAATTTTGCAGTCCTTACTATTTAGATTGGGAAATTTTATTTTCTTTAACTTTTAGTTGATATCACCAACAAGCATGGTCAAATCCATGGATATTTAAAGTGACAGTTTGATCTCCAGTTTGATCTTCAAGTTACACTTTCTGTAATAAAACATAAAGGGTTTAATTGAGTGGGAAGCAATGGAGATTTTATATATCATTTAAACAGTCTTTTCAGGGAATTTTGAATAGTATCCAGAGTAACCACAAATGAAGCTCTCTACATTTAAATAATTCAGCATAGAGTTGAAAGTGGAGGTAACAGAGGAAAACTTCTATTGCTTACTGACATTTAAAGAACACTGACTTCTCTCCCTAAAATGAGTCATTGACAGTGGACTCAGTGAAATACAGAAAAAAAGCACAAGGTGCTTTATTTGTTGGGGGGGGGGGTTAGATCTGTTATACATATTAATTATAAATTAGAGACACAGATCTGAACTGAAGGGTATGAATGTTTAAAAAGTTACAAATAATTGAAAAAGCAAGAAGTCCTTTAGGACTTCATCTTTCTTTAAAAGGCCTGTTTCTCATTTGATTTTTGGAAAGCTGAATTCTTGGACTCATGGGAATGTTCTTTAAAACAGAGGCTTGTGAATCTTCTGTTCAGAGCTGACTAACAGATCTAATCTAATCTACATGGGTTGTTATTATCAGAAATATTTTAATTATAGGTTTATACATGATTTGGGGAATTTTTCTGAAATAATGTTGAAAAATAAAATCTCAACTATCAAGCATTTGCTGGCTTTATTATTAATAAATTAATTTCCTAGCTATTCAAGTACAGTTCAAAAAGATGGTTGAATCTAATGCTTTTATGTTAAAATTTCCTCCCCAAAGTAATTTACAAATTCTCTTTCTCTCCTTACTTGTTCATCTAACCACAAGCAGATGCGCATACTTGAACATATTCAGGTGTTTGTATGAGGAATCAAGCTACCTAATAGAGAAATGTAGAAATTACTTAAATGGAAAAGGTATCTGCTTGCCAGTTCAATCTACTTCAAAGGTCCTGATCCTATGTTGTGGTTTAGGGCCAGCCGGCAACAAAGCACCAGGCATCCGGGAGGAGAAAATACAACGAAAGGCTTGTGAGTCAAGACAAGGACAGGGAGGGATCACTCACCAATTATGGTCACAGGCAAAAACCAGGCTTGACTTGGGGAAAAAACACAAGAAATCAATTTAATTTTGTTACCACTCAAATCAGAGTAGGATAATGAGAAATAGAACCATATCTTAAAAACACACCTTCCCGCCACCCCTGCCTTCTTCCTGGGCTCAGCTTCGCTCCCCATTCCTCTACCTCCTCCCCCCACAGCGGCACAGGGGGACGGGAATGGGGGTTGCGGTCAGTTCGTCACACGTTGTTTCTGCCGCTCCTTCTTTCTCAGGGGGAGGACTCCTCACACTCTTCCCCTGCTCCAGTGTGGGGTCAGCCCTCCAAGAGCTTCTCCAACGCGAGTCCCCTTCCACAGGCTGCAGTCCTCCACGAACTGCTCCAGCATGGGCTTTCCCATGGAGTCACAGCCTTTTCTGGGCCCAGCCACCTGCTCCGGCATGGAGTCCTCCATGGCCTGCAGGGGAGTCTCCGCTCCGCCATTTACCTTCCATGGGCTGCAGGGGGACAGCCTGCCATCTCACCACGGGCTGCAGGGGAATCTCTGCTCCAGCGCACCTCCTCCCTCTCCTTCTTCACTGACCTCGGGGTCTCCATGGTTGTTTCTCTCACATCCCACTCCTCTCCACTGTAGCTCTTCTTCTTCTTTTAGCAGTCTTTCCCCTTCTTAAATATGCTATCACAGAGGCGCTACCACCATTGCTGATGGGCTCGGCCTTGGCCAGAGGTGGGTGTGACTTGGAGCTAGGGAAGCTTCTAGCAGCTTCTCACAGGAGCCACCCCTGTAGCCCCTCCTCTGCTACCAAAACCCCGCCACACAAATCCAACACATCCTACAACAATCTTTAGGCATATATCAGCAATTTCTGCACAACATTGAATTGAAGTTAATCAGGTTGTATATAAACAAGGTTGCCTATCTCAGCATAGTCATACGATGTTAATGTAAAAGAACATAGAGAACAAAATACTATATGCAGCTATAATTACCAGGATAATTTATCTACCTTAAACAGAAATATTAATTAAACTTAAATTAGGTGTATAAAATTAAATCACTTTTCTTGACAAAAAATTTCAAGACAACAAATAATTCTGAAAAAAATTAATGAAACAGACAAAAAATAGTAACTAAATACAAATTTGTAATAGAATTTAATAATTTTTAAATTTTTGTTTATTTATTTGTTATTTTTCACCAGCCTAAGTAGCACCTTCAAAGTCAGAGAGGGGAGAATTCTTTGAAAGATGAGAGATCTGGCTTTGCAGTATCTTCTAAAAAGACTTGTGCTTTGAAGCATTTTCTCTATAATATTAATCACTGCTGTGCTTGTAGTATGATGAAAGTAAGCCTCTGTCATCTTATCGTTTTTTATCTTACAGAGGCGTAAGGGGAAGCCTTGGCACACAGGGAGTGTAAAAAGGTACAGTAGAAATCAGTTTTGTTCTAAAAAAATTGAAGAAAACTAACACTGCATCCAGCAGTTTTAGAGGAAAAAACTACAATGGGTTAAGGAAATGCTTGTCCAATATAGAAAAAAATAGATGGAAAGCATTGTTTCAGTTCGGAGCGGAGGGAAGAGTGGAGGGAGGTTGCTGGATATGGGAAAACAGACATGGTTAGTCAGTGATTTTTATGAGCTGCTTTTTTAAACTTCCCCACTCTTATTTCATGAAATGGAATATTCTCTTCCCTCAGGGCTGAAAGCATTTTAGATTTGTTGATGTTCTGCCTTTAACTTTGCAGTCAAAACCAACATTGTTTTAATGGAAATGTATTTCTATTTAAAAGAAATTTGCAGTAAAAGGTTGATTCTGGACTGCTTATGTGCAATCCAGTCATTTTGTAATTGTTTCTATAGGCAATATAGCCATAGGCAAGTTGTCAGTATTTATGTTAAAGATACAAATCCTGATTCTAAGGAATTTTTTTCCATCAGGATAAACAATAGCCTGGAGAAAAAGGCAAGAGAAGGAAAGCATATTTCTAAAAAATCAAATAAAAATGGAAAGGTAAAATCCAGTACAAAGAGCCATAAGGCATCTGCAGTTGGCACTTACTATGAAATTAATGGATATTGTGCATACTCATACACCCACACACACTTAAACACACTTGCATATATATTGAAGTTTGTCTTGCCTTATAGTAGGAGAGCTTTAAAAGCAGAAATATGTGAAAATACTAATGGAACAGAACTTGATTAAGCTGTTTAAAATCCTGTTCTTGAAATCTGTTCAATTAACTTCTTCAGTAACACCCCTGAGATTTGCCTTAAACCTATCTGTTCAGTAGAATATTGAAAAGATACATGTATTGTTTTTTTCTGGATTTATTACAGTTCAGTCACATGGCTATTTATTTCTGGTTTAAGGGATAGACCTATGTCAAATCAAGATATTAAACAATGTTTCTAGTTAAAAAGGAAGCAAAGCCTAACCTACTGATCCATTATGTCAATGAAAATCTTTGCTGTCACTTCAGCGAGCAGGCATATTCCCTGACACTTTGGAGGAATAAAATTTAATTCTGATTGCTTAATGTAGAAATAGATGTTCAGCTTATACAAAATCATCACAGGTTTTGCTGAGTGCAAAATTTAGATAACAGTTGAAATAACACAGAGTGACTTTGTACTTACAATTTTTACATGTCATAGGTCAATATTTGTTCATTAACACCCTCCCAGATGAACAATTATTTTGAGATTCTTGCATTACAGTTGTACTTCATAGTCTCCTTTTTTTCCATCTCTGCTTCTGCTACTTGCAAAATTTTAAACAGTATATTCATATTTAAAATGGTAGTGTTTCTAAAATGTTTATACTGTCCTTTCTTTTATTTTCAGTATTAAAAAATGAATAAAATATAGGTTCATGAGCTCATAATGGAATTCATCCTGGAATTAATGGACAAACGTTAGCCTGCATGTTCCAAGTGTGAAAAGAGACGATGACGGACTGAAAATTCATGAAGAACCAAGATTCTGCTTCTTTTCCTATACAAGAGAAAAGAATCTAGCATAGCTTGTCCAAAATTCAAAGAAGCAGCAGTAGCACAGGAGAATCAAATTAAATGATTATTGGTATTAGCAGAACATGTGCTAACTTGACTGAAATTCCAGTAAGGAAGGAATAGCTTCAACATAGTTATGAAAGATAGTAGAATAAAATGTTATGATTCATCACCTGACTGAAAATACAAGTAAAGCTGTAGAAATATGTTATATATTCATTCATTGGTTACAGATCATAGAAGTCGGATCGTCTCCTTTGTGCAAATTCAGTTTACCACTTTTTTTTGTAGTTTACTGTGGTGGGTTGACCCTGGCTGGATGGCAGGTGCCCACCAAAGCCGCTCTATCACGCCCCTTCCTCAGCTGGACAGGGGAGAGAAAACATACCGAAAGGTTCGTGGGTCGAGATAAGGACAGGGAGATCACTCAGCAATTACCGTCACAGGCAAAACAGATGCGACTTAGGGAAAAAATCAATTTAATTTATTACTAGTCAAATCAGAGTAGGATAATGAGAAATAAAACCAAATCTTAAAAACATCTTCCCCCCACCCCTCCCTTCTGCCCGGGCTTAACTTTACTTCTGAATTTTCTACCTCCTCCCCCCAGCGGCGCAAGGGGACGGGGAATGGGGGTTGCGGTCAGTTCATCACATGTTGTTTCTGCCGCTCCTTCCTCCTCAGGGGGAGGACTCCTCACACTCTTCCCCTGCTCCAGCATGGGGTCCCTCCCACGGGAGACAGTCCTCCACAAACTTCTCCAACATGAGTCCTTCCCACAGGCTACAGTTCTTCATGAACTGCTCCAGTGTGGGTTCCTTCCACAGGGTGCAGTCCTTCAGGAACAGACTGCTCCGGTGTGAGTACCCCGCGGGGTCACAAGTCCTGCCTGCAAACCTGCTTCAGCGTGGGCTCCTTTCACCATAGGTCAACAGGTCCTGCCAGGAGCCTGCTCCAGTGCGGGCTTCCCAAGGGGTCACAGCCTCCTTCCGGCATTCACATTCTCCAGCTTGGGGTCCTCCACGGGCTGCAGGTGGATATCTGCTCCACCGTGGACCTCCATGGGCTGTAGGGGGACAGCCTGCCTCACCATGATCTTCACCAGGGGCTGCAGGGGAATTTCTGCTCTGGTGCCTGGAGCACCTCCTCCCCCTCCTTCTTCACTGACCTTGGTGCCTGCAGAGTTGTTTCTCTCACATCTTCTCACTCCGCTCTCTCTGGCTGCAACTGCAACTCCCCTATAACTTCTTTTCCCTTTCTTAAATACGTTATCCCAGAGGTGCTACCACTGTTGCTGATGGGCTATGCCTTGGCCAACGGTGGGTCCGTCTCGGAGCCAGCTGGCATTGGCTCTATTGGACACAGGGGAAGCTTCTAGCATCTTCTCACAGAAGCCACCCCTGCAGCCCCCCCACGACCAAAACCTTGCCACACAAACCCAGTACATTTTCTTACCCTCCAGGAGAGAGGAAATAAGGAAGAAGATCCATCTTCCTATGAAACTCCTCTCTCTGGAGACTACAATGTCTTCAGCTGCCTTCTTTGAATTATTTAGTTAGAGAACTAGCATTAAAAAAAAGACCACTATTTGAAGAAATGAGCACAGTATTCTTCTAGGTTTTAAGACCAAAGCCTCACTTCAACATAGGCCCAGCTCAGGCTTCATAATGGTAAAATGTATAGACATGAAATCTACTTCATCAAAAAGGTACATCCTTGACCTAGCAAAGACTTTTAAAGTTGCCAGCTTAAATAGCCAACCTTACCAATCCTTAAGCAGCCAACTGAAGGAAGTGGGTGTATCAAGCTTGGAAGTACAATTCAGAATGCAGTACACATGATAGGTAATATTTCTCTTACCCACATTAACTATCCAACATTACAGATCTGCCTTGTACTATTCATCTTGGCTTCCTTTGTACTCAGAGAAATGAGACAGGTCCATCCAAACAAGTTACCACACTTATCATTGCAATAAATTAATTTTTCATGAAGGTCCCTTTCTCCACTAACCTTAGAAAAACTCAGTGTCTAATTTAAACCATCATCTAAGTTTTTTATATTCAGAAAACAAGCTTAAATCCTTCTTCCTTTCTCGTTCATATCCAATGACTATGTATTATAAAATGTCTAGGCAGATCTGGAAACAGGTACCAGAATCTCCTCCCATGTGAGTATCCCAGCTTTTAGAACAAACTTGTGCTTTCTTTGTCTTACATTTTATTTACAAACTTGGCTTAATTCCCAGGAAACAACACTGAAAAAGGATAAATCCTTCTCATCTAGCATGTGTGTGTATAATTATATGCACATGTATTTAATGAAAGTGATTATAGAATAAAGAATTCATCGTTGCCAGAAAACCTGAAACATCAGGCCCAGACAGTTGTCTAGGAAAATCTGTGGTCCAAAATTGTGTTAACTAAGTGGAGAAACATATTAACTTCCAAAGTTAGGCTGAACTGTAAATCAGGCTTTGTGACCAAAACCCCTCACTTAAATTTGGCATTTCAATTGTTCTTGAGTAACTCTGACAAGGAACTGTTATTGGCATATGTTTAAGTGTTAATATTTCCCTCAAATACAGGTGTTTTAAAAATACAATATAATATTTTATAGTTGACAGCTCTCAGCAACAGTAACTGTTGAGTATCATCAGCCTAAGAAATGAAAATAGATTTTTCTGGTTCAGGACATACTGGCAAGGAAATGACCATTTTGTTTTCAATGAATACTATCTCTGTGTTAAGACAAAACAAATAGTTAACAGCTCACAATGGGAACACAAATATAAAAGCATTTACTTGTATCCAGCTCTGTATTTCCCCCTTCAGGACTCTGACTTATTATTTGCTGGGATACAAGCCAAATGTTAGCATACACTTCTATGAAGGCTTTTGTTTGGAATTGTCATTAAAAGCTCTTCATATGACACCATGGACCTCTGCTTCTGTAAATACATGCTGGCTACTTCCCAGAATAAAATATGTTTAATATACTTAACAACACTAACCTCAGCAAATAAACTGTTTTTGTAACTACGCAGAGTTTACGTGTGAGTTCATTATATAATGAAGGGTAAGTCCTAAAGAAGACAACTAAGGTTCCAAATTAATAAGTTTAAATGTCAAAAAGATTAAAGAATGGTCACTGAAATCTGTGTTCAGAACACCGTATGAGAAATTTAGCTCAAGATGGATTCATAGCTGAAATAAATTAATTATATGAAAATAAAATAATGTAGATCTTAAGAACAAGAGGACAAGATCCAGCAGTTACACATCAGAGCTAATTTTGTAGTTCCAGATATTCAGATTCCATTATTAATACCAGGTCTAAGAATATTGTGAATAAAAAAAAAATTTTAATAAAAAGGGGAATGGTAATACAGTCCATAACACTTCAAGATCTTGAAGTTCATGAAATGTCTTCTACTAAACAGTCTAAGGGTTACCTGCAGTCATTCATAAGCAACCTGACCTAATTCTTATTAAATTCATTGATATTATCCTCACATATTTTAATGGGAGGCAGATTTAGCCCTGAATTCTTAGTAAAAACTGTATATAAATGGAGTTTACACAGAATATGTTGCTTCAAAACTGTTGTGTTTCAATTTTGAGTGTAAAGTTTACTTTCATTTAAAATCTGTTTTTTGAATCACAGTTGGAAACCTAGCCACAAACTAATGTGACAGATTTGTGAACTCTTTAAAGACATGAAAGGAAAAAGAATCAGGACACAAAAATATTTTCCAGATTAAAAACAAAAAAAGAAGAAACAAAAAAATAATAATGTCTTGTTTGCCTTCTGTTTTGATTGAAAGGAACATCTAGAGATAGATTGTGTGCTCTTGCAAAAGAGTGGATAAAAATTTTCAATACTTTTTTCTTCATAATATGTCTAACAAAATAAGCATATGTTTTAAAGGTTTGTAAGCTTCATATAGGGATTGAGAACAGTGATAAAACAACTGAAAAGTTCATAAGATTTTGTAAGTAAGTTCAAATGAGCAATAAAAACATTATTAGTGACAGATGTTTACTAAATTCTTCACCTGTATATACTTCAGTATCTCCTTCTTCATGGCAGCTAGAAGGTAGCCTCATTACCACTGTCCTGCTCTTTTCTCCAAACACTATATTCTTTCAACATAGTCTCCTTAAGAGTTTTCAACAACATGTGAGAATGAATTCTGCAAATCAAACATGCTCAAGGAAATAAATCTTCGGAGAAGCTTTCACCAGAAACTTTCTATCTTACTTTCTACTCACATGAACTCCCATGATACCTACTGTAACAGCTGAATTTGTTCCTTCAGAAAATGCTATTGTAATTAAGGGGGGGGGGGGGGGGGGAGAGAAGCTTTTTCAGAGAGTAACTTGTCTGGAAGATCTTTAGTTAGCATTTAGTTATCAGGTCCAGGGTGAATTTCTGATCAGAGGAAGTGAGAGAGACTTATTCTTTCATTGGTAATTGATTAATGTGGTAGAAACAGCATCTAGTCACTATTTCATGTCAGTCAGATCTTTAAAATTGCATGTATTTTACCCTACCCGACAGGCTATTCAGTATTTTGAACTGCCTATGAGTATTTCAGTAATATGCCTTAGACCATCATGAAGATAAATGAACTATAACAGAACTGACTCACACAATATGGTTACTTGAATATGGTTCTGTGTTCAGCTAAATATCCATGCCTACAGTTAAAGAATAAGGCTAGTTAACATAACACCATCCTGAACTGCCTTTCCTGATTTCTTGTGCTAACGTCTTTCTGCATGATTCTGCATGCATTGTGCAACAGAGAAGCTTGAGTGTTGGTTGCATGTGGTTTTTTATAAAGATACTGGTTCCACATGCATTAGCAACAAAAAAAACTGGCAAAATGAGGTGTGCCATAGTGTCCTTCTGTTTGAGTCTAGTTTGGAATTCCTCAAAAGAAAGTAAGAAATCTGGATGTGGAAGTCCAAATCACTAGGATTCCAAACTTCTGAGATAGAATGATCTTATTCTTCTAGCACAAAAAAAAAAAAAAAAAAAAAAAAAAAAAAAAAAGAGGATAACCGCTGACAAAATGGAAGATCTGCCTGGTTTAAACTTATATAAGAATGCTGAATGAACTTGGACATTCATAAATATCTGACTCAAAAACAGAAACAATTTTGGTGATAATTGTGTACTAGGAGTGAAACTGCAAGCAAAGACCCTTCCAAATGGTCCATGGATCATTTCCAATTTCAGCTTAGGAGGCCTCCCACAACTGAAGAATTTTCCTAAAGGCTGGCTAAAGTCATACCCAGAGCTGATAAGTACCAGCCACAGTTTCAAGATGTGCTGGAGCTCCTGGCTGAGCTCTCACACAACAATGGTCATGACCAACATTTTCTATCATTCTGGAAATGTGGGAGGGCCAATCCTCAACTTTGTATATGGTGACTCAGACTTTCATCAGCTGCTATATAAAGACACCTCTGCATAACACTCTCCATGTTTAGGAGCCACCAGTTTCTACACACACAATACCTGTCTGGTTGTTCTCTGCCTCCAGAATCCAGCGTCCTGGGCCTTGTCTGTGAGCTCTGCCAGTGTCTGAGCCCTCAAAACACCCACTTGAGTTTCAATGTTAAAACAAATAAAGCCTCCTGACAACTTTTCTTACAGAATCATACAAAAATTTGGAAGGAAACTCTGAAGTTCACCTAGTACAACTTCCTGCTCAAAGCAGGCTGACTTCAATGTTAGATCAGGTTGCTCAGGGGCTTATTCAGGCAAGTTTTGAAAATTTCCAAGCATGGGGATTGCATAACCTCTTGGGTGACTTTTAGCACAATCATTTAAACACAATGAAATTTTAAAAGTTTAAAATTGGCCAACAGAGGAAAACATTTTTTGAATCTGTCCAACAATAGTCTGAGCTCCTTCAGGAAGGGTAAGGACTATGATAATTTTTGAAACTGCAATATAAGGAAGACATATTTTATTCTCTGGTCTCTTATGAACCCACAGCAAAAAGAATATAGTGAAAACAAACAACCAAACAAAAAAGACGAGGGGGACTGAAAAAGAGCAGAACATAAAATATACAACTTTCTTTTAAGGAGAATTGTAAATAAAATATATTAAAAATGTTTATGAACTTTTTTGGAAAATATTGATAGAACTCCAGTGAATATAAAAATTACAATTAATAAGATAATATAGACTGGATTTGAATAGTAAGAATAATAGAATTTTAGAAGCCACAGAATACAGAAGGCATGGAAATTTGTCAGAATACATCATTATAGCATTCTTGAAGATCTGGTTAGCAGTAATTTGTTTATATAAAAAAGCTGACAACTGAATTAGAAACTGCCACAATGGGACAAACCCATGTTTTCCCCAGTTGAGACAATAGCTCAGATTCCTGTATATCATGGTTTTCTGATATTGGAGAAGATCTACCAAGGCCCTTTGCAATTTTTCATTTCTTCCGTGCATTGCAATTTGGATTTGAAAAAGTTCTTTTTCTCTGTGGATGGCTCTCCTTATTGCTGCAATGGATCCTTTTACCATTGTAACCAGGAGAGCTGAGATATGTCAATGAACAATCACAATAAAATGAATAAGAGCTTACTACATCACAGACAATTTCTTAGTGGTGATTTCCACTCCAGATATGTGAAAGACCCAGATTTTATCCACCTGCTGTGTGGGTCTTTCTAGTTACGTTGTTTCATTACCCCGATGAGAATTAAACAATTACTGATTTGCATGAGTATTCCTTTTGAATTTGTACTGCTTCAGCCCTTGGATATCTTTCAAGTCCCAAGTAAATTATACAGATATCTGGCTGACAGCTTACAGAATTCTTTTGGGATACACAGAGCAAAGCAGGAAAGGGAGAAGAGGATTCAATTAACAGAGATTCATTAGGATGGCATCAGACATAATACCAGCACCTTCTAATATCTCCCCAAGGATTTTCAAATATTAGCGTACAGTGATCTCAAACTTTGGCTTCAGAAGAGTGTTCCACACCTTATCCTATTTATTCAAACAAAAATTAGAGGGGATTACAAAAAGAGATGGAAAAGATTTATAAACTGGCCTGTCAGGTTGTTCCCTACTGCATATTTTCTAATCCTATGCAAAATCTATCTGTAAAGGTCTCAACAGACATCTGTATCTCCCTATTGCAAGTGTTCCCTGATATTAATTACAAATGTTCTTTTATTTTTTATTAGTTATTCTACTATGTACCATACTAAATACTCACTCTCTTTACATTTTAACAGCCTTCAAATATTTGTAGAATATCATGACCTACTTTGTCATCACCTACCTGTTAAACTTAGCTCTTTTAGTCTTTACTCAAAAGTCAATTTGTTTCTTCTGTTCATTCTAGTTATTTTTTTATAACGTAGAACGTTCAGCTAGAAGAAGTTTTTACCATTTTCTTGTTACTTACTCTAGACTAATAATATTCATAATTATCATACTGACAAATGTCCAAAATCATAGAATCATAGAATCATTTAGTTTGGAAAAGACCTTTGAGATCATTGACCGTTAACCTAGGACTGCCAAGTCCACCACTAAGCCATGTCCCTAAGCACCACATCTATATGTCTTTTAAGTACCTCCAGGGATGATGACTCAACCACTTCCCTGGGCAGCCTGTTCCAATGCTTGGCAACCCTTTCCATGAAGAAGTTTTTCCTAATATCCAATCTAAACCTCCCCTGGAGCAACTTGAGGCCATTTCCTCTTGTCTTATTGCTTGTTACTTGGGAAAAGAGACCAACACCCACCTCGCTACGACCTCCTTTCAGGCAGTTGTAGAGAGGGTAAGGTCACCCCTCAGCCTCCTTTTCTCCACACTAAACAACCCCAGTTCCCTCAGCCACTCCTCATAAGACTTGTGCTCTAGACCCTTCACCAGTTTCATTGCTCTTCTTTGGACAGGCTCCAGCACCTCGATGTCTTTCTTGTAGTGAGGCGCCCAAAACTGAACACAGTATTCGAGGTGCAGCCTCACCAGTGCCCAAGTACAGGGGGACGATCCCTTCCCTAGTCCCGCTGGCCACACTATTTCTGATACAAGCCAGGATGCTATTGGCCTTCTTGGACACCTGGTCACACTGCCCGCTCACATTCAGCTGGCTGTCAACCAACACCTCCAGGTCCTTTTCCGCCAGGCAGCTTTCCAGCCACTCTTCCCCAAGCCTGTAGTGTTGCATGGGGTTGTTGTGACCCAAGTGCAGGACCCAGCACTTAGCCTTGTTGAAGCTCGTACAATTGGCCTCGGCCCATTGGTCCAGCCTGTCCAGATCCCTCTGTAGAGCCTTCCTTCCCTCAAGCAGATCAACCCTCTTGCCCAACTTGGTGTCATCTGCAAACTTACTGAGAGTGCACTCGATCTCCTTGTCCAGATCATTGATAAAGATATTGAACAGAACTGGCCCCAGTACTGAGCCCTGGGGAACACCACTTGTGACCGGCCGCCAACTGGATTTAACTCCATTCGCCACAACACTTTGGGCCCAGCCATCCAGTCAGTTTTTTATCCAGGGAAGAGTACGCCCATCCAAGCCATGAGCAGCCAGTTTGTCCAGGAGAATGCTGTGGGAGATGGTGTCAAAGGCTTTACTAAAGTCTAGGTAGACAACACCCACAGCCTTTCCCTCATCCACTAAGCAGGTCACCTTGTCATAGAAGGAGATCAGGTTAGTCAAGCAGGCCCTGCCTTTCATAAACCTATGCTGACTGGGCCATGATCCCCTGGTTGTCCTGTACATGCCGTGTGATGGCACTCAAGATGATCTGCTCATAACCTTCCCCGGCACTGAGGTCAGACTGACAGGCCTGTAGTTCCTCGGAACCTCCTTCTGGCCCTTGTAGATGGGCATCACATTTGCTAACTTCCAGTCAAGTGGGACCTCCCCGGTTAGCCAAGACTGCTGATAAATGATTGAAAGTGGCTTGGTGAGCACTTCAGCAAGCTCCCTCAGTACCCTTGGGTGGATCCCACCTGTCCTCATAGACTTGTGTGCGTCTAAGCGGTGTAGCAGGTCACTAACCATTTCCCCTTGGATTATGAGGGGGGCTTCATTCTGCTCCCCATCCCTGTCTTCCAGCTCAGGGGGCTGGGTACCCAGAGAACAACTGGTCTTACTATTAAAGACTGAGGCAAAGAAGGCATTAAGTACCTCAGCCTTTTCCTCATGTTTCCCCTCACATCCAATAAGGGATGGAGATTCTGCTTAGTCCTCCTTTTGTTGCTAATGTATTTATAGAAACATTTTGTATTGTCTTTTATGGCAGTAGCCACATTAAGTTCTAGCTGGGCTTTGGCCCTTCTAATTTTCTCCCTGCATAACCTCATGACATCCTTGTACTCCTCCTGAGTTGCCTGCCACTTCTTCCAAAGGTCATAAACTCTCCTTGTTTTCCTGAGTTCCAGCCAAGGCTCTCTGTTCAGCCAGGCCGGTCTTCTTCCCCACTGGCTCATCTTTTGGCACATGGGGACAGCCTGCTCCTGCACCTTTAAGATTCCCTTCTTGAAGAATGTCCAGCCTTCCTGGATTCCTCTGCCCTTCAGGACTGCCTCCCAAGGGATTCAGTCAAGCAGGCTCCTAAATAGGCCAAAGTCTGCCCTCCAGAAGTCCAAGGTGGCAGTTCTGCTGACCCCCCTCCTTACTTCTCTGAGAATCGAAAACTCTATCATTTCATGACCACTATGCCCAAGACGGCCTCCAACCATCACATCACCCACAAGTCCTTCTCTGTTCACAAACAGGTCCAATGGGGTGCCTTCCCTATTTGGCTCACTCACCAGCTGTGTCAGGAAGTTATCTTCCACACACTCTAGGAACATCCTAGACTGTTTCCGCTCCACTGTATTGTGTTTCCAGCAGACATCTGGTAAGTTGAAGTCCCCCATGAGAATAAGAGCTAGCAATTGTGAGACTTCTCCTAGCTACTTATAGAGTATTTTGTCTGCCTCTTCATCCTGATTGGGTGGTCTATAACAGACTCCCACCATGATATCTGCCTTGTTGACCTTCCCCCTGATTCTTAGCCATAAACACTCAACCCTATCATTACCATCATTAAGCTCTAGACAGTCAAAACACTCCCTAACATACAGGGCTACCCCACTGCCTTTCCTTCCTTGCCTACCCCATCTGAAGAGTTTATAGCCATCCATTGCAGCACTCCGGCTGTGCGAGTCATCCCACCATGTTGCCATGATTGCAACTATGTCATAGTTTTCCTGCTGCACAATGGCTTCCAGCTCCTCCTGTTTGTTGCCCGTGCTGCATGCATTGGTGTAGATGCACTTCAGTTGGGCTATTGATCCCACCACCTTTTTGGGGGGAGAAGCCCTAATTCGTACATGACCATTCTCAGGCCCTTCCATGGTTTCTAACACATCAATTACCCTTGTGTCTTTGCTGCTGCATGGATCTCCATCCCCTGCCTCCACTGAGATGGCAGACCGAAGGACCTCGCCAGCACACTGTACCTCAAACATTGGCATGCCGCACCCATGCTCATCTCTAGCAAGCCTGGTTTTATCCCTTTCCCTCTTCAAATCTAGTTTAAAGCTAGATGCATTTATGACTGCTTTTTGTTTATTAAGTATTCTCCAATTTTAAGGCATAGCAATGTACTTCCCAAACCTCCTTGGAAGTTATTTTATTTCATTTTGTCAAATACTACATCAAAGCCTGACTGCTGCCTATCACTATATCAGCATCTCTTCCATGTAAGATTGATGACAACAGTAAAATTTTTGAAACACGCTGGTTATTCTTTGTGGAAAATATATTTAGGTTAGGTTAAAGATTTTCTGTTGTCAATCTTTTAAATTTTACAGCTTTTCCTGTTTCTTATCTTTTGTTTTTCATTGAATGTTGAGTGAAAGAGTACATCCAAACAGAGCATATTATTCTCCCACCTCTGGGTAGCAAATAACACAGAACAATGATGTTATCTGCTGTGTTTAACAATACAGATCCTCAATCCTTCTATGTAATGTTCTAGTATATGGTGAAGTGGCTAAATGTCCAGTTCATTAGAATGAATGGCTTCTCTGACACTGAAATAGAGGAACACACCTTTAAGACTGCTTGCTGAGGACCTCAATGAGACCTAACATAGTTACAGGTCTGTAGTTCGGCAACCTCAGGGTAAGATATTTGGAAAGGGGAACAGGACTGCAGATAATCTAGAAGTACATTAGTCTTTAGAGAAACCTTGAAAATACTTCTGCCAATTAGCTTGGTTACTGAGCTGCCTCAGTAAGAATCACAATCTTTTCCTATCTTGCTCCTTTGGGGTGGAGCCACTCATGATTCTGTGAAGTTGAAGAATTAGGTCCTCAGATCATTTTTCAGTGTGCTTTTCCTCATTTTATATTGCTCAAGCATGTCACATCAAAAAAAATTTTTTTTTTTTTTTATTCTGAATGTGTTTTCTATGCTTGATGTGACATCTCAAAGGTGAATTGTGATGTTACATAATACTGAAAAAAGGGCACTCTGGGAAAATTCTAACAAGAAATCATGTATATGAAATGACCAGATTTTTTCAACAGTAGTAGGCCTCCTTAGGTCATATATGTCACAAAGAGCTTTTTTAGAAAATAGCACTCTGACATTTTCTAAATTAATTTGAGTTACCAGACACAAACTGTTCTGCTAATAAACTCCTAGCCCTAAAAAAATTAGATGATGGTGTCATTGAAAATACAAAGAAATTTAAAAAATCTATTGTACTGAATGTGTTCACAATACTCATATAATTCATAATTTCTGCAATACAACAGTTTCACATGCCCAAATATTCTTGATGTTATGTTACATTAAAAAATATCTCTGATGCTCCAGACATGGTGTGACTGTTTCTCTGTACATTAACATATTTATTTGGATGCAATCACATAGTAATGCATTCTATAGAGTACTTGAATTAAGGACAGCAGAAGCTATTTACCCTCATCCTATAACATTTGTAGATCTATAACTCGTGAAGAAAATTACTCATAGCATGCTTTTGCTTCAGGTATAAGGGAATCCAAATTCATATAAGTGGGAAATTAATCCCATTTATGTTTCATGCAACTGTTTTATGTTCAGGTATTGGACCTAGAGAAAGATGCATTACACAAATTTTGGAGTCTAGTAATACGATTATATGTTGTAGTACAAATCAGATAAAAGTAGGTCTAACTGAAATGGTTATGAAAGGAAGACCATTATAGAACCTGAAACAGAGAAAAAAAAAAAGCAATATAATTTAAAAGGAAAATAAAATCTGAGAAAAAAAAAAACAAACACCTTGTATTATGAAAGTTAACAGAGAAGTTATTTTAATATAAAAACTTATTTTAATGTTAAGCTTGAAAAAGTACCCCCCCACACAAAAACATCGACACAAAAAATTCTTCTACTGGTCATTTGAAATTGCTGAATAATTCTTCCTGAAAACATTTAGAAAGACATAGCTATGTAAAAAAAAAAAAAAAAAAAAATGTAATTTGCCACAGTGAAACATTGAGATAAATAAAACAAAGCTAGAAAACCAGGAACAATTACAGGAACTGAAAATCTATCTATATATAGGAATGCAAGGCAAAAAGTCCATAAACATGGTAGCATTCAATGTGAGAGGGAAAGACTCAACACAATGAGAAACAAAGAAAGCAATTTCTGCATTGGCTATGCTTCAATGAAATTCAAGCCCTGACATGTAAATAAATGATTGAAACTTAAGAATAAATTTACATGAATGAAAATATAGTAAAAAACTCAACATTAAATTACTCAAGAAATTCAAATTAACATAAATAGTGTATTTCATAATGCCTTTAGTTCTAATAGAAAAATGAAAGCAAAATTGGGAAGTTTTGTGCATTGTCAAACCTCTATATTCCCATTTTACCAGCTCATCTTCTGTCAGTGTTTACATTCCTGACCAGCCTAGACTGTAAAAGGGTGATTCTTGCCTGCCACAATCACATGGCCACTATTCATTCAGTTTGATTCTGCTTTCCATAAAATAAGAAAATCGTTAAAATGTTTTTTGCACTCAGGCTTGAAAAATGAATTCTTAGCTGTTATAATTTGAGGCATTCTATAACACAGCCACAGAGTGTTTGGGGGAAGTGAAGCATTGCTTAACATATCACTCAAAAAAAAATAGACAGGATGGAGAGCAGAAGGAATCTTGGTGTCTTATGATGGTTTTCTTAGCTCCAAGGAAATTAAGCCCTTGGAAAAGAGGTCCCTATGACTTTCCCTGAACTAGCTCTACAAAGCCCCATAGAACACTAAGATAGGTGATCTTGCAACAAAACTTTCCTTAAAACCAAGGTTTCAGATTTTTTAAAATGGAAAATCCTTAGCCTAATATATACAATATATATCTCACTGGTTCCTGGCTAAGCATTCTCTGTCGCTATCATTGTTTATAGGTTTTAGTCAACATGACATGAATTTAAATACATTTCTTAAGCTAGTCTTCGTCAAGTACCTTAACAGATACTGTCCTAAAAATGAGAATATTTTTTACCCAGTGAATTATGTGTGAATAATTTCTCACAAATGTAATACTTTGTTCCTTTGACTTCAGTTCACTAGTTCAGTTTATTATGTTTGATACAAAAGAAATATTTAAATTCATTTTGGTTCCACTTGGAAAAAATAAAAAAGGATCATTAAAGAAGAGCCTGTATCAACAGGAAAACCTGGCCAGACACAGATTTTCAGGCCGTGTAAAATGTATTTTCACGGCACAGTAAGTACTCTACTCATAGACTCACTTCTTCTGAACAAAGGGAGCAATCCTTCTGGATTATTACAGGATCCTACAGGAATCCTACAGGATTTTTCTCTGTCAGTGAAGGAACAGGGCCAGAGCCAAGATTCTCCTCACTGCTTTTTTGGGTCCTTCCATTTCTCCCCACCTTACTTCTGTGTAACCTCACCATCATACAGCTATTGTTCTTAATCTTTTTTTGGAGAGGACTGGTGGGACAGGGTGGATTAGATGTAAAAACAGAGGGATAGCAATATATCTATTTTGTAGCTCTGCTAATATATACAGAGAATTTCTTATAGCTTCAGAAAAGTTTATTTGTAAGTTTTCAGTCTGAGACTAGTAGTGTGATTTAATAAGAAGGCAATTGAATTGTCTATTCCTTCTTGTACACTTTTCATGACCAAGATCCCACATGGAGGAGGAAGAAAGGAGAAGGAGATGGGTGAGCACAGGAAAGATATAAAAAAATGTGGAAATGGCGAAGCATTAGGACTACAAGGAAGAATAAAGATGATACTCATGTGTCCATGAAATGGTATCTATCATCTCACATTCATCTCTTCCACATATAAGAAAAAAAAAATAGGTGAAGGGGAACAAACAAGGTCATTAAGCAAGGTCATTCTCTCATACAAAATCAAGTATGTGCTGCTTATCTGTCTCTTTAGATTTTGGAGTACGAGCATGCTCCATTCTCCTTTGCTATCCATCAGTAATTGCAACTTGCATTTTGAAACTATCTAGTTTTTAGATGACATCCACCTGTTAATTAACTACTATTAAAAAAAAAATATTAGAGGACAAAATGCTAATATGTATTACTCAGCTGAAATTTTTACTGTTCTTCAGGACTCACATTTCTCTTTTGATAAGCAGTTTTTGCTAAAAGGAAATTGTATTAATTTTGTAAGAGTAGCTTCAACTAATTCATAATATTCATTCAGCTTTTGAGGGGGCAATGAAATAACAATGTATTCCTACAAATGATACTGAGTTAGGTCTGAAATTATAGGATAGTAAATGAAGTATTATATTTGCAGATTAAATTAAGTTTCAGCTTTTAAGGAGAGGTCATTTGTGGCTATAGTGATGTACTAGGCTTGCGCAGATATATAATTTAAAATGTAACATTGTTGTCAAACTCGATGCATTAAAACTACTTTTTCACAGTATCAAAAATTCTATCTCCTAGCTCTCTTGATAATCTAAAGCATTTATGAAGACACTTTTAAATTTGGATCTGGAAGAGTTTGTCCAAAGTATGACCCAATAATAACTTTCAAATCATTACAATTCACAGAGTTGGAAATAGAAACTTCAGACTGAGTGTCATTGTTCATGTTCTGCTCTCCTTGATCACTGTAATAAACTTCAGAGGCACATGGCTTTTATATATTTTAACCATATCAAGCCTCAAGATTGAGCGTTGTTTTTCTTAAGGAAAAAATAAAACTGTTCTGTAAATACTTTTTAAAATGTAATAGAAGAAATTATTCCAAAGAATGTTTAATATTTAAAAGCATGCTGTTAAAATGTTAACAGATTGACTTATTGACCTAATTTTTAACCAAAGAAATCTGTAAAAGAAAGCAATGTGGAAAAAAATGTTCAGCAATCTGTGATATTTTTTCCTTCCAAACATTTATGAGAACAATTCATAAAGAACTGATTGTACAGTTATCACAGTATGTGTGTCCTTAATTTTCTTTTAGCGGTTTCTTTGTTAAAAAACAACATGCAGCATGAATCAATCTTTTGAAGGAAGTACGCATTTAAAAAAAAATATAGGGTTTTTTTTTTTGCATTTTGTATTTTATATATATACATGTTTATTTCAAATAAGTTAGTTACTCATAATCTGGATAGATCTTAAACAGTAGGAGTTGGTATAATTTTAGAGTTCAGTGGAAAATTCACCAAAAAATGTTTAGATCTTAATGGAAATCTATCACATTTTGATAGCTAATGATGAGGTACTTTATCAAAGAGATTGCTGAAAAATATTTGCTTTTACATATACATATATATGTATGTATACATGTAAGCATACATATATGTTTATACATGTATTTAAAGTGAATTAAATTGTATTTTCTATTTCATTTTTTGTTCACAGAATTTATACATATATTTTCCTTACTGTCAATCATGTTAACATATTTGATAAGAGGAAACTTAAATCTGGACATTCTAAGGTCTCATAGACTCAAACTGAAGAAAAATAACTTTTGCAATAGGGGTCTACATTTTTTGTGGTTACATCAGGTGTCATTTAACCTTCGAACCTGTCAGCTATTCTCATGGAAATGTCACCTATGTTGTAAGTTCGGTAGGTCTCCTAGTGTGGCTTTTGCTGAAATTATATAAATAAAAGATGTATTTTATAAGGACATTTAAAATTTTTGGACAAGAAGATGTCACTTGGCCCAGCAAGTCTTTACCCTTTAAATTTAGCTCTATCTCCCATCCACAGTTTAACGTTAAAGACATGAAATTATCATTAAAGCTTTGCAAAATATTTGACTTGACATTAAAGCATACAAAATTGCCCTTTTGTGAAGTCTGAAAACTTCCACTAAATTTATATTTTAAAATTGTAAAGATGTGTCTGAAAACATTGTAATCAGAACCAAAGACACCTTTTTTCCTTCAGTGACCACATTTTTTTCTCTCTCATTTATTTCTTTGTGGATTTCTTGGATATTTTGATACTTGAAATGAGATGGCCATACTTGTGAATACCCTTTTCTTGAAACTATGTAGCTATGCCTACAGCACATGTTTAGGGGACTATTGGAGAACTTTTGACTTATCTGTTTAACATGAGCTCAAGACTTTAAACAAAAAAAATTGCCATTGTTAAGGAAAAAAACATATCAAGATGGTGAATCAGGTTGTTGTTCAGTCAAAAATGTTGAAGCAAGTTACCTTGCATAGTAGTAAGCAAGGTGAAGAACTCAGGGTTTTACTCCACTTTTGGAGCATTCGTTGGAGACCTTATTGTGGCATATCAATACTTAAAGGGGGCTTATAAGAAAGATAGACTTTTTACCAAAGCCTGTAGTGATAGGACAAAGACAACAGCTTTAAACTGAAAGAGGGTAGATTTAGATTAGATCTAAGGAAGAAATTTTTTGTGATGAGGATAGTGAGACACTGGAACAAGTAGCCCAGAGGTGTGGATGCCCCATCATTGGAAATGTTCAAGGTCAGGTTGGATGGGGCTTTGATCATACTGATTTAAGTGGAAGATGTCCCTGTCCATGGCAGGGGGGTTGAAACTTGATGATCTTCTAAGGTCCCTTCCAACTCATACCTTTCTATGATTTTATGATTCAGATGAGCTCCCTCGTTCCTAGCAATTTGTTCATACCAAAACACATAGATGGGTGGATGGGTTTTCAGGGTTTAGTTACTGAGATTTTCTCTACAGTATTTGCATACAGATTTGTCCCAATATCCTGCATAGTTTCAGAAAGAACTAAAAGAGATTGCTTCTGTCTTTATGAGAGCAGAACAGAGCCTTTTCCTTCTCCTGTCCCCCGTCAGACACTCACCTCTAATAACTTAAAAATTGAGGACTTTCCTTCTGCAATAGAAATTCTTTGGGGGCAACTATTCAGGGACTTCTTACAGCTAACAAACAGTAGGTAGCTGAAGCAGAATGAAACTTTGACTTCTATCATCAACCATGTACAGGAAACAAACCCCCACTGAGCTGTGCCATAACCTTCAGTCTTTGAAACTCAGTAACATTCATTTTATGTGTGTTTTCACTGCTTCAGCTTTCCCATGTGTTTTTGTATAGCAGCACTGTGTGGTTAGCGAAGACTTACTGCATAGTTGCAGATACAGGCTTGCAGTGCAGGAATTGGTTTAACAAGAGTTTCACACATATAGAAAATCTTCTTTAATTTATGTCTTTCTGTTTAACCTTGATACGTTATCGATGTATGTTATGTGTTTATTTTTAATCACATTCTTATACTTCCGGGAAAACAATGAGACATGAAAGCTCCTGAATTTTCATTAAGTTCTACTCCTGCACTTTTTCATTTTCTATAGTCAATCCTGATGCTTATGACAAGATTGAGTGGATGTAGGGATCTTTTTAGATTTAGCCCTGTGTTTGGAGCTAGCATTTATGTGGCTGAAAATATATCCTTTTATTCTTTGACAGAAATTAATTTCACGTAGTCATGCCTTTTTTTTTCCTTTTCTTTTTTTTTTTGACTCTTGCTGTCTTGAATTTGTGTATAATCCTCCTGTATGCTACATCTGGAAGCCCCTTTTTTGTACACTAATAATCTCATCAAACATGACTTCAGTCAAAAACGTTCTTTCTCCTGAAATTTTTACTATTAATATTGTTGTCTTGGCTTCTAAACAGTGGTGTCCTGCTGGGCCATCAGCAACACTTACATCCTATATTTTGCAGATATCCTTGAAAATCATATTACAAATGGTTAATTTTAACCACACAATATCTCATTATATGCTGAGTGTAACTCAAGTGAAAAATATCATTCTTTAATTTTGATAAAAACATTTCAAATTCACTTTCCTAACTGTTTTTAACCCAATTCTAATCTTTCCTCATCATTTTTACAAACTGACTTCACATCCACAGA
The DNA here is from genome assembly GCF_018139145.2 of Gymnogyps californianus. NCBI lineage: Eukaryota > Metazoa > Chordata > Aves > Accipitriformes > Cathartidae > Gymnogyps > Gymnogyps californianus. Next base: position 96,996,636 of record NC_059473.1, read on the forward strand.
AGTGCACTTTATTACACAAGGAGGTTATTGATAATCCATATCACTTGGCAAGGCATGAATCATACAATTACACTTTCTTTCCCTTCTGGAACAGGGTGGCTGCATACAAACTGAGCACTAGAAGTTATCCTTTGTTGATACCTTTGATCCTTGGACTATACTCAGGCATTGTATCAGAGAATATTAGTTGTCCTCGGTTGAAAGCCTTCCAGACACTATGTTAATAACAACAGAATGGACAACCACACGCTGGTGGTCAGGTTCATGCCCTGACATTGTTTTACTCATATAGGTGTACATTTTGAATCCAGACATTGACTTTTGATGTAATATTTCATAAGCAGTGAAAGCAATGAAGAATAAAAGGATAAGTGTTTGGTCCATTTTATTTTTTAGGCTTTTTTGCAGACAGATGATTTTTAACATTTTGAAATTGTTACTAAGTGCAGAGAAGGTTCTTTGGCCAATTTTATTTACTAATATAGCTAAACAAGTGCTTCAGCTGAGGCTGAGGTATCAAGAAAAAAACATGCATTGCCCCTCATTAAGGTTAGCCAACAATGTGTATTCCATTGACACCTTGTGAGCAAAATGTTCACCTTCTAATGTGTCTCTGTATTTTTCATTATTTTGTAAAACTTTCTGGATGTGAAGGGTCCGTGACAATAAAACAAAATCCTCTGCTAATACCTTTCATACATACCTTTTGTACCTTTTAAAAGATGCATGCACATGTGTGTGTGAAATAATGCTAATAATATGGCAGTGATCAGAGTAGCTGACAGAGAGTACCCGTTTGCAAAACTCATAGTGAATTGGCTTAGATTACTTAATTTTTCTATTTTCTGATTCCTTTATGGTTGGAAAATTGCATTGATAAATACTAACTATCTCTTGTTCTCTATTTCTCCCCTGCTCCCCTTTCTTTGTGCATAATCAGAGTATAGCACTTTTAATAAATCAGGACACAATCAGAGTGAATTATTTCTAATTTTTTGCGCTTTTTCTGGTCTGCAGAGAAAGCAGATGGCTAGCAGTTACAGTCCTATGGTCCGCTTTTGGCTATTCATTGGTGCAGGAGAGAGAAAGGAGGAAAGTACTAGCAGCCAGGATCCCTCAAGCAAAAAGTGCTTCCAGGAGGGTGAGTCACAGCACCTGAGAAAGGCAAGCAGAGTGATCATCATCTCTCTCATTTATTACCTGAGAGAGGCTGATGGCAGATGGAGTGAGAGAACATAGCTCTCCTGTAGGGCTAGATAAGGAAGCAAGATCATTGATTGCTATGTACGAAAGCAAAATAGACACCGGTGGAAAAACTGCCTGGAATCAAAATAAGGAAATGCATAAAAAACCAACAACAGTAACAACAATAAGACCAATAACAATAATAAAAAAACAGCCATCATAGACCTGTGCAACTTCAACTTTTCTGCTCTTTTGTCTCATAATAGGATGATGTGCTAGTTCTAGCCTTACAAACAAAATGTTTATGAAATATATTTTGTGGTTTTAACTGTCTATTGTCTTTAGATTAAAATACATCACCAGCTCCCTCGCCACAGCTTTAACATTGCCCTCCTATAAGATTCCAGGGTACTAGAGAAAAACAGGTGTTCAACAATCTGTGGCATATGGAGTTTCTACTCTTTGGCTTTAATTTACTTCTGTTCCCTTCTCTGTAAACTGCATTGTGATATACATTATCTGATTTCCCTTCGAGTAAACATGGAATAGTTACCAAAAAAGTTCTTTTTTCTTTTTCCTTTTCCTTTTTTTTTCTCTTTCTCTTTCTCTTTCTCTTTCTCTTTCTCTTTCTCTTTCTCTTTCTCTTTCTCTTTTTTCTTTTCCTTTTTTTATATTTTCCTTTTTTTTTTAAACTTTTGCAATCTTAACACTGCAATAGATGAGTTGAATGGAAATAAGTAAGGCCACAAACAAAGCAAAATAGGAAGACAAGATGCCTCTGTGGAAGCTATGAGATTTTAGAAGGGATAACATTTTCCTTCAGAATCAGGAAATATTGAGTAATACATATTGGACTAAAATAGGTTTACTCCCTTGACTGTCCAGGGCTAGTCAGCTCAAAAGGTTTTATCCAGCATTAACACTGGATGTGTGAATGTTCTCTTATATCTGCTTCTTTTTCTTGAGAGGAAAGAAGTATGCATATAAAGGAAAATGCGCATTTTGGGAAGCCCACTGGAACATCCAGAACAAGGAGAACATTCATTAATATATTGAGAATGATATTTCATCCCCTGTTGATACTGTTTCCCCAGTAACAGAGTAAAACTTGTACAAGGAAAGGAAACATGAAATTCTGCTTCTGCAGATAAACTATGCAGAGCATTCAGGGGGGGTAAAATACATTGCAATTCACGAGGAACGTTCCAATTTCACTTTGTGACAATGCTAAGCAAACCTGCGTAAGAACTTAAATGTTGCATGTTTCTATGGACTATGGAATGAGTCTGCATAACTTGAAAGAATGGGACTAGTTAAGGATGCAACTAGTATTCCACTTGTTGGCCTACTTTTCAGCACCTCTGTCATTGTTTAAAGAACAAACACAACCTATTCTGTCTGGCCTGCAAGTTCTTTTGGCTAGTTTGAAACTATAAAAGATGAATATCTTGAAAGTTCAAAGCAAATCAGCCAAGCTGCTTTCAGCTTGTAGGGTAGTGAAAATGTAACATGTTTCTGCTTTAATTTACACATTCATTATGTTAATTCTTTGAAGTTATTTTGGGAGGAATGTGTTAGCAACCTTCAGCGGAACATACTCAGTTTCATGTGTGCATGTGTGCGTGTTCATGCATATTTGTTCAGGAAAAAAGTCGTATATGGTTTAAAATAAACTTGTCCTCGTATGGCAAACTGATTTTTTCTCATAGCTTTGTGGATTTTGTTATTGAATTGTAGTGAGATTGGTCATTTTGGACAACCAAGTATTCTCACTGCCCCAGTCTCCCTGAAGTGTCTCACTGTAAGATATATATATTCACTATAGCTGGCACCCAGGATAATATATTAATTCTGATTTTAGGTTGTATGCCCCTTTCCTCTTTTGCATTGTTGCTGACACCAGATTGGTGGAATGATAGGCTAAATCGGCACTAATAAATTAAACATGTCTGTATTTACTCTCTGGTGTTGGAGCCTGCAATATTAAACTCTCTTACACCCCACTGCTCAGAAGCCACATCAAAACTACCTGGTGTTAACAGTTCCTGTGCAATATTAACCCCTCAAAGCATGCGCAGGCACTATTTGGGGAGTGCTAGTTGGCCCTGACCAAACTGTGCTAAGAAGTGTGGCAGTAATTAACAACACAGTTGGCTGTCTTCCAGTGCCTTGGGATGGTCCCTGACCAGGTTAAATAAACCAGTATAGGTGTAACCTGTATGTAACCCTTCTCCCAGGGATTCAGCTGGCTGTGGTACAAGGCCTGGTTTTGATAGAGCACAGCTGTGCAACCTTGGCTTAGATTTCTGAGAAAACTGCTAAGCTGTGGGAAGGAGCCATGAGAAAGTGCATAAACCACAGCCATTCAAGGTAAGAAAGGTAAAATTTCAGACAGAGAGAAGACTGTTGAGACTGGGTAGTTAGCAGCTCAAGGATTCAGGAAGGAAAACACTGACATAAAAAGGTATACAATCCTAAGGAAAAAGACAGGGAATTGGAAAACAGCAACTCAGCAGAAGTAAAAGAAGCAGCGCAGTTCAAAAAGTAACAGCAGCCAACATTTATTCATTTGCTTGATGAGTGCCTGGCCAACAAAGATTTATTAGGTGTCCTACCACGGGTGGTGAGCATATTAATGCTTAACCTGTTAATTCCCACTATCTGTTGTGTGTGTTAGTCAATAAATAATTGTTTTGGTCTTTAAAGTTGCGTATGTCCTACTTGAAAAGCCTTTTGTTTCACAGTAAAAGTTGTCTAAACAAAATAACTCAGAAAGGTAAGGTTGTGAAAATACATGAAAAGACAAATAATCAGTTTGATGATATTCACTTAAAAATAATCTCTTTCTCTCTAACAAATATTTTTAATAAAAACATTATTATTATTTTTTAATTTTTATAATATAAAATAAAAAAATAGAACAAACCCATCAAAATCTTCTTGAATTAGGTTTTTTTTTTTAGGCACAAGGTTTCACATCCATGAAGGTCTGTCCAAATCTATCCTTTTTGTTTTCAGAGTCCAGACACTTTTCTGTCCATTATTGTATTTTAACACACAGGCTCTATGACAATGAACATATGAAGGGAAAAGTATGCGAGGCATCTAAACTATTTTACAACTGTTTGACTTAGTATAATGTAAATTAATAAATAAATATGGATTTTATCACAGGATTGTCATCTTTTGATCTGCCTGCCATAGTTGTGAAGAACAAAAAATAACATTTAAAAATTTGACATTTAAAGAGAAAACATACTTATATTTTACCTGATAAAAAGTTTAACATGTATAGCTTGTTATTGCTTTCCAGTCATTTCTACCTGCCTCACAGTTAGCTTGCAGGGTGTATACTCTCTTGCCAGGCTTTTTCATTCGTTTAAGCAGGGAAATAAGAAAGTACAGTGTAAACATATTCAAGGAAGCAGTCCCCATAGTCATTTTCATCCCGGTAGAGCTATGTATGCTCAGCTCAGAATCTAGAACTTGAGTCACAATCATGATGATGGATTTCAAAACTTTCTGTTTCTTTGGAGTGAGGAACCATGCCAGACTAGGCAAACTTGTACAAAGCTTTTTAGTTTACTTTACAACCGGAATATGCTAACCTAAGCTGCTTTTGCAAAGATGTGTTTTACTTCTGCTTCCCATTCGTAAGCAGTACTTCCCATTCCTCCGCTTCATACTTCCTCTTGGACAGCTGCTAGCTCATTCTTTCCAGTATTCATCTGTCACTTGAAAAAAACTGTTGAAAGGTTACTGAAGTTGTGTAAAAACAGAGCATCTGTGGAGCTTTAAATTAATGTTAGGAGACCTCTGAAAATTAGCTGTAATATACCTTCCTATGGCCTTGAGAATGGCCTTGAGAATTAAGACTTTACAAAGAAAGGTTAGTTAAAAATTTTGTTACTTGCACCAGCTGCCTTCCTTTTCAGTTTCATTCCACACTACTTTTCGCGCTCCCCTTCCCATATGGGCTGTCTCCATCATCAAAGCTCGTCATTTGAACTACGTCAACAGTTTGTTCAGCAGCATTAGGTGAAGAACGACAGTTGAATACCAATTACTGCGCAACAGTGTGCTAAAATATTTGGCAGCTCCTTCTACAGTACTGACAATAATAGCAATAGTTTGATGAATGCTTCTAATTCCTCTGTTTAAACATAGACAAACTGAGACATAAACAGACCTTGGGTTACAAACCGATCATGATACTTTGTTAGCTCAGAGCTTTGGTCTTTGACCTAGCTACACATACCCTGAACAATTTACTGTATTCCCTTTCTAGAGTTTCTCTATGAAGTTCAAAAAAATATACCAAGATAGCAGTACCTGAAAGAATTGAAATAGATAGTTTAGATACTGAGGAATTTTTTGCTGTATCATAAATTTTACAGCATAAAACTTTTTATTTATTTATACATACCTAGAATTCCTAATAATATGCATGTCAAAAGAACCAGGAGCAAATTGGAAGAGCAACCAAGGACCTCTGGGGTCTATACAGGCAGAGAGTAGGAGTAAGATTCTTAGATAAATAAATTAATATTTTATTGGCGTATTTTATGTAACTGCCAGTTTATTTATTTTAATATATTACTAACCAGGTCTGTTTGAATATGTGTTTATGTGAGACTTTAATACATTTTTCACAAGCAAGGACTCCTCTAAATGTACAGCTTTCACTTTTTAAGAAACAATCAATCAAGCTTGTTGTTTCTTAATAAATAAGAAACAAATAAATAAATACATATATAATAAAAATACAGTATTATACAGTGTTGTGGGGTTCAATAAAAGTAAACTAGGTTTCTAGAACTGAGAATGATATCATGAACAGTTAACCATTTATGTCCTTTTTTTTTGATCGTTGGAGTACTCTTCATTAGCCATTGTTTTCACTATATCTTTTAACTCTTTCATTTTGCAATGCATCAGTTCTTGTGTATGTTTCAATTAAACCACTAAATTACAGTGGTTCCATTCATAGATTCATCAAATTAAAGAAAAAAGAATCTTTCAGGGTATATTGAGATTTTCCCATTAATTACTTTTACTGAACTCAAGTTGTTCATTAAAACACCCCAGTGGTGTTTGATTTGCAAACAGTCAGACATAGTATTTATTGAGCTACTGACGAAAGCAAATATTAAGTCACCCAGAAATGTTTTTGAAACTGGAGTCCTTGTAGACAGCAAAATCTCAGATATGACCTCTTATGTTTCGGAAAAAGGTGGTGGCGTGGCAAGGTTTGAGCCAGAACTGTGTGATATCTGCTCGTTTCTGCGCTGTGGAGTTTATGACTGGCCTGTACAGTTCTGGAACTACTGCAGCAAAGGTGAGTAGTAAATATATTTATTACTGAAGTAATACTAATAGATTCGTCTGTGTTTCAAGCTCAATATGTCCTCCCTGAGACTTCGTTATCACAGTGTCCTGAACAATACTAATGTACAAGCCACTGGGGAATGTCTGTCTTGATCACTGTAAGTTAGACAGGATTGGTCCTAAAGCTCAGATCATCATATGTATTGGGCATTGCTAAGGCACCTCTGAATTTATCAAAATCATCATTTAGTCACTGGCAAAATCAGCCACCACCATAGTTTTTGGGGTACGTGAATTTTTACTCGTTAACTGGTGTAGTGTGAAAAATTCCAGTCAACATCCAATGACGTGCTTTGGCTCTAACTCAATGCTAAAGCCACAAATTCCTACAGCACAAGTTTCTCATAAGGAAAGGAATCTTTAGGTTTGCATCTTATCTGTATGTGCTAAAAATAGGTGGAACCCAAGGGGTGTGTCTATCCTGATATGGGAGATTCTTGTTCCTGTGCCCTCCCTTAGGTCTCCTATACCTTGCCCTGCTTACAGAATGCAGTAAATGCTTTGTATTTCAACCTTTACTTCATGCAAAGTGGTAAAGAGATTGCTGAGAATATGTATTAATTAACGTGATATGTATAAACATTTGTTTCATAATGTCTATCCCCATATTACAAAATACAGAGCTTTCTTAATTATCATTAATTTCAGGGTAGACACAGGGTCAAAAGGTTTTAACACCGAGTCACATTCTAACAGGTAGTGTGGCACAAAATTTTACCACCAATTTTTAGCAATATCTTGATGTTCCTTTTTAAGAACAGACATTTTACAATTTAGAATAGCTACTTATAAAAATATATATGTTTAAGAATGTATTTTCAAAGAGGTCTTCCATAACTACGTACAAAACTGGGGTTCTGTGCAATAAGTCAAGAGGGCAAATATTTCTGCAAACACTTGAATATTTTTTAATGAGAGGTATCTGAATGACATGACTAACATTCTGACACTGTCCTTACACTGATAATGGGCAAAATATGAGTCCTCTCTTTGCCTTTTCCCTGTACTATCACATACAGTTTGGCTAATAAACATTTTCCTCCATTTCAGAACAGACACAAAGATCATTACGGGCACATTTTTGCTGCTCCTGAAGTGACTTATGCAGGGGCAGCTTGTGTGTCACACCGCCATGCTTCCCAGTTCCATGAACTTTAGTTCTGATTTACATCACAGGATGAGACATTCTTATCTCTGCACTTTTAGAACAGTGCAGAGGCACTATTTAGGCATTGCTTTATGCCTTATAGTATGCTATATAGTGTATATACTATAGTCTAGCAGACTATATATAGCACAGTATATTATGAAGTATACAGCATTTTTTATGCTGAGGAAAAAATCCCCCTGTTTTCTATCTTATCAATACACAAAATTTAATTAGATAAGGCTAGCCAAAGCTGATATAGATAGAATGGTATAGAAAATATATTATTAGACTTGTTCCTGGTTTTCCATCAATCATAAGTTACGTGAGTGAGAAATTTTCCTATTAAATTTTCAGTTTGTAAACATTGTGAGGAAAGTATTTAATTGAAATAAAAACAATCTAGCATTGTTATGTCTTCCAGCTTAACCTCTGCAGGTGCAGAATTGCAATCTTTCTGGAAGATGAGATCTCACTGAGCATTGTGACATGGCTTTATAATTTTCTGTGTAGTAATACCTCCAGTGATACAACATTGGCCCACATTTGCCTTTCCCACAGACATGTTATGATTGTGCCTTACATTTATAATAACTTACTAATTGGTTACTATTCTGAGGTCTTTCTCAGTTGTTACCAACTGCTAATGTTCATTAGTACAGAAATATGACATTTTTGCAAAATTTCTAGTAGACTAGTTTGGTGGGTTTGCAGAGATGTGCTGACCTTTGAAGTGACAAGACCTGTAGATCCAGCTCCTACCTTGTTGAAATCTTTCTTAAACATTTGTTAGGTTAAATATAATGCCCTAAAGACTAATCTTATTTATTGTACTGAGTACTGAAACTATCCAAGAACCACCTATGTAAGAACATGACACTCCAAGCTGTTAATTTAATTTTCATTATTATTCCCTAAATGCATCTTCCTACATTTTATAATAATTAGTTTAATACCACAGCTTTTTTATTGTCATCCAGCCCTTTGTATATGATATCCCATTTCTCCTTTGAATGAATGATACTTTTAAAATTTTGTCCTTGGAACCTTCTGCTGCTTTTTCTGTCTTTCCTTCCACATTGAAATACTTTAATAGTATTTATCACTGTATGCAGCTGTACAGATATTATTTGTTCTAATCACTAATACCATCTGTAACTAGATGAACTTTAGAGAGAAAAAAGAGGGAGAGAAAGGTCATTGACCTTAGACCTTTAACATTCAAGTATCTTCCTGTGTTTTCATTGGTGTGAAAATAAAAGCAGAGCCTTTTGCAGAGGTGGTGAGTGTTTTTGGTGTCCATTATTCACAATTTGAGCTGTCACACTTGTATAACTTTGGATCTCTTTCACTTTGGTACTTCTTAATGGAATTTAGATTAATTATAAGGTCTGATCCACCACTAAGTCCCACTAAGTATTACTACTTGCTGACATCAACACTGAGACTTCTGATTATGTTTGGTGGAACTAAGGAGAGGATAAATGTTTTTGATCTGATATGTGCACTGACTTGTTACTGTTGTGTGACACTGCAAAGGAAGTAATGAGAAGCTGTTTGGCTTGTGCAATTGTTTTGTAGTGCAATTTTAATGAATAAATACTGTCTAGTGGGCATTGCTTTAAGTTGCTAAATCTCAACAGATGACTGAATATAAATTTTTGTTTATTTGTTATGGATGAGGATGTAGACTCCTACACAAAATAGAAAATACATTTGAGGAGCTCAATTATTTGTGTTTAAGGCATTTAGAAGTTTTTTAAGTTACTACAATTTAAGTGACTTGCTCAAATTCTCTAAATGCTGATTTTGCTAAAGAAGTAACTATGTACCATCAGCAGTTACATACTATTTTCATTTAGAAGTGCTATTCCATTCCTGACTTCCAACATCTGGCTTCTTTCCCTTAATCAATACAATCCCCTAGGAGAGACAATATGTAGCAAGTTAAAATACTTGCACAGAAGTGAAGGTTTAGTTTTGTATTGAAATAGCCATAAGCACACAGTGGGCAAGCTATGTTTAAATTCAAGTAATCCTTGGTAACTAACAAATAGGTAAATATTACTAGTATAAATTAATCAATAAACGCTGTAAAATGTGTTAACCTTGGAAAATTATTTGGTTTATGCAAATTTAGACCTCTAAACTGGAAGCTTTAAACTGGAAAAATATTCTGAGATACGTACTGTACTATTCAGAGGGGGATTTATAACCCTAAACACTGGATCACATTGTTGCTCTACCATGATACTCTGAAAAGTACTACAGTTTTGTAGTCAAAGAGTGACTCTTAAGGAAGAGAATTTTACTTTCAAGGCTAGAGACAGTTCCATCCAATTTTATGTCTATCTTTACAGGTATGTAATCACATCCTGAGTCACTATTACTTGTTTTAAATGCCCTATTCTGACTGTTCCATTTATCAAGTTAGATATTTATATGATTTTAGATTTTTTCAGGCAGTTTAAAAGGATTTTGGAGCAGAAATTTATTTCCCATCTCCATCTAAAGAATCTAAAAGTACAAGGAATCTTCAACAGAGACCCAAAGTAATAAATACAGCAGTTGAGGACCAGAATAGCAAAGCCAAAAGTAAAAATAAACTAACAAAATAAGTGAAAATTAAATGTAAAAACTGTAACCTTGAAATGAATATATGTCTGAGTAGAACTAAGAAATGATCTAGTCATCAAAAGATTTATTAAACTCTGTTCATTTGATAACATATCAAATCAATTTTGTTAACAAAGAAGTATGAACAACACAAAACATCAGAATTTATTGTTTGGGTTTTTTTAAAAATAAATTTATATATTTTAAGTTTTCCTTTGAAATGATGGTATAACATACTGACGTATAGAGTTCTTTATAGACTATTGAAAATTTAAAAAATATCAACACACCAAACATATTTATTCTTCCTATGAGAAATATATAAAAAAAAATCATATTAGACTCATCCAAAAAGGTATCTCATATAGATGCTAAAAGAGATGAAAAGTTATTGTGTAATTTAAGTTTTGCATTCAATTTTATTTTCCTTTTCCTGTTTGCTCCTACTCTTTAAAGTCTCAGGTTATTCTAGCACCCATTTGTGCAAGATCCCTCATTCACTCTAATGCTGACATGGAAGCTCTATAAGGTTTCTCATTGTGTATCCTTACAAAGAGATGATTATTTGTCCTTTTGCAAAGATCCACAGAATCGAAGATAGCGTAGCACAGACTGCTGAGGCACCTCAGATGTACATGAAAACAAATTCAGTAGCCCAATTTCTTAATGTACAAAATGACTGATTCTTATAAGCCAGTTTTTAATTTGGAATAGCAATTAGGTTGATGGCTGTCTGAGGCAGAAACATATCAGTCTCATCTGGGATTTTGGACAGGCAAATTACATTGCTTTAAGTGCTCTTGAACCTATAATATCAAATAGTATTTTTTCAGTGGTATAAATAATAGCATATACTTGATGTCTCTTATTTAGATAAAATCAATAACAGTAATAATAAAATAATAACGATAACATTTTTAAGGCTTGTGCTTCTGTATGGTAATGTTGACAGGTAAGAGCAGACCTTTGTATAGTACAGTGCTCTTAAGGTCTTTGTTTATAACTGAAAGTAAGTGGTTTGTTGTGCCAGATTAGAGTTTATTTCTCTTTGCTCTTTTGTTATGCCATTAAAATATTTATATTTAGAGTTAACAGTTGCATGCTCACTAAACAAGCACCATCAATAAATTTCACTTTGATGCTTTTTATGATAATACACTGTAATTGGATTCAGCAGTAAATCCAAACACAGCTCTGAGGCATTGATTTTCCAAACAGTTCTGTCAAAATTATGCAGTAAGAAATGAAGCAGCAGCTTGATGAGGCATATCATAAAATGATTTTAAAATATGATTATTGAGCAGAAGATATCAATAAGCTGATAGTTTTTTTATTAAGTAAATCCTAGCAGGGACATCTAAGGAATTGATATTTTGTATACTGACCCTTTGTAAATGTACAATGGCAGACAGAGATGGTGTATTTAATTTGTTGAGACTGACAGGCAAAATGCTTGTCAGTGATGTCAGAGGTTTTGAATGGTGGTTCAAATGGAAAGCAATTTAAAACAAAAAAAACAAAACACAAAAACCCCAACAACGACAAAAAATCCACTTTGTATTTTTTTCTGTTAGGATTTAGAACATAATTCTTGCAAACAGATGAGTCATTTTTGGACAGAGGAACACCTTTTTATGATGTTTTATGCATATGCTATACACACTACATGGTTTATTAATGTTATGAAATTATTTATAGCCTCTGTGCATGTATGTCACTAGCATGACCTGCACGTAAAATACTTACTATCCAAGTACAGCTCTTCGTTCTCATGTTATTCAGGCAAATTGAATCTTATATATATATCTGGAGAAAGTCCTCACCTGGGAAAAAAAGGAGGGGGGGGGGGGAAGTTTGTTATAGGTATAATTCCCTCTCTTTCTGGTGACGAGAGAAGCATTTTCCAGCTTAAAACCTAAATCTACTGTAATTCTCCTATAGTCAATTCAGTCTCTCTGAGGAAGGAATGAGATGACTATTTGCTGTAGGGCACATGAACAGGAATATTAAGTTTGTGACAAACAGCACAGTAGGATCTTCATACAAATGAGCATGAAGGCGTGACCAATTCAGGAATCAGGGTACAGTGGTACTGACTGTATGGGTTATGCCATGCTCAGACCTTTTAAAAATCAATATGTATTGATTTGCTGCAGAATAAGTTGTTCACTTGTCCACAAAATAAAAAAATCCAAGTTTTGCTTTCTACCTCCAACTTGCCCTTGCTGGAGTTACACTCTGAATCCTTTCCTAAGATTTGTTTTAGCCATCACTGGGTTTGTATGTGTATTGGGTTTGCGTGGCAAGGTTTTGGTAGCGGGGGGGGCTACAGGGGTGGCCTCTGTGAGAAGATGCCAGAAGCTTCCCCTATGTCTGATAAAGTTAATGCCAGTGGGTTCCAAGACGGACCCGCCGCTAGCCAAGGCCGAGCCCATCAGCAACAGTGGTAGCGCCTCTGGGATAACATATTTAAGAAAGGGAAAAGAAGTTATAGGGGAGTTGCAGTTGCAGCCAGAGAGAGAGCGGAGTGGGAAGATGTGAGAGCAACAACTCTGCAGACACCAAGGTCAGGGAAGAAGGAGGGGGAGGAGGTGCTCCAGGCGCCGGAGCAGAGAGATTCCCCTGCAGCCTGTGGTGAAGACCATGGTGAGGCAGGCTGTCCCCCTACAGCCCATGGAGGTCCACGGTGGAGCAGATATCCACCTGCAGCCCGTGGAGGACCCCACGCCGGAGCAGATGGATGCCCAAAGGAGGCTGTGACCCCTTGGGAAGCCCGCGCTGGAGCAGGCTCCTGGCAGGACCTGCAGACCCGTGGAGAGAGGAGCCCACGCTGAAGCAGGTTTGCTGGCAGGACTTGTGACCCCGCGGGGGACCCACGCTGGAGCAGTCTGTTCCTGAAGGACTGTACCCTGTGGAAGGGACCCATGCTGGAGCAGTTTGTGAAGAACTGTAGCCCGCGGGAAGGACTCACATTGGAGAAGTTTGTGGAGGACTGTCTCCTGTGGGAGGGACCCCACACTGGAGCAGGGGAAGAGTGTGAGGAGTCCTCCCCCTGAGGAAGGAGCGGCAGAGACAACGTGTGATGAACTGACCCAAACCCCCATTCCCCGTCCCCCTGCGTGGCGCAGGGGGGAGGAGGTAGAGAAAATCAGGAGTAAAGTTAAGCCTGGGAAGAAGGGAGGGGTGGGGGGAAGGTGTTTTAAGCTTTGGTTTTATTTCTCATTATCCTGCTCAGATCTGACTAGTAATAAATTAAACTAATTTTTCCCCAAGTCGAGTCTGTTTTGCCCGTGACGGTAATTGGTGAGTGATCTCCCTGTCCTTATCTCGACCCACGAGCCTTTCGTTTTATTTTTTTCTCCCCTGTCCAGTTGAGGAGGGGGAGTGATAGAGCAGCTTTCGTGGGCACCTGGCATCTAGCCAGGGTCAACCCACCACAGTATGTATTTTAATATGTGCGCAATATTTTTGAACTATTTTGAAAAACAAAGAGGATATGACCACTAGTATGTCATCATATATCTTACTTTTCCCTGAATTGCATAAAACCCCTGTCATTTTCTATAAGAAAAACAAGAAAGCAATTTATCACTGCAAATCAAGCTCTACTCAATCTTCTATTACATTCTTAATATTTTGAGAAGATACTTGTTTCAGCTCTAAGATGACAGTCTGAAAGATTTTCAGTTAAAATATTGCGAAATCCAACTTCCGAATGTATTAATAATGATTATTCTAAGCACAAGACTAATTCAAGTTATGGAAATAAAAAAATTAAGTTTCATAGTAGATTTATTCTTTCTTCTTACTATTATTTTGTAGGAACCTATGCTAAATTAATTCGGATGAATATATCTAAAATGAGCTTTAATCGTAGAATAAGTAATAATATCAGTAAAAAGGAAATAGATGTCATACAGAATTTTGGCAAAGATAACATTGTTATACTTAAACCTCTGGATAAAAAGGTATCTATTGTTACAATGAATTATGAAAAATAAAAAGGGTGATTATTCCAGAATTAAATCACAATTTTTACCTGAAATTAAATGTTGATCCACTTTTAATTAAGAGGCTGGTTCTGTAGTGAATTTTGAATTGATGTTGAAACTTCAAAGTTTCTAAGAAATGTTTAAGGCTGGGTTTTGTAACTTGAAGCTTTCCATAATTAAATCAACAGAAATAAAGGCTAGGATAACATCAGAAATAAGTACAGACAATCATGTCCATATTTTTATATATTTCTCTATATTTGCCAACAAAAATCATTAATCTTCTTATTAGAAAAAAATGAGACAAACATAAGTTATCTCAAAGAGAAAAGTATAGAGCATGCCTGGGCAAGATAATAGTATGTTTTCTTTTTAATACTGTTAATGAAACTTTTTTTTTTTAAATTTAATGAGAATTAGCAAAATTCCATTTAAAGAAAAGATATCAGAGAAAGATGTAATATTTATTAAAAGTTTGCATATGAAGGCTAAGAGTTCTATTTGTAGATCCTAGGGGTACCAGAAAGACATAAGCTAGTACTAAAGATTGTGATTACAGCCCAAAAAGGAGTGGTGATAAGAAGGAGATTACTTAAAATTCATAGGGGGAGGTTACAAGCAGGCGACTTACACAAGTGGCTGCAACCTGGTCTGAGGGTTGATGCTGATGTCTTGAAAGAGAATTAGGGCACGACTTCAAAAGATGAGATAGATGAAGCCAGTGATGATGACACATAGCAGCAGGAAACTGAAGATATAAGGTCTTAATGGGTTTCAATTTTAGGGTTATTTTACATACTAGAAAAAGGGTAGAGATTATTTTATACTATCCAGTGAAATAGGCTTTTGAAACACACTATGTTAAAAAACAATTCCTGGAGAAGAACTGGTTCTTCTAAATAAATTAGGCTGAAGGAGAAGATAAATACTAGTTTTTAAAGTCTCAGGCTATAAGTGGATTTTAACCAGAAATCAGGAGGAGAATTGAAGTTAGGAGGGGATTTTCTGTGTAACATCTATCTGTAATTACACTGAAACTTTAATGACAGCATTCTAGTTGTCCATCTGAATCTTCTATTAACTGCTTAAGAAAAAAATACTGTTCAAAGCACTATATGCAACCATTCCACAAGAGAAAATTTCACCTTTGTGCAGTGGTATTTGACAAATATCAGGAACACATTAATCTTCCTAAACAGGGAAAACATAGAGTTTAGTTGATATGTTATCTAAAATACCTCTGATGCTCATTTTCATAGAGGTGAAGTTTATCTGGTTTTTTAATATACCCTAGAAATCCTATCAAGGACAAGCTGACACTACTCAGTCAATTTGGTTAAAGGTTGCTTAGCAGGCTGCATATAGTCAATCATATGTTCAAATTCCTTTTTCATGAAGTGTCAGCAGCGAGAGAGAACATCAGTTATATGAAACCATAAATTATTCAACACAAAAGAGCTGTTAGAATCACGTTTGGCAGAGCACATGCCTCTATTTGAGAATCTGAATTGTCCTGTTGACCACATGAGTACTCTGCAATAGCCTAGAGTGAGAGCCATATTTTAGCCATAGTTGGCTAAATCCAGGTTTTAACAGAAAATTGTTCTGTCCAGTTTTTTTCAGGAGGTCATTCTATTAATAACTCACATTCTCTATGAACTAAACACGTTTTTTGATACAGAGACAAGACAAAATCAACAGGTTACAGTAAAGGAAGGCTTATAATCCCTATGTATTTGATCGAATAAAAGCAGCAGAATTTGTATTCTATTTTGAAGAATGACTTCAATTTAAAACTAAAAACACAGTGGTAAACCTATACAAAGTACATTCTGTTTAAGATGGTTGCGTTGAGTGATTTTTTTTTTTTTTTAATTTCCAAAAGCAACTTTGTCACTGGTTTTCTATGGACGATTTCATTTAGTTAGGCAGTTGCTGCTGACTAAGATTTGTTCTAAGATCTGTGAAATCTTTCAGTTTGTACGTTTCAATCCCACTAGCAGCACTATTGTTTCAACACTGCAGGAAGAATATAAACATCTGCAAATCACCCTTCCATCTTCTTTCTCACTCTGTCTATGAATAGCTTTCTCTTTCATTTACAACTCTTCAGTTATGGTTGTCCCCTTTATATACATTAACAGATTTATCTTTATGATGATGAGTCATTTTAATTAAAATTATTGAAAATTTAATTCAGAGGAGGAGGAGAACTGGCGCATCAGGCAAGGCAGTCCCTTTCTGTCATTACCAACCAGGCTAAGACTGTGTAAGTCTACATATATATATGCTACATAGGGCTACTAAGATTTACAGAAGTTATTTATTTGTACCAGTGAGCACATGATAGATTTAAAATACTACCAAATGTGAAAATTTTTCTTTTTTTACTATGAAAATAGCTCCCCACAAGAGATAAATCAGTGGAAACAGGGAGGTGTGGTTCTTTGTGTTTTTTTTTTCCTTATGTCTTACTATGATCTGTTTTATTCTAGGTCTTCACTTTTACCAATTCAAACAATTTGGTATATGAAAAGACAAGCTTCTCAAGACAACTCTTCATTTCAGTGAAGAAGTACATTTAATAACTTTACTAGTACTCTGTACCTTTACAGAGAGACAAATCTGAATACTGAAAGGGTCTGTAGTCCATGAGAGAAAAGCATAACGAAGTTACAGTCAGGCAAATTCACATAGAGGTAACTTTAAATTGAGTTACTAGTTTAACATTTACTCAAATTGTGGCCAATTATATATCTCTTGACACCTTTAATTTATGAATGGATGTCCTTTTTTGGAAATGCTTTAGTTATATATAAGTCAGTGAGTTTAGTACGGGACTAAAGGCATCCAATTCTACAGTTTATGTTAATCAGCAAGTCAAATTAGATAACCTAATTATGTCTTCTAGAATTAAACACTCATTGACTATATAAATCTATTTATCATCCCATTAAATCAAATGGTTACCACTTCTGAACTGCTAGCTTCTTCAAAAGAAAAAAAAAATGTCACAAATTCTGCTCTGTGGTGTACTGATAAACTTGGTGTAACTGACAAAATAACGTGCACCAAAGCTACAGCAGAATACCTGATTTTCAAAAATTTCTTATAACATAGGTAAAAATATTAGTTGATGAGGGTGAGGAAAGCTGTTGTTTAACAAAATAGTAAACCAATGGTTATAAACAGTATGATAATGGATTCTCTAGAAGTGTGGTGAAAAAGCTAGAATGTACAGAGAGAAAGAAACAGAGAGAAAAATGAGATGGATTACCTGAACACTGAATCTTAAAAATAAGCTTTCCTGTAACTGGGAGAAAATTTAAGTATTCCATCTTGACCATCAGGCTATCTCATCCAGCTTTTCATTATTCAGACAAAGTATTGTCACCAAAATGAATTCATCAATGTAACAGAGATAAATGATCCAACATGGAACAGACAGAACTATCTTCCTGTTCTTATGAAGAAAATTGTCTCTATGTACTATTATATCAGTGACAAAGATGTCTGGACTTTATAAGCATCTCTTTCCTTTTAGTCTGCCTTAAATATTAATGATGCAATGGTTTAACCTCTCTATACTAAGATCGAGAAAGAGTTTAGAAGTACTAATAAGGAATAGGACTGTTTCAAGCATAAAATAATCAAATTACTTTAAAGATATGTCTAGTTCTCACCACCTTGAAAGAATTAATAATGTTAAATAAAAAGGAGACAGGTTGTAAAGAAACTGAAATACACTGAGACTGCATCTAATCTGTCTAATTGTTTCAAGACAAGTTGTATTAGATTACGACATTCCTCAAAGTATGGTCTATATGGATATCTAAATTTTAATCACAAACACTAGCATCACTAGTAGTCCTATAAGTCTCTGGGGAGGAAAAAAAGTTTTCAAAAATAGATAAAAAACAACAAAAAATAAACTAACGGTAAAAGAAAGATTTATTGGGCCCATATTGCCAGCTTGTTTCTAACAGTGGTGGAAAAGAAAACCTGAATTCTTAAGCTGAAATACTATTTAACAGAAATATTTTAGATAATGAATTACCAGATCTCAACATACCAGAGTTAAACAGTTACCTACAGACTTTTCTACAATGTGTCTCTCCCCATTACCTCTGAAATTGAAACTGCATTTGCAACGGAAAACTAAAGCATATTAGCATTTTAAATGAAGTAGGCATAGTTTCAAATGCCAAATGGTAAAGACAGATTCATGATTACTTTGCAAGCCAGAATCAGAAGTACTGACAGACAAATCTCCTGAGTTACTTAGCTCCAAGACCCTGCATAAAGAATTCATTTGGTTTCCTTTCAATGAGCTTAAGTATGAATGGCAGACTGAATCTACACTAGGAGAGAGGAGATAAGCTCCTTATCTCACACTATACACTTACCTCTTGTATTGTCCTTAGATATTAACTGATGTCAAGTTGAAAACAAACAGATATACGCATTTATAGAAGATGAATGAGCCCATGAAAACCAGAAGAATCTTTATTCAGCAGTTGATATAGCCAAAATCCCCATACCTTCTCCAGGATGGTGTCTAGACAGGTATTTTCCCTTTGATATTTGTACTGTTCAAAAAGTTTGTCTTATCACAAGTTATCACAAGTTTGTCTTACCACAAACACCATGTAACAGAGGCACAGCCATTGAGAAGACAGGCTAGAATGAAGAATCTGTAGGACAATTTTACCAAGTGATGGAAACTGTAGAAAGAGTACTCTGTTATTAGCTGATGTTTGATTGTTGAAGAAAACGTAGGGATGGATTCAAAGTAAAACTGCTTAACAGCTGGTTACATGAATATCTTCACCAAGTGAGTTCCTCTCTTGCCACACCATAAGGTGAAACAGAAGAGGCATCCCATCTCCTGCTCCCTTCAATTCTAACACCTCTAAAAAAAAAAAAAAAGGCACTGGGAGTACAATGTTCCAAGAGCAATAAACAAAATATATTTGGGAGGACTGTTCAACATAGGGTTTTGTTTAACCACATCATCAAATCCAGAGTCTACAGAAGGATTTAATTAAATATAATTCAACAGACTCAGATAATGCAATACTGTGTAATGAACAGAGTATCAGGCAGCAGTTATTTTGCAGAAGGAAGACTTACTGCTATTATTATAGCACCCAGAATTGCCAGTCATGAGTTGTCCTGGGCACTATTCCAATAGCAACATTAGTAGATGTCCCAGTCAAATTTTTAAGAGCTTCCCTTAAAATGTATGTAGGTCAGAACCCAGAGGTGACATATAAAATATCTAATGAATTTCTCTGTCTTTTTATAAATGAAAGGGAATTGCTGAAGAAGCCAATTAAAGAGAGAGAGATTGGTGTTGCACTAAAATATTTTCTTGGGGGCAAGTAATGGATTTATGTATTAATTGTATCTATGCTGCAAAGAACACTTGTCATAATTCCTAACAGAAGCTTTCAATTAGTCTTTCAGCTCAGTAAGACTTCTCTTGTTAATGGACGATGTCTCCCTCTCATTTAAGAAAATAGACTGTGTCCCAACTTTGTCTACTTTAATGTATAAAATTCTTCTTTAAACATCTCACTAAAATACTGACAGATAACATATAAGTGGTGATACGCTAGCAATCTAACAGGAGTGACTCAGTTAAGAGGGGGCCTTGACCCCAAACATCAAAACTGCGAATAGCTTTCCAAATGAGCAAAGAGAAAAAGAATGTAAGGAAGAAAATGGCAGAAATAAATTCTGAGGGTTAAGTAAAAAAGAAATAATTATTCAGAAAATTAGGCCAGAAACATCAATATTGGATCTAAGAATACTTGAGAACTCAGAAACACTTACAAGCACGCAAAGAAAGAATTAATCAGCTGTGCAAGAAGAATCCCACTGACATAAATTTATTTGTTGTGTAGTCAGAGATAGAGAGTGTAGTCAGATTCCTGTTTCTTCTTTTTTTGTTTTTTCATTTAACAGTGATATGTGGGGTTAAGGTGAACAAGATAGCCATCGACTGACAGGTTCTGCTCCCTGGCCTTGGATAAAGCTGAAATCAAATGCTGAAGATAGATTAAAAAAAGCCAAATCTAGATATATACAGTAGCCAAGGTTTTAGAGTATACTGTAAGATAGATAGCCATTTCTTTTCCAAATCCTAAGATACAAAGAAAAAATCAGATGAAGAACAATCATGGAAGATTCAAAAAAGAAGTCATTAAAATGTTTGTGTCACCATAGACAGAAATGAGAGAAAGACAGATGCAATAGAATTTAATCTACTCATAAGATCAAGAACAGATAAAGCTAATAAATGGGCACAGACACAACTAATCTGAAAGATTGTTTGAATATGACACATTCAGCTATGGCAAATTCCTCAAGCTTTTTTTTTTTTTCTCTTACGCTTTGGTAACACATAAGGAACTTCTTCACAAAGGCGTTTGCTGAGTAAAGGCTCATAGCTGGGATCCAGTTGGCACAATAAGGTGTCTAGACAAAAAGCTAGTTATCTAAGCTCTCATTAGTCAATGGAGAATTCCATATGATTAGCAGGGTGTAGAAAGCTATTCAGCTCAACCTAGAACACAAGTTTTGGGTCAGTGAATACCTAATGAGAGATGAAGATGTGAAAAGCTTCTGGTTAACATTACCTGAAAACCTGAATTGTAGTTTTTATAATAGCTAAATTAAAAATTAGGAAGTGGTTTGATTTGGGATTTTGGGTTGAGGTGATTTACAAGCTATTTGTTTCTGATCCAGAAAGGAAAAAGATCTGCTACCAAAATGTCTTGAAATTTTAATTTTTATTCAGACATAACATTTGGTCATCTGATCAAATATGGGCTTATTCTATACAGATATTTACATTTGAGCTAATCCTTTGCAGACAACGGACAGAAAGATATAATACCATTTTTGATTAATTTCATTCTAAATTACATGTTCACATCTGACCGCTGGGAACATATCTGCTTCTTGTTAGTAATAAAGGATGTCTGAGGGTATTGACTATCTTAAATCAAAATGTTTATGGTATAGAACTATGTTAGCATTAACAAAAACCCTGAGAAATCCTGAAACACTTTAAAAAATGAAAGACGGAATGGAATGGGATGTTCTGATTTGTCAAGCCATAATTTCAGGTGCAATTGCTAAATTATTTTGTTGACTTTGAGTTAAAGCTGCTAGCTTTTCAGCTACCTCATATTTTAAATATTTATTTATATTTTATTGGAAAAATTATATTTACTTGCTTAATCGCTCAGATTTTCACTGTATGTACATTACAACGTACTGAAAAGAAGGACTGGTAAGAAGCTTCCTCAACAGTGAAAAAAAAGGAAGAAAATAAGTGCTAAAGCATTTTCTTTAAGAGAAAATAAAATGAATCATAATTTTTGCAGGTTTTTTTTTTTTCCTCAATAGAGAGCACAAACGTAACATATGGTATTAACAAGAGTGATTTTTGGAAATTTTGAGACAAAATGGCCATAAATTAAATTTCAAAATTCAAATACAAAAATACCCATGAAACTTTGTAACATTAAATTGAACTTTGTACCAAATGTCACTTAAGAAAGAATACTGCCTTTTGATGAGGAGCTCTTAAAAGAATAGGTATGTTAAAATTCCTCCAAGAAAATAGGTCAAAGTTTTCCATAATTTAGTCTTCCTTCCCTGCACCTTATGTGTCACAACTCTGTTGAACTAAGTGGCGGAAAAAAGTACTTCAGAATGAAAAAAGATGCTGAAAAACTGGTGCTTTTTTTCCTAATAAATTAGGTTTGGTTTTCAAAGAAATATCATTATGTCTTAACTCACATAACTTCCTACATAGCAACACAGATAATGTACTTTTCTAGGTGTTCGATAAATCCACAGATGCCATAACAAATACAAAAGCAGTTACAACCATCTTTATAACGGTGGTGCCAACACTAGGACTTGAAAGTGCTTCTGTGGGTGTTTAATAATGCAGAATTAGAGATAGCAAAACAAAACAAAACAAAATTATTAAAATTACATTTAACCATTATTTTACAGTTATTTCCTGATGGAAAAGGGATTAGGTTAAAACCATAGAGTAGCTGTTCTCGTTTCGGCTGGGATAGAGTTAATTTTCTTCCTAGTAGCTGGTATAGTGTCATGTTGTGGATTTAGTATCAGAATAGTGTTGATAACACACTGATGTTTTCAGTTGTTGCTAAGTAGTGTTTATACTAAGTCAAGGATTTTTCAGTTTCTCATGCCCAGCCAGCGAGAAGGCTGGAAGGACAAAAGAAGTTGTGAGGGGACACAGCCAGGACAGCTGACCCAAACTGGCCAAAGGAATATTCCATACCATATGACATCATGCCCAGTACATAAACTGGGAGGATTTGGCCAGGAGGGGCAGATTGCTGCCCGGGAACTAACTGGGCATTGGTCGGCGAGTGGTGAGCAATTGCGTTGTGCATCACTTGTTTTGTATATTCTAATTCTTTTAGTATTATTATTGTAATTTTATTATTATTAATAATTATTATTATTATCATTATTATTACTTTCTCCCTTTCTATCCTATTAAACTGTCTTTATCTCAACCCACGAGTTTTACTTTTTTTCTATTCTCTCCCCCATCCCACTGGGTGGGGGGAGTGAACAAGCAGCTGCATGGTGCTCAGTTGCTGACTGGGGTTGAACCATGACAGTAACTTAGGCAGGAAGGGACCTCTAGAAGTTGTCTGGTTCAATCCTTCCCTGGAAGCAGGGCCAACACAGAGCAAGCTGTTCAAGGCCTTGTCCAGTTCAGTTTTGGAGGATGGAACTCCACAGCCTCTGCGGGCAAGCTGTTCCAGTGTAGGATTACCGTCACAATGAAAAAAATCCAGTTAGATACTATAAATTTCCAGTTTTGCAACTTGTGTCTCTTGCTTCTCATCTAGTTGCTACACACCTCTGAGAAGACTTTGGCTCCATCTATGTTGTCAGACAGCTTTACAATTCCCTCCCAAATCTGTGTCTTTTCCAGTCTGAGCAAGACCTGCTCCATCAGCATCCCATCACAGGGCAAGTGCTCCAGCCTCCAACTGTCTTGATGGCCTCTGCTGAAGTTGCTCCAATATGTCAATGTCTGTTTTGTACCGAAACAGCCCCAAACTGCAAATAACGAACTGCCATGTTAACTGTTGAGTCCCAGTGGTCCACCCTATCAATGCATCTTTATGGTCTTCCAAATAACTTTTAAACCAAATGGTCATTTACAAGTAAATGTGAAAAAATAACTTTTACAGATATTACATTTTCTGAGATTTTGGAGAAGTTCAGTTTTTTTGTTCTGTTTTGTTTGTGAAAATGGCTAGCCAGATAACAAAAAGAAACTCCAGAGTTTACACACTGGAGGAAAGGGTACAGCATATTCCTACTCGTCATCAGAAAGTACACATAGGATAATGATTTTGAGGTACATACCTGAGTTGGGTTTGCGTGGCGGGGGTTTGTGTAGTAGGGGAGGGGCTACAGGGGTGGCTCCTGTGAGAAGCTGCTAGAAGCTTCCCCGGCTCCAAGTCACACCCGCCTCTGGCCAAGGCCGAGCCCATCAGCAACGGTGGTAGCGCCTCTGGGATAGCATATTTAAGAAGGGGAAAGACTGCTAAAAAAGAGCTGCAGAGAAGAGAGGAGTGGGATGTGAAAGAAACAACCATGCAGACCCCGAGGTCAGTGAAGAAGGAGAGGGAGGAGGTGTGCCGAAGCAGAGATTCCCCTGCAGCCCGTGGTGAGACAGCAGGCTGTCCCCCTGCAGCCCATGGAGGTTAATGGTGGAGCAGAGATTCCCCTGCAGCCCTTGGAGGACCCCACGCTGGAGCAGGTGGCTGGGCCCAGAGAAGGCCGTGACTCTGTGAGAAAGTCCACGCTGGAAGAGTTCGTGGAGGACTGCAGCCTGTGGAAAGGACTCACGTTGGAGAAACTCATGGAGGGCTGACCCCTTCCCTGATGCTGGAGTGGGGGAAGACTGTGAGGAGTCTTCCCGCCAAGCAGGAAGGAGCAGCAGAAACGACGTGTGACAAACTGACCGCAACCCCCATTCCTGCCCCCCTGTGCTGCTGGAGAGGGGAGAAGGTAGAGGAACTGGGAGCAAAGCTGAGCCCAGGAAGAAGGCAGGGGTGGGGGGAAGTTTTTTTTTAAGATATGGTTCTATTTCTCATTATCCTACTCTGATGTGATTGGTAACAAATTAAATTGATTCCTTTTTTTTCCCCAAGTCGAGTCTGTTTTGCCTGTGACCATAATTGGTGAGTGATCCCTCCCTGTCCTTGTCTCGACCCACGAGCCTTTTCATTGTATTTTCTCCTCCCCATCCTGCCGGCGGGGAGGAGTGAGCAAGCGGCTGCATGGTGCTTTGTTGCTGGCTGGGCCTAAACCACAACAATACCTAAATATGTTTACAATTAAAGCTAAAATTTCTTTACAAAGGAATCTAGTAGCTTACATTGTGAGGGACCATCTGCACCACTGTATCTATTGTCCTTCTATTGCTAGGAAGTAGATAAACTCTTTCATACAACTGAAATATTCCAACTTGAAATAGTTATGTTTTCCTGCCCTGTCTTTTTGTAAAACTTTTTTATAAGGCTGCAGCCTCTGGAGAACTCACATCGGAGCAGGGTCCTAGCAGGACCTGTGACCCCATGAGGGACCCACACTGGAGCAGTCTTTTTCTGAAGGATTCTGCTCCATGGAAAGAACCCATGCTGGAGCAGTTCATGAATAACTGCAGCCCGTGGGAAGGACCACATAGAAGAAGTTCATGAAGAACTGTATCCCATGGGAGGGACCACATGATGGAGCAGGGGAACAGTGTGAGGAGGAAGGAGCAGTAGAGACAAAGCATTATGAACTGACTGCAACCCCCCTTCCCCTTCCCCCTGCGCTGCTTGGGGGGGAGGAGGCAGAAGAGTCAGGAGTGAAGTTGAGCCTGGGAAGAAGGGGGCGGGCGGAAAGGTGGTTTTAGATTTGTTCTTATTTGTCATTATCCCACTCTGTTTAATAGAATAGAATAGAATAGAATAGAATAGAATAGAATAGAATAGAATAGAATAGAATATTTCAGTTGGAAGGGACCTACAATGATCATCTAGTCCAACTGCCTGACCACTTCAGGGCTGACAAAAAGTTAAAGCATGTTATTAAGGGCATTGTCCAAATGCCTCTTAAACACAGGCTTGGGGCATTTATTTTGGCAATAAATTAGGTTAATTTCCCTAAGTCTGTTTTGCCTGTAATGGTAATTGGTAAGTGATCTCCCTGTCCTTATCTTGACCCATTGGCTTTTCATTGTGTTTTCTCCCCCAGTCCTGTTGATGGAGGAGGAGTGCTAGAGCGGCTTGATGGGCACCTGGCAGCCATCCAAGGTCAAGCCACCACACTCTTTCAGAATCTTTGTTCTCTGAAGGTAGAAGCCATCTTATAAACTTCAGTTAACTTTTTCCTTCTTTGTATCAACTTGAATATAGATAGCTATGCTCTGATACCAGAGTTCAAAACTGCAAGGAAGAGGAAGGACTCTGCAATCAGATTGAGCTGTTGACACATGGTTCTCTATGTGGGAACAAATGTAGGAATCAGTAAGCTTCCTGGAGCAATGCCCAGATTTAATATTCAGTGAGAATTTATTTGATCTTTACAAATCATATTGAAGGATCTGTAAAGTTATATACACAAATTCAAGGGTTACTTTTGAAAATGTAAACATTTATTTGGTTTAAAGCTACATTTTCTATACTGATAAACCTTTTCAGATGCAGATAATGACATCTGATGCTTAAGGGAATTTAGTGATCACTACAGGAATCAGAAATAAATTATTTTTCTTTCAAACACAGGATTGTACAAATAGATCTAGATATGAAGAAAAAATGAGTTCAGTGATTTGTTTTCTCAGGCAGTTACAATAATCACCTGGTGATTTGAAAACACAAAACTAAAAGCCCAACAACCATAAATGAATTCATTTAATGAGAAATAAACAAAACATTTGTATAAAAGTATTGTATCTAACAATGTAGCCAAGTCTGCCAATTTTGTAATTGAATCATAACACTTCATTATGGAACAATTCCCTAAATCTCACCTTTAAATATTTACATGATGGCATTAGCTACTGCTATATAGTGAAGTAATGGTAGAAAAGAACGTTCTGTCCAATAAAACAATTCAATAACAATGGGGCTGTGAGTACTAGAACTTGTTCTGGTTTTTTGTTTGTTTTTTTTTGGGGGGGGGAACAGCGTGCTTGAGAAAAGATCAGAAAGACAATTCAATAGGTGAAAGCATTTGGTAACCTGGCCTCATGAGGATGTAGGGTATCAACAAACAAGTTGCCAACTACTAATTACAGTGATATCAGTGAAAAAAATCTGATTTCAGTTAATTGGTTTAATGTGCTTTGTTTTAGCTCTATTAAGAAACACAGAGAAGGGAATAATTCTTGAACCATCTACTAGCTGGCACCCTTTTCAAAAAAACAATTTGGCAAAATTTGCTTGTAACAACTGTATTAATAGGATCAGAATCACTGGTCAGGAAAGTAGTTTGCAATGAATAATCCAGCCAGCCTTATATCTTAGTATTCTCATAGATACATACTTCCCACTGAGAATTAGTTTCATATTGCACACAGAACTGAAAGTACTAGCTACTGGTGAGACATGATCATAATGTACCAGGCAAAGGGAAAGTACAGACAAAAATACTAACTATTCCTGGCATTACTAAGAGTAATTTTCAGGCAATGAGTAGGAGTGGAATAATATAGCAAACAAGTCCAAATATTATTTTAATATTATATTTATTTGTTATTCTGTATAGTCTATATTCTGTATATTCAAGTAGCTGAAATGGATAAAACAGATATTTATTTCACTTTCTTTTGCTCATTAATGCAAGATGGACATCTTTTCCTTTTTCTTTGACCTTAAAGGTGAGAAAAAAAAGTTTTCTGTCATCCCATATGGAAAAATGAGATATCATATGTATGGTTTATGGTATTGAATGATAGCATACTAAAGGAAAAGTATTTCATGTGTATGTGCATTTGGAATTTAATGTGCATTTTTAATCTTTTGATTGGAGATACAAAGTTTGGTCTTCCGGTACATCAGCTCAACACAATAAAGGAAGAACGAAGAAAAAGGAATTTTCAGTTCTTGATACTGTGACCTAGCTTTAACAATAAACAAAAGTGTACTCCTTCCTTGAGCATTGTACAGATGAGGGCATCAACACGCATAGGGTGAGAGCTCTCTTCCACAGTCTGGAGCTGGAAATAGTTCAGATTCTCTCAGGAACTGAACTCAGGCATCTGATTTTTCCGGCTACTATTCTAATAGACATATAAGGGATTAAAAATCTAGCAAAGCCGTTATTTAAGCACTCTTTTCTCCTGGTTCTCTTTTTTCATTGCTTCTTCCATTATCTCTTTCAAAAAAAAAACCCTCTCCCAAACTGCCATCCATTGTTTCCCTCCTTCATAGCTTATTACAACTAACTTTAGTAACAAACACACATATTTATATCTGTGTTATGTCTTTATTTCAGAATTGCTTTCTGAAAACGCAGATCTTCCAAACTGAAATCTGGCCTGCTTTTCTGACATCTCTGAGTAGATGTTTTGCCATCACATCAGTTCTGACATAACTAAGCAAGAGATGCTGTTCTTTCTCTCAAGCATGCTTCTCTCCTTTTCTCCTCACTATAGGGAAGTGTAAGTACTGTCACCAAGACTCCTAAATAACTATTCAATTTGAACTTCTGTCGTGGTTTAACCCCAGTCAGCAACTAAGCACCATGCAGCCGCTTCCCCGTCCCTCCTCCTAGTGGGGTGAGGAGGAGGAAAGGAAAAAAAATGTAAAACTCATGGGTTGAGATAAGAACAGTTTAATAACTAAAGTAAAATATAATACTAACAATAGTAATAATGAAATACAAGAATAATAATAGTAATGAAAAGGAATATAACAAAAAAGGAAGGGGGGGGGGAGAAAAAAACCAGTGATGCACAATGCAATTGCTCATCACCCACTGACCAATGCCCAGTTAGTTCCTGAGCTGCGATCCATGCCTCCCGGCCAACTCCCCCCAGTTTATATACTGGGCATGACGTTCCATGGTATGGAATACCCCTTTGGCTAGTTCAGGTCAGGTGTCCCGGCTATGCTCCCTCCCAACTTCTTGCACACCTGCTTGCTGGCACAGCACGGGAAACTGAAAAGTCCTTGGCTTAAGATAAGTGCTACTTAGCAACACCTAAAACATCAGAGTGTTATCAACATCATTCTCACACTAAATCCAAAACCCAGCACTGTACCAGGTACTAAGAAGGGAGTTAACTCTGTCCCAGCCGAAACCAGGACAACTTCTATGTTGATTTTCCTATCCAGGTTATCTAGGTTTATGTAACATACTCTGATACTTGTTTCTCCATGAAAATAGGAAGAAGAAAAGCAGGCTCTACAGTACATGCATTTTGATAAAACTCTAATCTAGATGGGCATCATTTAGCATCAGCCTTTGTTACATCCTTTTTTACATCCCTTAACAAATGGAAGCTGAACCTGTTGTTATTCAATCAGACTTCTGTTGTAAATGTAGCACCTGTTTTGACAATGTCACCTTCCTCTTTGCATTCCTGACTCACCACTTTCTGTCACATCCAACAAATTGCTTCTCTTCTCTCTCAAGGTCCTTCAGCACTTATCTTCCCCTCACAAACCCACACTCTCTAAATACATTGACCTTGAAGATGTCACCTCTTGCCTCCAATCCTTTAGTGATGCCAGCCTCCATCATCCACACGTTAAATTTTCAAGAAAGGATGTTGGTGCTTTCTCTTCTGCAGCACCTGGTGCTGAACAAGGACTCACTCTAAGTTCTTTGTTATATCTCATTTCAAAATATATGTTTTTTGTGACCCTTATCCCCCCTCCACACAGAGAAGGCAACAAACCAAACCAAAACCCGAGTAGACAACAGTTAGGCAGATGGTGCACTGGGACCACTTAACACCCCCCTGAACAGGGCAGTTTGACTGTTTGACTGTTTACCTACTAGTCTCCCATCTGTCTGTTTGTATCCATCTGTCATGTCTTCTTTTCTTAGACAATAAATTCTTTGGGGCAGGGACTATCTGCTCCAAAGCAATTAGTTCATCAATTCTGATTTTTGCTATTGCTAGTAGAAGGCAGTAGGCTCTGCATTGGCAGTACAGATTCTCAGGATGTGCTGTGGCCTAAGCAGGTTTCAGCTTGCTTTAACAATTTGTTAGTGTCCGAGTGACTTTTACCTCCCCTGTTTTACCTTCAGCTCTGGGATCACCATTGTTACGCTCAAAAGCTTGTAATGTGCAAAAGTGAATGTGCCATACACATGGAGCTAAGAAATTATGGCTAGTCCTACTAATATTTTAACAGTAGGGTAGTCTGATTTACCCAATTAACACAGAAAAGCCTCAAGAATTCTACAGCTCACTTTTTTGTACAAAAACACCTGCACACCCTTGCTGGTGACCACCCTTTACCCCAGTGCAGGCTGCAGCCTGCTGTGGTCCCTGAAGCATGAGCTGCCCCCAGCAAGCTCCGGCCCAGGAGGGTGGTGAGAGGACAGCAGGGGAGGGCAGGGAGAGCCCTCAGCAGTACCAGCCTTCACCCCAAGGGACAAGTGTCCTGTCTATGGTCAGGATTTCTTCCTCCTTTCCTCTATATCTGGAGCCCCTGTGGGTTTGTTTTCATACTTTTTTAACCACAGCCCGCTTCCTTCTCTCGGGCTGCCAACAGGGTTTCCCCTGCTAAGAGCAGAAATCACATTTACTGTGCTATGCTAGTAGCCTGGTAGTGTTGGTATTAGCACTGTTAGAACTGGTGGCAGTAGTAGTAGTAGTAGTAGTGGTAGTAGCAGTAACAGTAGTAGTAGCCATCTTATTATATCCAGTAAATACTAATATCCTAACAGTGGACTTTGACGTCTATTCATGACATCCAAAGCATAGTCTGAATTCACAAAGTCCTGTAGAGTTTATAGGACCATTCAGGATGGAAAAAATACCATCAAACCCAAAACAAACAAACAAATGAACCCCAGTAATAATAACTGTTATCTTAAACCCATATTTGATAAGAATAATGTAAAAGGAAGCCGTTTGAATAAAATCAGAAGTGGTAAAAAATGTGTAGCAGTATTTCTTGAGTAGTTTTTTTTGTTCTAGAGCAATGTGCTTAAACCAGGATAAAAACACGTCTAACTTTTAAAATAATCCAGGTCCTCTTTCCTCAAATGACATAATAATAGTGCTTATACAGCATGAATATATAGAAAGTTTTTCCTTGTCTTCAGAAATCTTTTGTGTATTAAAATACTGTTATCATTATAGTTCATATTGTTAAAGTTTTGTGCCTCTTTTTTTCAACATGTTGAGCAACAATCTAGACTTGTTTGTTGCATGTTGTACTGTCCTATCTTCATGATAAAATTGTTCACACTCGGTAGTGACTGATTGAAAATAGAGTGCATAGAAAGAAGGAAATAAGACAAATCAATCAACAGAACATTCCACTTGTAAAACTCTGTCTGTAGACTACTGATCGCTTTACTCATTAAGCTTGATCTCAGATGTATTGCTGAAAGTTAACTTCCCACTCACGGCCTGTAGAATGAGACATTTATGCAAGCCTGACATCAGTTCAGCAGTCTGAAAAATTCAAGCCACTTTTAATATCTGTACTTAAGAAGGTTTGATTACTTTAGACATATATCTCAGCTGTATTCATAAAAATAGAATACATACTGGGAAGATAAAAATGTATCTGTTACATACTAAAATAAAAAACAAAAGCAAAACCCATAAAAATCTATTTTTTATCTATTTTATCCTGCTGTCACAGACAAAAAAAGCATAGCCCAGGCAATGGAAATGTAAGATAGCAATGTAATTTTTCACTTTGACATATTTCCAGAGTACAAAACCAAAACTACAAAGCTTTACTGAATTCAAGTCTTTCAAATTGCTTTAAGTGTTTTGTAATATATACCTTATTTCTTACTGCACTTCCTTGTTATTCTGTGCACTTTACTTTCAATTTCTCTGAAAAAAGTTACTTATAAAATGTTACTTTGGGGTATTTTAAAGACATACAGAAATATATTTATATATTTTAAAGGTCTTGAATTCAAAGTCTGAAAATCCTGTAGCGATATGTACGGTCATTGCAGTTTTTTATATTATGCTGTGAAGTACAGGGCTGTAAAAAGTTGCAATTTATAAAGGTATAACAAGAAAATACATATGCTTCCTGTTTATCTCTTGGTGTTCCCTAACTTAAATGGTGGCCATCTTGACTTGACATCCAAGTGTGTGTGCGTATGCATTCTGGGAGTTAGGAATGTGTAACAGCTGTTATATAAAATTATATAAAAATAAGAATGTCACTGTTCAAGAAGCAAAATTGTTATGCTGGAAAAACGATCACGTATTTAGCCAATTTGAACTGAAGATCACAGCTCTACATATACATATCTATTCTATTGCATAGCCTTTCCAACAATGTTGTTTTATGTAAATCTTGTGTGGCTAATGATAGGTCAACATAAATAAGTTAAAAGGTTTTTAGGATTTACAGATATACTGAGGGGAAAAGATCTTATGGAAATAAACACTCTACCTAGGACTGTCAGTTAGTCTATGGTACTTCCTCTGCTTGGGAATGACACACAAAAGGCTGCAGTGATTCTTATGTAAAACTCTGTAGCAGAATAGACCAAATTCCTGAATTTTTATCAGGAATCAGTATGCAACACAAGCTATGAAAACTTTCTCATTAATCTCAGAGTTTTTCTCTCCATTTTAGGTTTTTATTTCCTAAAAATAATGTTGGCATTTTTCAGACAGGATTATATTTGATACTCTTAACTCCAAGGACTTCTCATGGCTTTTAGGTTGTTTTTTTTTTTTTTTTAAACTTCATTATTCTGTGAAATGAAAGAGTTGTATTTCTGATTTTTTTGAAGAAAAAGCAGTTAAACTAAG
The DNA here is from genome assembly GCF_018139145.2 of Gymnogyps californianus. NCBI lineage: Eukaryota > Metazoa > Chordata > Aves > Accipitriformes > Cathartidae > Gymnogyps > Gymnogyps californianus. The sequence goes on from NC_059473.1 coordinate 97,029,013, forward strand.
TATATAGTATTTTGCATTTGTTGTGGACCAAGAAGACACTGGTTACCGCAGCTTAGCTGCTTTGTGATAACTTAAATAAGCCAGTATCAAATTGACTGCAAGTATAAACTGTTTGCTTCCCTAGTGCCCATCTTAATTTTTGTATCTGAACAGAACTGTGGCTGTTCAAACATCCTGTGCAGCTGAAATTGAGAAGAATACAACCTCTGTATTAAAAACTTAATTTATGAAGAATATAAAATATATGTTTAAGTAAGGGTAAAAAAAAAGATAATGTGTTTTCCATTCGTTAAGGGAATCCATTTATTCTCCTTACCAGTCCAGATGATTAGTTATCTTTTATATAATTTACTGACAATTAAAACTTGCTTAGATTTTAGAATAATATTGTGTTGATTTATATGCTCTGTGCAGAAAAAAGAATGCTGACTTTTTCATTATTGATTCATTTGCTAACTACACTAGATAAGACATTATGACATTTTCTGTAAGTTCTTATAAATATATACATAGTGCACTGCAGAATTTTTCAGCTTTATTTTACCTCAGTGGCTGATAGTCTTCAAAAGAAAATGAATGATGTGACATTCACATAAACTCATCTGCAGCTTGATTTCTAAGTATGTCATTTATCTTTACAGATGTAGTAAAATTATTAGGCATCTAAAGTATGCAACTGGAAGACCAAATAAATGCAACCATCATTTTGTACACAGAATATGAAACATAAAATTTATTTTCTTCTGCTAAAGTGAAATCCAGAAGAAAACAAAAAATCAATTGAAAATATGAAGAAACTTCAGAACTTCAAATGTATCCATCTTAGTGTCTGAGAGGAGGGAAAGCCCTCAGCTTCATGGAATAGAAAAAGAATCAAGCATCTTAAGAAATCAAGGGCTAGTTTCATTGGCATTGACTTTTTACTGGAAAACATTTCCTTAAGTCTGCTTTCCACTCACATCATTCATATCTTAAAATGATTTTTTTTTTCCCCTCATACTTAACATTTCCTATTTCAATGGAAAGCTGGGGACAAGAAGTTAGTACTAGGTTTTGAGGCATTTGTCTTAGTCATCGTCTAATGTGTATATTGTATAAACCTTACAGACCGAAAAGCTACCGCTACAGTGAATGACTGCAACCCAGGGATGGTTGATCACATTCGTGGATTTGTGTACTTTTTGGGCTATTTATGCATCTGCAGACCATGCCTCAACTAAATCGTTTTGTTCAGTGCAAGCCCTGTTTTCCGTGGCTCCCAAGTTCAGCTTGACAGGGTACCTGTCTTGTCCTCATTCTGTTTCCACCATATCTTTAGCAATTATTCTAAATTCCCACATCAAGACTTTAACACAACTAAATAAAACAGTTACTCCTGTTCTTCCAAGTACTCATTCCATAGGCTATGAGTTCTTTGTAATTTTCCCTTTTTTTTTTTTTGCTTTCTTGCCTTCCATATGTCTACAGGGAAGACAACAAAAGTTACAAATAATATTGATACATATCTTCAAAACAAAATAATTGCAAATTGATTCTGCCAAGTCTTAAGGTTCAGGGTTTTGTATTTCACTCTTTATTTCTCAGTCACGTAAGTTGTGATTTAAGAATGGTTCAACTGCTAATGTGTAAAGATTGAAGTGAGTTCAAAGGGTTTTCAAACTCCAGTTTTAAGTTTATTGGGTGAATGTATGTTGTGTACAACTCTGAAATTCTGTCTATAACATTTTGTATTCTGACTGTTCTCATCGTAATAAATAACTGGATAGATAGTTACTGAAAACCTACACAGACATGTAAGGGCAATAGGTACCTGTTTTCAGAAGGATGATCTAAAAAATTACTAACTATGTCACTGCTTTCAAGGTAACTGCCTTTAAACTGTGTGTTTGTGAACATAAATGTATTTTTTAAAACTGAATAAATTATTTCAGCTCTAAAAGTCACTCGCGGAAGAATGACCATATTAAAAAATTACTAACATTCATTACAGTAAGTGTGTGTCTTTGGCAGGTAACTGTGCTTCAGTGCCTGAACTAAACTGCTGTCAGCCACCATGTTTTTAAGATAAGCCCAAATTTTTTACTGAAGTTAGAAAACTTTGGAATACTATGACATCAACATTATTAAATAAAAAATTTTCTTGACTGAAACTGCTCAAATATATGCTATGTAATTTATATTAAAACAAATGTTTTAAGAAACTTTTTTAAGATACTTGGTCCAGATTTGTACATGATATGATACATATTAGAATTTCTGTCTAACCTGTAAAGCAGTAAAGAGTGTTGATCTATTAAGTCTTTGAATTTAAATTTTTAAGTCTTTAAAACTAAATTTTAAAAACCTTCTCTCTTTTACTAACCTTTAAGCACAATTCTTACACAAAACCTGACCTACACAATATCTTCCTCAGTAATAATTTAATTGCATGGCACTGTGAAAAGGCTGCATATGATTATGGCATCATCTCTTGTACAGAACATACTATCATACATTTATTAATATACTGTGAAGTACTATCATAAATAATTTAAGCTCTGTTTCTCCAACAAAGGAGCAGACTGCATTCAATGATACAATATTCTAATTTTTTGTCATGTGTGTTTGTTTACTTATCATTGGGATAGTTTTCCCAGACCTTAGCATAATATATTGAAAGTTCTGCTGCAGCAGTAAGGATCACAAAAGTTAGAATAGAGACACTTTTGTGCACAATCCGTTTTAAGACTCCTGTACTGTATCTATGTAGTCTTTTTAAAATCTGTGTGATTAAATATATCACTGTAAAGATATTCACTGTGAATATCTTGAAACAATAACAGGTGCTAGTTTTGAATTTTATACTTTGAAAATTCAAAACTATATTTTAAACATACTTTTGTTTCATTTTTTTTACATATCACATGAAAAAGGATCCATGTACATTAACTTTTTGAATAACTTGGAATGAAAAGACTGGATCAATTCTTTTTTTGTACAAATATATAATAAAATATACACACCAGAAAAAGAAATACAGGCTGGAGAAATGGACTGACGGGAACATCATGAAGTTCAAAAAAGGGAATTGCAAAGTCCTGCACCTGGGGAACAACCCCAGGTACCAGTACATGCTGGAGGCTGCACAGCTGGAAAGACGGAAAAGGACCTGGGGATCCTGGGGGACACCAAGTTGAACATGAGACACCAATGTGCCCTTTTGTCAAAGGCGGCTAATTGTACCCTTGCCTACATTAGGAAAAGCATTGCCAGCAGGTCGAGGGAAGTGATCCTTCCCCTCCACTCAGCACGGGTGAGGCCACACCTGAAGTACTGTGTCCAGTTCGGGGCTCCTCAGTACAAGAAAGACATGCAGGAAACAGTCCAGCGAAAGACCACGAAGATGATTAAGAGTCTGGAGCATCTCTCCTATGATGAAAGGCTGAAAGAGCTGGTACTGTTCATCTTGGAGAAGAGAAGGCTCAGGGGGGAATCTCATCAATGTGTACAAATACTTCAAGGGAGAATGCAAAGAAGACAGAGCCAGGCTCTTTCAGTGGTGCCCAGTGACAGGACAAGAGGCAATGGGCACACACTGAAACATAGAAGGTTACGTCTGAACATCAGGAAACTCTTTTTCACTGGGAGGGTAGCCGAGAACTGGCACAGGTTGCCCAGGGAGGTTGTGGAGTCTCCATCCTTGGACATATTCAAGAGCCATCTGGACATGGTCCTGTGTAACCTACTCTAGGTGACCCTGCCTGAGCAGGGGGGTTGAACCAGATGACATCCAGAGGCCCCTTCCAACCTCAACCATTTTGTGATTCTGTGATTCTGAGATTCTGAAAATACGTATAAAATGCTATATAGTCAGGAACTTTATGAGGCACTACTAAGTGACGGGTAACAGCATTTTACTAATCTTTAGAACTTAACCTTCTAAATGATCTCTTGTTTTATTTATTGTTTGGACAAATATTATCTAGTTATTCTACGCACACACATGCCTTGCAGAGAGCCCATATAGAGTTTTCCAGAACTTCTAAACTGCAATTTGTCTGAACTGGACTGTAACTTGGTTTTCAATTTGTTTTTTTCAACCAACTAAGGCTCAGTATCTTTATGCTCTTGACTTCTTGTGAAGAGCTGCCTTCTGTTTTCTGATGTCACAATATTAGTCAGCAGGAGGGAATTATTTTAGGTAAAGGGAGAAATATTTGCTTCTTAGGAGACTTTTTCAAAGAAGAAATCAATCCTCTAAAACTGTACAAAAGTACAAGTGTTCCTTCTTGTTTTTTAAAGTCCACGTAAAATCATTAGATTTTGATTTTGGGTATGCCACTTTGAAATTTGTTCTTGCATTCCCTTTAGTCCTTAGCTAGACTGTTAATGAAGATGTGGCATTCTTACCTTATGATGTATACAGGTTAGCATTCATCTATTTCCTTATACTGCTACTCACATTTAATAATAAAACAGCTTATCAATTTGCATTTCTGACAGTGTTTCAATGTTGAAAATGCAAACGCTTTGCCAAAGAATTAATTCCATTAGTATTTTTCTGGTTTTTCTAGCTTAAAAAAAAAAAAAAAAAAAAAAAATTCCTCACAGGTCATGAATACACACATGTAAAACGCACATAAAATATTTCTTTATAAGAAAAAATATGGGTTTGGTGGATATTTTCTAAATTTGAAAGACAAAAATCCTTTTTTTTTTAGCTTGCTTGCTAGCTTGCTTGGTAACCTTTATTTCTGCTGTTCAGCTAGCTGACTTACTCTCCCGTATACAGTACTGCTCTGATCAAAATTGCCTCCAAGAATTTGAAGTACTTCAACTTACTTGAGAGAAAAAAGATTTTTTTGAACAAAAAATACTAAAGAAATGGTTCACTGTGGACTTGCACAATGGATCCACCTGTCAAATTTTGACACTTTCCAAAGTAATAAAAAAAAAAGACTAAGTACTTCAACCACACATTGTTCTGTCTGAAGAAAGCTCAATAGCTCAGATTCACCTGTTTCTTTCTGGATATCACAGCCTGTGTGTCTATTTTGTGAGTGAAGCAAGACATCTTTATTGTAAAATCTTGCTTTAGCTTTTCTGTGTGTTATGCTGATAACAGTAAAAATATAATGTATATAAAAAGTATGATTTTACGGCGTGTTCCACATTCATCTCAGCAAAGGTAACATCACACCCAAGGACTTCTGAGAATCCAGGGCAGGCTGGAAAGTGTTCTGAAGCCCACTGTACTCCAATGAAGTTTTCAGTCTACAGCCATGTCAACAGTTGTGTTAGCAGTGCTGAAATGTAGGACTTGAGTCATCTACCAACAATAAATCAAATTTTTTTTTTTTTAATTACTTGACACTTTAGCATGGTCTAAACATTGCTGGAGAAATGCTGTAAAGCTCAAATCTTAGTATTGCTGTTGTAGGGTGCCTGCAGATGGCAAATTGTATGTGTTCTAGCAAAGACACTAGACCTTCTTTGGCCTCATTGCAAATGTAGGTGGGATACGATAAAAAGGTAATCAAGCTTGTCATAGTGTGCCCAGCATGTCCATAGTTGGTCTTATGCACCATTATGATCCTGTTAAATGATGTCATAATCTCAAGAAGCATAAACTTGATCTACATATTCCAGAGGAGAGGGAATCTGGAAACAAGCAAAGAGCTGAGCCTGTGTTCAACATATAGTGTACACTTAGCTTCCCTTTTTCCACCTTAGTCTGTTAATACACTAAGGAACAAACAATATAACAAAGGTGGGCACAAAAATATACAATTTTTTCCATCACTTTACTGTATGAAAGAGCTATTCCCTATACTGTAAGGACTTTGTTGATAATATTTTATAACTTCTCTAATCTTGTTCCTTCTCTGAATAGATTAGATATTGAAGACTAGTTGCACAAAAATCAGCTTTTGCTTAACTGTAGAAATAGCAGTCCCATCACTTCCAAAATGACAGAATTTTGTAAGAATAAATATATTTTTATTACTTTGATGATGATAAATGATTCTTACCACTGCCAAGTTACAGATAACAAAGGGACAGTATCATCAGATGTTAACACTTCATGTAAAATATGGAAGCACTTCTAGCTTATCAAGCTAAAAATAAGCTGAAATTACTCATATAATGTATGTGAATAAAATTACTCCTAATCAAAATGAACTGCCCACATAAAAAGCTCAAATCAACAATACAAAAAATGGAACTAAAAATAAAGATGACAGCTATCCTGTTTCTCTATAGAGCATAGATATTTAGTACAGTAAACAGCTAAATATGAACATGCCTTCAAAAGGACGCAGTTTGGATCTAACTTTCCTCTCCAGTCAATCTGAATTTTATCACTGGGAATTTGGAGGCAATTATGCTGCACTCAGCAAAACCTTTTATCTGAAAATCTTCCATTTTCTCATATTCTAAATAAATGTTTCATGTTAGTAATGCTTAAACATCTAATTTTGTATTGTGAAATGTGTCTTTTGCTTTTTTACTTTTAGTGTTATGATTATTAATACTAATATTGAAAGTAATGCTTAAATTGTGAAACAAGACCCAGAATATTTGGAGTCGGCCAATTTTTTTTCAGGAGCAAAGTTCCTTATCTTATTCTTGTATTTTGAATTTTGTCAAGTAAGGTGTGAGGTATTCTGTTTCTGTTCAACATAAACCAATCCCCTCTCCCTAAATTTTAGTTTTACTCATTAAAATAAAGTATTCTTTCTTCAGATCTAATATAAAATTCTTGAATCTTGCATTCAATTAAACCAATAGCAAAAGTTATACTAACTGTAATGGGCCAAGCATTACACCAGAAGTTCTATGCAGATACTGCATGATATGGTGTATGGATATAATACCTTTCATCAGTGTACAAGTTTATTTTCTATAAATAAATATGTATTTATATATATACACATACAATATATATATTTTATCTACATACATATATTTTAATATGTGCACGTTATGTACACACGCATGATGCACAAATAAGAAGTTTCTCAAAATAAAACTAGACAAATAGGAAAACTTTGCACATTTTAAGGACTCATATATTAGGAAGAGGGAAAAAAAAGAGACAAAGAACTATATCCCTAATCCAGATCAAAGATTAAAATCAAACAGAGAAGGAAAAAAAAAAAGAAAAAAAAAAATCTACTCTCTTCTCAGAAGCTGGGATTTCCAAAACAGGGTTACTCCTGAGCAAACCAAAATGAACTACTGGTTTGACAAGGACCATCCTGGAAGACTCTAGCGAGTGCCTCTTTAGTCTCAGGGAGGGAGAGTGTGACTGAGCAGGACCCCCAAGGCAGTCGGCGGCAGGACTGGCACACAGGCTCGCTGCCTCTTTGCCAAGCCAGCGGCCTGACTGCCAGCACAGGGCTTCCCTCCAGCTTCCTTTGCTCAAAGTGGGTTGTGATTGTGTGGCTCCCTGCCTTGGAGGCTTATGTTCACTTTGCTTTTTCCCTGCAAGCAGAGAGTGAAAGTGACAAGACCATTCCAGGAGGGCAGCCAAGAAGATGTCAGTGTATTTTTCCTAGCTGGGCATAAAAGTGATGGTAACAATGATGATGATTTTTGTATCTCTGAAATTTTCCCATGGACATTTCTTTCATAAAAAGGCATTTTCTGTTTTAGAAAACACGTCAGTGGAAAAATTCTTAAGATTAAATTAAATACTTCAGGTTCTGAAGTAGAAAGACAGTCTTGTTCCCTACATGGATTAAATATTAAAGAAATTACTGCAAGTCCTTTGTGTTTTGAAGAACTCAGATCTCACCCTGATGTTTTTTTTTTTTTTTTAAAGGGGAAATAATTGCCATATTTGCAGTCCTCATTATAGCAGGGAACTAAATTGCATGATTGAGAGATACTTATAATATAAATATGAATCGTTATCACAGACATCTTAGAATGCAATTTCATAATGTGGCCAGCACCCCAGTCTTTCCTGAAAATAGGCTTCTATGTTAGCCAAGACATCTCACAGAAGGGGGATCATTGCTTTGCAGCTTTAGCCCTTTGGTCCACTTTGAGTTCTGTAGACAGAAGCTATTCCCTGAGAAAGAAAGCACAACTGGCCTGCTTGTTTTTCAGACTTACACAAAGCCAATGTGAAAATAGGTGGAAAATAAACCTTTGTGCTTGTCAGGAGACAAAAGTATCTGAACAACATACCAGTTAGTTCCCTTTGAATGGTGATTTGTCATCTTCTTTTCCTTTGCCATTTAACCAAGTTCAGAAACTAGCTTCTCTTATGCGTCTTTGAACTTAAATTGGTGGTAATTTATCACAATTTTTTTTATTGTATAGGTATATTTGAAGCACACCTCAGCTAGCTGTCTCAAGGCCATTTCAAGCAACATGTTCTATACTGGGTAATTCAGGAAGAATTACATATAGTTTCAGTATTCTTCAATATTAGTTTTATTTGCCTTAACCATTACTCCTTGTTAATTTTTAATTTTCTCCTGCCAGTTACCAGTGTGCTGAAACCAGAAATGACAACTGCAGGACTATGCAATTTGTCTTCGTTCTGTGTGTTCTACAGATACTCAGTGCATTTAACCATCCTGTTACGTACTAGGCATTAACTTATTTGACAGTGTTTATTTATGCATTTGTAAGATATTTCCTTGTCTCTCTGTTCTGCTTTCTGATTAGTGTTAATACAATATTTTGTAGAAATACATTTTGATTGACTTGCACTCTTTCATTTTCAAAGACAGATGTTTTGCTTTTGAAGACCTTTTGTTCAGTGTCTGTTTTAATGGACTTTCCTATATCCTTTCCTATTTATGTGTATTTTGCAATGGAATGCCCCTTTGCTAACATACACAGTGATATTCACTCTAAACTTTATATTTTAATCACAGTTCCATTTATTAATATACATTCCAGGACATAAAATTTGTTGTGGTATACATACCAGTTAATGATGTTTAGAATAATCACTTGCTCATTTTCATAAAGCTTCCAGTTTCCCTTATTAGCTCAGATCTACTTTATCTTCTGGAGAGAATGGCACCAGTATATTCACATGCATAAGCTTACCATCGCTGAAATATTACAAAATAATGCAGGAATAACGGCTATGGATTCCATTTTGGCAGGCAATGAGATGAGACAGGTATCACAGTGGCCCATCAAAGGTGAGAAGTAGCTTTACAGAAATCAACGTTTTTGCCCCCTTTAAAAAAAGATAATAAAATTAAGGTAAGAACAGTTGCATTGAAATGTTTCAATTCATTGTTTCAGGCTAGAACATTTTCAGGGGGGAAAAAAGTCACAAAATACTCAAGGGGCATAGAAAGGCTAAAGTCTAATCTCCGCTTTGAATCAGATAGAAGAGATATTGGAATATGGCTCCTCTTCTTACAAATCACCCATAATCACCATACTGTAGAATTAGTCTTCCATTTAGCTGTTTATATAGAAAGGAAGATATGCAAGAGGAGAATTTGACATTTTAAAAGAGGCTGATGGTATAATTTGGTGAGCAAGAAGCTTGCCTGGTATGTGGGATGGAGTCTGTGGGAGCCTAATATGTCATAAACAAGCAGATCAGTTACTCCCACACCCAAGTTAAATGTTCTAGCCAGTGGGTTATTGTCTGGGCATTGGGTAGGCTGAGATAGTATCTATCACAGCTTTCTCACAAATATATTCTCCAAAAGTGTCATTTTGATTCTACATCAGAACAATAATAAAATATTCTGAAACTGCACACTTTCTCTTTTCTTTTATGAAACTGAAAAATCGTTTTCTGGTCAGCACTAGAAAATAATAAAATTCTCAGATCCCTTACTCAGTTTGTCAATCATGGAACAGAGTGAAAAATGACTTAGGTTACTAACGTTTATTTCAGGGAAAACCACCAAGAAGTACAAGTAGAAATAAAAAAAAACTGTTCTCCTGCCTGTGTTTCCATCTGCAGGCAAAGAAAAAAAATCTTAATTGAGTGGGTATTCATTTATAATAAAGTATATATATTTTTTTTTAAAAAGTATATATAGATAAGAACAAGCCACAAACAGATATTTCTATAACCTGGTAAGGTCTGGAAACTCCTTGAAATCAGTACAGAATTCACTGTTTGAAGTTTATTCCACATGGGAGGTATTTAGATACAGTAACAATGGGTGTCATTAAAACCTCTAACTGTCCCTACCTAAATCAAATGATTGATTTAGTTTAACGCTAGTGATAATCATATCACCATCTGTGAGTTTTGACCATTGAAATTAAACAGTATCATACTTTAATCAGAAATAATTCTGTCTATATTAACAAATAGTATGGCACAATATTCATAGGGTGAAACAGTTATTTCAGAGAACCCGGCATCCACATGATATTTGTGGGCATTTTTACTTCAGATTAGCTGTAGTCTGTTCTTGTGGACTGAATGGCCATAAGCACCTGAAGCATGTTAGACATTGTCATTCAAGGCATCTTCCAGTCTAACTTCATTCAAAAAGGAAAGCAGTTTACACACTCAGCAAGAGCAGCTCTGTGAACCAAAACACAGCCTGTGAGGACTACTGGGAGATTAACTCCAGAAGTGCAGCTGTCCTTGGTAAAGGACAAATATAGATGCACTCAAGATAAGTAAAGATGATATGACTTAGGACCTAAGTTAAAGGTTTCCTCACACTTGGTGAAATCCTGTCTTTAGTGAAGCTAAAAGGCAAATTTGTTACTTACATGAGTAGACTCAAGATTTTCTCCTCAGTTTCAGGAATCCTTGAACTCCTGAGAGAAGGAAAATCCACCAGTATATCTGGTGAGGGGATAGCAAAAATATAGCAAAAATGATGCCATACAGAAATGAGATATTTCTCCCCACTTCCCTCAGTTGGAGGAGGACATGGATTTAAAAAAAAAAATAAAAATACTATGAACAGTCTGCTTTTGAAGCGAATCTCTCCATCATTCCCATTTACCATGCACCAGTTCACATTGCAGAGCAGTTCCAGAGCTTGAAAAGAGGAATCTTCTCAGATGAAATTATAAGGAAAGTGTCTTGAGACTGAACTGACTGAAGAATTACAGTGATCAGTACTTAGTTATTACGTATTTGATCATCAGAAGATGCAAACTGGTAAACTGATAAAGATCTACCTCTACCCAGAGCTGAAGAAAAAGAAGTTAAAGGAAAGTAAGGCACCAAGACCACCCTATAATCTGTAACTTTGAAAATGAATGACTAATAGAGACAATCATTAGTTAAAAGGAAAAAAAACCCCAGTATTTGATGGGTATTTTTCAACTGCCTCTAAAATTTTTGTATAACAAAAAAAATGTATTAATGAATAACAGTGAAAAAACTGATGAAAATGTTCATCTATTCAAGAAAAAAACTGCTCAGCTATTCAAAAACTCTTATTACACCTGTCATGTTCTTTTGTGATGCCAGTCGTAAGTGGACATTCATCTGTATCACCCGAAAGACATCTTGTTTTGCTTTCTCATTCCACACATCTATTTGGCATGCGTGATAAGTTTACTTCTCTCTCCTTATTCAAATACATCCTGAAGACATATTTTGTCTTTGAGTCTTTAAAAAAAACTCAAAAAATTTCAAGTTCTCCAGCATGCTAAACATGTGAATATAAGAACACTTGCATTATATGCTCTTTCTAATGTACTCATAAGCTTTTGGTTATTGCAGAATCTGAGGATATTGTACAAAACTGGAATATATTGATCTTTAAAATACCTTTGCTAGGTAGGTATTATGTCCATTATGCAGAAAGTCACTGGTACAATCTTGGATAGGATGCCTATGATATGATGAAGCATGGAACATACGCCAAATCAGCAAAAATGTAGGTAGCACCATAATTGTTTACTTTCTGTGTGCTCCAGTGAGATCCAATAATTCCTGAAAACTTACCTTTCTTTGACAGATTTAGACCCTTTTACTGGTAGATGTAGATAGATAGATAATTAAATAGGGTAATATAGATTCTTTCAGGTATGCTACATATTCTGAAGTCTAGTCATAACATGTGACACTATACCTACACTGGCCTGGATGTTTGCAGCCTTAGTTTGTATTTGCTTGGAAAATGTAAATGTGGGTTTGTGATAGATTCATTTATTCCAGTTTCCTTCTTATGGAAATAATCTGTCTAAACAGTAGCTCTGAGGTGGAATGGAGTTTGTCAGTATTCATAGTAATAGAAGAAGCAGCAGCAAAATTCACTGCTAGTATAGTCTTGATAAAGGAACAAGCGAACAAACAAACCAAGTCCAGTGGCAAATTGTCATTAAAAAATTAAATTATTTTTGGTGTAATCTCTGTTTTACAAACCTGTCATTCATATCACGTGGCATAAAGCCAAAAAGTCAGCAAGCTGGCAGCTCTTCTTTACCTCTTTCCAGTAAATGTATGCTGGGCCATTTGAACCATCTGCTGCGTAGTGTTTTCTAATGGGAAGAACAGTGGACAGTTGTCGACATCTGTGTTGTAACGTCATTTAGGGGCACACCAACTATCAGGGGGAGGGAAGCAACAGCAGCAGCAGGAACAAATACACGGGTTGGCAGGAGATGGGAACTGAATGTGATGAGAAAGAGCAAGCATAAATGGCATTTGTTTTACATTCAGCAGTTCTACAAAACAGTGAACTGAAATGTGAATGTCTAAAACTGTCTGACATCTTAGATTTCTAGTCAACCAGCTTTCAATTACTTATGGAGCTTTCTGGAAGTAACCAAGCCAAACCAAACCAAACCAAATAAAACCTCACCAAACCATATAGTTCTGTTTCATCTTCAAATTAATAAAATGAATGAAAGATTTTGCTTTATGCACATTACAATTCCACTGATTCAGAGGTTATGCAGAATGAGATGCATAGGTATGCTTAAGTATTAGATGGCTAATGAAGCAGTCTGCCATTTCCTACATAGACAATAGTGAAAAAGGAATGCTTATGAGGCACCCAAAGAGATGTGCAGCTATTTACATAGCCTTATTGGCTACGTGAACGGATTTCTTGTATCTTAAAACATCAGTGAGAAAGAGATTAGTAAATACTAAGGAGGAAAGATTTGCATGTCCTGACTAGTGAAAACAAGTGAAAGAATATTAAAAGAGGTGGAAAATTGGAGAAAAGATAAAAAAAAGAAAAAAAAATTGAGTCAGAGGTTGTTACTGTTCTTTCTAAAGTGTTCGCTTGGCTGGTATGTAATGAAAGATCCAGTGAAATATACATTCCCCACTGAAAAAAAGGCCAAGTAACCACTAAAGAGGCTAGAGTTACACTTCATTGAAACAGAGAATATTTTACTAGCTAGATGATTCCCAGTTAACAAAAATGCATTTATCTATCTGTGAAGAAAAATAGCCTTTATTCTGATTATTTCTAAATTATATTTAATTTAGGAACTTGATAGAAGGAGTTTCAGGACAAATATTAAACAGTTCTGGACCCCTTCAATGACCAAAGTAAAGGTTAGATATAAAAGCTAGTACCAGCAGCTAAATAGAAGGAAAACAGTAAATGAGGTGAATGAGAGAGAGAGATTTCTGAAATAATCTTTTCTAAGCAAATTAAGCCCAGTTTTTACTGTATTTTTTACTTATGTCTTTTTTTAAACACTTGTGACAAAGTCACCTGTTTTGGATAGTATAAAAAAGACTTGCATTTATGTTTTCATCTTAACATGTCTTGAGTATATTAAGAAATTGTGCTACTATATGGCTCTCCTTAATGAGGTGTTTGACAACTCTGCAAACTGGACATATTACCAAATGGCCAAGCTCCTGAACACATCCTACATCCTCAAAAAGTAACAGAATGGTTTCTCTTTTAAATTAGACAGGCCAAGAGTAACTAGTACCAGAAGAGATAATGGGAAGTTGGATGAAGGTCCATTAGTCTAGTAAAAAACATTTTGTTAGGACTCAATATATGTGGCTGGAAATCCATTAGCTTCTTAATGATATTGAATTTGTTGTTTTGTTTTTTTTTTTTCAGAAAGGAGTTGTTCTGTTGCTATGAACATAAGGGTGACAATTCTGGCTCTATATCCAGTCTTGAAGGAAGTTGAAAACTGAATCTGCATCTCATAACTCGGTCTATGTCAACATCTTGGACCATACTATAAGTAAATATCCTTTCCAGTTAGCCCACATGAGACTTTCAGTAGTTCATTATTGGTGAAAAACAGAAAAGTTTAATTTGTACAGATGTTATAAAGCCTGAAAGAAACCTTCAATATCCTGTCTGCCTCTTCAAAAAATTCATATGGTATTCATTACAACTGACTCATTTTTCTGTTAGAAAATGGTGATGGAGAAAGAAACAGCCCACATGGATTTGTCAAGAGCAACTTACCTCAAGAGAATTTAGAGCGTTTTTTTTTCTTTCTTTCTTTTTTTTTTTTTTTAACAGACCTACTTTCTTACTTTATGAGAACAAGTGGATAATTTGAATTTAGCCTGTCATTGCATTAGTAATGATTTTGGTGCAGCCCTGTATGTCATTAGAAAACTAAAGAATAAAATCTGAATAAACTGATCAATGTGGGCATTACTGGTTAAAAAATATATATTTAAAGGATATATATCAATGACTTGATGTCAGTATTCAACTCCTGTAATTGATGTTCCTTGGGATTTTGTCCTTGTTCAGTATTTTCTTTAATAACTGAGGTGGCTCATTAGGGAGTAGTTAAAAAAATCTGTGGAAGTCTCTAGAAAGTGAGGGGGCTCTTTGGGAAACAGAGTGAAAATTCAACATGATTTTAATAACTTGGAGAAGTGATATGAAATTATCAAACTTATATTCAATAAAACCAAAGGCAAAGTATTTGGAGGAGAAATCAAAAACAAAGAGTAAGTGTGTAGGCAGCACTTGTGGAAAAGGATCAGGATTTCTAATAGAGTTTAACACCTGATACAGATTATCAAAAGTTAACTTCAGTTTGAGAGGAATGAAAATGAACATAATTTATCATAAATTTGAAGTAGCTATTGCACTGCACTGGAACAGGAAAACCTCCAAGAATACAAATAAGTATTGTGAGGCCTCCAAATGAATACTTTAGCAGATTACTTAAAGAAACTTTGAGGCAAATTAGAGAACACAGAGAGGAAAGCAACAAAATCTATCAGTTTGCTTATCAAATTCATAAGAGAAGTTGAAGATAAGGCTCAGAGGAAACCCAGTGATCTCCTAGTTCAAAAGATATGTTGTTATAAAAAAAGCAGTGAGCTGAGTTTTTTTATGCCTATGCTAATGAAAATTCCTAAAAGTTTTGCAGCACACTGGAGGTTACAAAAGCACTTGGCTTAATCAGCTAGAGGCACTGTTATTCATACAGTATTGAAGTGCACCAAGAACCATGTGGCCAAATAAGGTAGCATTTTAATATCAGGATAAAGTAGAAGCAATGTTGAAAATCACAGTAAGTATAAGGAATGAAAACTGAATTAAAGTAAATAGGGGGAATGAAAACAGCTGTCTGGGATGAATGTGGTAAAGACCTTGACTGAAGAAATTAGCTTTTTGTAGCAACTAAGGCCTTACAAAGACTGACTGAGGGATGGAGGAAGAAAAAGAAAAACAATGGAAAAGTGGTTCCTAGCCTTATCATCAAGAAGCAACACCAGGAATGAGAAACAATAAGAAAACGTAGACTCTCTGTGAAGACATGCCAGGTATGTTCAAATCCAACTTAAACATACTTCTGCTTATTTGTAGTAGACATCAAGTTATTGATAAAGAAATCACACATTAGGCAACATTGAGTGTCACTATATTCATGTTTTGAAGTGGAATAGTTGTTCATCCCTTCTGCAGGAATTTAATTGCTCACCTCGTCTGAGAACCTTCCAGTCCAGCTGGTGAGTAAGGGTGTTCACTCAATGAACTGGTGGGCAGCAGCAGCCCTCAATTGATGCAAAACACTTGTTTAGGTGTAGAACAAGAAAAAATTGCCTAATTTTCAACAACTGAAACATATATAATCAAATATAATGAGGAAAAAAACCTTTTCTGATAAATTGAAAAAGTTATATTCTACTTAGGAGAAAAGTTTTTATCTTCTCACTGGTGGTTTTTACAACACAGTTAATGAGCGTCTGGAAAGGCTGATACAGTATAAATATTCTGTGGAGCATAGAGATGGACTGATGTACAGCCTTATAACTCTGAATTTTGTAAATTATGAAGAATATTATTTATTAACAAAAATACAACAATAGCACAATCCTAAATGTTGGATTCACATAAATGCTTTGTATTTTTACAAGGTTGTGTTGGTGTGTTAGTTTTTTGTGATTGATTAAAGCTTTTCATTAAATATAGCCTGAGAGTCTGTTCAACAGAATACAGGTCAGGCCATCTGTGCTATGCAGACCTCAAGGAAAGGACCCTGCTTTGTGGGAAACTGTCCTATCTATGAGAAATGTCAATCTTTGGGGGTCGGCAGGGAGGAAGCATTCCTATAATCCCCTTTTATAGACTAAAATGCCTATTTTTTGCTTTCCCTGGGAAGTTTATGAAATATGACCCTTTAGCTGACAAAATTTGCTCTATTTCTAGGCTTGGTCATTTTACTGAATGGCCAGTAATGAAAGTGTTAAGGGAAAGAGTTAGAAAATTATCCAGTCTATGTTGGGATTCAGTTTGCCTGGCTTAGATTCTTAACAGTGAATTGTCGAATTCTGAACTAATCACTGCCTGCTCCCATTTTATTCAGTGGAGAAAGGTAGACGCATCCAGGAGAGATTCTTCTTGGCTCAAGATGACTGTCTAAACTTAGTGAGATGAATTGCCCTTTGCAGGTGTCTATTTATCTTCACTAAGCTACAAAAAGAGCCTAGGATGATTATCTTAGCCTAAGGTAACTAATTGTTTCATGTCTAAACTTAGGTAAGATAAATCCTACCTGTAATGCCTTTTTTATTTGGTTGCTTTACAGTTTGGTGTAAACATTTTCATACAAATGAACAAAAGAAGAAACATTGTAAGCTGTGGCACAATACAAATTCTGCTGAAAGCACTAAGAATCTTACAGCTGCTGTCTGTGAGATTTGGATCAGACAAATAATTTCCTCCTGTGACAGAGTCTCTGGAGAGTTGTCATTAATCTAATTATATGTGGAGGTTGTAGGGTCTAGACATTTCCCTCCTCAAATCCATCTTTTCCTTTATGTACATGCCAAGTATAGACTCCAGAGATGAGATTCAACCATCCAGGTTTATCATCTGGCTTAAAATCATGTGGACTAAGCTAGTCATCCAGGCTTATTTAGTATCAATGGAGAGAGATGCTCATGTCCAGAAGGCAGCCCCTCTTAGATAAGAACCTTAGCGGTAGTTTGCCTTCTGGAGGTGCCTGCCTTATTACACAACAGAAGCACGGGCAAACAATTTACATTGTTTTCCATAGCTTCACAGATGCTAACAGATAAATAGAAGAGGCAGAATGGTTCATTCTCAATGCTACAATATGAAATATTATTTTATGGTGTAAACTTAAATTGAACTGATTGTGGGTGAACTTTAAAAAAAAATTCTAATACTTGTAAAATATCATTTTCTCCCAAGAAAATAATAAATGAATTTTTCTGGAATTTTGACTATCTGATTAATTTAGGACTTTTTTTTTTCCGTTACTAAATAATTTGTGAGCCAGTTCTGAGTTCTGTAAACACGTTAATCATTGAGCAATATGGCAAAACAAATATGCAAATTGCCAACTATGGAATTGTTCTGAAATACCTCAGTTCAGCTACTTCGTAGTCAGACTACATTGAGGTGATTATTCACCTAACTTTCATAGCATTTTAATGTCTCTTGTCTTAGTAGTTGATATGAATAAAGGAAGAAGTAGAGTGACAATATTCTTAACTGAACACTTTCATTGCACCAGCTGAGTGGCTGCTTGGCTTTTCAACTAATTGTGAAAATTCTTCTTGTTCTAGTCCATCAACAACAGTAACAAACCCGTCTTAGAACTAAATTCAGTCAAAGCTTTATTTGCAAAAAGCCAAAGTAACCCTGGTCAAAAATGAGTAGGTTTATTCTAGTTTCATAACGAACTCAGGCACTTATTCTATTGATGGAAGCATGTGTAGAATGAGATGTTGCTCTGACGAGTGATTACTTAGCAAAGATCACTTAATAGAAATTCTCACACACTGCTGTTGCTCACACTTTGGATGTAAGTAATGCTGTCTTGACAGAAGTAGATATATCCCATTTTATATTGCAAAGGTAAAGTAGTATTTTCTCTTGTCCTTGACAGCAGTTTTATGTGAAGGTAGGACTTTCACAGTGTGTACTTGATCTCATAGATTCTACCCTTACAAACTGGTTAGAATTGGTCCCCCGGACTTGACTGCTTCCAGTACTGAAGAAGTCTATCAAGCTATTCTTGGCTGCAGTTTGTCAAAGCTCGCTCTTTTCTTATCTCACCAGCCCTTCCATTTGGTTCTTTTTAACCTGTTTTCCTACGAGTGCTGTATAATCACAGTCTGGTGTGTGTTTGCCTAGTTAGTTGTCTGACTGTCTGCACCTCAAATAACTGCTGCACAACTAGGCAATCTCAATCAAATTCTCAGTCAAATTTGGCAAACTCCTAGTCTTCAAAAGGTTATTAAGTTTCTGTAGTTTTTGTGAAAGATGACAGCCAAATAAAGGATATAGTCCCAGCTGAGCTGTTCTTGAGAGAAAAGCTGCAGTATAAACACAACCTTTATTCGATGTCATATAATCCACACAGAAAAGAAATCGTGAATACTTCAGCTAAAGGGAAAGCTTTAGACTGGACTCCTGTTAGACACAGGGATAAGGATCAAATCCATGGCAACCAGGATTCATTAGCTGGGCACTCACAAAATTACCTCTTCTTTTCTCCTCCTGGATTTCTCCTCGTGCCCTTGGGTTTGGGGTTTTTTTTTGTATGTGTGTTGGCTTTGTTTGGCTTTTTTTTTTTCTTTTTTCTTTTCTAGCACAGTTTAAAAGGGTGCCTAGCAGTTATCAGCATGAAGGCTTCATTCTCCTCAAAATAAATGGGAATTTTGTCCAGATATAAAATACAGTATTATTACTAAGCCTTTTTTTAGCTCAAATGAGCCATTTTTCCCATTAATTACTTTATACTTATATAGCATATATACATGATGGATCCTACTATCTTACTATATGCTATGCTGTGATCTCTCATTTCTAGGTCAAAAGGATGGAATATTAAATGAAGAATTAGTAAGAACTGCAGAGTCAGTAACCAGTATGTCCATTACCTTTCCTTCACTAACCAGATTTCCTGGGGGAGAGAGGGGAAGCAAAACTGCTTTTTCTGTCAAAATTCACATTTTACCATAGGAAACAGATAATTTTGAGAAACATTGTGATTTCTTAATTAGGAGAATTGAAGGAAAAATGGGCTTCAATTCAAATTTTCAAAGAAACAAACTTTCTGTTTTAAAATACTGTTTTAAATAACATCCACTTTGAAATTAAATACCACTTCTAAAATTAATTTTGAAACTAAAAATATCATTGTGACATAAAAATGTGATTTTGGGAGAAATTTCAAAATATTTTATTTCAACACTTGCAATAAAAGCTATTCCTCCTTGGTAAATTTCCATGTTTAATGCAATGGAAACTCATTTTGAATTACTGCAACTTTGTGTATAATATATTTTTTAATAATTCAAATGCTACTAGAAAATGACCTAATTTTTGGAGAAAATCACCTAATCATGAAATAGAAATGAGTTCTTAAAAGATCTTGTAGTCTACCTCCTTGCCCCATAGCAGGATAGCTGAATGTAGATCATCCCTGAAGGTGATTTTTAAAGCTGTTTTTCGTAAACCTGTAATAAGAAGAATTTAAATAGTTAAAATATTCAAAGTGAGATATTAAAGGAGAAGTTGGCAGCTGTAGAATAGTATTTTAAGTCTAAGAACACATAAAGATAAAAACAATAGGACACACTTCAGGCTTGGAAAGTTAATTAATCTGGGTTTTAAAGGGACTACATAGTGGACTAATTCCCAGAGAATGTAGCAAAAGAGTCCTCCTAACATATTACAAAGGTAATTGTGTTGTTGAGATTAAAAATCTTCCATGGAGAAACATCATATCTGTTCTGCAGCCCAATCCTCTTCATCCCATGGATGTAGCAGTACTGAAGTAGCTCCTGGGCTGATTACTCACCCTTTGTTGGTATACATTATTTAGAGCGATGTATACAGAAATATTACATTTGATGTTATATTGAAGTGTACTGTTTGTTGACTTTGAGAAATACAACTGTCCACTGTGAGAGGGAGCCGTACTGCTTAAATCTGGCATATTAAACCAGGTGCATTAGGAAGCATCTCTCTCTTGCACTGCTATGCCAGCAAAGCAAGCAAGCAAGGCTCTTCCAGAGCAGATAAACATCAGAAGCATTACTTAATTGCATTTACTTGTGTTTTGGACAGCCTATAGGAAGAGTTTAGAGAAGATACCTTCTTTACTTTGTTTGGTGACTGAAATTAAACTATGAAAACCAGAGAGTTGAGTTTGCTTGTTATTAGAAGAATCTAAATGAAATTCTTTCCAGGTTTTATAAGAACTCAGTTGTTAGTAAAAATCACAAAAATTTCTGGTTAGCCTAAAGAATAATTATTTCCAGTTACCACAAAATACGAGAAATTTAGTTTTATCTAATGCCATCTTCATAGTATTCACTCTGATAATTAAAGAAGGGCAGCCAAAATGGTGAACCAATTTTAGCGAAGGGTCACTCCCTACATCTGCCAGTCTACCCTGTGCTCATTAGCATATTGTGCTCTTGTATACAACTTGGAGTATAAGAGATCATCCAAGCATGCAACACATAGCGGTAAGCAAACTTTCAGCAAGCCTGAACCACCTGTTTCAGCAGCTAGTATTCGAAAAGTTGCTTGTCCACCACATTATATCCAGCATTGTTGTAAACATGACAGATTTTAACATATTTATAATTATGATTAAGATTAGACAAACAATTTATTAAAAATAATGGCTAAGACAAACCATAGATCATCTCTTAGATGTGGGTTGCCCATGAAAGTCAGATTATGACCCTTTGTTTAATTGATCAACCTTCTTCTAAACTAAACCTCCTTTAAATAGATAGTTTTTGCTTTTCAGAATTGATTAGGTCAGTTTGTGAATTTTTGTACGTCACATGATACTGATTCATGTGCTCCATGAATAGATGATCTCCTAAATTACCTTTATTTCCTTTAAAAAATAATTTTGCTTTGTCATTCAACTATTTGGCTGAATATATCCTTGCCATCAAAAAAGCAAACCTCACTTGAATGCTCATATGAAGCCCATTTAAATCAAACAAATGTTCATGAATAAAAAAGATCATTAAGCAACTGAGTCAAATCCAGTGTTCTAATTTGGTGAGCTGTGTCAGGAACAACACTGTATACTATTTTACCATGTCTAACTATAAATTCCATTGAAAAAATCATTTAAATTCAAGTGTAAAATCACCAGTGTTATGTTATGCTATGACATTTTAATGATAATGTGGTTCTGAGACACACAAAATTTTAAGATTTATTGTTGACCTAGAATCCCAGTACAGTGCCTTAACTGTGAACTCAGCCCTCTTCTCTACAGATAAATTTGTCCTATTAAGACTCTGCCTGTTTGCCAAACTGTTTTTATTCCTACATTTCCAAATACATTCTTGTAGAGTAACTACATAAGAGATGAGAAAGCTCTGGAGTTTCCTTCTGCTATATTACTTCCACTCAATTTAGATTTTCTGATGAGAAGTAGCTTTCAGAATTAGCTACTGTCCTGTCCCTGTGAAAGTGTGGGAATGACACAGTTTAAAGCTTACAAAACTGTTTATATGATTAATATAAACATGATTTTGTCCAAAGTCACAGTGCTTTCTCTGTCTTGAGGAAGTTAAGCAGCTAAGACATTCGGAGTGGCTTATAATACTTTATACATTACTTTTGTCAGCTTTATTGCAGTATGTGCTGTAAATCCTTTGGCATAGTCATGGTCTACTAGGCCAATAATCTCATTTCTGAAATGCCTCTAAATATGTATTTACATGAGATCATAATAGCTCCAAAGAAGCAATTATGACCAAGGAGGTCAACAAGCCATGTTTAAAAATTCCAGAAATTGTTACATTCTTCTCAGTTAACTCAGATTCTGTGTTTCTATAAAGTAACTAATTTTGTTCTATCTAACCATAATTTTAAACTACCTGTCATTAAATTAGTATAGAAGCGTGTTAGATTCAAGGGGTCTCAACCCAGCTGCAGCTGAAAATATTGAAAATAAGCCCATTAAATTTTATCAAAACTGAACACAATCTGAACAGCATAAATTTCTGAAAAAAATTCTGAAAACATAAACCAAAGACAATCAGAAGTAGAAGTTTTTACTCTATTTTTTAATTCACCCCAAAGGAATCTGGAGAACAGAATGATTTCAAGAAGATTACATCTCAGGTCAGCCACACTTAAATATTCTGACAATTGCGTAGATAGGAGTGCTGTACTGTAAGGCAGGAATTGAAAAACATTGCTTCAGCAGGACCTGTGGAGAAAGAACACTCCTCTAACTTTCCATCTTTTTCTCATCTTACTTATTTTAAGATCATAAAAGATAGCAGCTAAGCCTTCAAAATATTAAAATCATTATCCACATGTCAGAGATAGCAGTAAGAATCTATATAGTGTTATTAGACAATCAATTTTAATAGTCTAATACAAATTTCAACCCTTTTTCATAAAATTTCAAGCTTGCAACAAAAGGCCTTTGGTCAATATTTATTTATATATTTTCAGTTCCCTTTTAGTCTACTATTTGCCCAAAATGATAGTTAAAAGCAGATCCGTCGTGGTGGTTTTTATTTATATTGTTTAAAGAAAAAAATCCTGTAGCTTTGTACCTCTCTCCTCGTATTTAAATCATGTGGAATGGAAATAAAAATCTGTCATAGATACAACAAACCCAGAAAAAGAAAAGATTTTCTCATGTGGTTCAGAGTGAGGCAGGCCCATTTGCAGATCAACAGACCTTTGCTGTTTTCTTAGAAACCAAGAATATCCATTTATCTGCATAATGCAGAGCAGTTTACAATTATTTCTGAGCATTTTGTTTTATCTAAAAGAAATTTCCATTTTCATCAGCTCATGAGGCTGATAATTAGTATCCAGAACTGATGCAGATCTTACCCACAGCTTTTATACAGCATGGCATTTTCTTTTTATGGGATGACACACTGGGAAATGCATTCTTTACCCAGGTTGTCTTACTGATATGTCTAGATTTCTGAGTACCTTTTTTTTTCACATAAACTATCATTTGTAACCATTTTCACACTTGGCAGTTTTGTATCCTGCTTTTCCTGAAAGTCTCCATTCAGATTCACCCTGGATGTTCGCCAGAACCAAACTAATTCTCATTCTACTTAAAATGCTTCCCCTTGTATACATGCGTGTGTGTAATAGGTAATAGATCTGAATTTAGCTTTACAGGCAGATGAGCTAGGCATATCTGTCTCCCTGATCCATTAGACACTGGGGAACACAGATCACTGTAGCAGACACACTCCGTTGATGCCTTCCCATTTTGCTAATACTGAGCTTTTAACTGACATCAGCATCGTGTGGCAAAATTGCTTCCAACCTCATTTAAACAGCTGCACATTTGAACAGGCTTAAATGATGGGGTTTAGTAAATTGGTGAAGCATAAGTTTACGTATGCATAAATTAACCTGGCCACAAGCCAGCTTTTGGGAAATCCATTCTTATTTAGCTGTTGAAAGTAAGTCTCTTGTCTCCAGGGGTAAGGGGAAGGAGATAGGGAGAGTAAGGGAACTCTTACTTAGCGTCCTATTGATTTGAACCTCACAAATGATGCACATCATTGGTTTGCCCAAGCCTGTGGATTGAGCAGATCAGCGCTGACCTACTACCTCCGAACTCACAGCTGCTCAGCTTTACTTTCTCAGTGCTCACTGAACTGAAAGAACGCTTTGGAGCTCCTGCCTGATTTTCACAGCCATCCTATGGCAGTACAATGTCCACTGCTGTTTCCTTTTCACTGAAGCGCATCTTTCATTTTTCCCCCCTTTTCTCACCCACACTAGTCTACACAGGCTTCATTATCATTTCTTTTTCTTTTCCACAGAAATAACTCTGTTGCAGCATTAATGCAAACAGTCCTCCAAAGATTTCTGCAGGCTGCATATCTAAATCAAAACATATGAAATCACACAGAATTAAGGAAAGCACTGAAATTTTACTGGAGAATCTTGAAAGCATTTCTCTTCTCCCTCCCCCCTCCTCCCACTTTCCTTTTTTTTTTTTTTTTAAATTAAATCATTCCTCAAATAAATTCCATCATACATTATGTAGATGTGAAACATTTTTTATTCTGGTAAATGAGGCTGAATCAAAAGACTGCCTTGTAAACAGAAGTTTAAATAGATTGCAATTTACTTCCTCCCTCCCCTAAACTTTCAGTGGCTTTAACATGCACTTGTGAAAATTAGCTTCCTCAATAGCTTTTTTTTTCCCCCTGGAAATGGTATATGCTCCATCTAGTGGACTAATTGAGCACTGTCAAAACTTATCACAGGTAGAATACCTTTAAGAAGTGTCAAGGAAAAAAATCCTTATTGTAACAAAAAAGAAGAAAGAAGGGGAAAAAAAAGAAAGACAAAGACAGCTTTCAATTTCTACAGAATATGTAGAAGTTTGAGTAATAATTATAAGCATTATAATGCATCCTGAGAATTTATTCTCTTCACAAGCAATACAGCTATTGAGATAGTCCATTGTTGCCATGGTAATATGTCACAAATTTCTGTCAACTACCTAAAATAGCTGCAGATCACAAGGTAATCAGGTCTGGTTTGGTTTTGTTTTTTTTTTCCATGGGTTTTATAGCTTTTTAAATTTCAGCAGGAATAAATCTAGCTTTGCTTTGTTATTTGTAAGCACCTTTGTTTAAATTTGATGAATAAACCAATGTTTACTGTATTTTTCTCACAGTGAAAAGTTTACCATATTGTGTAAAATCTCTTATTAAAATACCTTAAAATGTACATAAGTTTCTGTCTTGACCAATAGATATTTATTTCTTCTAATTCGTACTCTGAACATTAACATGATCATAAAGCTGGAAGAGTGTGCTGTGATGTTGTGATATGTCTATGGATCTTGGTCATTACTCCTGTCGTTTTTTATAATATGATTTTTAGCATGGTCAAACACTCAATGCCCTGATGAAAGAAAAATACAATATTAAATTTAAAAATGTTAAAGAAAAGGCTGTCTCTAAATCCCAAAAGTGTTATATGTGTACAGGAAAGGATAACTAAGGGAAAGTCTGTGAATTCACCTACAATGTCACCTAGTCACCAAGGTGCTCTACTCAGCAGTGTGATTGAAAGCTGCCATCCATGACAGAAAGCTTAAACAGATCTGACAATACTTGAAATGATGTTATGAAATTAGGGAATGCAGAATTTGTATCACTAAAAAGGCAGCAGCATATTATTATTCTTTGGGAAAGCATTAACATTTTATAGAAACATCCCCACAAGCAATCATACTTTAAACCATATGTAAATTCTTGGGGGTGGGGATTTCAGGTTGAAAAGCAGCTTTCTTCTTTCCTTTTTTTTTTTCTTTTTCTCCCCCCCCCCCCCCACTTTAACCTTTCTGTACATATATTTGCCTTTTGTGCAACAAAACAAAGAAATCAAAGATTTGTTTACTGTGCACGGTTTGTATATGATTACAAACAGCATGACTATGTGTTCGTCATTTACATTCAGCTTTGATAGATGTGTATTAAAACCAGGCAGTGCAACCACAGCTTATCAAAAACTTGTGCTGTGTTTTTGTGATGTAATGTAGTCTAAAATACCTAATATCATTAACATTCTACTCAAGCCTCACATACATAATGCTGCAGACTCTATAGCCACCAAAGCCAAAGACATAAACAGGCTTTAGTGTCCTGAGAAAAAAAACATTTGGGAGTTGACGACCCTATTCATTGATATAGTCAGCTTTGTTAGCTGAGCGTGAGAGGATAGCTGCAGAATAGAAAAGACTATATTCAACATTCATGAGCTGGGGCATTTTTTACAAATTACTCAGAAAATACATATTTTGCCTATAGATGAGCCAACTGAAGGAAATTTTCATATAAACATAACTAAATTTCTAAGAAAACAAGTATAATTAAGGGAATATATCTGAACATTCCTTGTTGCTGGAAAAAAAAAAAAGAAAGCAAAAATAGAAAATTTAGGATAAAGTCCTTTATATTCCTTTTTCCCTTTTCCTTCTTCCCCACCTTTTTTTTTTTTTAACCTTTTAAAATCTCTAGAAGAAAAATCCAGAATTTTCACTGGAATACACAAGGTGAAAAGGCATATAAAGCTTTATTTTAAGTTATTTTCATGCTTGCAAAATGTTTAAGCAATAAATAGCAAGTGGAGTTTCACAGAATGTGACAAAAGAAAGAGGACAATTTAGCTGGTGTCAATTAACTCCAGTCTAGAAAGAATTTAGCAGTTTAAACTTTATATTATATGTCAAAATATATATATCCCCATACATGGATACAACTCAAACACCCCAAAATTGGGTTTGAGCAAAAAAAAAAGTCAAGCCCATTGATTCAGTCTAGGTTTACTTCTAAGATGTAGATCATGAAGCAGTATTTCCTGAAAGGGGAATGATAGTATAAAATTATTGTGTCCTGACTTGTACATAGTGTTATAAAAAATATACAACAGGTATAAGAAAAGCCAAGCTTCTTCCTGATATATAAGTCGCTTTTCAGACTACCAGTGGAAAAGATGTTGAAAAGTTCATTTATAAAATGAACTTACCCAATTTTGATGTTCTAATACATAGTAATCTGCATACCATACAGAAAATGATATCTAGGTACTTCCTTCCATTTGGCTGATACCTAAATCTTTCCTTTTCATGCTTTTATAGTTGAAAATGATGTGTTATCAACTTAAACAGGTTGACCAAGACTTCTCTGATGTCAGGAACCCTGAAGCTTTTCCCCTTTGCCTCGCTGTCCACTGATGTGAGTGTTGGAGGTAGGTGGGAACTAAACATGCTTGTGGTGAAAAATCAAGTAGTAGCATCAGTACATGGAGGGTTTTTCCAGAAAAAACAATTTTGTTTAAGCTATGAAGAGGTATTAAAAGAGTGACTAATGACTTCTAATCACAAGATATTTACTAGATAAAATGGTATTTTAGTAATTTGCATGATTTTTATGTCAGGGTTTTCATTTTATACATTCTTTTAAGCTCACTGTTCTATTTCCAGGTATGTCTGAATGGAGCTGAAAGCCTACCCGGGTCAACTTCCAAACATAACCATTAGTTCTCTACAGAAAGAAGAAACTGCAGAAATACTTCTTTGGAAGAAATTATCACAAGTATTACCACAGCTTCAGTGGTTAAGTATCTTTCATAACAGTTCTTCCACATGAGAACAGTAATTTTTTTTCCATGAAACCAAGTTACAGTTTCTTTTTTATTTTCTTTTTTTTTTAAGTGTATTCTGTTGTTATGATATATGTCAATGCTATGATACTCTTTCCAAATGCAATAGAATATAACATAACATAATTTATCTTATTGGAAAGTTTAAGACTCATACTTCTGGTTCCTATCACTGAAGAGCTTGACAATCTTTTATCATCTGCTTAGAAATCCAGCTTCTTCATTTTGTTGAGATTGAGACCATAGAAAGACTATCTCAAGAAAACCCCATTTGTCCTAAGGAAAAAGGTTAGAATACAAAACATAACTTACAACCTTGAGTTAGTCTGCCCTAAGGAAATTTTCCTTTGATTTCCTTTGATGCTACAGTAATTTCTTCTCTATGCAAAGGAGTTTCTTGTCTGTGTAGCTATAAAACTTCTTGAAAATGTCCCAAGGCTTTTCCTTGAGGTTGTTTCTCTCAACAACTCTGACTGTGGAGTCAGGAGGGGAGGCAAGTCTCACCATACCCATAACAAGAACTTTAGGTACCTGATAACTTCAGTTTTGAAAACAAAGTTCCCTCAAAGTTAATTCTGAGCAGGGCTTTGAGAATTCCCCTTAATTCCTTCCTTGGGTACTCTTGGACTCTGATTTATGAAAAGAAATGGCTTGTCTTGAGTTGGCTGATTGATTCACCATTTCCCACTTACAGCACTGACTCCCTGGTGCATGGATAGCTGAATTGTGACTTGGCATGTGAACTGTCCTGTAATGTAGCATTTAAAAATAAACTGATTTCAGTTTGCCTTACCATCCAGAATTTGCCAAGCTATGGTGTTTCCACCTGTCAATCCGAACCTTTAGTCATTTTTGGGTCTGACTGTAAAAGACTCAGAATATTAGTTTCACTGACTAAAATGCCACCCATGATCAATGTGTGAAATACTAAAGCAGTATTACAGTGTATGAAGGCAAACTAGCCTTTTTAGCCCCTCCCATGTCATTGTGGCCATAACTTATTTCACCCAGAGTCTAGTACTGTGCTATCCTTAAAAAAAATGTTTATTGTAATTGAAACAATGGCAACCCATTGGAGAATCTGCAGAAAATCTGTAAAGTTTGGAATACCCTTTACTCATTTTTAAGTAAAGACAGTAATAAATGACATTATTATTGAGTAGCTAAAATGAATGGCAGATATCAATGAAATCCACTATTAGGAAAATGCCAGTTTGGCTGACTTTCCATCTTTAACCTGCTTCTCAGCACAACTTGTAATCAGGATGCAGTAATAAGGGACAAGACAAACCAATCAATCAATTGATTGCAATACTGGAAAAAAAAAAAGGAATCAAACTAATAAACCCAAATATTTCATTGTTTATTTCCTGGGTGAGTAATGCAATCCATTAAAAGTATTTCTATAATCCTCCCTCAGAATTTCTACATTAAATCAGAGCAGAGATTTATCTAACCCAACATTACTTGTTTCCTGTCATGTACTCTGCCTTTATTTTCACGAAGCAGGAATCTTTCACCCTGTTCCAGGACCACAATATTTCCTTTCAGGGTGTGTGAGCTATCAGAAAAGAATGGTCATATAATTTTTAGCAGATATGAATTATTTCTGCAACAAAGAGAGAGATTTGACTTAAGCCAGTAAAAGCTTTGATACTGTTTTTAAAGAGAAAGCTTTCAGAAATTATTTCTCATTAAGATTTTAACAGGTTAGTAATAATAACCCTGACCATATTCTTCATCTTTCCTTCTTTAGAAATTCTAAATATTTTATAAGAATGTTTAAATAATATTTTCTTGAGAAAACAGACATACTTATGGCATAAATGACCTGTCTGTTAGATGTTTTATCTCTGACTTATGGATACTAATTTGTGACATATAGTGAATATCTCATAGCTGTACATACAAAGGATGAAAACTTGGCTGCATTGAAATCACTAGTTCAATGAGCCTGGAATTTTCCTCTCAATGCCTCAACATGCTATCAGTCATCATAACCATACCATCAGATTTTTTTTCCACTTATGGTATCAGCAGAAATATTGCCAACCTTCTCAAGAGGTTGCTGTCAAACCAGACAGCTAATCTGCAATGGATATCCTAAGAATTATACCTGCAGGTAGTTCCTGTTCATGATATGGCTGGTTTATGAAAACAAAATTTTCTTTTCTTTAGGTTCAGCTTTGTAAAATACTGTGTGACACAGGTGTGGAAAAAACAAAAACATGGCATTTTCTCAATTAATTCTAGTAGAAAATTTATTCTACAATTTTGGTTTGGTTTTATGTTTTGATTTTTTTTCTACTTTAATGTATTTCTAGGCCAATTAA
This sequence comes from Gymnogyps californianus, assembly GCF_018139145.2. Classification (NCBI taxonomy): domain Eukaryota; kingdom Metazoa; phylum Chordata; class Aves; order Accipitriformes; family Cathartidae; genus Gymnogyps; species Gymnogyps californianus. The sequence continues at coordinate 97,058,885 of NC_059473.1, forward strand.
CCTATTTTCCAAACCGGAAATTTTGCATACTCACAATACTTACTCTTTTGTCGTGGTTTAACCCCAGCCAGCAACTAAAGACCACGCAGCTGCTCACTCACTCCCCCCCCACCCAGTGGGATGGGGGAGAGAATCAGAAAAAAAACCCCTCGTGGGTTGAGATAAAGACAGTTTAATAGGACAGAAAGGAAGGAAAAATAATGATAATGATAATAATGATAATAATAATAATATGACAGTAGTAATACTAAAAGAATTAGACTATACAAAGCAAGTGATGCACAATGCAATTGCTCACCACTTGCTGACCAATGTCCAGTTAGTTCCTGAGCCACGATCCACCCCGCCCAGCTAACTCCCCCCCGTTTACATACTGGGCATGATGTCATATGGTATGGAATAGCTCTTTGGCCAGTTTGGGTCAGCTGTCCTGATGGTGTCCCCTCCCAGCTTCTTGTGCCCCTCCAGCCTTCTTGCTGGCTGGGCATGAGAAGCTGAAAAATCCTTGACTTAGTATAAACACTACTTAGCAATAACTAAAAACATCAGTGTGTTATCAACATTATTTTCCTACTAAATCCAAAACACAGCACTATACCAGCTACTAGGAAGAAAATTAACTCTGTCCTAGCCGAAACCAGGACATCTATGCATATGAATGTGTTGCAGTCCTTCCTAAATGGCTGTACCTGCAGCAGTAATATGTAAGAAGAGAAACTGTTTATTTTTCAGTCCCAGATACCCAAACACTTGGCACTGCATGAATCATTAAAACTAATGGAGTCCTGAAATATTGCCAGACTCTTCCTTTCATTGTTTAGGGCTTGTTTCTGCTCACAGTGATTTCAGCTGGACTTCTGCCATTAACTTCAAAGTAGAAGTAGGTCCTTAGAATTATCTCATTTTTCCTGACGTTTCTATAGCAGATCACTTTGCTAATTGAACCGTGTCATCTTTTTATTTTTGTGTTGTCCATTTCTTCAAGTTTAATTATTGAACCAGATTGTTGAATTCTGTGTTTATGTTCATGATGGTTTTCTTGCTTTCTCTCTCTCAATTTAATGGCTAATACAGAGTTGTATTCTCTTTAGCATCATAACTTTCCCGTCAAAATATCTCAGGTACATCAAACACTTAGTTTCTTCTACTGAGTCATCTATGTATCTGTGTACTGCTACCCACAGGTAAAATACCTTAGCTCTTACCATACACACACATTTCTACAGCTGAGGAAATTTCAAATGTTTACTGAGTGAACCATGGCTAAAATTGTCTAGTAATGCTAAACAATGATCTAATGTCATTTTTGGCCATTTTATCATGTAGTCACATAGGACACATAGATTCTTGGCATGTTAATTGAGAAACATTCTTACACCTTTGAGCAAAACAATGTAGACTGTGCTTAATGTCACATCCACTGTAAAAAGACTCAGTAATTTGGACATTGGACATTTGGACAATGACAACCAATGTTCTGTAGTTATGCTGCAGAATCATATTTCACTTCCTCAGACTATGGTTTTAGTAGGTTTTCGTGCAGTTAAAAATACAGACTAGAAAATATGTAACTTCCTTTTTAATTACATTACCATGTTAATGGTGCCCAAAATCTGAACAATATGGTATCATTACATTAACTTTGTAAAGGATCATAGAATTTTAGTGCAGAATCAATTTAATTTTATCATTCAGGATCCTTAATGAGCATTAAATGGGGGTGAAAAAGATTGTAAGATAAACTTTGAATTAGGCTCTCTTCTACTTGGGTTTCAGAAAGAGCTCTCAAATGATATCAGATTTATGACTTTCATTGAACCTCTGAAGCAGCATTATTTGGTATTTCAGACCCAAGTGCCTTTTCTTCGGACATAATTACATTCTGTGACCCTTCTAGACTATTCAGGATTGCTTTTGTGAACAAATCATTAATGAACCTCTAGTTTATATACGGCTATGCTGGTGTTACCATGCCAGGACATTACATCATTGAGAGAAAAGAACAAGTGTTCAAATATTTAAAAAAAAAAAAAAGTTTCTTACATAGTAGAAAAAGGAATGATGAAAAATAAAACAAAATAATGGGTGTGGCATAGAAAAAAAAATTTTTGCTGTCATTTAAGTAAACTTGCTGTATTTCTCACCACAATATGAGCAGAAAAGAAAAAATTGCATATTATTGCCTTGACTAGTTTAACTCTGTTCTATGGTACTTTTCATACATAACACATAACCAGCTTTTTTTTGTAACTTTTTTGTTAAATGATGTAGATCAATAGATTGTTATCTCCCTTGGAGTTTTCAGGTGTGTGCGGTTTATTTATGTCATCTATTATCACTCAGTCACATTGCTTTCTGCTTCACAAAATGAAGGACTGCATCTTTTGCTTTGCAATTTTTCCTATTTAACTTTTCAATAAACACTGAATGGTGAGGTAGTAGCTGTCTCACTTCTGTTCTACTCATCATGAGCAAATATTATATTTTTAGCAAGTTATTGCTCACAGCCACCTTCTTCAACAAGCAAACTCAATGGCAAGTGTCAACTGACTTCAGGGATCTAGAATTAAGAATTTCAACAAAAAAGGTGGGTTTTGTGTCAATGCTGCACCTTTCAATGGGAACAGAGTTAGATCATTTTTCTTTTAAAAATCAAAGTTATAAGGTTTAAGCACATACTACATTGTATATGAGATAGAAACACAGTGTGGCCTTGAAGATTAAGAGTTATATTTCTTGGTGAAATTCTGACTGGCATGCTGTGGGTCTCAAGAGAAATTGACAGGTTTTTACTCTCTATAAGAAAGTTACGACTCTGAAGAAAATAAATGATTCTTCTTTGGAATATGTTGTAAGGACACCCCTCTCCTTGGAGCTAGTAACAAGAACAACATGTTTAAACAAGTTATATATCTCAAATGAAACAAGTCTTGTTCTTTCTTGAACCAGGGGAGGAGCAACTGTTAGGGTTAGAGGAAAAGACAGTGAGAAATCTTTGAATTAATAATTTAAAAAAACATAATGCGAAAAACATATTGGTGTTTTAGTATAGTTTAAACATTCCACAGAACATCATCTTCTAATGAGCTGTTCACAAAAGAAGCAAAAGGTTTGTTTGTTTTCATGCCAGCCCGCTGGCAGACTACAATAGAAACTTTTGAGATCTGTGGTGCCAGGACAGACATGCTCTAAAGTCTGTCTTGGGTAAGTTTTTTTAATTTCTTGTCATACAGTCCTATGGAGCCTTGGCTTTCACCAGAACTTGGCTCCTCATTCAGGCCCAGGGAGATGAGGCTTCAGGCAGGGCTCAGGGATCCCACGCTTCCTACAGCAGAGCCAGCAACATAAAACCCTGAGAAGCCAAGGCTCCCAGGGTCCCTGCTGAAGACAAGGCAGCCTAGGAACTGGCACACCATTTGGAGATATTAACTGCTTTAATTAGGTCATTCATACAAATTTCCACAGTTCAGCAAATGTTCACATTTGCAGTAGTTCATATTGTTCCGAATTCTGCTTCCTTTTTTGAGAGGGAACTCATTATTTTGAATCTACTCTTTTTTTAAATGTAAGTTTCCAGCTATCAAAAAAGTATTCTTCACCAAGATGTGTGATCTCTTGTCTTGCTGGTCTCAAGCTAGCAGTAATAATGTTGTCTGTTTCAGGATATTCTTAAATGATATACTTCTCAGATTATATAAAACTTTCTGGAAAATCACCGTGCTCAGAATAAAGGGTTTAACATCATTTCACAAAATTAGATCCTATTTCATAATGATTATTTTAAGATAGATTTCACAAAGTTCAGGCTTTTTACCTAAAGTGAACAAGTAACATGAAATCTACTGAAGAGAGGAAAAAGAAAACAAAATCCTTGTTCCATTGTTCACTCTTCTTTGCCTGAAGGTTTTTTATACACCGTAATCAATTCACCTCTCTATCTTCTTTCGATAAGACAAATGGATTGAACTCTTTAATGCTCTTACTGTCAGACATTTTCTCCAGTCCCTAAATAATTTATATGGCTTTATTCTGTAAGCTTTTCTCTGATTGTTCAACATTTTAAAATGTAGACACTGAATGTAACACATGTATTGCATACAGAAGTAAAATCATCTTTGTGTTCCTACTTCCCACCTATGTATCCACACAATAACTTGGCTTTTTGCTCATTCCCTATAACGTCCATCTGTGTTGTCACTGTAATGGAGGTTACAGACTCCCAGTCTGCATTCTTTGGTGTATACCTCCATCCATGGCTATATTAAAGCACACTTTTCAGTTTACTAAGTGAACCATGTTGCTCTATATGTTTGTATATAGAGGAAGGCACATGTTTTTATAGCTCAGCAGGGACAGGGTATATAGAGAGGAGATCAGAGCATTTATACTGATAATTGAACTACTTTAAAGATTTCTATTCCCCTCTACTGAGGAGAGGCTTTATGTTCTGGAAGGGGAGGAACAGCAGCAAAGCTGTTTTGTCTAGCACAGACATCTTTTCCTGAAATATCATGTGGAGTGACGTTAGAACTAGTAAGGACAAACATCTCTGAAGTGAGAGAGGCATCACAGTTGGGTTTGGAGGCACACTGTCAAGTTGTTCGAGGTGCAAAGGACACAATAGACATAGATGGACCTTTAGACATAAGAGGCATGCAGATGTTGAGTAGGGAAAGATAAAGATGAAATCAACATTCTTCCTTTACTGCATTTCAGTTAACATTCACCTTCTATCATAGTAAAGTTTTATAACTATAAAGACAAAAAGATTATCCCTTAGATTGGGATACCTTTTTTTGATAAAACTGCTACATATAATTTTAAGGATCATGGAAATAAATTTAGTGCACTTTTCTGCAGTTTCTCTACAGGAATATGGTGCTTCTTTTCAATCAGTATGGGCAAATGTTTAAGGAGTAGTTTGCAATATTCTTTGTTTGCCTTCCCCAGTGTAAAATATATCTAAAAATTCAGAACCAAGCTGTATTGCCATGCAGATCATAAAAAATACTATAGAAACAGAGATATGATTTAAGACAAGATTAGGCATAAATTGCACTACTTTACTTTCTCTAAATGTCCTTGGGATCAATAAACTCATTTGTGATCTTCCTGAAAAGCTGTGGCTTCACCTCTTACAAAGAAGTCACAAAAATTCTGTATCCATACAGATAAGAGCTTCTTATTTTTTTCCCTTGATAATCTGGTGCCCATTAACAGCAAGAGAAAAATATCTGTGTAAATGAAACACACTTTTCAGTAAATTATGCAGGATAACTGGATAAATTATTGCCAGTGACATGTCTTTTCCATGTAGCTTTCAAAAAAAAAAAAAATCAAACAAGAAAAAAAAAACAGATGAAAAGTTCAAACTGGATATTTATAAATATAATTACAATTAAACTTTGCTATCAGCAAAATTGATAACATTATTTGATGGAGATTAAATTGTTTTCTTCCCCATCCTTTGATTATATTGCCAGGGAATCAGTTCCCAAGTTTGAAGAAGTGGGGTGGAACAGGCCTGGTTGTTCCAGGTCTTTACTCCTACAAGTGGCTGGGTCTATTCTTGTGTTTTAACAGGAGTGAAGAAGGAGAGAATTCCTTGGCACTCCTTGCTCTTCTCTGGTTGGCAGTGGAGAAGGAAGAGGCTTAATTGACTGGTAAGCTTAGCTTGGCTGCCCCTATGTTGTATTTGCTATATTCCTTCCTTCTTTGTAGTGTGTTTTTGTTGAAACTGATTTTTCCTAATATTTTGAGCCTGTCTACTTTCCAGTCTGTGGACTGAGGCTGGAATTTCTTTACAGGTAAGTGTTTTTTTCCTTTCTTTTTATCTTCCTCATATCAGCACAGAGATTCATCTTCAGGTGAAAAAGGAGTGAGAAAAGAATTTTTAAAATACATGTATTTGTTTATGAGTAATTTGTCACTTTTCATAGCTAGTGCTGAGTAGAAGCAACAACCTGCCACAGCAAACATGGTTCCTGGGAAACATCTGATTAACTGTACTCATCCGGAGGAAGGAACTGAGATTGTAACTGCAGGGATTGAGATATTCTTCATATATTCTCACACTTCAGCTCATGGCTAGGCAGGCAGAAGGACTACAAAGTAACTTGAATCCAGTCATGCAAGGCTAAAGATAATCAAATCTGAATATTGATTGTTTGACAAAGATGCCATTTAACATTACAAATAAATAACAACAATGGTTGTTATGAGCCATAGTAGAAAGCAAGTCAAGACCCTCTCTGACCCTCAAAGTTAAATATTGATATCCACAGATTTCTGTTAATAATAAAATTATGTCTGTGCTTCATTGTCTTGCAAATTCTGATCAATATTCCTGCTAATTTGTCTGACTTAAGTGTAGTGTTGAGTAACAGATGATTAGTTAATACATGATTAAGAAAGATTGTACTAATATCTGCTTGAAAGAGTTATGAATGCATGCATGAAGAAAACCCTAACCCATTAAATAAGTAAATATTTTTTTACATCTAAGTAAAAAAAAAGATATTAAATACAATTAAAGCGGAGAACTTGAGAAAGAACTGGTATTCAGGGCTTGTACACAGTTTTCTCAAATCTGCCCTTTAACCACTATTTAGCCACATGGAAAATGGGTCTAATAATTTCCACCTGGGTGATGTTTTTAGAATCCAAGGAAAGAAAGCCATATAGAAAAGCAGAAGCATGATTCATCTATTCACCTGTTGTGGACACCTACTTTAAAATAAGGTGAATCATCCCCTCGAAATGTCATGTCTTTCCATTGACTATAAAGGGCATCTAGATTGGATGCATCTCACCTAACTGTAGTAATTTCCAGTGCTGGTATCCATATATGGGCTAGTCATCCTAACACAGTCTGTACATATCTGCACAGTCAGTGGAAGTGTAGTTTTATGATAAAATCATTGGAACAAATATAGAAGCCTACTTCCAACCAAGAATAATTTCCTTTTCAAAATACCTGTTTCTTTCACTGGCTCTAAAGGGAGCCTACAGTGATGAACTCAGATGCAGACACTTAAATTACATCAGATAAACCACACCCAAGAATTTTGACCCATTAGCATTTTGCACGCTATTTGTGTGATGTCAGTGATAACACGAGGTGCAAGAAACCAGAAAATTATGCTGACATTACATTACAATAGAGCTAAGGAATTTCATAGTGGATGATACTGATTGTGTGATGTCATTCTACAAGACCATAAGCAAATACCTGTCCCAGTGCATTGACAAAAAAGATGTCTTCAGCTGTCTTAAAAGATCATTCCACCTTCTATTAGACGATGGAATTAAGAAAAGCTCTTGCTATGAGATTGCTACAGAGATAAAACAACTGGGAATTCTAGCCTAGCAACAGCCACAATGATACACAATCACTTCAAAAATGTATGTATTAAAGCCTGCTGATCACTGATATATCTTGAGGCAAAGGGTTTTTTTCATGCTGAAAATCACAATCTGTATAGACATTTTATAGGCAATGGATTTTCTTCATTTTATTTCTTCATCAACTATTTCTTCATGAACACTTTTTTTTAGAATGGAAAATTTTTTAATCCCTGGACAATAAGAATCCATAAAGGAAGTAAATTAACTATATGTACATAAACACATACACATTTTTTCATGCACACAACTAATTACACACACATGAATGCACTAATGTAGGGAATTTTATTGATTCTTTTTTGTGATGTTACAGGTATCTGGTATTTAGCTGTACAAGGGAACAAAGGAACTTTAATATCTTCATTAGCTCTCTCCTGCACAACATGACTGTCTACAGGGGCAGGGCAAGTATGCTGTACAATGTGCCTCACAGTCTTTTTCCTCCTGTCATTTAATAAAGGGATTGTATACAAGCATTCACCATTCCAGGATGTTTGGTTTGCCTCCCAACAGCAGTTAATACATGTGGCAGTATAGCATGCAGCCAGGTCCCACCCTGAACAGCAGCTAGGACACAGCCCGGGGCATACCCAGCAGATGGGACTGAAAGTTGGACCTATCCTTTGCGTGGAAACCATCCAAATGAAGAAGGTGTTGCAGGAGTGCCTGTGAGGCTGAGCAGATCCCTTTTCCTCATGCAGATCAGAACTGCACTTCATATGCTATTTTAGCACTTGATTGGCTCTGTTTTTATGTTTCTGTGTTTTTTCTGTAGCCTCTTAGCTGACCTCAGTACTTTCTGAAGGTCATTGTGGCACATCAAACAGGGAAGGAAGACCACATCCATTCAAGAACATTATTACTATATTAGCTTCTAAGTTCTAAAGAGTTATGATAGTCTTGTGATTCTTTCATTTTATCTGAATGATGTATCACATATTTTTTGTTGATGGGCTTTTTGTTCTTTTTTTTTCCCCTTCAAAGTAACTGGCACTTTTTTGTTAAAAGCTAAACCTGAACAGAAATTTAAATGTTGAAAACTACACACAAAACACACAAATTCCTTTTTCCAAACCCCTCTTTATATTATTTCCTGCATGTACAAGCTTTCCCATGTTCCCTCACAATCAAGAAACAAGAATAATAATTAGTCCTATGAATATTCATGGACATTCCTCTGTTATTTTAACATAATTTTCATAGAACATCTATTCATTGTACCATGAAGAAACTGAAACCATGAAAAATGAGAAAGCTTGTAGTGTTGATAAAAACAAAGAAACGATAATATGCATGAATATGAGCAAAACTATTTGAATGGCATTTATTTTCCATTTAAAAGCTGTGAATTTAAAATGTCTTGTAGTAAAGATTTCTGTATGGACATTTCATGGAAACCTTGATTAAATTGAAGAACTAGTTTTAAGTGCTTATTCGTTTATTTATAATATATTAAATGGATTATTCTACTGTTCTGTTTGGCTTTAGTGTTCTGGAAATTCCCCATTCATAACAATTAAAGCTGTCTTACCCATAAAACCATATATTCAACATATGTACGAGTACAGAAAAGCAATATTAAGGCTGAAAAGTCAACAGTTAAATTGGGAAATGCCAAAATTAAGGCTAGTGGTACAACTGCAATTTCTCACATAGACAGACACATAATGATATTGTGTTTAATTATAAGATGATTTTTTGGGGGAAGGGAAGGGAAGGGAAGGGAAGGGAAGGGAAGGGAAGGGAAGGGAAGGGAAGGGAAGGGAAGGGAAGGGAAGGGAAGGGAAGGGAAGGGAAGGGAAGGGAAGGAAGGGAAGGGAAGGGAAGGGAAGGGAAGGGAAGGGAAGGGAAGGGAAGGGAAGGGAAGGGAAGGGAAGGGAAGGGAAGGGAAGGGAAGGGAAGGGAAGGGAAGGGAAGGGAAGGGAAGGGAGATCTTGACTCCTTTCAAGTCTGCCATCTGTAAGATTAGCTTTAACATTGATAATTAGCTCTGTAATGTCTAATAAATTAGCTGCTAATGAAAATCTTAATTTTAAAGCTTTATAAGAACTTTGAGAAATTTTAGGTCCAGGCCATGAAGCTCCTTGAAGATAAGAACCAATTTTTCTTCAAGCGATTACTTATTCAGCTGGAAGGGGTATTTTCCCAGTTTCAACCCATAAGGAAAAAAGTCTTGTCAGGAATCCACCACAATTCCTATGGTAGGATCAAACAGTGGATTTGGGCATGGAAGGTAGCCTTCGGCATAGAAAGCTGAATGTGGTTTGGGCAATGGTACCGTTCAGTGGATAGCCTGGAGGGACTGTCAAGACTCATATAAGCTAGAACTGTCTGAATCACATTGTACACACTCTGAGTTCCTGAAGCCTAGCGTCAGACTTCAGGCTCTTGTCACCTTTTTAGCCTCTTTATACCTTACCTAGGTTGAGCCTTGTGTCTTTCTAGCTCAGAATAATAGTACAGATGATCATAATGATATCCTGCTCTGACTGTGAAGAATGTAGAAGTAGTATCCTCTTTAAAGAGAGGAGAATCATCAATAAACAAAGGTGGCACACTTCAAGTTTTGAATGCTTCTGACTTTTCTGTAGTGGTCAAAACTCACCTACATATGGCATAAGCATTACCCCTGCAAGGGAAGACATGCAACTTAGAACATTTCCTGTAAAAGTATGTGTTTCAAGTTTTCACAATTTTAACATCAATGTCATGATATTTTGAGGTATTTTTTAATTGCAACTAGTATCAGGGTTCAGTTATGAACAATTAGACTATTAAGAGAGTTCTCATATGTGCAGATATTGGGCTGAAACATAAACTGAAATTAATGTAGGGAGTTACGGTTGTTAAATTTGGTAAACAACTTAGACACTAAACTTAGGTGCTGCAATAACTTTTTGGTACCTGATTCTTTCAAAAAAAGATCTAACCCTGCCTAAGGTTTTAGCATAGAAAGAGAGGTCTTAAAAAAACTAAATGAAGAGCAGTGGGATCACAGTGCAATGATTAATGGAGAGAGAAGTATGTTTAAACATTAATATGTTTAAAAACTCTTCTGTGCCCAGACATCTTTCTCTGTCCTCATTCTGGACAGAGAATATACCTGCTTTTTTCTTTTGATATAACTGAAGAGGGCAAATGTTATTTTAAAATAAAACACATTGCAAAACTTCTAAATGAATACCTATTCTTTTACCCAGAAAGCTGTCACTTCAGTGTGTTCACCATCCTGAAGAGTTGTCATCGCATATCAACACATTTTAACATACAGTGAAAATAGCCAGTCCATAAGCTTCTCAAGTTATGGAAATTATTCATTCCCTCTGATGGAGACCATGTCATTAACAGCCATGGTTTTTTAACTTATGTTTACATATTAAAAAGTATCTGTATGTATTTATTTATATTATTTATATCTATATATAAATCAATAATGTTGAAGATTTATTTTGCATCTATATAATTTTTTAGATTCAGAAAAAAACACAAATATTAATAGTAGAAATTCTGTCTATTGCTCACTAGTTTTTTTTAGGTTCCTTGGAAAATAATAATCTTACACTTGAATTAATCTTTTTCTGTTTTAACAAAAGTAAGTCCTTTTTTCTATTTCAGTAAAACCCCCATGAGGTGTATTCTCTCGTCTTTTCTTAACTACTATAGGCAAAATGTTTGAATTGTAGTAGTCATTGTATGTTTCGATGCAAATGACATAGGATTAACAGAGCTGTTTTATAAATACCTCTGTGATACATTAGAGGCAACAGTGGGTGGTAATAATGACTTCTTTGTATGCCATTAAACATCACTTACTCTCTTTCATTTGGTGGTGACACACTGTTATGGATTGTGGTACTCTAGAGAACAGGCATCTCCTGATGATTCACCTTTAATTGCTGAAGTTTCTCTATCCTTTCTTATTAACATGTCAAACTTTTTCTTCAGTTGTGAAAGATAAATAATTACGTAAAAATAACAATAATATATTGAATTATTATACAAAGAACCTTTTTTGAAAACCTTTGGAAAGTACCTGTTGGGTTAGTTACTCAAACTTAAGGAAACATAAAGTAGGAGGCATATTAATTTTTTCTATTACACCATTCAGACTATGTAACCACAGCAAATGTTGAGACAAAGATGATGCGATATATTTGTTTTACAAAAAAACCCACAGTTTTTGATTTATATATAAGTGGAATACTTGAGGATTTCCAAAATTCTACCTCAGGTAGGAATGAAATACCCTGGGGACTAATCCAATGCAGAAATTGTCCAGTAAGGTTTATTATATGATCTTAATTACTTCTAAAAGCAGGCAAAATCAGTATGTTCAAGTAAATCAGAAAAAAGAATTAATTTTGACTATTTTTTGTTGTTGTTGAAGGAAAGACTATTTGTAACAGACCAGTCTCATACTACAGGAGAAGTGAATTTTATTTTAAGAATCGAGAAGTGATCGTCCTGAACTCTCGCTCTTCTGATAGTAGGATATCATTACACCTGTGCTCCCATGTCCAGAGATCCTGCCAAGGATCCTGTGTGGGGAGCAGAGCTTCACCTGTGTGGTGAAGCAGATGCATCCTGACCTTCCATAATATTATCTTCTTCCCATTGGTTCTGTGCATATACTGTGATTTTCATATTAAGTTATCATATGTTAACATAAACTGAGGGGAGGAGGGTGAGGGCGTGGGGAACAACAACAAAAACATTTAAACTGTTACTTTCATGAAATACTCTTGCTACAGATGATTTTTCTCTAACTAAATGGTGCCAAGCCACTTGTCTGAGGAGGGGAGCATTTGAAAGACATATTTTTTAACTTGGAAATACATGTTTTACAAAGATACCACCAATGTAGAGTCATGCTGAGTCCCTTTTTTTAACTGGATACCCAAAACCACCTCACTCCTGACTACAGTTGTTGTTTCTGTTTCTTGAATAAAGTTTTTCTCATCTTAAGTAAGAACATCAGATTTTGCACTTTAAGTCTCAGCTCTTACTGCTGTCTACTAAATGCAAGGACAGTTTGCCTCTCATTTTTTTCCCCCGCTATTTTACAGGGAATGCTCAGTCTGCCCTTGATTCACTTAATTGTTTAATGAATACATCTACCCTGAAGTTTTATGGAGGATCAGTCGCTCTTTCATATCCACATGATCAATGCCAGATAAACCACAAGTCTTTTTCTGTAGCTTGAAAGGTGCAACTTTATTACCTACAGATCTATACTCCTATACTCAAGATAGGCCCCTGAACTTTCAAGCCAATTTCTTCATCCTCAGTTTCTTTTTTCACTCTCTCCAAAGTGTCCCAACATTTTGGAGGAATTAAATTCCTGTCTAAACGGCACAATGAAGTTTTGTGTAGAAATAGGTAGGCTAATTTTGGACAAGTAGATTTCAGAAGAAGTCTAACCAGACTAGCTCTACCTGATCCCAATACAGCATGGCTAAGGCAGGGCATTAGCAGTAGTAAAGTCAAAGATGTATCATACAGAAATACCTTTAATCTCTTACTGTATTAGCCCTTGAACAAAAAAAAAATTAATAGGGACAACAGGCACATTTTCAAGTAAAAAAAGACATGAGGGGAAAGGAATTTTATTTAATGACTGAAAAATATATTCATGTTTTCAACAAGTGAAGAATGAATTTCCCTGAAAATATTTTTTAAGAACGAATTTCCATAATAGAATAAATGTATTAATCTGTATCAATCTGCAAGGAAGTCAAGGTAAGAAAAGGTGTGCTATTAGTTAGTGCTTGTGCAGGAAGCAGTTTTCTAGAAGCGCAGCTGTTGTACAGAAACTCTTAACATGCAGATGAGCTTTTAGTAGACAAATAAGTGTCGTGGTTTAACCCCAGCCGGCAGCTAAGCACCACGCAGCCGCTCGCTCACTCCCCCCCCACCCCTGGGATGGGGGAGAGAATCAGGAAAAAAACCTCATGAGTTGAGATAAAGACAGTTTAATAGGACAGAAAGGAATGAAAAGCAATGATAATGATAATAATAATATGACAATAGTAATACTAAAAGAATTAAACTATACAAAGCAAGTGGTGCACAATGCAATTGCTCACCACTCACTGACCAATGCCCAGTTACTTCCCGAGCCGCGATCCGCCCCTCCCAGCCAGCTCCCCCAGTTTACATACTGGGCATGATGTCATATGGTATGGAATAGCTCTTTGGCCAGTTTGGGTCAGCTGTCCTGGCAGTGTCCCCTCCCAGCTTCTTGTGCCCCTCCAGCCTTCTTGCTGGCTGGGCATGAGAAGCTGAAAAATCCTTGACTTAGTATAAACGCTACTTATCAACAACTGAAAACATCAGTGTGTTATCAACATTATTTTCCTACTAAATCCAAAACACAGCACTATACCAGCTACTAGGAAGAAAATTAACTCTGTCCTAGCTGAAACCAGGACAATAAGTTAAATAACCTTTTCCTCGCTGCTCCAGCCCAGCTAGTAAAATGAATTAAAAAAAAAAACAAACAACAAAACAAACCAAAATATGAAAAACAAAAAACATAGACCCCAAAAGAGGGTCCTATAGTTTCTTTCACATGCAGTTTTCTGAGGAATTAAGTTTCGATTGCTTATCTGTCAAGAATGTCTCAGACTTCATGGAGTTGAGCATCTCACAGTTCATTTTGTTGGAATCCAGGGATTAGTCATTCCTCTGTCTCACATAACATCCAATGCTGAAGTGCTTAGCCCTTGAGGACTTGAATCTACCCAATGTCTCCATTTGAAGCATTTAAGGTGAGTGCAAGAGCAAGTTACTCATTCTCCCACTCTCTGACTCATTAATTCATACATGTTAAGTGGAATCTATTTATCAGAAATAGGTTTTCCTCCCCTTTAAATCTGATTCATTCCATGATAATCCTGGAATTCGGATGTATACTTTACCGAACCTGTGAGCTGAAATTCCATCAAAACCAACATAAGCATATAACGTTCCTGTCTGTGTGAGAATTTCACACCTTGAACTTGTAGCTTAAAGTAAAATGATAGTGGCCTTAGCAAAGCCGTGTTAAATTGTTAAAGTGTGAATTCATAGAGTTTGTGTTCTAAAACTTTCTGTGTTCTGAGCTTCAGTCAATACAGTTTACTGATGACATTAGAATGCCATTTAATTAAGACAGTTCACAGAGCATTTTGGTACAACTTAAGAAATGCTGATCTTGATTCCAGTGTCCAATTCACTCAACAAAATATGACAGACATTAATGAGTAAGAAATCACACACTACTGTCATATGATAATATCTTGTGTTCTTGGGAAAAAAAAAAAAAAAGAAGAGCAAATAGTTCACTCCATATTGGGAAATATCATCTAGCTGTGAACAAAAGTTATAGTGCAAAAGATAAAAATCAATAGACTCAATTCCCCTATGCCCTACAGCATACCTCCATGATTTTCTAGAGTTATCATTCTTCCCAGCCTTTCTTTACAGCTGGTTTTGATCATATCTTTCTCTTTCCACCGACTCTATAATGTAACCAATATTTGCTTAACAGTTTATCATCAGAGATGCCCAATTTCAATCTTAAGGCTTTCTTCCACAGCAAAAGATCCTCACAGAACTCATCTAATGTTTACACTGACAAACTACAACTAACCTTTATGGGTATTAGGTCAGGTCCCAGATCAGCAGAGCTATCTAGAAAGAACTGCTGAATTGTAGCCAGTAGTCTGGAATGGACTGCCTTCAAAAGTAGCTTTTTTTTCTTACTTTGAAGCTATACACAAACTGCTGTCTCTCCATCTATGGCTTCTAACACTGGTTTTGTGACTATTCAAACCTCCTTGAACGTTCAATGTCTTTCAGAAAAGATATACTGGAAGCACAAAGAAACACCAATTTTATCTCCTTAGTTAGAAATAAAAGAAAATACCAAATACAATATTTTAGCAAATACCAACAACAACAAAATTTTGAAACATTTTTTCACTATGAACCAGGAAACACCAGCCGCAGAGGTTACTAATCGACAACTACAGAGTTAAAAATAGACTAGTAGCTCACCTCCACTCTACAAATTATTTTTATAATGAATTTCACTGAACCAAGAAACAAAAAATTTAAACACAGAAGCAAAAAGAATAATGCATTAGTTGATATGTTTACATTAGAAGATCATAAAATAAGAAATTAACAGTATAGCGGACACTTTGACAAGGAATTATTTCAAAATTTTGTCACTTCACCTCCTAAAACAATGGACACTGACATATTTAAAAAATTATGTGTTCCTTTTTAAGAATAATCTTTCCAGTCCCCCTATCAATCAGAGCACAGACTAGGTTAATGAGATAAATACATATAATCAAATCAACTACTACTATTGGAATGTTTTCCCATGTGAATAAGTGTTTGTAAGTGTAAATTTCCTTTGACTAAAAGTGCATTTGTCCTGTGTTTCCCCTTGATTTCAGATTTTTCATTCTGCAGTGTAAAGAATTGTTCCCACTCTTAAGCGATTGACCAGTGGGACTAACAAGTATCAGTGAAAATTAGGGAGCTGCTCAGATTTCATAACTTTTAATGTTAATCACTAACAGGGACATCAAATAAAGCTAGAGTCACTAGAGTGGAGGGATGGGCTACATTACCTACCCCTAAGGAGACTGAAGTAGAAAGAAACCAAAAAACAAAGACAGAGGAATCCTCACATGATGTCTAGATAAGCTGTGGAATTCAATGTTATAGCATGTTGTGGATGGTCAAAGTATAAATGGGCTCCAGGGACAGCAGAGAAGTTCACAGAAATCTATTGTGTGACAGTGAATACATAGATACTACATTTGATTCAGAAACTCCCTGATCTACAAATGATTGGAAGTTGAACTAGACCCACAGAAGAAAACTTGCCCTTTTCTAATACTGTTCTCCATATATCTAGCTTTGATCACTCTAGGAGTCAATATATGAGCATGATGAACTTTTGGCCTGATTCAAAATGACAAATGTTCTGCTAACAAATAATTCTTGGACAGAGTTGTGTAATCTATTTGATTATGTTGATATCCAATAATATTTAAATAATTTCCTACCATTAAACTCTGTTGAGAGGTCTGATAGATTAGCAGAAGAACACTGTTAAACTGGCCACCAATGGAGCAAACAAGGATGTGTACTTGCACATAGAGCCATCCAAGCAGCAAAAAGTTCAAGATAACGAACAGGATAAGAATTACAAAAAAACCCCAAGAGACTGCAAATAGGCAGAACATGTTGATGAATACACAAGAAGCATGACTGGCAGAACCAAAAAGGAGAAGCAATACTGGGAGCAGCTGAGATCTCCCTTTTGGGAACAACTAAGCTCTCCCTTTTGAGAGGGGGGCAAGGAGCATAAAAACATCATGCATGAAGGGGAAGAATGGAGAAAAAGAAGACAAGCTCACTTGTTGAAGATTTCTCAAGCCTGATCACTTTAACCTCAATAACTAAGAACCACCAAGGAGTGTAGCCATCGCACTAACTATATGGTATCAGCTCCATGGTATTGTATACTAACAGCTAATTTCAGATATAAATGATTAACAGTTTTGTGTACGTAGTGATGATGATTAATATTGTGCAAAAACTAACCATCAGCACAGAATGCAGTTAATGAATGAACTTAGTCTTAAAGTTTTAAAGTTAGAAGTTTAAAACCAGCCTCACTTATCAGTGTCCAAAACACTCCCATCACAGTAATCTCTGATTACCTAATACATACAGAGGTATATATTTGCAAATATTCAGTTTCAATACTCTCTATACATGCTTCAAAACAATCAGTGGAATAAAGAACAATTTAAAGAAAAAGAAGCTATGAACATAAATTATCATGTCTGTATTAGGCTGAAGACTAAAGCAAAATTTTAAAACACTGTATAAGTATGTTTCAGAAACAGTTTTCCTACAGGATTACTATGGAAAAAAATCTTTGCTATTTTTAAAATGGAGCTTGGGTAAATTATGACTAAATGGAGTACATGATATGCTTGTCAGTGATGGAAGAGGACTGGTCATGGATGCAGGTAAGATTTCTTTCAGACCTGTATCTGATGGGAAGATCTACAACAAACATGTTCTGGCGTAATACATTTCCGACATGAATATTAACCTTCTCTCTCCCTCTCTTCCCACCCCACCCTTCCTTCTTTCTTTCTCTCTATTTCTCTCTTTCTTCCTTTTGAGTAGAAGTTACTATTTGAGTGGGAAAGTGTTTTGATGAGAAAGACAAATCCATGTTTTCTGATTAGATTAGCAAGAAGGCATCTGGGAAACTGCTGGTGATTTTGTTTCCTCAATCAGCAGGTAGATAAAGCACTAACATCTTCATTGCAAAAGCTAGATTACAAAATATTTGACATTAAAAAAGTTAGTCCACTATCCTATTATCATCTCTCTATGCCATTGTAACCTTCATTTCAATGTACAATATTTAATTTTATTCACAGTGTGAACACCTACTATCTCTTTTGCCAATTTCAGTCCTTAGCAAAAACCAACGATGTTAATGCCAGATGAAGAAGACCTATACATAGCTACACTATTGATAAATAACATACAGTTTCAAGAATGGCTTTATTCACATTTATTCATTATTTTTTACTTCTCCTCAGATTACTTATTCCACTTGGAAATTACATATCTTACAGGAAGATTATTAATCTGAATTAGTAACAATGCAACTAGATTGAGGACTCTCAAACTCTTTAAATTATCAGGCAAGAAGATATTTTTTTTCAGTTGAACTTGCCTTTCCTATTCCTTCTTCTAGCGCTTCAGTTCACGTCAGTTGCAAGTAGCCAAAAGTTTTATAGGAAATCAGCCTATCTAACTGTGACTATCGTAAATTTAAATTCCTTCCTTCAAGTGCACATAATTTGCTTTCTGAGGTGTTCAGGAATATCTACTGCACTTCACTTGTAGCCCAGTAGATATGATTTCTGCCCTCAGCAGAAGGAGGCCCGTCTGTGCACTAACCAGGCAGTGCAGGGACTCAGACTCGCTGTGGCCTGAGCTGGGTGTCGCTGGTTTCACCCCTGTGCTGGTTTAACCCCCACACCAGGGCCAGTGACTGCTGCCTCCCCGCTCCAGCTTCAGTACTGGCCCCACTGGGAAGGGGTGACACCCAACCCCTCCCAGCCACTGCCTGACAAACCGTATCCCTTTGTGTGCCTGGGGCTGGGGGGCTGAGGACAATGGAGGCATGAGGATAACCCAGAGAGAAGGGGTCCTCCTGGGAGGGGGTGTTTTGTGCAACAGTTCCTCCCGTTTTGCTACTGAGGTTTTCCTGTGTTAGACATGATGTTCCTTCCTCTGCAATATGTGTCATATAGTTCACTTTCCAAATTATTCACCACTTGACATGACTAGTTCAGTGATTTTTCTGCTGAAATAATGAAAATAATGGAAAAGAATAGTTTCAATTTATTCAATATTGAAGTAGAAAATCTCTGCTTTGACAGGAATAATTGTGCCACTTTGTGTTTGGTTCATAGAAAGAACTTCAAAGAATGATGAATAGCCAAATAAGTGACCTCATGACAATCATCTGCTTAATTAAAATAAATTAGGAGAAAATATTGTTTTAACAGAAGAGAATCACTAGAGTTGTCTCTAACAAGACATTCAATTATATACATCAAAGGGAATTTCTTGAGGGACCTCTCTTTTCTTCATCTATGTAACTCATTTAACATAGTTCCTCCTTTGTAAATGTGACTGGGGAGATATATCAAACTGGATAAATTATATCTAATTTCATCGCCCATATAAACTTTGTAGAAGTTCCAACCAATCAAGAAAGATGAAATCCCAAAGCTGATTTTGATTTTAATGAAAATTGCATTTTATATTTGTGATAAGTGACTAAATTCAGATATAATATCTTAATGAAATAGTGAAATGAAAACTTGCCGTTGTCCTATAGTGTCCCCTAAATTAGCCAGATGTTTAGAATTATGAATAGAAAATACAGATTTGGAAAAAAAATCCTACAACAACTTTATTTTATTGTTAGGATTATTTTTTTTTTCTCCTTTAAATCATAAGACTAAAAATTTTAATTTAGGAGCACACTGGAATTAGGGTCTCATATTAATTAATTAATTAATATATCTATTCTATTAAAAAAAAAAGATACATTGCAGGACAGATAACAGAAGAATTGAAGCCTAATCTGCCTTCAGAACTGTATAAATTACCTAAACACACACACAGAGACACATTGTAACATATGCATGTGCTTACATACACAGGCATAAACAGAATATATATAAACTTTTATATTTCACAAAAAAAAAAAAAAGAGAAATCCCTAAATTTACCTGATTACAACTTTATTAGTATGTATTCTCATATTTTATGGTACATTCTCCTATTCTTATCAGAGACAACAAGTTACAAACAGGAACTGTCAAGAAAGAGGTGACCAACATAAAGACTTCAGCTTCTACACATCAGTTCTGAAGGGTACTAAGTGCTGATGAAAAAAGTTTAAAGAGTGAAAAGATTAATGCTCATGACTTTGTTACAATTTGGTTTACATAAGAGTATAGGATCAAAGAAGATGCTGGGTTAGATTTTAAATCAACACAACAATTCAGGAAAGGACTGGAAAACTGCTTTCATAGCTAGCTCAGTAGTTTCTGAGTCACATATGTTTAAATTAATTTTACAAAGCCAGTTCATCCTTTGTCCAGTGTTGAGAATGCACTGAAGACTGCACTGCTGATTCAGATTTAGAATATCAAGCCTAAAAATTCACCTTAGTATGAAAAAAAAAGTTAGAATATGTGTTGTATTTTAAAGGATTAAATCTTTGAAGCTATTTTTCATTACTGAAGCCCTTTTTCTGTCCTGAGTCTAAGTCAGTAGCTAGAACTTTTTACGGAAGAGCTCCCAAAATGCAGCTAGGAACTAGATTAGAAAAAGTTATTTCATTCTGTATATTGTCTTTTTTTTATATCAACTTCAGTTCTCTTTAATTCTTGTGATTGGAAGTCTTTGGATGTCCTGCCAGCTTGGTGACACAATTTTCAATTTCCTTTTTTTTATATGTTTCACATTTAAGTTGCGCCCTGATGAGTACATTCCATCTGCTTACCATGCAACTGACAAATAGCTTGCAAATTAATGATCACAAGCTGTGAGGAACCTGTTTCAGTTGAGTTCAAAACCCATATGAACTCAATGTTGAAGTTCCTGACATTTTTGAGGGTCTGAAATGCCATTAGTGAGTTACATAATGAGGCACCTTTTGAAGTGGTTTTGGTCAAGAGTGTTTAGTGGAAAACTGTATAATAAGATGTCCTTGTAAGAAGACTGTCATTTTTCATTACGTTACCATTCTAATTTTTTTCACAAAAATGTATATAATTTTAAAGTATTGTTATATCTTGTATTTACATGATATCAGTAAAGTTAACAAGTAAAGCTATAAAGGCCCTCTAGCTAATGGATTGATCAATGACAAGCCAATGGCACATCTCATTCTCACTAGAAAAAATGCACTTTTTCCCCCCCCCCGGAAGTAATGATACCAAGAGATACAGAATATTTCCTGTATTTCATTATTTTCAAGCTCCTAATATAAACAACAAGTTATAACTCAGAGAATACCTGCTAAATTTCCTCAAAACCCAGATTAAAACGAGGAGTTTTATCACCGCATCTCTATTGGTTAGGCTGTAGTGGGATACATTGCTACTAGAGTTCTAGAATAGGTAGATATGACACAAGACTTTTATGGAGAAGCCACACTGCTTTGAAGCAACTAGAGACTGGACAAAGAACAGTAGAGTGTCTTGGATATCTTTAAAAGGCTATGTTTATATGACTGAATCTTGATTTTGGTCAACACAGTCAGCGAATTGCAGGAAGCTGTTTCAGTGATTAAGCACAGAGATATCTGTAGGCTAGTAAATTAGAACAGTGTCACAGTTGCAATGATGGGCACCACAAGTTAATTACATTAATATTCTAGTTTACATAAAAAGCAACAAATCTCCCAACTGTATCTACATACTGCAATTTATTTTGCATACTAGCATGGTCTTGGAGCTCACAAAGTTGATTCCTTTTGGCTGAAACTACACTGAAAGACCCATTTCAGGAATAGACCTAGGATATTTCAACTGTTAATGGCTTTTTCTAGCCATGGTACTAGATAAGACTCTAACCAAAGCAACTTCTCCTTACATTGAAACTATTAAGGTTGCAGGGATGCAACCAAGGTGTGCGCTGTATGTGATCTGAGTTTCTCCATGGTCCAATGACTTCATCGCCATTGACCATAACGGGAGCTTAAATACTTAGCTCCCATATACATACCTGAATTGAGATATCAATCTTGAACTGAATCCAACCACAGAAAAAAAAAATCATACGTGAAAAATAAGCAAAAAACACATTATCAACGGGTCATCTTGAATAGTTTTTCTATTTTCAAATGCTCTCATCTGAACAACCTCAGGATTTTCATATGATCACTCATCCCAAACCAGTTATGACCTTCATTTTCCTCAGATGCACTGCAGAACTCTTTTAGACTCCTCCCTCTTCTTATTGGAGCCATTATCCAGGAAACCTCTGTAACTATGAAACAGAGAAATGTTCTTGGGCCTATGAAAGAAAACAGCAAGTTAGGATGATTTTACACTGGCATATCAGCGTTCTAGGCAATAAGATATTAAGAAACATACTTCAGCTTCCAGTCACATCACAGTATCTGAGTCAGAAAAAATTATCTATTATGCTTCTGAGTTTTCCTTTAAAACACAAAAGAACACATTAATCTTCTTGAGTTATCACTGCAAATTTCAATCAACTCCTCAGTTCTATTACATTTTCCTCCTGATAAAAGCAACTCATTTAACACAACTATCCTATTAACACAATTTTCTTATTAAAGCATTCTGCATATTGTTTTGAATCTACAGTTCTGAAATCGGAAGCCTTCTCTGAGAGCCATGGCTTCATAAATTTGCATATAAATTCATAGGGCAAGTTAGCTTTGTACTTTACCTCTGCAAAGCCTACAGTATGTTGCAGGTTAATTGTGCAGTTCATTTGTTTTCTCTCATTTCTGTGTGTGTGTGTATGTGTGTGTGTCTACAAATCTTGCAAGACTGCAATTTCCTTAACACTGGATTTTGACTATTCATGAGTTAAGGAATCTTCTACTCACAAGATCTTGGCTGGTAAAGGCAGAAGGGTTTGTTAGCACTCTAGTCTGCCTCATTCACTCTAGAATTCCCTGAATTTCACAGAAAGAAGCTAAGTGGATGAAAATGAGATAAGTCTGGATGAAGATGTAATGTTAGAATTTAATTCTCTTTATTCTGAAAAAAGGATCATAAAAAAACCATGAGACTATGAGACTGTGATTTCAGCTACAACCTGCTCTCAAAGCACAGTGGCAAAAGCAAGGGACTTTATGGAATAATGGAAGACAGGTGGCTTTATTATGAAAGATTTTGATATACATTGAAACACTGAATATGAAAGATAAGAAAAATGCTGCTTTGTTTAAATTTCAGAAAAACATGTCTTCTTTGTGTGGAAGACATTCCTCATTCAACATTTTTCTATTATCCCAGGGGAACTTAAAGTAAGGTCATGATAATTGTAACCTTTCACAATTTGTTCCGCTCTGTCAAATCACCTTACACATGTGCTATAAATTTACCTCAAACATTAAAACATTCAATCAACTCATTTTAAAAAAGAAAGAGATAAAAAAAAGAAACAAAGCATAATTCTACTGGGTGCATTGGAGCTGGGAATGAAGTTTCCACAACTAGAATACTGCACATCGTGGTAAGACTATCTTCTGCAACAGGAATAATTAGTTGTTTATTTGAGCTACTTATACCTCCACATAGATAAAACCATCCTGTTCTGACATTTATTTATCATAAGAATTTAATTATATCCTCTTTTCCTCCATTTTGGAATTTAAAAATACCAGTTACAGCTGGTACCATTTTATTATCTGAAGATTCTACAAAAATTTTTAAAGCTTCTTATGATTTCTCTTCCTCTAGGATACATAGGTTATTCAAAGCACCGTTCATATTTTGCACCCCTCTATTGAACTTCTTCATGATATTTCAAGTGTTGCAATAAGTAAAAAAATTGCTAGTAACAGATTGGAACACAATATTCTGTAAGATGACTCTTACCAAAGAGCTGTGTAATCTTACTTCTTCCTGATAAGTATTCTGCTGCCATTTCTTTTCATTTCATTATCTTAATTTTCCTCCTCCATACTTTTCAACAATTTAATAGAAGTCACCTTAAAAAATTAACAATAATATAAAAAACTGACTGACTTAAGAATACTAGCCCAGAACTCAATATGAATTTGAAGAATTCACATTCTAATATAATTTGATTTGGTTTTGTTTCTTTCTCCTTTTTTAGTTTCACACTGTATGTATCTAATATTATTCCACTCATATTTGTCAGTTACAAGTGTGCTGATAATGTAAATCCCCTAACCTTCTGCCTCTACTGAAAGGTAAAATAAAGAGAGACTTCTGTGGACAGTGGTCATTGCTGAAATGAGCACACACAAGGATTTATCAAGCTTATAATGGAATTGCTGTGTTCACAAATTACAAACTCCTCCTGGGTGACCACACAATATCTTAAATCAGAATTTGACTTAATTACTAATACTGTATATCAGCAGTTGATAGGCAGTCCTTTTTCATTTTACTTGCTGCTTGCTGTCTGGTTCACTGTTTTGTCAGTCTAGTATGATTTAGCACCTATAGTGAGTTTACAATTTGTTACTTCCATTAATTAGGTTTTAAGTAGCGGCACATTGAGTGAGTAGATTCACCTCTAACAAACATTTCTTCCGTCTACTATTATTTCAGGTTATTTTATTTTTAGTCCTTATACTGTGCCTTCCAGACCAAAGTTTTGTGTAGACACAGAGAATACAGCTGTGATTGTAAACTGTGATTTATTAGCCTCAGCCATTAGTATAGTGAACAAAAACCATCATACATTCCAGTGATATCACTGTGATAATGAGCACCATCAGCACAGTATAAAGCTTCGTGTCTATCCATATTCTTATTTAAATATACATCATGCAACATATGGGAGGCATTTGTGGTTTTACAGCCATTTCTGTCAAAACATGACATTAAAGTCCGAAGTGTTTATATATATCACTACTGGTTTGTTTGGGTTTTTATTACAAAACACTTTTAAATAACACTATCAGGTACTTTTGGCTACGTAGTAGATTCTATGGATTTCTCGGAAAAGAAGATTGAATAAGTGCTGTTCATATTAGAGGTGAATAGACACTGAATGGTTTGTTATCTGTAATGGAATTTTCATTCTGGGGGGGGGGAAAGTGAAAGTTCCTCCTTCCATTTTTCATCAGAACTTAATCAAATAGAAAAACACATTATATTAAGAATTTTGTTTGTTTGCAGCTCTATAGCTGTCAATCCCTTAGAAAAAGAAAGAAGAATAACTTTCAAGAAGCTATTGGTATTTACTGTCAAGTTTGTTTTCATCTCTCACACAAATGCACTTCCAAGGACATCTGGACAATATCTTTTTATTATAAGTCCTTTTAGTGATTCCTGGAGAGATTCATGGAAAATTAGTCTTCCAGAAATATGGCATAGTTCTATGGGGTTTATTTTGTACACTTTTTTTACTCATTATAAATGCAAACTTGTATGACTGCATAGCAGTTTTAAACAGATTACCAAGTTTAATTTAACAAGTGACAATTTTCATGTTTTAGCTTAACAGACTAGAAGAGCTATGCCTATTTTTCTTCTGTTTACTGTGAGCTCAATGAAAAAACAAAATGTAGTCTGCATTTAACATATATACTATGTTATATATGCCATATATACTGCCATAGGTAGAACTATAAATGTTACTTTTACTTCTTTCCTCTTGATCTTCTAGGTGGTGATATATTTCAAGTCAAAAAGAACAGCTGCAGATTCTTATTGTATTTAAGCAAACACTTAAGTCCCACTAAAACAGCAGAGGTACATGCTGAAAGCGAAAAGCATGTGTTTGTTTTCCTAAATGGTGCTAGAGCCTTAACTCCTTGTCTAAAATCATGGTTTATCAAGACCTTCCACCTCCACAAATGCCAGGCTTTGACGAAGGATTAAAAATATTACATGAACTGTCTTGTCCATTCATATGCAGTTTGCAATTTTGGGTTTTTTTCCCAAAATAATATAATTTCTTCAAAACACTAATGTAAATAAATGTTAAGGAGTCTAGATTCTTCTTCAAGTATTATGACAGAATATATTCAATTTGGTTGAACTATTTTTCTTCATTAAACAGCACCCACAGTTTCCAATCCATCCAGTTTCCAAATTCTCCTTTAAAATATATTTTTATTTCTTTTTAGAATTATGCTAGCTGACACATCTACAGAGATTTGCCACATTTAGATTTCCAGTGTGAACAAATCATTTCAAATGTCAAGTGTTCTCTTATAAAGGTTATCAGCAGGAGCATATGTAAACTAATTCACCAGTTACTCTATAAGTACCTAATATATTCTTATTTTACTGGAACATTACAAAAGAGAATAATAAATGACATTTTAAAGAGTCAATTAAATGCATTTTAATTATATTGTTAATTTCACTCTTCAATGTTTTGAAATATATGGATGCTCTACACAGGAAAACTAATGTTCAGAATCAGATCTGTATGCAAATTTAAAAGACAGGTAGTTCAGCTTAATATGAAGATTCAGGTGACATACTACGTGAAGAACCTAAATATCTACACTAGATTTTACTCAGACTTAACACACTTAAAGCCAAAGGTGCGATCACAGAACAGAAATGAACCTCTCAACCATTCCTCTATGGTCCATAGGAACACAACTTTCACCCATAAGCTTGCCTATGATGCTTAATTTTCTGAAAAAAAATTGGTCATGCCCAAGCTGCTGCCATTTGAGTAGAGCTAAGCATCTCAGAACCCATTCCATAGCTAAGCTTCTTAAAGTTTCATGTTAGGCAGCAGTACATTTTTCCTAACTTTTGGTGCTTTTACTGTGTTCTTAGTACACCTAACACACCCCAAACAATGTTTAATACAATTATCACAACCACCTTCCTCTAAAACAATGTATGGTTGGAGCTGAATAAGAGTCTAGAGGCTGCTAGTCTGCAGGCTGCAAGAACAAAAAAAAAAATTAAAGAGAATAGAAATTCTCAGCACTAATTTGTAAATTACTTTTATCAGGCTGAAGGATCTGGGTGAATTCTTCATCTTTCCTGTCAAACTACTATCAAATAAATAATGCAAGAATCAAGAGGTTAGAGAAAGTAACCATAAAGAATGCAAAGTCTATCTCTAGGACTCTCAGCCAAGATAAAGAGGGTCCTGGTTTCTATTGTCTGGATTACTTACATATTTGTATTAAGCAGTCACCAGAGAAAAATTAGAAATAATTAGAGACCTGAGTCCCGTACTCACAGATGGTGTGTCCTAGCTATCGACATCATTCATTTCTGTCTTGGTTATCATCTTGCTCTTGGAATCTCATTTCCTTCTGTACAGAGGAACAGATCCCACAAAGCAGCTTGAGTCTCTTTCATCATGAAAGCTGTAGCTTTGAATACTCTGAGGTCAAATCTGGATTTCCTATTTGATGTAGAACACTAACAACTAGCTTTTGTACAAAAAGGATGAGAATAGATACTCTTCTGAGTTTGTTTTCTAAGAATAGGATTGATATAATTTCATTTTAACCCTCTAATAGTTATACATTTTTCTCAGCTAGTCACCAAGTCAACTTCTCCTAAGACAGGTATCTAAGACTCTAAAGGAAGTCTAGATGATATTTTTTAAGACTGCTTGCCTAAATTTTAGATGGCTGAAGTTAGATTGAAAGGCTTCTACTTTATGTGACTCCTATTTTAAGTGCTTCCTATTGTGTTTTTTGCACAGTTTAAGACCATCCAAATTGCGTACAGTCTAGCACCTACCTTACAATTACTTGTGATTGGGGTTGAAGTACAAAGGGTTTTGAAGTGCCCTATTTGCTGTGTGTGTGCTCAAAGCATGCCTAATGAAAGTAATAGTATACATTTTCTTCCAGTAGAAGCTGCTTTTTAGAAAACAGCACAGGCACAAGAAAAGCTGTGGATGCTATTGTGTATTATTTTAAATAAAGCAGATTAGTGGCTAAAAAATCCAGGCAGAAAAAGATTTAGATTTAATTCCCTCCTTGGCCTGAAGGGGAGCTTTAGAGTGCCAGAAAGAAAACTGCTTTAATCCTGAAGATAGAATAGTATTCTGTACTTATTTCTGGGGTATAAGGACAAGATCAGAAAGTAGAAGAAAGTGATAGTGAAGTGCTATAGAAACAGCTGAAAAATAATATTCTAATAATACATATTACTTTAATGTCTTCAATTTCTATGAAGAAGCATGAATAAAATTTTCCCCAGCCAAAGACCAGATGAATGGCATATTAATGACATAATGTTAGCCAAAGTACATAAATATGAGAAGACTCATCTAGCCTTATAGGTACTGGTTTTTTTCTTTTTTTCTATTGGAAGTTTTCTATCTCCGAAGATGTTATTGTCCATTAATAACAATGTCTGATAAATAAAATAGGTCAAAGACTATTTTGGGGGCCCTTATCAAAATAGTAACAACTTTTGTTCATAGAGCTCACCTTTTTTTCAGCACTATCCAAAAAAAGTCTGTGTGGCTGCATCCAAACTGCCCATAAGAAGTGGTTTTTCACCAGTAATATTCTACCCAGACAAAATCTGAGCATTTTCAACAGAATGCCAGCTAATTTGGGCCACAGCCAAAGGGTTGTCCTTACAATTAAACTGTATGGACAATTTTGTACTAGTGTTCAGGTTTGTATTCTGGTCCTTTTCCTTTTGCTGATATAGATGTAAAATGCCATTAGTGACAGAAAAGTACTGCTCCCTTGCAGAGCTGCTCTGAACATACAGCAAAGAGTACAGAGTGCAGTCGGGGGCTGGAAAGAGGCAGCTGGCGCAATGGAAATGAGGAGATACTATATGCAATTCTCACAGGAAAGGCCCTTCCACAGGCACCAGATACTCTGCTTCCACAGGAAACAGCCCACCCTGGAACCTCACTGATTTCATGACTTTTCACCCCATTCCTCAATGAAAGCACTGTTGAGATCATCGGTTTTGCAAAACCCAGAAGATATTGATTAAACACTTTTTCATACAATTAAGAGTTAATTGGACTGATTTGAACTAAATGGACAACAATATAGTCTTTATTTCCTCTTATTAGCAAAAGTGGAAAGTAAATCAGGAATTGTTCCATACTGGTTAATAGAGAAGAAAAGAGAATCAGACCCCACCTATTCAGTGAAGTTCCTACAAGATTAAACTGTATATACCTTGGTTGTGTTTTTATCTTAATAAATGTATGCACTCAGAAAAAGTATTCTGTAAATCCATTGAGATCATACTTAAAAGCCTGTAAATTTTGCCTAGATATCTTGCTATAACATTTACCTTGTCTTTTCCATATTTTTATTAAAATGATGATGGATGCACTAATGAAAATTATTATTAATCAAGTATTTTATTTGATGATATGTATCAGTGATACAATTGAAAACAAAAATGTAGTACTTTAACATGATAAGATTTTTACTGTGATAAGGTTTAAAATTTAGGACAGTGCATTTTTCTATAATTAACATTTAGATTTTCTCAAATTGGTAACTTTTGATTATCCTAAGTGTTTTACTGTGGAATTCCTACAATTTTTTCCTATCATTTTCCACCATAGTTTCAATGATACTATTAAGGAAAGCAGTGAGACTATTAAGGAAAGAAACTATCAAGGAAAGTAGTGAGATTACCTACTTGGAATTAGCTGAGATAGGCTCCACACTTCATGGCTGACTTATGCAATAGTCAAAACTGAGGTATTCAATGCAACCAACAATTCTATGTTTCAAATTCTTTAAATGTATTGTATAAATGAGCTAGTGAAAATGGAATAATTTTATTATTTCTGATGCAATCTTCTTGGTGCATAATAACTTTTTCATCTCTATATTTAGACCTCCAACCATAAACTCCTACTCGAGCATGCCTCAGACTGAAAGTTTTTGGTTTGTGGACTAAGATACATTTCTTGGGTTTTGTTTAGTGTTTTGCCACATTGCTTTTTATAAACTAGAAAGAACTGTAAAAGCAAAACATCACATTAAGATTAGATAAAGAGCTAATTATAAGAATGCAGTGTTTCAGAAAAATCTCTACAACTATGGAGTTGTCACCAGAATGAGAAGGGAAATATTGCTGTTTGATGGTGTCTATATATAGTTCCTTCAACTAGTAAAGTTGGCTATCTCATTCTCACCTAGCACAGGTGTTACAAAGCCATATTACTACTACTAATTACAGTGGCATTTTGCTCTACACCTTGGAGGAAAAAAAAAAAAAAAGATCTGTGGGTTAAAATTCTCTGTTTCCTGGCCCACACAGAGAGGGAGAGGTTCAGTGTTACTGATAAAATGTTTTTATTTGCTTCATTAGTAGAAGTAAGAGGAAAAATTAGGAGTCATCTGTCATCATCCATTACTTATTATATATGTTGCCACAGGCAAGAAACATGCTGTTACTAATTTTAGTTTACTTTGTTCATCTCATTTTGCTTTTGTTAGCTTGCAAATGTGACTGCCTACTGTGATATGACCCAAGTTTCTTGAAATCAGATCCTTACTGGGATTCTGTTGCATAAGATGTGTTGTACGGCTCAAAGCATATTAAACATTTGAAATCTCAATAGTTTTTCAGTTCAATTAAAATAAATTTTCCTGGTTGATTCCGGGAAATCAGGAAAGTTCAAGGAAAAGGAAGGTGTTTGGGATGCTGGAGACTAAAGGATGAAATGATGATATGAGTCCAGTCAATGAAATGTCAGCTGTTGGCATATGTGGGGTCAGCATTTTTCTCTGTCACTATGTGACACTATACTGAACAGTAGTTCTGTCCTGTGTTCCATGGGAGGTAATAGTTACTCTGTCCCTAATTGCAATATACATGAGGAAACAAAACCCAAGAGGATATTCTTCAGGGGGTTTGGGAGGTTTTATATGCTGTCCTTTCTTTTTATGGTCTCTCATTTCTTAAACCTCTGCATAATTTTTTATGGTTACTCTCATTTTGTGTCAGGAAGATTAATCTGTTAATTAGACCATGTATACATAACATTTCTTGTATTGGTTTGAAATACTTTTGCAAAGCATGGCTAGGACTCTTTATCTTAGAATATAGACAGAACTTAAACTATACATTTGTTGCACTTTTGTGATTCTGCCTGTTTTAAACTTCATTTTCTAACTCAATAGAATATTCTTACCAAAATACAAAAGAAAATGAACAATCAATAACCTGTGATACAAAACAGTGTTGCAGAATGGAAAAATGAAAAATATGATGTTATTTCCTCTGGTGATTTACCCACCCGGTAAGAGAAAAAATGTGTACTATCCATGATTTTTTTGGTCAATGTGACAAGTTCCATACCAAGCCTTATGCAGCCAGAGAAAAGGAGATTCTAAAATCCAATCATCTCCCTTATAGTCTTCTTCCTCTACTCTGTATTATATGTTCTATACCCTGTATGCCTTCCATATTCCATTCATCATCTCACTGATGCAGTTGCTATATTCATATCAGCTGAAGCTCTTAAAGAATGGACACACACAAATACTGAGAGTTGGAAACTAGTCTAAAAAAAATCCTTTGCGCACTGTACTTGCTTTAGTAATCACAGGAAAATCTATGTTTCTAAATTAGGGCAATGCTTTTCCCAGTCTTCCTTTATTACCCCTGGAGAGACACTTAATCCTCCAGAAAGCCATCTGAGGCATCTACATTACATTTCTCTTAAGCCCTCCAGAGATGCCTGGCTTTTCAAGACATTATACAAGGAAGCTATTTTCCTAATTTAGACACCTAAGTTAATGTATCTCAGAATCATAGAATCATTTAGAAAGAATTTCTGGAAGTCATCTAGTCTAAGATCTCACTCCAAGCAGCACCAACTAGATCAAGTTATTAAGAGGCTTGGCCAGTAGAGTTTAAAGTCTCTTCAGGGATGGAGAGTCCACCCCAACTTCTCTGGGCAACCTGTCACAGTTTTTGATTATTTTAGTGCTGAAAAACTTTATCCTAATATCTAGTTTATTTTTCCTAGTATAAGAGTTTCTCTCATTGTAATTTGTGTCCAGAGCTTCTTGTCCATCACTGTACACCTCCAAGAAGAGTCTGTCTCTGTCCTCCGCATAAAACTTCATTATCTCCCCTAAACCTTATCTTCTTCACACTGAACAAACTCAGGTTTCTCGGTCTCTTAAACATTTTGTGATCCATCCTCCTAATAATTTTGGTGGTTCTCTGATGTACTCACTCCAGTACGTCAATATCTTTCTTGCACCAGGGAATAAAAACTGGACATAGTACTCCAAATGCAGCCTCACAGTCACTGAATAGTGGGGAATAATCACTTCCCTTGACCTGCTGGCAACACTTTTGCTGACACAGACCAGAATGCATCTGACCACCTTTTCCACAAGGCCGTAATATTTGCTGTGTACCATGAGCTGCAAGTCCCTTTCTGGCATCATTTCATAGTCTCTGGTGTCATTAGATGATATGAATACAATCTTAAATGAACACTAGGAAACATCTTGAAGGTAATATATGAAAACGTGGTGTGGCAACTCGAACTTATCTGCAGTCCCCTCTTACGTGTGTCATACAGAAGGTGAGAGTAGGTGATCTCAGTTATACCTTCTGGCATTAAAAATTAATAATATATAATAGTATTAGCGTCTCCAGTATGCTTTTAATTATTTAATCTCCAAGCTGCTTCTGTAGAATTATAGTCTCTCAATCATATTTTATCTCCAGTCATTCAAGAAAAGTACTTGACTATAGGACATTTCTGTGGCAAACAGAAGGTTTGTCAGTTGCAATGCTCACTTTGGGAAAGAAAGTATTCATGTAGAATACATTTCTCACTAATTTATTTAATTATAGGGTATGTAGCATACTGGCTATGGAGTACCTGTTCAATGCTCCTGAATATGACATATTTCACTTTGTTTCACAGATTTCAATGTTTCTACAAATAAAGTAAATTCTTTTTAAAGTTAGAAGAGAGAGAATCCATACTTCAGGAGCAATAAATACTCAGAACTGTTCTTCTGATTTAATTTGTAAAGTTCATATTGAAAATTTAAAGCATATTCTCTTTTCAAATAACTTGCCTCCTATGAGTTTCACTTTTGTATGTTTATATATATAAATACATGTGCATCAGACTATAGGGAATTCTGATATAGTGATAAACTCATATAAGTAATTTAAGATTAGCACAGTTTTTTCCATCAAGTACAAAGAAATCACAGAAGTAAATACTAATGTGACATTCCTTTTTATCTGTGTCTCTCAATATTTTTTTCATCCAGAACAATTTTTCTTTTGTGTAAGACAAATTCGGGGAGTATACAAAAAGATAGTGATGTGCTGCCAATATTTTTGCAAGGGTTTCCCTGAAAAATCCCCTTTTATCCTGTAATTACACATCTACCTCAAAGGTGTATTTATTTTCAGATAAGATGAGTAAGAAATTAGAAAATATTTTCTTATTGAAATAAGAAAATTCTTTCCAATATCTCTAAACAAAGAAATGCATCATAAAAAAAGCATTTAACAATAGCACTTACTTTGAATGCTTATTTTTTTTCTAGAAGTAGTAGTTTATGATAACAACTTTCTGCCTGTTTACATTTCTGTTTTTTTGAACAGCAACTTGGAGTTCTTCATGCTTTTGAAAGGCATGTCTTATATAATGTATGTTGAAGGGGAAAAAAATGGTTTTGTGATAAAAATACACTTAATTTTAAATCTTTTGTTCTTTTGAGTCCCAGAGACTTTCCTTATTGGAACAAAACATAGGGAAGGGGTAAATGTATAAAAGGCAATTTAATTTTTCTATTTTTTTTCCCCCATTACCTTTATTTCCAAGCCCCTCCTTTGTATGCTCTCCTGCTAGCTATTTCAAAACTATTTCTTCTGAAAAAAATAGGACATCATTTGTCTTCCACAGAAGCTGTAACCCACAGTTCATGTTACCTATAGTCATCAAACCATGCTATCAAAATACCTGCAAGCACAGCTTACCTCAGTGTAGCTGAGGCCAATTTTTGTGTGCCTTGAAGGTAATCATCTTTGACATTTTCTTCACAGTTAAACTTTCCCAGTAAAATACCATGCAGGACTAGTATGTCAGAAACAAATACAAACATCTGACACATAACGGTGTCGTGGATGGAGTGACTCACTTCACTCATAAGAGAGAAGTAGCAATATGTTTATTGATATAAAACAGCGATTTAACAAAGTTTGATAGTAAATGCAACTGTGGTTTAACAAGACGGCAAGGTTCACTTGATATTTACTGCATAGAGGACAGGGTCAGACAAAACTGTCAGGGAGACCCTCCCATTGAGTCACGAGGTTCAGAATGGAGCCCATTGCTTTCTAAACTGCTTCTCAAAGAGGAGTCTAGGTGTGGCTGGATCCACTCCCAGTCCCAGACTTGGTCAATGATTTATGTCTGAAGGATTATATATGCACAATCAATCCTTTATATCACTTAGATAAGATTTCAAAGTTTAGTATGTTATTAATCACTTAGCAAGAATCTATTGCAGCAAGGAATCTCTCAACCTCGAGGAGTAACCTTGAGAGGTGTCCCTACTCAAGGGGAGATCCTGGTGTGCAGCCCGCTGCTGTTCAGAAGAGCTCAACAGGCCCTGGGTTGTCCACTATTTATAGAGTAAGATAATTGACTCATAGTCATATTTGCATACTGACTACAGATGATAGTTTCTTCCAAATTTGGTTTGAGTCAGACATTGACCAGCACTGTGGTTAAGTGGGCTCATTGTTCCAGTTAGCCCTTGGCTATTGTGTTGTTATCTGTCTCCCCCGAATCAACTTTGAGCTGGATGCAGCCATCAGGACCAGACGCACCCATTACGACTGCCACTGGTGGTTATCACTTGAACACGGTTACGGGAAATACAGGGCAGGTTGTGGGGGAGGAGCACACCAGCAACAACTGTTTTGATATTCTTGCTGTTATATCCAATGAGAAAGATAAAGCTGCCAGATAAAGTCAGATCTAGCTGATCCATCAAGCTCTGGAGCTTTTGGACATTTTCACATACAACTGTTAAACTCTTTTTCTTGTTGTCTTTGCTTTGATTACCTTCTTTCCCTCCATATTTTTTCACAGGCTCTCAACAGAAGAGTTAAGAGGGTCAGGCAGGAGAAAAGAAGAAACAATTCAGTGGAGCAGTATCCTGCCCTGCCATGGGCTCCTTTCCCAAAGCAGCAGGTTTTCCATCCACTATGCCAACACGGCCAGAAAAGACAATTAAACCTTTTATGTTTGATAGGCCAGCAGACTGGCTGGTCCTTTATCAATTTCTATGGGAAACAACTCAAACTTGGAAAGAAAACAAGTCTCCCATCATAAAAATCTCATTCATTATTGTTCTTCTTCAGTCAACAAAATATTAATCAAATGAAAACATTCCTACAGCATGAAATATACAGAAATTCCATTAAGTTCAAAATATTTCATTGCTGGCTTAAACAGTCTGTGGACAATTGATTGTCTATTGTCTCTTCAGGAGTCCTCAGTGGTGTCTGCTTCATGGCTTAAAAAGAAGTGCTTAACATAAGAAATCATGAAACCAATACAAATCAACTTGCATTACAATTTTTAAAGTGTAATTTATTGTGGAAATAAATTGTAGTCCATACTGTAACCTAAGCATTTGAATCTGATCATTCCAGAACCTTTTTATAATGAAATAAAGAATTAAATAGCTATCACATGTAGTATTTTGAAGGAATCATCATTTTATTAAATATAAGTATAGATGCTAGTTATCCATACAACACTTATTGTAACAATTTTCAAATCATAACCGATAGAGCTGAATCTTGATAAGATTGTGCAAT
This sequence comes from Gymnogyps californianus, assembly GCF_018139145.2. NCBI lineage: Eukaryota > Metazoa > Chordata > Aves > Accipitriformes > Cathartidae > Gymnogyps > Gymnogyps californianus. Next base: position 97,094,395 of record NC_059473.1, read on the forward strand.
CATCCTCAGTGCCTTATCTATGTACTAAGAAAATATTGTGTTTTTATTTCTTCATACAGTAATGCTGTTGCTTGGTTCAAGTTTCAACTTCACTTGAAAGCTTTTGAGTTCATTATTTCATCCCTGAGGAAGGAAATGAAATGGTCCAAAACATTAATTATAATAAATTACTATTTTTAAAACCATACTACATCTTTAATAAAATAATTAATGTATAGTATATTTTCTTTTTAATGTTTTACATTGGAGCAAGTTATCATTTATAAGGCAGACAGCCTGAGAGCACTCATTAAAAAAAGAGAAAACACAGTGTGTAAAAGTTATTTTCCTTCAGATCAATTACTGTATAGTCAGTGATAAGAGAACTGCCAGCCCAAGGGGTAGACTCTGTGATGACAGTTAGACATCCACACAGCAGCAGTTTGCAGTGAGAAAACTGCTAAACACACATGTGATTTATAGTCATAAAACTTTTTTCCTATGAGACCCTTCAGGAGGAAACCATCAGTGACAAGAAAACTTTGTAAAAAGACTATCAGAGGGAAAAAATATTTATAAAAAAAATGTGAATTAAACAGGAAAAAACACATGAAGAAACTGGATTGTTATTAATTCTATATAGAGAGAACAAAGCATGTATGTGTACATGTATGGACATACAGCATACATATAAAATATATTTAAAACATCAAAGAAATGAGTAAGGTTTACATTACATTTGGATATGGCATAGATGTACAGCATCGATAACCGGTATAACTGAAAATATTACTTGCACTTTTCCTAAAATAGCAGTTTCTATAACATTTGGCTTGAAGAAATCAGTGTATTAGCTATTTCAGGACAAGTATATTGAATTTAAATTTGAAAGAACTACTGGCAATTACATTAATTTCAGCTATTTGAACTAAAAAGAAAATACTTCCATGACAGGCAGATATAATTTATTATTTTAGTTGAATTAAAGAAAAGGAATAATTATGGAAAACAATAGAATTATTGTGCTGGATGTGTTTTTAAACTATTTAACACGAAATAGAGTGCCAAGCAAAGCCTAAACCAGCTGCATTACAAATTTCAAGACATGAAAATTAGATGAATTGCATTGAAAATGAGCAGGGGCACAGAGTGTTAAAGGTATTAATATGCAGCCAAAATGGGAAGTTTTGATAGTGAGTCTTCACATCCCTGCAGCCTGGCAAACTAATAGAAGTACCATGCTCTTTTGTCATGAATTCCTAATTTAGCTGACATGATCCTGCAGCCTTTTTTCATGTCTATGGAATAGTCCATGCAATATACCAAATATTCAACTAGGCTCAGCAGCTGCAAGCTAGACTAAGTTTTAAAAGAATCTAACTCCCAATAGCATTTCATAAAGAATAGCCACATTTTCAGGGAAACTCATCATTCTGGATGTAATAAACTCCATTTTTCTGTACAAAACCTGTTCCAAGCCACTTATAAAATTTAATAGCAAATGATAACCTTTCAACAGAGTCCCACAAAACACCTAAAGATTTTCTATATGATAGTGCCATGTGGGAAACTGAACACTGATATGTTTAAAGTGGGACATTAGCCCTTTTCTCTTTATCTAATAAAAGTTACCATCACTTCTTTTTTCACCACTTTTCCTTAGAAATCAATACAGCTGTAAACACACTCTGCGTTTTTAACAGGTACAACTTTTTTTCTGCGTCACTTTTTCATGTTCTGCATCAGGAAATTCCTGCCTGAAATGAATGCATGTATTGCCTGTGAAGGAGGAGCTGGAGAAAGATGTCATGGCCTCTATCATTTCTTTGATAGAAGTGGATTGAAAACTGCTTCTTGTTGAGATGTGGTTTTAATTTTCTTATTTAAATCTGAATTTAGAAATGTTGCCAGTAGATAAGTGGATCACAACTATTCACAATTCTGTAAATACATAAAGTATTTCTTTTATTCTTCCCTCTGCTTTTTTTCCCTGCTGAAGCTACTGCTTAGGGACCTTGTTCCTTCTCAGATAAGGTCCAAGTTTTGCCAAGTAAAACTATGTCTGGAAGGATCTGCTAAGCATAAACATACATAATTGAATTGATTTCTCAAATGGCCATCGCAACAATAGAAGAGATAATCAAAATGGCAAGCAGATTAAAAACAGCAGAAGTCAGTACACTGTCAGCCTTGTCTATCTTGTACTATTCTGCCTACTTGCATCTTTCCTTTGCTTCCAAGGTCACTCAAGCATGTAATAAATAGATTTTCAATACGCTGGAACTTCCTGCATTAGTTGATGTTTTGACATGTTTTTTCTGCAGTGGTGCAATCAGGGATTTTCTACTTTTTTCCTAAGTGGGCTACAGTGATAAAATAAAAGCAGATTATTCATGCAACTACAAAATATCTTCTGGGTTTGCTCATCCAGTGTTTTTCATATGTTTTCACACATCATCTAGGACTTCCAAACGTACCTGTTTTATGCTTCTAAATTGCCAGAACATATGCCATCATTGATATGGCATATAACACAAAAACATGTTATCATTATCAGGTTTCAGTCACTGGTTGCTTTCATCAGTATAAGAGGCAGTTCAAAAGCAGTAAAAGAATATCACTGATTCTAATGAGATTTTGCTCTGCCTTTGTTTCTCAAGAGATATCATAACTGTAAGACTCAGACATAACTCAAGAATTCTCATAACTGTGGTATCTCAAGCCTAGATTCACAACAGGCCTAAGAAATAGCAGTACTGGTCCAGTTGTAATCTAAAGCACAAATGATTAAAGGATATGTCCAACATGTGAAGATCAAGTACTAAAACCTTCCCCAGTCTTTTGGATTTCTAGCCTTCATCTTTAATCTCTTAGGAGAATAACTGAATTAAATTATATGCTGTTCTGAGGTTGGGAATGATATTTCCAATTCTCTGTCTAAATCCTTTTCCCTAGGCAAAATAAGAATAAAAAAATCTAAGGTCAGTTAGATGAAAGAAGAGGATATAAAGCAACTAAGGCATTCACTCAGGAAAGAGGAGACCTTGGTTCCATTAAATGCTTAAGGGATTATTTTATATTAACAGTTAGTGAACAAAACACATGAATGGCTCTTGTGAACAAGGTTCAGAACTTAGTTTTGCCCTATTCCAGGAAATTGTTCCATCAATCAGCTATTTTCTTTGAGCTAAAGACAGTGAGTGATCATTCATGTAGACAGTCTGCATTTGAGGGCAAATCAAACTTGCAGTCATAATGTCTATGGATGTTTTTATTTACCAGGGATGAGAGCACTATTAGAGACAGTTCTAGTAAATGACAAAGTAGACAGTATTGTAAAAAAGTAGATTATCAAAAGCAGAAAAGTGGTATAACTTCAGTAAAAGGAGTGCTTTAACACTCTTTTAGCTATTAATGGGTCAAGCAGTTAATGAGAGAATGGTCTCTAAGAGGCCAGGAAACTGATTAAAGCTCAGGAATTTTCTAGCAAATCAGCTAATCTAGGAGAGGGAGAAAGAGACCTAGTCCCTTATTGGCACAAGTTACCATTGGGTTTGATGTGGACTCAATGTAAATCTAAACTGAAGGAAGAATCAGAGTTCTTGATGGATATAAGAAAAAAAATCACAATTTTTTTAACTTTGGAAAAAAATCACAATCACAAATCACCAAATACAGCTGCCCAAGACAAACTGTTACTTCCTATAGATGCTATTTTATCAAAGACACTCCAAAGTCCTTCTGATGTAATAATTTAATTAGGGAAATATATATATAACTTATACTGATATAAATATCTTTTGCCTACATAAGGCAAATAGTGTCAGGAAGAGGGATTTGCTGAAACAGCTGTAAGAGCAAAAGCTTTCTAGCATGCATAAAGCCTGTATGTCAGTATTATATTTACTAACTATTCCAATAAACAGGAACAACCCCCCCCCAAACAAAACCAGAACCAAAAAGCTATTATTATAACCAGTAAAAATAAGTAGACTACATCTTATATTTTGCTGTTTTAACAATTAATGCTGTCATTCTTTTGAATATATTTAATGTAGTGTTTTAATTGGCATGTTAAAGGTTACAATATCAATCAAATTATCTTTAACAAATGTACCCTCCATCGTAATTTTAATAATTAAAACTATCATCATTTAAGATAATGTTTATAATATTTCATCTTGACCCCAGTGAGATAATGCTCCATTTATGCATTAAATTGGGGATGATGTTTAATAGCTGTTTAATGCCTAGATCCCCAACACAGCAGATATGTTCAGTTCTGAACATGAAGTTATTAATGAAATCAATAGCAGACTATGCTTTCCAACTTCAGAATTCCCTTCTTGAATTCAGACTCAAATTCAGCAGACTGATTTATCAAACTTAGACATGCAGAATATATGAGACTTTTTTAGAAATAGTGTTAATATTGTGATGAGTCTCATAGTACTTTTCTGTGGCATGGCAAAGAGAAATTCAAGGGAGATGGATATGTCTACTCTTTTTTAGTTTTACAGTGAAACTATACAACATTTCTGCTGTAGGATGGTCTAGGTCAACTTCTGTGGAAAGCAAACTCTCAAAGACTTATGTGGATTATTTATTTTATAGCAAATTCAGGGCAACATTATATGTATTTACCTGTAAATACAGTTATAAATAATATAATGTAATATAATACTCGTATGTAATGTAGCATGCAATGTGTAATATTATGTGTAATATAAAATAACTGCAATTCTTTTATCACTTGTATATAGGAGCATCATTCAATTATAATAGCATCAGGACAAACAGGCATAGGCAAAGTAGGCTATTATTAAGGCATAATAACCCTTGGGATGTCTCTACCAGAATCCCAAGAAAGGAGGATACAGTTGTAGGATGGTAGCTAGTGCTTAAGATCAGCTTTCCCTTCAGTATATCTCAACTTTATCCCTTCCTAGAGGCCAATAGGAACAGTGAGCCTAAATCTCCAGGAGTCCTCCGCTCAGTCCTTTTGCAAGCTCTTTCTTCCTCTCTCTCCCCTGCCTGTGGTAGAAGCAGGTTACTACAGAGAGCCTCTAGCTCCCTCTTTCTTAACAACAACATGCAATTTTGCCTGCACTGCTGACATGCCATAAACTATCTCTGAGTGGCATTATATAGCATTTCATACTGACTTAGAACTCTTTTAATGCAATTTCTACTGTATTTTTGAATCCTCTCTGATTATTGGGAATTAAAGTTTTATGCCAGCACTATTACTTCTTGAGGAATTTTTTTTTAACTGAAGAAATCAAAATGTAATCAAACTCTGATTAAGAATAAAAGAAACTTCCACTTGTCAGCTGAATATTTCTTTTTAGCTGAAGTAATGTAGAGGACTGGAAGAACCAGCTAGCTTAATCCCATGCTTTTGGAGGTGTCCACTCAAAATAAACAATTCATAGATCTGTCAGGTTCTATTTTAAAAGTAGACCTCCTGTTCCTATCCTTCTTATAAGCAGGTATCACACTAAACATCAGAGTGGAAACTTTCACTTTTCTGAAAGTGAGCATGCCAAAAGATACTGAATAGTTTCCACACTCCTAGGAAAGATATTTTTAGAATGCAGTCTAATAACTGCAGATAGGTAATTTTCCCCCTCCCCAGGGAAGACTGAGAACTGTTCAGTGAGACAAATTAAATGAAAAGGTTTCAAAACACTGAAAATTCACTTCATTTTCTTGAACTAGAACTTCCTTCTTCTGAAACAAATACATCATTTGCATTTTTATGTTGGTTTTTTTTTTACAAGGTGGTTCATAGTTTGTAAGTCAAATCTACCTCCATATCTTTTTCTCCTTAAATATTTCCAAGAAAACTTTATACATTCTTTTTCTGAATGTCTGATTTCATGACATTTCATTTCATATTATCATATTTTAACCTGCTTCTACTATTTTAGCCCTAAAGTCATCACATTTTTTTCTACATTATAACAGAGTTGCACTTGGCATTGATCACACTTTGTCGTTAAATCTCATTCAGCCATTCCTACTTTTTATGTTTAATTAGTGAAAATATCAAATGAAGTTTGCTCCTAAACTGTCTTTGAAGAATACCTGTAATAACTTCCTTCCATTCTGATTGCTTCCTAGACAGAATTCAGCAATAGATATGATGGGGTATTGTAATTTTGAGTTTATTATGCTTCTGAGTTTTACTAAGCGATACTTTCCATTTCCACCTCTCATTCCTATTCTGCCTATGTCACCCTACGGTCAATAACATTTTCCTGTCCCTTTAGCCTTTATTAACTTCATGCATAGCAGCTATGCTACTTTTCCCACTGTATTTATATTACTAAAAGTATTAATATGGTTTCTAGTGCTTGCTTTATTTTCCTCTTCAAAAAATGACTCATTTTGACTTTTGAGAATTTTCACTATCTGCTCATAATTTCTGATGTCTGCCCAATTTTCCTTTTAGTTGTTACAGGTTTCTGAGTACTCTTAGTATTCTTCTTTACAATATTACATATTCAAGTAGCTCTAATGTTCAAGTTTTATTTTTTTAAGATACAATCAGTTCAAATTTCAATTTAAAAGAAAAACTCAAAACCTTCTTTATATTTATTTGACTAAGATCTTCAGTACAGCTGACCTAATTTATTAGTTCATTTACTTTATCAATTTTCCCTTTTTAAATACAGAACTTCAGCTACAAACCTCACTTCTGCAAAAATTTGTGAAATTAGTTTCTTCATGCTTGTGAAGTACTCTGTTGCTATAGTGATGACTGTGATAGAAAAAGCTACGAGAAAAGCAGTAACTGTCTTGAGGACATGGTTCCAATAAAGTCTAATAAATGAAATATACAGCTGTAGAGTGAAAATAAAAAGATAAGACAAAATATTGAATACCTTTTTTTTTTTTCTTCCATGAGGATCATCCATTTTGCACACTTCATGAGATAGTCCTGGGGGGAGAGGAGGTGGTGGGGAGGAAAGCATGCAATTGCACAATTTATCTATAGTTGCAAATTTACAAGGACGTGTGGAGTTGAAAAGCAACCTTAATTCTAGAATTTCCTAGATTATTAGACTTGGGGATAGTTTTCTTTAACAAAGTGTCACTGCTGTTCTGGCCCTTCCCTGGATATGCAAGAGACATAGCCTCAGTTCTGTGATAATTGAAATACTGTTTCCTATCATTTTCTGTCTAGAAGATTAGTGTCTTTTCTGCTGCACCCTTTTTTTTCCTTTTGCCTCCAGTCATAAAAAACCTACATCTACTGTATACAATCCAGGAAGGCCTGGCTGACTTACAATATACACTTTAACAGCCCCAACTATTTTTGGGTTAATCTATCTCCGCTAGCACACATACAACATTGCTTACATCACTGTCAGATGTAGCCCAGAGATAGCTATCTTGAATTGTTTATGATGATTTAAAACTGATAGAGTCTGACACAATTTTCAAAAAAGAAACAAAGTTTGTTGGAACAAAACGTAAGGAGAAATCTAAGGCAAAATGTCTCTCAGGTAAAATGTCACTGTTTTCTGAAGATATTAGTGAATGTGATCCCTAGCTATATTCTTGGTTTAGGCAATGTATGTATCTGAATACATTTAAGAATATGTTTAAATATACTTACCAAAATTTTGGTGACTGTTTTCTGCGCACCGTTCATGAGCAGAGTACAGCATGTTTGATACCTTTTTGAAATACAACATATTTACTAAAATAAGATCTGTTTCCAATTCTTGATGAAATGAAAGGAAGTGACTGAGCTGCAGCAATCATATTATGGAACAATTTCTGCTATCCAGGCTGCTGAGTCATTCTTATCAATCATACATACTTAATTTATGCATGTGTGTATATATATCTCTATATCTATCTTGTTTAGCTTATTTATAATTATATACATTTTTAAGAATATAAAGCCAAATGATTTTTGCATACTAGTATTCCATGCTTCATCCAGATGCAATTTTCTCCAAACATTTTAAAAAGTAAAGAATTAGTATGATGTTAGGGCAATGCAAGAGATTACACCCACCTGGAAAATTAATTTACATTTTGTCATTTTTTGATGTAAAGTAACCAGTGTGGATCCAGAATCTGATAGAATACTATAATAAAAATTAAATAAGCTGCACTATTGTCTAACTGGGTTATTTTTTTTAGATAAAAACTCTTTTCTGATATTTCAAGAACCTGTCAGTAAAGAAATGTAATTCTTCAACTATATAAGTGTCAGGAATGTAGTATTGTTACACATTAGAAAACGTATCGAATGCAAAAAGATCATTTCATCTGCCTCCTGCCTGAAAAAGGTGAATTCCAGAAGAAATCTATAGACTCGGGTGCTGTAGATGTCATAGCTGACAGTTCTGAGTTTGCCTTTAGGAAAAGGTACATGACTTGTAGAAATCTTGTCTGATTTCACCCAAGCCTACAGAATGCTAGCATTAAGGATTTGCACATGAAAAGTTTTTTGAATAGGTTACCAATGATGGCTCTGACTTCTCAAGGCAGACCTGCTGCTGGACGGACTATATGACATATACACAAGTGCTAAAATAAATAGTAACCGGCATACCTGGTTTTGTTTCAGATATTTTAAGAAAATTCAATCAAATTCATGAAGGTGGGACCTGCCACTTTAAATTTTTCATATCTAGAGATGTTCAGTGTACCCTTATAATTTCTTGGATCGGATTACTGCCTGTTGTTAAATCTGGGGTTATACTATTAAACACTTAACAATTGGAATTCCTTTTCTCTTTTTGTTTTTCTGTAATAACTACTTCAGAAAACTAGCTCAAGGCTCCTCAGAAGTATGACAAAGAATTATCATTGCTATTCTGGAGATGAAGAACCAGCCTTCTCTTGCCATGAGAAAGGGAAGTTCGAAGACAGGAGAAAATGCTTTGGAGACTTAGCTTGCTCTGTGACCATTAGAGGGAAGTTATGGGAGTTGGGCAATGATTGCAGCTGTTGGGAAGGATCACACCTCTCTCCCCGTCCTTCATCAGGAGATGTCAGTTTATGTACCCCAAGCTTACACAGCTCATAGGCGACAGAGAGAAATCCTTCCTTGATGTCTGATAGGAGCAAGCAGGCAACAGTTTTGCTGCCCCAGCAGTCTGTTCCCAAGGCAACTGTCTCATTCACCTGAGCTTGGAGCTGGCCTTGATGCTTCCTAAAGGCAAAGCTTTCTTATATGTTCCTGTCTTCATTTTTATCATTCTCATTTCAGACTAATGGTGCACACAATTTCTCTCAATTTTTTCTTCAAACTCATTTAAAGCAAAAACCCTATCTCTCCTGACAAACAGAAGCTTCCTGTGCCTGAACTCCTTGTTCATGAAATTCAGGATATCTCAGGTCCAGAAAATGACATCGTGATCATGTTTACACTTGCATATATGAATACATGAATACCTAATCTTTTAGCAAGAAGGCCCTAATTCCCATTATTTCCTACACCCTTCTTGACATGTCACTCCATTAATTTGTAATTGGAATCAATCAAGAATTTTTTCAAACAAAGACTTTTTTTTATAAAATTAATCAAACCTAAATACTCTGTGGGAGCATATGTCAGAAACTTCTCATGAACTCTAGGGGTTAGGATGTTATTCCAAAATCTTTGTGGCAAAGAGTCTTCTCATCTGCCAGTGCTCCCTGGAAGACAGTTGTTTCTCTCCTGAAACTGCAAACCACCTCTCAAGTTGATATACATTGGCCTTATCATTGTCTTGGGGGGAAAAAACAAACAAAACCCAACAAAAAGCCCCACAGCTTTTCAAAACTTTGGAATAACACAGTTTCCACAGTTCTCATTGTCCCAGTATATTCATTTTTTGTTTGCCAGACTGTTGTGCAAAGACAAAATTATTTGTAATCTGTTACCTTGATATCCTCAAAGAAGAAGTTTACAAGTGGTAGAAGGGACATAGATATTGACATGAAATACCATCATGATAATCAAACATTTGCAGTGGTATTGAATTTAAGATTATGGCCTCCTAAACATTTTTACTAAGAGATACTGTAACATCTGGTTTTAATATTTTTTTAATTAGGATTTTTTTCTCAACACTAGAATGGAATTCATAATCATAAACCCAGAGAAATATACCCTCATTAATTTTAGAAAAGTCCAGGTATCTATATCCTCATACAGGATATAGAAAGCACATGTTCCCATCTTATAGTTGGTGTTATTCTGACTTAGTCTCTAATAATCAATGAACATGAGCTAGCTCTAAATGATTAATCTCAACCTCAGTATTTGAGTTCTTTTTCTAAAGAAAATGGATTGTATTTTTTTGAAACAAGGATGTTAACCTCAATTTTCCTTAACTGTTCTAACTTCCAGGCTATTGAATCTGTTCTTTCTCAAGTATTGGCTATTTAATTATTCATACCTAGTGAAACAGCGTCATCAGCAAAGACAGGCATAATTCCATCTAGTTGTTCACTAACCTGGAGATTAGAGAACATATGGCATATAGGAGGCACGCTTTCATCAGTTTCATCATATACAAGTAAACCAAACAAGAACTTGCACCTGTATTTCTCTTATCCTTTAATAACTAGTATGTTAGATATTCTGAAGAGGGCATGTGTGTCCTTCAGATTCTGAAAAAAACTCAATATTTTTGCAATAAAAAGGGAGAGTTTTTTGAAAACTCAGAATTGTCTGTTGACAGAAAAACTTCATGTCTCTCTTATATGTGCTTGTAACCAAGTTCTCATTTATTTTGTAGAGGACAGTGTCATGGTTTAACCCCAGCCGGCTGCTAAGCACCACACAGCCACTCGCTCACTCCCCCCTGGCGGGATGAGGGAGAGAATCAGAAGAGTAAAAGTGAGAAAACTCGTGGGTGGAGATAAAGACAGTTTAATAGGTAAAACAAAAGCCACGCACGCAAGTAAAGCAAAACAAGGAATTCATTCACCACTTCCCATCGGCAGACAAGTGTTCAGCCATCTCCAGGAAAGCAGGGCTCCATCACACGTAACGGCTACTTGGGAAGACAAACACCATCAGTCTGAGCGTCCCCCCTTCCTTCTTCTTCCCCCAGCTTTTTATATGATGAGCATGACATCATATGGTATGGAATATCCCTTTGGTCAGTTGGGGTCAGCTGTCCCGGCTGTGTCCCCTCCCAACTTCTCATGCACCCCCAGCCTACTCACTGGCAGGGTGGTGTCAGAAGCAGAAAAGGCCTTGACTCTGTGTAAGTACCGCCCAGCAGTAACGAAAACATCTCTGAATTATCAACACTGTTTCCAGCACAAATCCAAAACGTAGCCCCATACTAGCTACTATGAAGAAAATTAACTCTATCTCAGCCAAAACCAGCACAGACAGTGATGGAACTAAATGAGCTATAACATTTCTATTAAAAATTTCGAGAGGTACACATACTGCATCTCATGTGATATAGTCACAAGTCCACAGGAATTCCAACTTTTCATGCAAGTGGACCCAGCCTTTTTACTAAACTTCACAAACCTGAGGAAAAAATGGTGTTCATATTGTTAATGACTGTGACAGATTAAGCTAATGGATTAATATAATTATCAGCTTATGGTAGCATAAGTTAGAGCGAGGTATTTGAAAAAAATTATCCACTCAGTATTCCGTTTTTAAGGTTCTTCTCACAGTTACAAATATAGAATCATAGAATCACAGAATCATAGAATACCAGGTTGGAAGGGCTCTCAAGGGTCATCTGGTCCAACCTTCCTCGACAAAGGCACGGTCTAGACAAGATGGCCCAACACTCTGTCCAGCTGAATCTTAAAAGAATGCAATGCTGGGGAATCCACCAGTTCCCTGAGGAGATTATTCGAACAGCTGATTGTTCTCATTGTGAAAAATTTTCCTCTTCTGTCCAATTGGAATCTCCCCAGGGGTAACTTGTACCCGTTACCTTTTTTACATTTTTTTACTTTTTTTTTACATTACTTTTACATTAATCCATTGTCTTTTCCATGTGACTTCTTGTAAAAAGGGAGTCTCCATCTTCTTTTTAGCCACCCTTTAAATACTGAAACATGGTGATAAGGTCTCCCTTAAGCCTTCTTTTCTCAAGGCTGAACAAGCCCAGTTCTCTCAGCCTTTACTCATATGGCAGGCTTCCCAGTCCTTTGATCATCTTTGTGGCCCTTCCCTGGACCCTCTCCAGCCTGTCCACATGGCTTTTGTATAGCAGGGACCAAAACAGCACAATATTCCAGGTGTGGCCTGACAAGCGCTGAGTAGAGGTGGGATAATGACTTCTTTTTCTCTGCTGGTGATGCCCTTGTTGATGCAACCCAGCATCCTGTTGGCTTTCTTTGCCGCAGCAGTGCACTGTTCACTCATATTGAGCTTGTTGTCCACCAGGACCCCCAGGTCCCTTTCCACAAAGCCACTCCCCAGCCAGGTAGATCCCAGCCTGTGCGGCACTCCTGGATTATGTTTTCCCAGGTGCAAGACCTTAAGTTTGTCCTTGTTGAACTTCGTAAGGTTCTTGTTAGCCCACTCTTCCAGCCTATCCAGGTCTTCCTGCAGGGTGGCTCTCCCTTCCAAAGCATCCACTTCCTCACTCAGTTTGGTGTCATCAGCAAACATCATCAGGGTACACTTGATCCCATCATCCAGATCACTTATGAAAATATTAAACAGCGTTGGGCCCAATATCAGTCCCTGGGGGACCCCATTTGTGACAGGTTGCCAGTTCGAAAAGGAGCTATTTACCACCACTGTCTGGGTGCAGCCTGTCAGCCACTTCCCCATCCACCACACAGACCACTTATCTAGACCGTAACACATCAGTTTCTCTAGAAGGAGGCTGTGGGAAACCGTATCAAAAGCCTTGGAGAAATCCAGGCAGATAATGTCCACCTCTCACCCCACATTAACCAAGCAGGTTACTTTGTCATAGAAGGTGATCAGGTTTGTCAAGCATGATTTGCCCTTGGTGAATACGTGCTGGCTTTTCCCAATCCTGTGCTTCATGTGACTTGTGATAGCCCCCAGGAGGATTCATTCCATAACTTTTCCAGGGACTGAAGTAAGACTGATGAGCCTATAATTTCCTGGATCCTGCTTTAAGCCCTTCTTGTAGATGAGGGTGACATTAGCCTTCTTCCAGTCTTCTGGGATGTCCCCCAATCTCCACAACTTCTCAAAGATTATGGAGAGCAACCTCACAATGACATCAGCCAGCTCTCTTAACACCCTTGGGTGGACAATGTCAGGGCCCATTGATTTGTAGGGGTCAAGCTCCTGTAATAGTTCACATACCAACCCTTCCTTCACTGATGGTGGGTCTGTGTTTGCATCAACCTGGATTTTTTTCCCAAGGCCTGGGGCCCAACAGTGCTGGTAAAGACAGAGGTGAAGAAAGTGTTGAGAACTTCTGCCTTTTCAGCGTTGTTGGTGACTAATTCAACTCTCCTGTTTTACAGTGGGTCAATATTTTCCTTCTGTTTCTGCTCTTTGTTTATGTAACTGAAGAACCTTTTTGTGTAGTTTTTGACATCTCTGGCCAATTTCAATTCAAGCTGAGCTTTTGCTTTTCTAACTGCATCTCTGCACACCCTGGTAATGCCTTTGTAGTTCTCAACGGGTATTTGTCCACTTTTCCATCTCTGGTATGCTTCTTTTTTGGTTTTGAGCAGTCTCAGAAGCTCGCAGTTAAGCCAAGCGGGTCTCTTCCTCCACCTACTTCCCTTATCTTTAAAGGGGATGAACTATTCTTGTGCTTCCAGGAGCCCGTTCTTGAAAAACTCCCAGCACTCAGTAGCTCCTTTATCCTCCATGGAAACTTTCCATGGAATCCCTCCCAACCAAGCTCTGAGCAAGCTGAAGTTTGCTCTTCTAAAATCTAAAACCTTTGTCTTAGTACTAACCTTCAGCAGGCTCAGCAAGATCCCAAAGTCCACAGTTGTGATCACTGCAGCCGAGGCTATCACTAACTGAGATATTACAAAGCAGGTTTTCTTGGTTTGTGAGTAGCAAGTCCAGCAGTGCCTCATTCCTGGTTGGCACATCTAACATTTATATGAGGAAGCAGTCCTCTACATATTCCAGGAACTTGATGGATGACATGTGAGCTGCTGTATTGTTCTTCCAACAAATGTCTGGGTAGTTGAAGTCACCCATAAGAACCAGGTTCTGTTGACCCAAAGCTTGCTTAAGTGACCCAAATATTGCTTTGTTGGCCTTATCATCTTGGTTTGGAGGTCAGTAGCAGATACCTACTGTAAGATCCCCTTTGGAGACAACATCTCTGATCTTGACCCAGAGGCATTCGATAAGGCTTCCACAATGGCTGTAGTTGACTTCTATATATTCAAGGTTCTCCTTAACACAGAGCGCAGCTCCTCCTCTTCTTCCCTGCCTGTCTTTATGGAATAGCCTGTAGCCATCCATCACGATCCTCCAGTCATGTGAGTTGTCCCACCATGTTTCAGTTATTCCTATGATATCATAACTTTCTGACTGCTCACAGAGCTCCAGTTCCTCCTGTTTGTTCCCCAGGCTGGGTGCATTGCTATACATACACTTGAGGTGGTTGGCCTTCTGGTTCTCATCTTGGGAAGCAGCAAAGGAACATTAGTTGCTGCTCTGATTGGCCTGGCTTATTCCCCAGTTGGTTGCAATGGCATGAGCATTGCCACTTTGGACCCCATCCCCCAAGTCCTTCTGTTTAAAGCCCACCTCACCAAGTTGGCCAGCCTGCTGCCAAAGATTCCCTTCCCTCTTCTAGACAGGTGAATCCCATCCCTCCCTAACAGGCTATAGTCATCAAAGAATGTCCTGTTGTCATAAAAGCCAAAACCCTCATGACGGCACCAGCCACAAAGCCAGAAGTTGATTTGCATTATACGTCTATTTCTGGCTGTACTCTCTCCTCTAACTGGTAAAATGGAAGAAAAGATAACTTGGGCACCAATACTTTTCGCTTGCACCGCCAGGGCTTTGTAGTCTTCCCTGATTCTGCCCAGGTTCCAGATTGCGGTGTCATTCATGCCCACATGAAAGAGTAGTGATGGATAGTAGTCTGTGCTTTTGACAAGTTGTGGCACCCTTTTGGCAACATCTTGGACCTTAGCTCCCGGAAGGCAGCATACCCCTTGTGACTCCCTGTCAGGCTGGCAGATGGGTGCCTCAGTGCCCCTTAACAGAGTCACCCACTACGAGCACTCATCATTTCTTTTTGTAGTATCCACTGTGTGCTGCTGGTAGAGTTTCTCCTTGCAGACCTTGCTTGTGGGTGTCTACAGCTGTTAAAGCTTCATATCTGGTTTTGGTTGCAATGCTGGAGGGTAGGGACTGAAGCAGAGTCCTGCTTTTGTGGGTCATCAGGGTCCAAGGTGCCTCATTCTCTGTGGTGTCCAACACAGGAGCGTGGTTCTGAAACCACTTATCTATCTCTGTCTCAGCCCCTCTAACACTGCACAGCCTTTTAAGTGTTTCCTTCAACTCGGCCACCTGATGCAACAGATCATCAACCTGTGCATATCTTTTGCAGGTACTTACCTTTTCTCCGGGATAAGGGTTGGGGCGCTTACTACAATCTGTTGTCCTTACTGAAGTCTTCTTCCTTACCAGTTCTGTCTGAGTGGAAGCATCAGACATCTCAGGGGCTTTCTGTGTAGAAACACTGGTTTTAACTCTGAGAAGAGTGCTCACCATTATGGCAGAGACCTAGAGCACTTCCCTGGGCTGTGGGCCTACATGCAGTGTGCACGTCCCTTTTCACGCTCCCTTCTGCACAAGCTGCTGCACCCTCTCGATCCTTGTTTGCACACCCTGTTCACAGCGCTCCTGGTCAATAGTGCTCCCTAGGGCCATATAAATCTCCTGCAGTTGCTCCTGGCAATGCCCAAGCCGCATCAGCCTCTCTCACGAGAGCTGCTGGCTCCTGGCAGGGCTCTCTGCTCTTCCTTGGGTTTCCCTGGCTCCAGGAACCACCCTGTACACCTCAATCTAGCGCTCAGCCACAGAACTTAGTGTTGCTGCAGCTGCACGCCTCACCAACTAATACGGATAAAGATCATAAAATATAGTGGAAAAACATGCCACCCAATAAGGTGGAGGAGATAACTACAGAGAATGTCGGATATTTATTGCCACCTCCTCATCATGCCTGAATCATTCTGCATTGCAGAGTTGTGTGTTTGGGATTTTTGCTTTTAATTTCTATGTGACAAACATCATCTTAATAAGATGTTAGCCATGACATGCAAAATCTGCAGGTAGTTGGCAACAAGCAGTAAGAATTTGAGAGAAGGTTGAAAAATGTGGTCTATTATTCCTCTGCTCAAGTAAAGCATTGTGAAAAGCTCTTTGAGCACTGAATACACAGCTGGGAGGGAAAAGGGATGTGAGCTGTAATCAGTAGTAGCATAAAATATAAAATACATTGATGCTCAAATACGTATAGGGAGTTCAGGTATTTGCACGTATATATACGTGTGCCACTAGTACAGAGCTGAATAAAAGAATGGCAAACACACAATATAAAGTATAATAAGGGTCTGAAGTCTAGAATGAAAGAATTGAAGACCCTGCCCACATTTCTAGCAGTGCTTTAGAGTAAGGGCAATGGGAGGATTACTATGTTGCAACAACAGCAGTTGCAGGGATGTTATTTTCTGTTAATTCCTCTGCAGTGCAAATAATGAGGATGTCATGGCAACAATCTATTGTACCACCAAAATGATTTTCCAAACCTACAACAACAAAATGGTAAAACAAGACAAAGTAAGAGGAGGCAGGGCTGTCTCTAGCAGCATGATCTTCAACCATGCACTCTGACTTCATCTATAAGTGTTCACAGGCTGAATTGGGATAATATTTACCTGCTAAACATTTAGCAGATGGAAAAGAAGTGTGTATACATCCACCCCCAAGACTTCAAAGAACTTGTGGAAGATTTATAGCTTTACAAATACTGTGTGGTTGATTCCTCATTCCATAGGTGAAAAGTGTGAGGACATTCACAGATATGTTTTTAGTTCTGAAGATCAAATTTGAATGAACTTGGTTTTGGTGGAGCCTTGAGGCATCCTTCTGAACCATGCTGGATACTTGGCTGCTGCTCTGACAAGTGCTTTACAATCCTCCTGCTCGTTTAAGGTTGACTTCACATGCACATCGCAGTTTCCCAAGCTCATCTGTCATTGTTGCTACATAAAATACACTCTGACTTTCATATTTCTTTAACAATAATCAAAAGGAAAAGCTACTATAACATTTAAAAGGTGGATTGCCATGACTTTTACAGTCACTGTCTTCTCACACTGAATTATGGTTCAGTACTGGTCAGCAGCTCAGAAAATCACGTCTTTCCTAAAATGTCTAAGTGCTAGAGAATTAATGACATTTGCACGTTGTACTAAATAGTGAGATACTGTAATTATCATCCAACTCAGAAACTGTGTAGTTCAAGAGAACAAAAAGGGGTCAGGAAGTAGCAAACACTCATGATAGAAGGCTAATATATAATTTTTATTGTCATAATTTTCACTGGCTTCTTATTCCAGGTCTAAACGACATTGATGTGAATCAGGCCAAGGAACTTCCTATGAAGAATTGTGTCTTGTGGCCTTTTGACACGTGTCCTATAGCCACCCAATGGGGAAATTGCTCTCGGTGAGAACTTTGCACTAGGCAACCTGTGTTCTCTCACAAGGGCTCACCCTCCAGTCCTCATAAGAGTGTGTAGAAATGGAAAACTGGTCGTAAGTGGAAAGATCAGGCTGAGTAGGTGAGCTGCTGAGCCACAGTGAATCACAATTTACTGACTGACTTACTGATTTAGGAAGCTCAGGGCAGGTTGTTTAAAGGTTCATCTGCAGTAATCTCTCTGGAAGCTGGAAGAAAGCCTGTAGGCTACAAAAAGAAAGATTTGTAGTGGGTAATAGCAAGTCAGTAAGTTTCTATATGTGGCCTGAAACAGTCAGCAGTTGTGGCCAATGTGTAATAAGAACAATTAATGAAGAACCTGTTTAATTTTAGGACGCAGAAAACTTTTATCTTATTACTCAGTAAACATTATTTAAAGTAAGGTAGAAATGTTCAGCATAGCTAATCCCAGTGCAAGAGAGTACACTAGGCAAACAAAGCATCTCCTATAAACAGAACAAAGAATGTGGTCAAACTTAGAGCACAAGGAATGCTGAATCATCATTTAAAAAAACAAACAAACAAAAAGGCTTGCATAAGCATAGAAACTCTATCAGGAAAAAATGAGTTTTACAGAACTGATGAATGGGAGAAAAAGGAAAAAAGGCAAAACTTTATTATTATTTGCTCCAGCAAAAGAAAAGAACAAAAGTGAACAAGAAGCTGTTTCCAGGGAGGATAGACAGCTTCTTAAAGTTTGAAATGTGGAACAGCTTCTATTCCAGATTCATATAGGCTCCATAACGGGACGGTCTTCTATGTACAAAGAACTATTAATCAGCCTCAAGTCCTGCATCCCACATTAAGAGTATATATACAGGGCAAGAAAAGTAACAGTATATAGTTTAATGTAAACTGTGAGATTAGAGAGTGAAATAGAGAAACTCCTACATTACAAGGGGCAATTCTTACCAAAAACTCCTCCTTCAGACATTGAAACAGTTGATGAAAGTATTTTGATAAATTCTATGACTCATGCCAGAAAAACACTACAGACATAAACATTTTTGGTTTTTTGTGTTTTTAAATGTGACATCAAAGACAGTAGAAGAGAAGATTAGAAGAGAAAACAGATATGTTACAGTGTTCACAACCATATGTAACATTTAAAATACTGAAGATATTCTAATGTGCAAATTTGAGATGCCTGTGATTTATTTCTCTTCACGAGAAAAAACGTTCCCCAAAGTAATGAACTATGCTGGGAAAGTATGAAAACAGCAAGTACTACAGAATGCATATGTGGGCTGAAGCTAAAGCAAAAGAGGCAACAACACAAAGCTGGTTAAGCTGTGCCCAATGCATCATAAACCAGTGCTTAGGAAAACAGCACTAATATCAGATACAAAAATACTCAGTGAATGGACATCGGTGTTGGGGTTCTGAAAAAAAAACATATTCACGGCTTGAGGAAGGAAATGTTTCAAATAGTGAGCATGATTGTCACTGTGCCTCTAGCTGATCCTGTAGTTAAACAAATATGCTTTGCAGAAGGCAACTGCCAGCCAATTAGCACCTATATCTGCAATCAAGCTACAATTTGCAACCAATAGATCAGTGACCTGCTTGATTTCAGTTAGTCTTCAAAGCCAGCTATGAGTAATCCTGACAACACAGATTTATAAACATATTAGATAACATGGGACTAAAGTAGATTAAAAAATGCAAAAAAATCCATCCTACTAAGAAAATTACAGAAGCCTGGATGCTTGGAGTTTACAACAGCTGGCAGAAAGACACACCATGCTCTGCTGGATGCCGGATGTTTGCAGTCAACAGAGATGATTGAAGCAGAAGATTCATATAGACATGAGAGTAAGGGACAGTTACCATGACCTCTTATTGACAGTCTGAAACATGTGACGTATTTCAAGGAGATGGACACTACATAGCAAGCTGAAGTTAAAAATAAACTACACTAACACTAATTTTAGGATGTGTATGGATATCTACAGATGGCCAATTAAGATTCCACGTTCTGTGACTATTGTTCGGAGACCTGTGAATCTTTTACGTGGCAAACACATTTTATGGAAAAGGTCAATGATCCAAGAATTAGTATATGAAAGAGCAGATACCTGTTTCAGCTTCAGCTGAAAATTCCTTAAATCATGCTGCATAGAAGAAACTGAGTTCTGTCTGACCCTGACCCCGACCTGTGGGCTGACCTCCTCCCATGGCCTTGGCCTGTTCTGTTCCCCACAGCCCTGTCCAGCCATTCTGGGGCTGTGTCTAACCCTGTTTCCCCTCACTGGGCCCAATCCTGATCGTCACCTGTGGGCCCATGTCCCGGCCTAGCCTTGGCCCATCCCTGTTTCCAGGGAGGTGCCCAATGCCCAGGGCTGGGGCTGCCCCAGTGCCCCCCAGCTGCCCTGCTCATGGCTGGGGTGGTGGGACAGGCCCTGGCTGCCAGGCCCTGCCCTCACAGATCCCTGGGGAGCACCTGCCACTCCCAGCCCTCAGCCTCAGGGAGCCACTGTCCCTAGCTGTGCCCTGACAATGTCTACTGCAGATAAGTGTGTCCTAGAGGGTGACATCATAAACTGTATTTTCTCCTGGAGGATTTGCATAAACTCATCTAATGGCATGACAATTAATTTGTACTCCGTGTAAAGGGGAGGTGAATGTTACCACCTTATTTCCAAGCCCAAAATACCATGTAGTCTTAGCAAAAGAGGCTTATGGGTTGCACTGGCATAAAGCTAGCTGTCTATACCATTTACTGTCAGAAATTTTCTGTATACAGGGGACTGACAGAGAAAGAGGAAAAAAAAAACCTGTTAGTTGTGTTCTTACTGTGCAACAATACTTTCTCGTCATATCTGGGCTTACGATAAAAGTACAGCTAAATCACAAGCCAACAGAAACCATGGAGAGACACAGAAAAGTGCCTCTAAGTACAGTAGATATCACTGAGACATTTGTGCAGTGATGTGAGGATACAATATTAATCAAGAAAGCAGTTTTTAGTTAAGTAAACTTTGAACAGAGTATATCTTGCATGTTATGACAGGTGGAACAACAGAGAGTATTTCAGAATGCAGTAATGTTTTTACATCTTCATTGGAGAGCTTCTGGCCACCCTACAGACTTCAAGGTATCAGACATCAGACTCCCAAACTGGTCTGATCACAAGAAGAAACCTCTATAGGATATTGCCTCCCACCAAAAGGGGAGTGAGGCTAGGGCTCACTATCTGTGATCCATTCCACCACTGCCAATCCACATTGCATCTGCGCCAGTGGTGTCCACTTCCATCAGGCAAGTGTAGAGGTGGAAGACCTTCTGGAGGACCTCTTGTCCACACAGCAGGTGCCACTGTAGGTGGTACTCAGATGTCCAGCTTCAGTAGTGCATCCACTGGGAGCTAAACTACTTTGCATGTATCAGGAGTGCTCTTGACTATGTGCTTCAGGACACTGATTACAAATTGAGTGCAAATTGAGCACAAATTTGCACTGAAAAAGAACTCTTGTACACTGAATTACTAATGCAGACACACGCAAACATACTTCATACCTAAGAGACTGAAGAGGGCAAATCTGGGAAAAGTATCTATCAGGCATGAATGTGAATTACATCTTGATGCTAAGTGTGCGTATAACAGAGTTTATTGCAATAAATTTCAAAGAAACTGTTTTACCAGTAAAAGCTGATTCAATGAAACTAGATTTTTTTCCTCTGTAGAATCATGCAAATGTTTAAAAAAGTTACTATGAAACATAACGTAAACTCCTGAGTTTTAAACACTTGCAGTTTCATTTTGAAATTTCCAAATGCCATTTCAAATATTATTTTATTCGTCTGATTGATAATTTTTAGTGGTATGCATTGATAATATGACATAGAACATCTGAAAATATACTGTAGGACAGAGCAGTACAGATGGGCTCCTTCCTCTCACCTTTCCTCTCATGGCTTCCTATAAATGGGAGGACCTAAGATTACTCTTACCTGATTCTCAAAGTACCTGACAGAGGTACTGAAAAAAGTTTAATTTTAATCTTAAGAATATGATAGAATACATTAATTTCCTAAATGTTCTTTTAGGACAAACCACTCACTTGCAGTAAAATAAAATCTAAATTAACGTTTTTCTTTCTGTAGTTGTACTTCTAATTTTTCCAATGGCATGGGTCAGGTAGAAATTAACTCTGTCCTTTAATTTTAATGTCAAGTGGTAATTCAATTAACTGAACAACGCACAGGATATGAACTGATCCTTTTTGAAATTTTATAATTTGTAGAGTCAGTTCCTATTTGCTGCATAGTTCAATTGGTTGCATTGTTATCTGTGACGGATGCGTTTGACCCCTTAACCAAACTACCAGTAGTTTGGTACAGGCTCCAAAGTAGGTAAAGGCCTGAGCCGTAGCCGGGCCAAGAACTCCTTTAGGAAACCCACAAAGGAGCAGAGCACAGTGAGCACCAATGCATATGAGCTTGGAACACCGATTATGCGATTAACACATGAATAGCGGGTGGCTTTTCCAAGACTCATTTATCAAGGAACAAAGAAGGTTGTGGGTACAAGGAGTCTCATGCATACCTTTCCCATTGCATGTAATTTGACTACAAGCCAACCACTTTATTCCATAAATATGACAGCCTAAGTGAGCCTTCTTTGAGCTCTCGCTGCTAGGCAGTGTGGCTGCTTGGCGGTGATTTCCCCTTGAGCTGGGACACCTCTCAAAGTTGCTCCTTGAGGCAGAGAGACCTTTTACCAACGGCAGATCTTTGGTAAGCAACCAATAGTGTGCATAACCTTGTAGTATGGTAACTTTGATTTGTGACTTGGTAACTTTGATTTGTGTCTTAGTAATTTTGAATCATTGTTCAAATGATTGTGCCATACAGTAATAGAGTGAACCTTGCCATCAAACTTTGTTAAGTCGCACTTTTACAACATTATAGTAAAACCAGTTTTGCTAATACCTTTGACAGTGGTTCTTTAAGCAATCTAAATCACCCATTCATGACATTATCCTGAAAACTTCCTCCTTGGTTGAATAATGAAATTTGCCCCAGAGCTCTCAGTTATCCTGTAATGTGGATACAGCGCTGCATTTCTAATGTGCAACCTCCTATTGCCAAAGGGGGGTGGGGGTGGGGAAGGGGGCAGGCGGGGAGTTACTGCCATTAGCAGGCTAAAGTACCTCTGATTCCCCCACCAGACTTGTTCCTGGGCAGTTCACAACTTCAGATGTAGGCATGCAGCTTCTGATTTGCTTCTGACAGACCTAGTTTCTGCCTAAATCTCTAATTGAGTACTCAAGTTCTTTATTGTATCTAGCCCAATGAAATGATTATGATCCTTATTCTTCTTGCCTGATGTTCCAGATTCTCTAAACAAAACTAACAAAACCACTATAATTTTAGGAACTGTCTCCACTACTGCACACAAGAAAGGGCTGGCAATGGATAAACAGCACCTATTGTCACCTTGGTCAGCTAGACAGAGACCAAGTTTCTAGCACAAACCCATTCCAGAGTTAAAATACTGTGTTTTCATCCATCAGCAGCCAAATAACCCACAGGGCTGCAACAGTAGCCTTTGTTGTATCCTAGGTAGGTACAGTGATCTGGGCTTCCTCAAGAGACTACCAGATCATCAGACCTCAGAGCAGGCAAAATAAATCCGCACATAACAAAAGACACTATGAAATCTAAATTAGTCTGTATCATCCAGAAAGGGAAAGGAAATTTCAAATCTAGTTAAGAGGGTGAATTTGGTTTCTATAGCTGTAGAAGAATATGCAGGTCAGCTGCTGAGGATACTGACTCCACCTAGTTCAGGTCCTTACACAGAGACACGGGGACTGGATACAGTCTTGAAAATGTCCAGAATAATTAAGAGCTCATTTGTACAAACTGAAATGAATCACTAACTCTAATTATATCCCTTTGGTTTACTTCGGCCTTTCTCTGTAGTATATTATTATAGAAGTACAGCAGTTCTGAAAGCATAGTGTTCACCAATGAACTGAAAATTACTGTTATTATTTGAGATTGGGTTCTTTGACATAGTTTGGTTAGACAGAGATATCTCTAAATTCTAATATGTAATTTGATATTGGTATGCAAGAACATTTAATTAATTAAACATTTGTTAAACTGTAATGAGAAAGTACTTCTTGGCCAATTACAACTGAGTTTCCATTATTCCCTCTAGATTTATTCTGTTTCCCTTTTTTCTGCCAAAATTATTGAGGTGAATAGCAGAGATCTTTTCATGACCTCATGTTTTAATGTATAGCTCATTCCCGATCTTTCAATATATAGCTGTTAAGATCTGTTACACTTCCAGGTGTTGTAACCAAAACCAGATGCCTTGAAGTTATGAGTGAGGTGACCGATCCCTGGAACACAATTTGGAGCCTGTAATGCAGCTACTGGAATCAGACTACTGTGCACTGAAAGAAACAGCTGCCTTGGAAAGATGATCTGAAAAATTCACCAGTGAGGAACAACTCGGAACTACTCAATAGGGAAAAAGATGAGCATCAAACTCCGATACCAGTCTTTCCAGGGCCTCAGTGCCTGAATCAGGACTTGAAGAAAGTGCTGCCTTCTTACAGCGGCGAGGTACCAGTAAGTATTTTTTGAAAATATTGACTTCTTTTCTGAAGTTACTGAGTTATGATGCTAACTACACTCTGTAGTAGTTAGAATACCTCCCATGAAGATCAAGGTTTAATTTAAGTAAGTGAAATTCAATCTCTACAAGAACACAAACTCCCATCTGCCTTGTGAGAAAGGCTAAAATGGAAGGGTTAATATTCAGTTGAAATTTCAGAAATAAATAGAAGATTTGTGGGACTAGAGTAGTATACACAAAAAAAAGAAAATACTTTTTGACTTAGTGGTTTTGACTTTTTTTTTAAATCCAGGGATTTAAATGTGAAATGTATAAAAAAACCCTAGAGGGTCAGCCCAGTCCTCCCTTTTCCTAAGTAACTAACTGACAAATAAAATCATGCTTCTGATTCTCAGTACAGCCAGTACTCGTTCTCCTTCTGGCATACTGAATCTTATGTTACTTTCTGCGCGATAGCCATGGTTGAACAGGAAGCAGGAGCATTATTCTACATCCATTTAATTATTTTTTTCCCCATAAATGGATGGTTAGGCACTGTCCTGCATCTCAGAAACTGGTTTTGAGTCACCCTTATCTGCAAATAGATGTGGTAAGAGCCTTGGTTTTGTGGGGGTACGCTCTAACCACTGAGTACATAAAGAAAGGCAAAACTGTTACCAAATTTGTAAGAGGCAGACACAAGAATCTTTGAGGAGCATGTTTCACATAAGAATTTTTTAGGCATAGTAGGGATATGTTTATCTGATGACATTTTTAGAGTATTTAGAAAATTCTGCACCTGGTGGGCACTAGAAGGCACAGTTGCTTTGCAGCTGAAGTTTTTAAGCAGAGGACTGTTCTTGCAACAGCTAAAGTTCTAGAGCTGTGTTTTAGCTGTTGACTTCATTCTTTAAAAAAATTTGGCCGTAATCATATACCACAATCTCCTTATTGCCACAGGGAAATTCAGAGTGGTGTAGCCACAGCACTCTGAGCCACACACTCACAACAACCAAGGCCCTGTCTCCTCCAGACCACACCACAGACTCAGAGAGACAGGGCACTCACTCCCACCAGTGGAGGAGTCTCAGTCCTGGCTAGTGGGTTGGACTTTATGCATAGCCCTTCCACCTTGGGTCAGCCTTCAGCACATTGTTGGATGTCTGTGAATGTGTCTCCTGCAAGGGACTACTGTTTTCCCTGTTTTTTGCTTTCTAATTTCTCATAAGCTGCCAATAGCCTCACTGGTCCCATTACCCCAGACCAATCTCAGTGACTTGCTCTATATCAAAAGTCAATTGTTACCTGAGTTACTATCAATTTCTCATCTCTTACCCCAAATGTGTTATACAGATATAAAGCTGTTAAGAGTTCATCTGTGGGTTTAGTTTTGTGTTTGTTTTTTTTTCCCCCGGTATATGCCTAAACCATTAGAACATGGAAGATGTAGTCCACAGCTTTTGGGAAAGCCTCACCTCATTAAAGTTGTTATTTTCCTTGTTTTCCCAACACTTATGAGAATTATCTAGTGACTTAAAGCTAGATAGACATGCTCAAGGTCCCACCTACATGAGCAGTGCTTTCAGGGAGGCTTCACCCCATTGCAGATTGTTATTATTGATATCGACTCTGTAGGATTCAACTGAGAAGTTGCAGAGTCCAAGTCAAAATGTTGGGAAGGGATACACATTCCAGCTTTCCCCAGGCCACAAATATTTTGAACAGTGGAGATAGCAGATGTGAGTAAAGCTCTTTTGAAATGAAAGTTTCTGAATTTTTTCCAAGTTTTACATACATTCAAAGTTTAAAAACTCTATATAAAATTAGGTTTTAAACTATCCATTTTTATTCAGAATGAGGATAAATTTTGATATGTAGCAGTTCAGTGAAATAGGTATTCTGTGTTCCCATCATTCCTTCTGCTACTTTAGTACACATCATAAATAGCTGACGTATTTTTTAATACCTATCACATGAAAATGAAACAACTCCCAGGTGTCCAACTTGGTACTCATAACTAAGGCACACAAAGCCAGCATAGATTTTTGAAAGTTTAATCTCAAATGAAATTTAGATGGCTCTGAGATTGCATACTCATACTTCATCTCAAAAAAAAAATTTATTTTTGAACTGCTGGTATTATTTATCTGTATGTAACTGAGATATTTATTTATTTATTGAATGGAAGGGATTTAAAATAGCACCAGATAAATGTTTTCAGAGATGTGGATAAAATCTAAACACAAAAGAATGAAGGCTTAAGAAATTTTCACCAACAAACACAGTCATTCCAAAGGTTTCTGTCTAACAGCTAGGGTATTGGAAGTCCTAAGGTTATAGATTATTTTTTCAATAATTTAAAATTTCTGATAAGGGAATGTTCATCACCAAAATTCCAAGTCAGAAGCCAGCAAAATACATCTATTTTCTTCAATTGTTAAATTGTCATGTTCTTTTTACATGGGAAGCCAGAAGGAAAAGATCTACTAGCTGAAAATTTTCAACATTGGTTTCTGTTCTTGTCTTGGACTGATTCGTTAAACACTGTTTAAAACCTTGGAACAAACTTTAGCCTGCTTTTATTTCTCCACCTGCTATTTGTATTACAGAAGCTAGCTTTTCTGATGATCCTGAAGCTCTGTCTAAAGATGATTTATTGTCTGATCTTGGCTCCTCTGGGTTTTGCTCCTCTGATATCTTTAAGGCCCCAGTAAGTTCAGCTAAGCTAACATTAACAGCAATGGGATTTTTTTTTCAAAATTGTCCTTAGCGTAGACAAGGCCATGATTTCTGTGACATTCACACTGCTACAACTAATTTAATACTTGGTCTTCCATAGTTCTAGGCTTAGAAATAAAGCTTGTAGTTTGAAGGCTTGTTTTTTATTGCTTATTTTCTACTGTCCCAAAAGCTGTCTTCAACTGGATCATTCTTGTGAAAAATGAAATGAGCAAGCTTTTACACTACTCTTTGGCATTTAACCTTCAATGAGGTAGATTAATAAAAAGGCCAAGAGACAGATGGATATCACAGAATTAAAGACAATATAGAGACAGAAAGAACTATACTAGAGATTGGCTGAGCTAATTTACCTTTTTGATCTGCACTTTTCTAGTGGCTGTGTTTCCTTTCTTGCCCATGTATATAAGATATGTGTGTTTTGTTTGTTAAGAGCATTTTTGCCCTGTGACAAAACCAGGATCTTCTGAATCCAATGAATTCTCAAACCTGGAGTTTGCAGTAGCTTCTGATTATCTGTGACTGGCCAGTGGATCTGTCCACGTTTCTTCAACAATGTATTTCTCATTGCACATGCCGAGTCTTATGAGACATACATGAGGAGATTTCCTTGTATAGAACCTAGAAATCCTGTATAGTTCTTAGATCTGGAAATATTCATATATGCACTGTTTTGGGAACAACTTGGCCCTCAGGAAACACAGTACTTAATGTTGTCTATGAAATATTTGTTAAAAAGAGTAGTCTTTACTTTTTCCCTTATGAATACCTGTGGTGTTAGCCATAGGTCTATAGGGGCTTTTAGACTGCAGAATCATGACCTGAGAAAAGTCTAATAGGAAAAAATGTTCAAATAAATTGTTTTGGGGGATCTTTTTGCAATGAAAAAGACCATTGGTGTCTTAGTTTCTCTAAAAGAATCAGCCAAACTTTTGGACAAGTGAGAGTGAATCCATAGGTCTAAGGTATACAAATGGGAAAGTTTCTATAGAAAGAAGATACTTTTCCAGTTACTTGTGCAAATCAGTCCTAGTCAAAATGAAATCAGCATCTCAGCAGACTGGTATTCGTACATAGAATGTTGAGCTAATAATATGAACCCACTAGCAAGATACAATGAGGTTGTAATTGATAACTGGGGAATATATGAGTTATGAAGCAGTTACTTAGTAATTATACACTAAAACCAATAAAAGAGAGTAAGTTGAGGTATAAGCTCTTTTTAAAAGAGACAGAAACTGATTTCACTCATAGATCTAAAACTAGTATATGCATTCTTTGTATCTCAGAGGATCAAATCCTGAACTATACTGTGAGGTTTTACTCACATATTACTTAAGGAAGCTCTCGTAAATCAGTATAAGAAGAATAAGATAATATAGAGTTACATATTAACATTTTGGTAAAATTCTCATGCTCTCAAAGAAAAAAGGAAAGAAAAAAAAAGCGCTTCATTCTGACTGTTCCATTTCTGTGGGTTTTTTTTGAACAGCAGTGGTTCATCTCAAGCCCTTCTTGGATTTTCAATACAGCATTAAAAATTCAGTTAGGAACTTGACATTACAGTAAGTGAATAAAAAATGAATTAAACACAGAGTTCATGAACATCATCACAATGTTTTCACTTCTTTTTGTGTACATATTCACAAAATCAGTCCCTGAAAAAAACCCAAGGATACCTTGTTTTATACTGGAAAAGCAATACAAAGATGTATAGCACTTGCAATACATTCCAGTGACAATAATAGAAAAAAAAAATTAAGCATGAACTCCATTCTGAATCTCTGTCAGAATAATTTCCTAGTATCTTACAAGGCAGTCTTTGAAATTTATTATTATATATATTTTCAACACAAGGAGCTGGCAATGGCACAGCTCTAAGGGATTTGCCCTGTGAAAGGCACTTTTTAAAGTCTAAGTACACATTACTAAATGTAACATGCATTTTGAAAATGTGGCCCAACATATTTAACTAATAATCTGAAGTTTGTTTTTTTTTCTTCCTATTGAAATTGAGACAGTTGAGAAGAGTTTTTAAAAGTAGTTTTTAAGGACTTTCAAAATCAATTCCCTTCAAAATTTCTAAACTTAGTTGTAAAACACAGAGATGTGTAGATTTCCTGGTTATTTTAATATCTAAGAATTGTAAAAAACCACAGCATACACATGTTTAACTTTTCTACTGGTAAACTAGAGTAATAATTAGCATTATTATTCTAAAACATTTATTCTAATGTCCTATCATTAATAGGACAAATCAGTAAAGGTTGATTCTTTTTCTTGAAGCAGCATATAAAATTTACTTAAACTGGTAGTTAGGTACCTTGGTAGTAATGTCAAGAAGAAACAAAACCACAATCATTCATGAAGGATCTGAATAATACTTGGGGGGGGGGAACCAAACCAAAAAACAGGAGGCAGTGGAGTAGGAGAACTGTGAGCAGGTGAACTGTGAAAAGAAAAAAAGAATAGCATGTTGACATCTTAAAAACACTCTAGGCAAAGTGAAAATTTCTAAAATCAGAAGACTAAAGCAAGAAACCTTACTTTAGCTAAACTGTTTGTCTAAATCATTTAATATTTCTAGCAAAAGCCTTTTGACTCATCTAAAATTTTACAGCCTTGCATGCTAGCTTGTGGCCTTTTTATACAGACACCTGTCACCTCTTACAGGTAGTTTGAGGGTTAGAGATAACTCCCTGTCATGGTTTAACCCCAGCCAGCAACTAAGCACCACACAGTTACTTGCTCAGTCCCCACCCCTCAGTTGGATGGAAGAGAGAATCAAAAAAAAAAGGTAAAATTCATGGGTTGAGATAAAGACAATTTAATAGGTAAAGCTAAAGCTATGCACACAAGCAAAGCAAAAAAAGGAATTTATTCACCCTTCCCATCAGCAGGCAGGTGTTCAGCCGTATCCAGGAAAGTGGGGGTCCATCATGAGTAATGGTTGCTTGGGAAGACAAACACCATCACTCTGAGCATCCCGCATCCCGCATCCCGCATCCCCCTCCCCCCCCTCCTTCTTCTTCCCCCAGCTTTTTATATGATGAGCATGACATCATATGGTATGGAATATCCCTTTGGTCAGTTGGGGTCAGCTGTCCCGACTGTGTCCCCTCCCAACTTCTCATGCACCCCCAGCTTACTTGCTGGCAGGGTGGCATGAGGGGTAGAAAAGGCCTTGACTCTGTGTAAGCACTGCTCAGCAATAATGAAAACATCCCTGTATTATCAACACTGTTTCCAGTACAAATCCAAACATAGCCCCATACTAGCTACTTTGAAGAAAATTAACTTTACCCCAACTTCATACCAGCTGCTATGAAGAAAATTAATTCTACTCCAGCCAAAACCAATAAGAAGTTGATTCTCTGGGTTTGCTAATGTCTGACCACACACACAGAACATTGAGTTCAGGTTGAAACACAGCCAGCATTAACAGGAGTACTCACTGCTGTTTGCAAAATATCATGACTTAGAAAAAGATGGAGACCGTGAGGAAAAAGACAATTGAAGTGAGAGAAGAATACAATAATCTGGGTTGTAATATTACCTCTAGGAGTAGTTTAACATAACATATTCAGTTAATGGGAGATCAAGGTTCTAGGTCTTTGTTAGAGTCCAATACTCTCTGACTTGGGTCTTTTAGATATTCCATGCGTAACGGGTGCAAAGTTTAACATCAAATTTACTTATTTGAAGATAGTTGATGTTATACAGGATTTCTGTTTTATCAGAGTAATACAAAATATACTGAAAACACAGTAAAATTATACACTTAACAAAATATAGCAATGGCAATACACAGTTCAATCACAAAACCAGTGTGATCCCTGTTACCAGTCTCTATAATATACTCACTGTCACAACACTGGATGCCCCCACTTGCTACAAAGGAAAACAAGGGCTGACACTATCTCAACCCCCTTGATGTCTTCAAAATACTTTTGGTAGTTTTTCAGGTTTTATACTCTATGTTGGGCTGAGCCACATATACTCTTCTCACAGTGCTGGTTGGCTAACTCAGGGATACATTCACACTCTTAATGAACACAAGAAAAAACATTTACCCCACCAGCTGATCTACTCAACTGACAGCATTTTATCTAAAACAAAAGTTACCTGCTGATGCCCTCTGTGTTGAGATAAAGTCAGCTTTCATTACAACACCTGTGGTCAGTCACACTCTACGTATTCCCTGACCTTCATGGGCACATCACCCTGCCCATTCTCCACTGAGCCTTCTTCCATTGTAGAGGTTTTTTGGTCAGTCACAGTTGTCTTAGTCTAAAAGATCTAATACATATATATTCACAGATTGCAACAAGTTCCCTAAGCATCATGGTAGAGGATGCTTTGCTGTAAACACTCAGTGTCTGTAAAGATTAGGTACTGCAGGGAAAAACCATGGGCAAAAATGAGCAACAGCTGTCTGACAACTGTAGCTGGAAGTGAGACGCTTGAGGATATTCATTACATCAAACCATTATTGCTTCAACATGTTACTGCTTTTTAAAGGCAACAATATTTAAAGTTGTACAAAAATAATCCCCTGAAATCCCCAACTTAAGTAAAACAGCATATCTAGCAACATGAACCTATAGTTAAATTTCTTAGTATAAGCATAGAAATTGTATTTTAAATAGATGAGCCATATAGAAGAAGAAACTTGCAAAGAAATGTAAGCCTGCCTGGCATTACACAGTAGGTCACCCAAAATCCAGTGTGTTTTGTTTTGCTGATGTGTCTTCCACTGTGTCACCTTGAGTGTGAATCTTTTAAACTGTGCTGGTTTGGGCTGGAGTAGAGTTAATTTTCTTCATGGTAGCCAGTATGGGGCTATGTTTTGGATTTGTGCTGGAAACAGTGTTGATAATACAGGGATGTTTTCATTATTGCTGAGCAGTGCTTACACAGAGTCAAGGCCTTTTCTGCTCATCATACCACCCCGCCAGTGAGTAGGCTGGGGGTGCGTGAGAAGTTGGGAGGGGACACAGCTGGGACAGCTGACCCCAACTGACCAAAGGGATATTCCATACCATATGACATCATGCTCAGCGATAAAATTAGGGGGAAGGTCAGCCCGGGGGCTGCTGCTTGGGGACTGGCTGGGCATCATTCTGTTGGCGGTCAGCAATAGTTTTCATTTGCATCACTTGTCTCTCTTGGATTTTATTTCTCTCTCTTTGTTATTTTCCTTTTCATTACATTATTGTTAATTTTTTTTTTTCCCCCAATTATTAAACTGTTCTTATCTCAACCCACGAGTGTTCTCACTTTTACCTTTCTAATTCTCTTCCCCTCATCCTGCGGGGATTGGAGTGAGCGAGTGGCTGTGTGGTGCTTAGTTGCCTGCTGGGGTTAAACCACAACTTAAACAAAGGTATGTTAAGAGTATTTTTAAATAGGATACATAAAAATCCTGGAGAGATGGGAGATGAGCCAGTAGAGACTTATTCAGTCCTGATTGCAACCCACCTCAGAAATTTAGTTGTCTGGCAACCCAGAGTGGGGGCTTAACCTGAATGGAGTAGTACTGGGACAATATAGCACTTCAGGGCTCCTGAATTGCGAGCTGCAAGTGACCCGAGTTGCTCTCCTGGTGGACCTAAGGTCATTTTAAGTTGTTTTAATAGCATTAGGTTTCTCAAGAAACCTCTTACAGAGAACCTGAGACCTTGGTCTTGGGCATAATCTTTTAGGTACAATCTTGAGAAGTCTCCAGAACAAACCACGAAGGGATGTACTCAGATTTTTTAGTTCTGTAGACAGACAGTATTAAATAGGACTACTATTTGACTTTATTTCTTAAGTATTCTTTTGGGGGTAGTTGTTGGGTTATTATTTTAATAGGGTTATTATTTTACCTTGATTCTTGAACGTTCTTGTACTCAGAACCTACCTGTTCCTGTACTTCCACCTATCTAGTAGGTTGAAGTCAGTTTTCTGCTTATCTGCCTCCCTTTACTTCCAGTATTTGGGCATTCCTGGGTACAGATGGGCTTCATTTGAACAGCAAGAATGGAAGTACTCCAATCCTGCATATCACTTAGCCTCACGGTTAGGCAAACACTCCTAGAATGAGTGCTGGAACTGAGAAAAAGCTCAGATTTGAAGCATCTTATTTCTTGGGCAAGCAATTGAATAATGATTTTATTATGCATAAGCTTTTATTCATTTTTATTGTCATTTTTAATCATCCTAGTGAAATTAATCAAAACATGTCTTTAACTGATTCTTGTAGGTTTCACTAGAGAGGAAGGAGGTACATCTTCATATACAGCAGAATTGTGTTAAATGTATGAGGTAAGGTTTTGATTCAATGATATTAATGTGCTCAAAATGAAGAGAACTGAAAATATTGCATTTTTAAATCATTTTTTGTGTATTTTTGACTATAAAATAGCTGTGGTGAAGACTACAGTCACCTCCTCTCTCTCCATGTGCAACTCCAACAACAGTAAATGCTAAGCCAATTTATGATAAACATCCATTTTACTGCTAAGCACTAGTAAAGTGATTTAGAAGGAAGTGTGGGAAGGGTGAGATGTAGGATGAAGACTATAAACCTGAAAATATATGTGCCTAATTTTAGGAAAAGATGAATATAACGGTGAAGTGAAAATCAATAAAAAAGTGCTATGGTGGAAACAGCAAGTCAGCTTGAAGCACAGCATAGAAACTCTGCTGGGTGCTGCCATACAGGATGATTATAATAAATTGCAAAGAGTGAATGGAGAAAAGATCCTGACTAGAGCCATTTCTATCCTGAGTATAACCTTATTTTGATTTGTGTATTTATGCATGCTCATCCTTTTTTTATTGCAGATATTTTACAGTGCATTGACTGCACCATACTTGGAGTTTCAAACAGACAAATTATGAATTTGGATATGAGTGGCTAGGTGTAGGTTATTTTATCACATATTTGAAATTGGTAAGTAGATATAGCAAAAGGTATATTACTATATCTATTCCTAAATGCATGCTAATACTCAATTCTATTATGAAAGGTTCTCAGGATTTTTTGATAGTTCTTAGATTGTGTATGCAGTCCTATTCTACAGATGGCCATCTAGCTTTGTTTCTCAGAAATGTTTATCAATATGGAATTATAATTAGTTTTAAATACAATGGTCCATTTTGAGGAATTCCAGTTAAACTTCTCTTAAAAAATTAAAATATTAAAAATATTTATTTTTCCTTCAAAATAGTTTTAAAGTTTGTCATATTGTTAATATTGGACTAACATGACCATACTTACCTAGATCACAGTTTTCTATTTCATAAACATAAGTGCAACATATTTTCCCATCATATCATGCATAATCTAACAGAATGGTAGCTATAAAATAGTTTGCTTCATTTCTGCAATTCAAGTTATTTGTGAAAGGTGGGGCACAGTTTACTACCTACCCCATCTGAGTTAACACTTGTCTCATTAAATGTAGCAAGCTCTGCTTCTGTGTACTTAGTTCCATTAGTGTCCAGCCGTAACTATTACTCTTCCTGAAAACCTTGATCTAGTTCTGATTATCATTCACCTCTAGTCCATCCTTTCTGATGAGATATCTCTATTCCATTTTCATTTATAGGTCTAGAAGCCATTTAGCTGTATTTTATACGTTTTATAAGATCTTTCAGGTTGATTTTTTTCAGGTTTCTCTTTACCTTTCTTGACTTCTGAAAACATGGCTGTAACTGTTTGTCATGGTTGGATTTTTTTGTTTGTTTGTTTTTGTTTGTTTGTTTGTTTTTTCCAAGTACATTTTTAATTGCTATTTTCTTTCTGAGTTTATTCATACCATCAACTCAGGAGCCCTTCTCTGGGCTGACTTCAGCCTGCTAGATAGGTGGGTAGAATGGGTAGGTTCTGAGTACAACAACAGTCAAGAATCAAGGTAATATAACAACTCTATATAGCAACAACTACCTCCAAAAGAATACTTAAGAAATAAAGTAAAAGAGAAGTCCTATTTAATACTGTCCATCTAGAGAACTAAACTGAGCACATCCCTTCATAGTTTGTTCTGGAAACTTCTCAAGCTGCAGGCAGGTCAAGAAAAGCACAGACAGAACAAGCCTGATGAGCCTCAGACCTGAGGCCTTGCGAGTTCAGTACAAGGCTTATGGCAATACTCTAACCAATTACATCGTTACAAAGAACAGAAGTATCAAGTCTTAAAAATTTCAGAGAAATAGCCATCTAGGCAGAGGGGAGAGAGCTCTTGTAAGTGTCCCAGTGGTAACGAAGGCTTTCTGGGAAAACTTGCACTTTCTTAGTCACTCAAGTCAGTCAACCACAGACAAATCTGTAAGAAACCAGTTGTAATTTTCTAGTCCCTATAAACCTACTAGTTTCTTTGTTCTTGTCTTACTGTCTGCCTATCATATTTTTATTTTTTACTTTATCCCTGCCAGTAACTGACTGAAGCCGATGCTTTTTAACTGTGAAAAAAATCATAATCACTGAATCTCTTATGCTGAGAAGGGAAAGTCATTTGAAGAATTGTAACAATTTCTCATTTCTTCTAAAGCTACAACTGTAGTCTCTCCAGTTGATGGTGCAAAAATAAATATACAGTGTTCAGCCTTTGTGGTATATTTTATTCCTTTGTTCACCCTTTACATATGACTTTTATCCTTTCAGAAGAGAACATGTATTTATACAGTACATGGCATTTTTCAAGCTGTACTTTAGAATTTACTTAATATCTTAATAAACAAACATGAAGGAAATGAAAGAATTAAATAGGTACCAAGTTAAATAAATTTAAAGAAGGGCCTAGGGTTTTTTTGCTTGTTTATTTTAAACATTTTAATCTTATCAAGAATAATCACAGTTTCATTTTACTTTAACTGACTAAAGTAAGTTAGATTGGGTATTCCTGTTGGTCTTCTCCACAGAACAGAAACAGTTTACATGAAATTGAAATGGCATCAATTTTTAGGACAGTAAAAGTACTTTTAAAGTAAATTATTGTAAAGAGAGGAATAGTATGAATCTAAATGGAATTAGACTTTTATAAGAATAGTGACAACGTTGACTACTAAATTAGGTACAAGACAAGATATGGCTTGCTCTAGCTATCTAGGAACATTAACAAATGTTATATAAATACCGACTGACTTTTATCCATTGCCTTTACCATTATTCAATGAAAAGGGAAAAAAAGTGTTTTTCTTTATCTAAAGATAGAATATCTTCTAAATAAATACTTACTTCCATACTAGTTTTTCAGTATACTCTGTAACTTGTAGTAGCTACAATATAGTATATACATAGTTTTCTATGTGACTATATTATAGGTGTAAAATCCAGTAAAAGCCATTGTGTAGGAATTAAGAAAAAAAAAGTGAATAGTTCTATAATTCACCAGGAGACTACTGTCTTGTTTACACATGCACTTCATTTGCTGCCTTAACTTATTCTGTGATCATGTCCAGAGTTATAAATATTAACATTTATATATAATAATATAGCAATTCCCACTTCTGTACTGCTAATACTTCCAGTAAACGTAAGGAAGATATACCTCACTTCTGTTCCACTCACCTTTACATCCTTTGGGGATGAAATATTCTTAGAATTATGAATGTTACAGTGCACAAGAAATAACTTCAGCTTTTGATGCCTTCACAATAATATTTGCATATTACTTTACAATGGTATTCTGCTTTCATTTGATTCAGCTGCAGAGTTTGCTTACATACTTGAGAATAAACAGTTTGCATCATGTTTGTATCACTTCATGTTTTTTATGTTACATATTCCTATGGACTGTGAGAAGGATTAATAAAAATATTTTTCAACTATTTATAGATGTGGTGCTTACGGACATCATTTAGTGGTGTACTTGGCAGTATTAGGTTTACGGTTGGACTTGATGATCTTAACAGTCTTTTCCAACCTAAATGATTCTATTCTACACAAAACAAAGTAGTTTATACATAGACATACTATGTGGCAAATATAGACTTCAGATTATTATTAGAGGTCAGTACTGTTGTTGAACAGTTGAGTGGAATTCGTATTATAAACCAAAATATCATCTTGAGTCTCTAACTTTCATCAAAAGAAATCACCCCTGAAAATGGATATATAGCACATAAACATTAAAAAAAAATTTGTTTGGAAAAGAGAAAGAGCAATTCTTGTTGGTCAGACTTCCAAGGCTACATTTCAGTGACATACTATGGTGCTTACCTCATTATAACGATATAAAAAGGTCTTAATCCAATGTACATGATTAAGATACACGTTTCAGAAGTTTTGTGACACTGAACTCATGCAGTAGCTGAAACTAGCTTGTCAGTACTTATCTAGTCCAATCTGTTTAAAGTGTGTTGTCACTCTCACCAGTGTTTCAGGAATACTGTCTTATGCTTCATCACCTTTTCATTACTAGTTTGGGTGAGATATTTTTTTGAATAAAAATCTCTAATTGACATCAGAACATAAATTCTTTTTGAAATTGATGGATTAGCAGAATGTAGATGAAGGTTCTTTTGAAAAAGATTCTTATTTAAAATCACACCTTTTGACATCTTTTCTCCTCTTTTAAAAAATTCTCCTAATCGAGTTTTAAAAGCAAACAAAAAATTTGTTTTAATTACAAGATCTTCTTTAGGGGTAATGCATAGTGTCCCATAGCTAGTGTTCAGCCTTCTGTTACCAATAAGGCTGAAATCCTTAGGCATCTGTCGTGGTTTAACCCCAGCCAGCAACTAAGCACCATGCAGCCGCTCCCCCTTCCCCCCTCCCAGTGAGATGGGGAGTAGCATCGGAAAAAAAAAGTAAAACTCATGGATTGAGATAAGAGCAGTTTAATAACTAAAGTAAAATGAAATATAATAGTAAAAATAATAATAATAAAATGTAATAATAATAATAATTGTAATGAAAAGGAATATAACAAAAAAAAAAGAGAGAAATAAAACCTAAGGAAAGACAAGTGATGCACAATGCAATTGCTCACCACCTGCTGACCGATGCCCGAGCAGCGATCTGCCCCTCCCGGCCAACTCCCCCCTGTTTATATAGTTGGCATGACATTCTATGGTATGGAATATCTCTTTGGCTAGTTCGGGTCAGCTGTCCCGACTATGCTCCCTCCCAGCTTCTTGTACACCTGCTTGCTGACAGAGCATGGGAAATTGAAAAATTCTTAACTTAGATTAAGCGCTAAAAACATCAGAGTGTTATCAACAGTATTCTCACACTAAATCCAAAACACACCACTGTACCAGCTAAGAAGAAATTAACTCTATCCCAGCTGAAACCAGGACAGCATCCAAGATAATTTCTGTTGGCTACCTCTTCTTAAAGTATAAAACACTGAAGTCAGACCTGAGTTCAACATTAAACACATAGAAGCATGTAAAGTTATGTGAGATGACTTAGCATATACTGTCTAGCTTCCAGCTCCAGAAGAGCCTGGATTTCCCATGGATCTTGTGTCCTACCTGTCAGCCTGATGCTGATGCATCAGACACCCTAGACCATCTAAAATGTCACCACATACTTATGTTTAGGCAACAAAAGTCCCCATCAATACAATTGATAGATCCTAGACAGTCATTCAGCTGACTAACTAGTTGGTGTTGTCTATGCAGTGAGCTGAGTCACTCTTTAGGCTCCACTGACTGAATGGACTAGGAGTGGAATTCAACTGCCTACATATATACAGGAACTGGTGCTGAATGAAATGCCCTGTATTCAAAATGTTTCTGCAGGCTGGCAAATATTTCACAGGACTTACAGGAGATCTATACTTTTCTACAGTAAAATCTAGAAGCCAAAAAGGATATACTGCCTCAAACAAAAGGATGATAGTTGTCTACATTTAAGCAAAGAAATCCAGTCCTAGATTCTCACTGATTTTAATAGGAACTTAAACACCTAGCTTACATGTAGGCGTTTATAAGTAGGTGTCTTAACCTCGACTGGAATCCCATGTTGAACATGTAAAACTTAGTTTAGCTGCCTACATACAGACAACTGAGTGCCATTTGAATTGTCCTAGTGTACACTGGTTGAGCTCCAGCTGTCATTCAGACATACCTTGAGAGGGTTACCTACAGTTCCTGTGTCATGTCTGCCAACCCTGTCCAGAAATTTTGGACACCCCACAATATCAGAGATGCTGTTAGATGCCCATATGTGGCAACTAAATTAAGTCCCAATAACGTACGAACATGTGGTATATATACAAGCACACACACACACATGCACCCTCACACATCCTTGATGTCAGGTACTATGGGAGGATGTAAAACTTCAGTCATAACTTCAGTATTCAGCTGTCCTACCCACATGGCAATTTTCACTCCCACTACAGGGGTATACCAACTGTAATTAGCAGTCGCGCCATTCCATTGCAGTTTGCGAGTGAATGTATTAAAGCTGGCAAAAATTTTGGGACACCTTACAGGATGAATTTAGACTGCTGTGGTTCAGAAGTTGTTAGATGAAGTCCTGAGCTAATTTTACACTGTGCAAGGGGAAACTACAAAATAAATGAAAAAACAAGTGGGGAAAGAACAACCATAACCCTCCTGTAGAAAGCCATGCTCACTAATATGTCAGAACCCAAAGCTTCATTGCCTTAATCTGGCTGTAGCCATTTGCATACTAAAGTGACTAAATGACAGCTGAGTAAAGAGTTCATTGGTTATAGCTCTTGATGTCTGGCCCACAAAAAAAAGGCAAACACATGATCTTTAGAAAGGCAAGTGCATGTCACCATACAATGTCCATAGCACAATATGGCACATTGTAATTACAATGAAATCATCTGCTTACATCCACAAGTATCCTCCACATAAAAAAGCCAATTACTAATAAGATAGATAAATAGGTATGGGGGGCAGGAAGAGTTGAACCTTTAGAAATTTTGTTTCACTAAAAACATGCATGAAGAAACAGCTCAGGAGGGATTACTTTGCAGAAGGGATGATGACAATGTTAAATGGGACTATAATTAGGTCAGTAGATAAAACCATTCCTGGTTGGTAATGAATGAAAGTCAGTGCTTCGTGCATTTCTATGTAAAATTATGTGATAGCCAAAAATCTTACTTACAGAAGAAAAACATTTATATTTTAAAAAAAAAAAAAAAGTAATCATTCTCCCACTCTTCATAATATTGCTAAGGGCTGAATGGTGAAGCAACTGAGTTACCATATACGCATTCAGAGCCTTTCAGGATGCAATTCTAAACAGAAAGGCTTCATTCATGTCATGGAAAAAAAAATTAATATGGTCATGCTTCAGTTTACTTCTTTGCCAAGTAAGGATGCATCTTGTTACACAAGAGTGTTTGCAAATTGCTATGCAGGTCCTTGATGCTTCCCCTTAAAGGAACAAAGAATTTTGTTCTTACCTAAAAAGATGAATTCTCTCCAATGCAGAAATGAGATTTATGAGTCTGCCTCAGGACCCACTGTGTCTTTCTCCAGGTATATAGAGGAACTCAGGCTTTTTATCATAGCATTTTACATGCATATCAATGACTTTTCAAAAGAAGAAATGATCTGTGAAAATAGGAGTAATAATTGAAAGCATTGTTGAGGGTTGTTGGTTTTTTTTTTTCTCTTTTAAATATTTTCATCATGGATTTAAGATTGTAATTGTGTAACTTTTTCAGGCCATACGCTAGTGCAATATCATCCCTGCCTTTCCTTTGTTCCCATACTTTGTTATTTATGTCCTGTAAATCATGTAATTAAACTTGGCATTACCAAAAAAGTAGTTAGCAAGAAGTAATTCATATTCATTTAGAGAGTAATCACATCATTATTTAATTATTATTAAGTAGACTTTGCTTTGAAAAAAATGTGATACTTCATTTGCTCCATGAATATTTCACATATTTTAAAGGGAACAGTAAGTAAACTTCCTTTGACTATTTCCCCATAACAACATCACAGAAAAAAATAGATTTTTTTTTTTCAGCTGGAAAAATTCAGTTATTTGCATATGGAAACAAAGCTCTGCTGATGTTTGAGGGAAGAAATGGTATGTAAGTGCATGCCCTGCTTCACAGGATTACATTAGATATATTCAGTTGTTTTGTAAAAAGCAAAAGCAATGAAAATCGTAGTTATACTGGGAAGGTGTGACAAATAAATGCAGAGCAAGAAATTTTGGTTTTATGTAAGTGCATGTACTTCAATACACTCACTTTGCAGAGATTTACCTCTAAATACTCTTATATATGATAAGGGGAGACAGAAAAGACCCACAATCAATGTATGATGGAACTGTTATCTGTGAACTGTTGATGTGCCTGTGATCAGATAGGGTCCATTAGAATATTCAAACACATCTGTCAGGGGAATTACAAGGTCACTGATATAATAGAGTTGAAGCCCTGGTGCATTCCCTTGATCTTTTTAGATCTTTTGTTAATAAACTGAAAACTTGAAAACATTATTGTTAATTAAGATCTGAAGGAAGACTCATGACAGCAAGAAAAAGAATACCTTTTTGATATTTTTTTCTGAAATGACTGTGCTGATTGGCAAGAGCAGATGCTGTATATTAAGCACATACCACACTAAATCAACAATTCTCTTTGCTTTGGCACCTTTTCTTCCCTTAGTCCTTTTGGTACTACTCGTCAAAAGCTTCCTGACATGAATATTTTTCAAATAAATACATCTTTTGAGCCTTCTCTTCTGTCAAGCTGCTTAGGATATTTTTTTCATATAGGGAATGTCTTTAGACTAATTCTCTGTTATCTATCTCCTCTTGATATGACACCAATGTCTTCATTATTTACTCCTTTCATTTGAAAAGCTTTTACCTTCCCTAGGAATGAGTGAAGACTGCAGACAATAGCAATTAAGATTCTGAGCACATATTTTCCTTGGTTTGTTTGATTTAGTATCTTGAATTCCTTCTTTATTTACCAAGAAGGAATATCTCCTATATTTCAGCTCACTAATTGCCAGGTCTTGCTAGACTTGCAGAGGCTCTTTTTGACTGAAGGATAATATTCAGTGAAAAGAAACAAACCAGGCGAGAAAAAAATGGACCTTGCTGTAACAGGCATTGTTTAATTTGGCTCTCTGAGGCTGGCTACAAATCCTCCTCATTCTTTGTTGCTGTAGAAATTACTAGTCTGGAAAAAAGCTAGTGAAGAAAAGAAATTTCATTGCTCACTGTTTAGCTTTTTACACAAAGTATGACAACCACTTTTCTAAGCATGTGCCTTTGCTTGATTAGGTTGCTGTTAAGTCTGTGGCTTTATCTAAGCCACTTTGATCTGATGGCTTCATAATTCTGATAATATTAAGAACATACCTGGAAGGACTATACAGTTATTCATTTGAACAGCAACAGAGAACAAACCAAAAGATGAGGGTAATACTTTAAACCTTAAGCTGAAGTAAAATTAGCAAATGATCATTTATTATAGGCAAATTGCAATTCTTGCTCTTATACCAAAGAAAGAAAATAAACCTTTCAAGCCCTGAGAGCCCAAGAAAGTAGTCAAGTATTTATCCTGGCTTTTTTGGCTGAATTCAATATTGGTTAGCCCTGAGTCCAAAAGATTTTAACTCATCATAATGTGAAACATACCTTATGACACATTACGCTTATTCTTCAAAATTGTTGTGTTACTTCATCTGACTGTAAGTGTGCCAGTAGAGTTACTGATGGTCTCTGGAATAAAGACTTGGCCCTAAAACTCAGATTCTTGCTCAACTTAACAATATATAAGAAATAAAATCTTACTCAGAGAGGCTTTAATTTTATTAATCCCTGCCAAGACAGAACATTACAAAAGAACATTACAAACCATTATAGCCTTCTAACTACCCCACAAATGTTACCCAAATCTGTGAGTGCCAGAACATAGTGATAGTTTGACTCTGAAGCTGCTGAAACAAAGTTCTGTTACTATTAGAGAAGATTTTTTTTTTCCTCAGTGGTTACTCCTTTTCTTCTTAATTTTATACAAAAATAACTCCACAGTTTAATAAAATAGTTTGGAACAAAAGTTCAGATGGATGAATAAAATGAAATTAAATGATCCTATCCTTTGCTTAGTCTAATAATAAAGTTTATATTGACATTTTTTTCCGAGAGATTATATAATTTTATTTTACATGCTTTGCTTTGAACAAAGTGAAATGTAAAGAAAGAAAACATTTTTATAATATCAGCTAATTAGCCCAATCCTGGAAAGTACTGTTAAGGAAATGTTTAGTGAAGGCCTTAATGCTAAAATCGAAAGTAAAATTTCTCAATGCTAAAAGTGAAGAAACACAGGAAAAACAGAGAGAGAAGAATGGAAAAGAGTGAGAAACAGCAGAGGGAACACCAAGGTCAGAGCGGGAGGAGGAGGAGAAGCTCTCCATGCCAGAGCAGATGATAACCACACTGCAGGCCATGGAGGACCCCACGCCAGAGTGCTGGGTATTTCTTGAAAGAACTGTAGCCTGTGGAGAGCTCATGCTGGAGCAGATTTTTTTCCCTGAAGGGACTGCAGCTGGTGGAGAGGGCCAACACTGGAGCAGGGGAAAGTTATGAGGGAGAAGCAACAGAAAGAAACAGCTGTGTACTAACCATGCCACCTACCTCCTACACTGCTCAGCGGGGGCTAGATGAGTTGGGAGTTAAGGAGTGAAGTTGAACTCTGGAGAGCCAGGAGGAAAGGTGTTGTTTTAACGTTTGTCTTTGTTTCTCACTACCTGAATC
Organism: Gymnogyps californianus; assembly: GCF_018139145.2. Taxonomy (NCBI): domain Eukaryota; kingdom Metazoa; phylum Chordata; class Aves; order Accipitriformes; family Cathartidae; genus Gymnogyps; species Gymnogyps californianus. The sequence continues at coordinate 97,138,081 of NC_059473.1, forward strand.
TATTTTAATTGGCAATAAATTAGATTAATTTTCCTCAAGTTAAGTCTCTTTTGCCTACAACAGTAACTGACAAGTTATCTCCCTTTACTTAGACCCATGACTTTTCACATCCTGTTTTCTCCCACTGTCCCACTGAGGAGGTGAAATGAGATAGCAGTGGGGTAGCAGTTTGTCCCTTAGCCAGTATTAACCCACTACGGATGCCTAAGTCAAATGATGAACCATACATATTTTCTATAATGTGTCCAGTCAACTCTATGTTGGTGATTTCAATTCACTCCTTTAACAACAAAGTAATTAAAAGTAACTTCCAATCTCTTCAAATCAATTTTCAAGCCCACATCTTGTTATATTCACTAACAAAATTAATAAACATAAAAATTACAAACTTCTTGAAAATTCTGAAAATTGTGTTTATAGAATCACAGAATGACAGAATCACAGAATGGTTGGAAGGGACCTCTGGATGTCATGTGGTTCAACCCCCCTGCTCAAGCAGGGTCACCTACAGCCAGTTACGCAGGATCATGTACAGATGGCTTCTGAGTAACTCTACGGATGGAGACTCTGCAACCTCTCTGGGCAAGCTGTGCCAGTGCTTATTCACCCTCACAGTGAAAAAGTGTTTCCTGATGTTCAGACAGAACCGCCTGTGTACAGCTTGTGCCCATTGCCTCTGGTCCTCTCACTGGGCACCACTGAAAAGAGCCTGGCTCTGTCCTCTATGCACCCTCCCTTCAGGTATTTGTAGATATTGACGAGATCCCCCCGAGCCTTCTCGTCTCTAGGCTGAACAGTCCCAACTCTCTCAGCCTTTTGTCATAGGAGCATAGATGCTCCAGACCCTTAATCATCTTTGTGGTCCTTTGCTGGACTGTCTCCTGTATGTCCATGTCTTTCTTGTGCTGGGGAGTCCAGAACTGGATCCAGTACTTCAGGTGTGGCCTCACCAGTGCTGAGTAGAAGGTAAGGATCACCTCCCTCAACCTGCTGTCAATACACCTAACGCATCCCAGGATACCATTTGCCGCCTTTGCCACAAGGGCACATTGTTGGTTCATGTTCAAGTTGGTGACTGCCAGGACCCCTAGGTCCTTTTCTGCAAGGCTGCTTTCCAACCATATATTGGCATATCAGAGGATATATAGATTTGCATTAGATCAAGGCAATGACCTAATGGAGGAAAATCTGTCTTTTCATGTAGTTAAAACATTTTAACTAATTCAGTTATCAAAAAAATCAATAGATCCTTTACCTGGATAGAAAATACCTCAACACTTAATTGCCCAGAAATGGACAGTAGAAACTGGATCCCTTTGAAGACTATGACAAAACCTCCATTCTACCAGAATGTTTCTGAATATTCTTACATACGTATTTATATATAAAGTGTATGATGAACTGTAGACTGCAGTGCATAGTAACATAAGCTACACAATATTACATATTAGGTAGCTTGTGCCAACATTCTTCCATGACATATCTTATAGTCTTTTGCCTAATAAAGTCAAATCTGTCCAGCTGTATAAATGTAGTATCATATAATCATTAAAAATATGACTGCAGATTTAAAGGTTATGAGTACAGCACTTGAATATTTCTTTTTTATGTATTATTCAGAATGTAGCATGAGGCCTTACTATACAAATCTTGTGTGATCTAAAATCATTTTTTTTTATTTTTCATGAGCTAGTTTATAGACATTTAGTCTGTTCTTCATAAAGATCAATATTAGAATACTTCTCCACTTTTGAGTTTGCAGTACTTGCTGAATCATATTTATTTTCTATGAATTGGTTAATCTTGTTCTTAAGAATTATTGAGGCTGCATGCTATTGACAGAAAACAAAGCTCCTATTTTTAGAAATTAAGACTGACAGATCAAAGATTAACCATCCCAAGAGATGTTATGTTAGTCTGAGCACTTTGTTAAAATGATCACAAGAGATTGGGGAAGAAAGAATTTTCTTCCACTTGAAACTAGCAGAATGACTAGGATTTTTGTGCCTTTATCTGTAGTATGAAGAATGTTTCACTTCCAAGGATCATCTGGGCATATTTCACTCTTTTTCTGGGTTTTAAAGCACTGGCTAAGCTTTTGATCTCTTCAGAAAGCTTTTGTGCTGTTTTGTTTCTCTGTCCTGTGAACGACAATACACATTTGCTTGTAGGATTCTGGGGATCACTAGTTCAACGTTTAATGTGAATGTGCTGACAACTGCAGGAGACATATTCAGTGACCAAATTGCCATTGTTAGTTTATTCAGTATGAAAGATGTTATCGCCCTTTTACACATGGATAATTTAAGTATAGCAAAGCAGCAAAATTTTAGCATTAAAAAAATAATATGGAGTGTTCAGTTTTCACAGGTTAGGAGCTGTGTGGGGTTTTTTTAGGATATATAGATTATTTATGCAAATCTAAGGGCTGTTTTGATTGAATTATTGTTGAGTACTGATTTTTTCCACAAATTAGGACCAAATTCCTCAAATCAAGCACCCTTAAAACAAGAAACCTGTGGAAAATTTGGCAGTAATTCAGATTCACATGGGGATTAACTCTGGTGATGTTAGGTATTTCAAAGACAAAGTTTTAGGAATCTGATTCTTATACTGCAGTCTGCCACAATAAGCTAAATACATGTTCTCTATCTAAGCTATGTGGAAAATGATGTATTTCAAAATATGATTCACAAAAGCTACTCTGTGAATAGGAATTAGGAAAAAGTGCATTTCAGAATATTTTTTTCAGAGATATAGAAGTATAATTTCTGCATTCTGACCTTAGCTCTCCTGTAGACAAAGATTTCTTCCAAAGAAATCCACTTTTTTTGAAATACCAAGATCATTAACTGCTTTATTTAAATGTATAGCAAATAAAGGATTGGTTCTGTGACTTGCCCATTGAAAAGTAGGACATGAGAAGTAAAGGATTTTTGGCTTTAGTTTTCTTCTGTACTTGAGAATGTCTGAAATCTTGATTCAAGTCCTGATTCTATCTAGGGTATCTTATTTTGCAAGTTATAGAGTGGTTCATGTGGATGGAGTAATCAGTCTAAATCTTTTTGTTGACTTATTTTTAGTCCAGACTAATTAATTAATTTATACTAAGTCTGACAATAGATTTGAGAATAGTTTTAGCTTCCAGTATTGTCACGGAGGCTCACACAATCAAATTAAACAGGTGTTAAACTCATAGAAATTTTTTCTTCAATCAAAATCATTTAGAACTCCTACAACATTAGTAAACCACAAGATCAATGATGTAAGGGGAAATTAATACTACACAACCAACTTAAGAATTCTTAAGCTTTAGAAATGATAACCCAAAATGCGCATATCACTCACCTAAAAGATGAGGGCTCTCAGCCTGCAGGAGTTACCTTGGGCAGCGTCCCAACCCAAGGGGAGAGTCCTCGGCTGCAGACCCGCTGCTCCGAGAAGGACTGATTCAATTTGCCCCCCGGCAGGGCTCCATTTATGCCCTAGTAGAATCTGATCTGTGGTCAAATAATGTCACATTAGCCCTCACTGGCCGAGGGCCAACACTTCCTTATTCCTTGACCGAAGTGTGTACCTGGCGGTCGTATCCCGACTCTACCATGCGGGCGGAGTGGCTCAACCCCCAAACCACAGCTTCTTGTTTTTTTCTCTTTTCACTGGCTGAGAAGTTTCGCTTTCAATCAGGGCAGGTGTACCTGCCATAAGTATATGAACAGTCACTGAGACAAAACTGAGCTCTAGAATCCAGGTCTTTTTAGTTCCAGGTAGGTTTCATCAACAGGGTTGAAAACTTAGGATCTCCCACACAAACCAACACCACTGAACTGGAGAGAGTAAGTAATACCAGTAAGAGAGTGTATGGAATGGCTTTAGATGGAGACAGAACAGTTTTGAATTCATAGATGTTTACTGAAAGAAAAGTAACAGTCTAATCAGAAACACTTCATTTTAAGCTTAAGGTGTGCTTTTTCTTGGATAAAGAAATTCTTGTCCCACTCCTGACTTTCACTCACCTTTAGCATCTCATGGTAATGTGATTCTCTAACCTCCTCCTGCTATTGACTTTCTAGTCTTCAGTCTTTAACAACTCTCAGATCTTAGCTATGTAGTTCATTCTTGCCCATTTTTTTCTTCAGCTCTTTCCTTCTCTGGGGTCTTCATCTAATAATCTATTGCCTATATGCCCTGGATATTCCTCCTCAGACATGTTCACCCTTTCAGCTGTTTTCTAGTCCTGTTGAAGTTCATATTCCCAATGTATTTTCTTAACTTCTTTTCCAGCCAGTTTCTTCCTCATTCCAAACTTGTTTCCTGTCCTTTCTCACTCTACCTTATAGATCTCTTTTCCTCATGCTCCTCTTTCTCTAGACCTTTGTCCACCTTCATGTGCATCTACCTTCAACAATTTCTTTATCCGAAATCCTTTCCCTCTGCAGTTCTGGATTATATCACTCCCAGACTTCCAATCACAAATTTTTCCCCTCTTTCCAGACAAGGGGAGTTTAGGCAAATAGTATAACAGGCTAAGCTAGTTCCCCAGAATTCCAGCATTTTCACTCATGAACTTCTTGAGTTCAACAAGCAGGTTTCCTACTGAATTTTGTTGTAGTCAAATCAATGCTAGGTCCTTGGATAGGAGTAATCAGAAGTGAAAGACAAAAAGATTAAGAGGTTCAGAAAAGCAGGCTAATGATCACTTCCTTATTGACTGATTTATTTTATAATACTTTAAATTAGGAACAATTCTGAATTATACATCAAGCCATTATTGATATTTTGAGGTGGAGTAAGTAAATTACATCTGTGTATACTAGATTTTTGCTTTTGGGATTCTCCCTGCAAGTCCTTCAACTTTTCTACATGGCCTTATCTGTAGGTTTTGTATAGGTGCATGCATATGAACAATTAAGGTTTAGTAGGTAATGTCCCCAAAATTTCCCATATACTGTTTACTGACAATTAAGGATATAGCAGTCTCCTTAGAAACACATTGAAGGTAAGAAAATATTTTAATTCCAGAACTCAAATGCCTAGAAGACAAGCTTTTGTCATCCCACCCTTTTCGTGTTCAATAACAAAGGAATGGACAATGACTCTTTGGAAACGGAATATCAACATTAGCTTACTACTTACAGCATATCAAGACATTACAAGTATTCAAGCATTTCTTTCTTGTCCAAAAGAAATTGTAAACATGCTTTGTGAATTTCATTTTTAACTTTGCTACTCAGTAGAGAGCAAGTAATTAACTTTACACTAAAAACTCATTTTAGCGGAGAGGAATTCAATAGAAACATGACAACTGCAGCCTCTCAGTATCTTCTACTTGTGCATCAAAACTAGATTCTCTGTTTTTAAAAATAAAATAAATGCATCGCAATGTTAACCTTCTTTCATTCCAAAATACAGAGCAACACACAACCTATTTCTAGGTAAATGTATATTCTCTAAAATAAATGTTATATCTTTCCATCAAGTTGTTAAATAATTAATTTAACACATCTTTCCCAGAGTGGTTTATAGCTATCTTCTCACTTTGAAATGAATAAATGGAAAAATGCTCATGGAAAACTTGCAATTTTTCAAAAGTACGTAATGTAGGTAGAACTTGAGGAAATAATTCTCATTTTCTTTCTTTCATGTCTTTGCTATTGTCGTCTTCTACCTGGGGAAGCAACTTCTGCAAGTGAGCAAATAAAAATTCCAAACTGATTGGTTTTTTTTTTATATTAGTTTGTCTACAAATCAAGCAAGTTATTTTTGTTATCCCCATTATTATTCAGATAAAATTTAACACTAGAAAATCCAATGGTAAAAAATATACTTAACTTTGATAACTTCGTCTGACATGTTTAAATAGCTCAAAACTTTATTAGGAACTCAATGTTACTGAACTTTCCCTGCCCTGCCTCTTCTACCAGTTGGTGGTAACATTTGCACTAATTAATCCTGCTCTATAGAGCACATTCTATTCTGTGCTTGTATCAGTTCTGCCTCTTCCTACCGTAGATGCTCTATAGTGTTCTAAGTTTATTGCTATCTCCTTTTCGTGAAATTATTCAGTCACAGATTTCTGATGAAGAAAGGCATTGAAACTGGTTACTCTTGTGCAACTGATTGTTGATCTGGATGCTATGATGCTCTTGATGGAATTCCTCTATTACAGAGAAGAGGAGATGCAGAGAAATAGAATATATTGATCTCTCAAGTCCAATAAACCTTTTAAATTTTTCTTACACAACATATGTACAGTACTTCATACTGTTTAAAAATGAGAAAAGCTTACTTTTATGGGCTATCTCAAGATAACAGCATATATTGTTTTAATCTCCAAAAAGTTTAGGGGAGAGGAAAGGATACCACCAAGAGAAAAATATTATTTAAGGTTCCAATATTAGTATCGATTTCAGGAAAACGACTCCCCAGAAACAAAGATAAACCCAGATATAAATCACTGTGGGAACAGAAGTTGATGGGTTATAGTCTTTTCTACAGAACTGAAGCTGTGGGCCCTGTCATGAAGAAATATATCTATAATAAATTCAGAATCTATGCTTCATTCTCTGTCATACAATATCTCGAAATATGAAGCAAATGCCTTATGTGTGCAAGGCTTTGTACAACTGCCCTTATTTCACAGAGGTAACTAAGGAAGATAATATAAGCCATTCACACAAGACAGACAGCAGAATTGACAAAAGATGTGAACTCCTGAGTTTAGTTCAGATCACTGGATCACATTCTCTTTTTTCTTGTTGTTTGTTTTTTTGGCCTTTTCCATCTGGTTGTTTTAACTTCTGTTCTACTAGAGGGAAACAGAAGCTGATTGGATATTCATTAAAGTCAGTGCTACCTCTGCCATGCACTAGTGGATATTTTAAGACAAGTAACACTTAGAGTGAATTTTCTAATACATCTTTTAAAAAACAGTGAGCAAAGAACTTTTATCAACACCTAAGTTTGAAAAAAAGAACAACCCAAAACCAAAGAGAGAAGTTGTACAAGTTAGGCTATCAAAGTAAAAATGCAACAAGGATACTATAAACAGCAAAATATTAATAAACTTAGTTAACTTCCAATTAAATTTCAATATTTCAAATATATTAGCATTAATAGTCAATAAAATTTAACATTGATAGTACAGAACAACCAATTTTTTTGTGTTCTTCAGCTGAAAGCACGGAACTTCTGCCAAAAAGAATGATTGTGATATACATCTTTGTTATGGTTGAAGGACTGCTAAATTATTAGGTTGAGCTGTGCCATGTCAAGAATGTAACAGGAGGCATATATTTTATAATCATTTGACACTCTGTTCTTCCTTGTGCAGAATGTCAAAAGAAAGAGAATGCAAGTGTGTGCCGCAATCTGAAAAGACTATAGAATGCTGAATGTTTAATGTTGAGTTTATATTACAATATGCCAGGTTAAATTTGATACGTATGGTTATTGATATTGGAGAGATGCTGCAGTGGCCAATATTCTAGACAGCTATGTTCTAGCTTGGTTTGAAGAAAAGTGCATAGAAAACCATAGCCAGTAGATGTTATCGCCAATGCTGTAGCCAGTGTATTTTCAAGTAATGCTACTGGTGTGCCAAGAAAAAATAAGACTGCTGGGTTATGCAGAACGGTGGAATGTGGAAGTTCTAAAATATAAATACTTAGCCTTGTAGTAACAAGGTGGACTGGAAATTATTTTTAATAAAGTATACAACCTGGAAATACTTGAAAATATTTTTGGCAGTGAACATTGCTAAAGAAAAAAATTCTGCTAGATATTTAATAAATTTCATATTCCAGTACACATTAAAATATCAAACATTAAAACAGGAAAGGTGCACGGTGTTTATACTAGATAAGCAGTGAAGTAAGAACAATCTGAAATGTGGCAGTACATATGAGTTATATGTTTAAGGAGAAGCAACTTGAACAAAGGATAATGTTATAGATTTTTAGAAGGATCATTCATTTTTGAATACTGAACACTGAGCAATTCAGACTAATGTCCTGAGTCACACAAGTTAAACACAAATGCTCCAGTCACAGTATTTCATTCATGCTGAAGAAAGAAAAGGACAGTAAAAAGAGTTTAGATTTTTTTTTAATTCTGTACATATATTTCATGTTGGAGATGAAAATACTTTTAAATGAAAATTTTGTTAAATCCAGTGGGAAGATTTTTAAACTAATATTCTACAATAGTCAGTCTTGAGATGGGTTTCCTTTTTAATGCTCTTTCTCCCTCTCTCTCCCACACTCTTACCTCCCTTTTAAAACACAAAACTTTTTCTTGTATAGACAGAAATGAAAAGCTCCGACAGAATCAAAAGACTCTGGTTGTGATGCTCCCTGAACCTGTTAGAGAAAGAAGGTCTTTAACACTGTTATCCAATTCACATAGGTATAGATATAAGAAATGATCCTAGACCATTGTTATCCATAAATGGTGTGAAAAAACATTCATGTACTTGTTACGTTTTTGGGTTCAGAATTGTTTGTATTTTTAAGATATTGGGGCTTTTTTGAATAAAATGCCAAAAATACTGAGTTTTTAAAATGCAATTATAAATAATTTTTCTTGTCTTTATAAGGACTTGTTCCCCACTCAGAAAAGATGCAGTTTAGAAAATTTTGAAGTATTTCTTGCAGCTTATGACCCTCTGTTTTTTATATGATATTGATTCTGACTGGCAGTATTCTATCTGTGTAACAAATTTTGTATTAATTGGATGGATTTATTAAACATTTTTATGTTTACATTTTTGCACACAGTCACAAAACCTCACTTATCTGGCAGACCTGTATAAAGTTACAAAAAACTTTTTTCTGACTAGCCCCTGGAAAAATTTTTTCTCACAACCCTAAAAAGTGCTTGGATTTAGTTTGATTCAGATTTTCCCCATCTCCATTATTTTCCAATCCCAGAAAAACAGATCTATTTGATGACAATGATAGTGTTGCAGTCTAGATAGCAACAATGTTTGAACTGCCCAGACAGTAGAACTGAGAAAACAGTAGAATGTTGGGAAAAAGGGAAAATATAATCCTAAATAAAACCATTCATAGATATATTATACAAATGTAAAAAAAAAAAAAAAAAAAAGCCCTAGGTGTTTATTTCTCAAGCTAGCCAACAGGAAAAAAGTTAATTATTATGTGTGTGCCAATTCAGTTATATTTAGTTATTTCTGGGTTTTGTAATTTTTATTAGTTAATAATGGAGCATCATATCAAATTTTGATAGATCATGACTGGTACACTTGTCTGTTCATTAATGGAGCAGTACATTCTTCTAATAAGATTGTGCAGAATCAAGACCTTTTTCCAGAAATTTTTTTAGTCCTGAATGTAAAATTGAAATAAACAGTCCTTCCAAGATTATAGATAGCCTGAGCTTTGCTATGGTACAAGTTTGTGAAGCCAAAATCATTCTTCCTGTTCCCCCAACACACTTGATATATATTCTAAGCAGATTATGATATACTTGAATGTCAACTTGAGATTCAGAGTGAGCACAGAGTGCCTACAGGCACGTAAAGAATTTAAGAGATTATATGCAATGGACTCACTTCATCATAGCTTTGTACCTTAGACACCAGGGTACTGAAATTTGAGAACAAAGTGAGTATTTTACTGGTAATAATATTTCCATATGCAATAATCTTGTTGAACTAATCTGAAGGCTCTGTAAATTAATAAAATAAAAATATCCAATCCAAAATAGATGCTTTATTTAAGAAATACGTGATATACCCTGCAGCACATGGCTCCCACATCTGACAATAAGACCAAATACTTCTTATCGATTTTTAAAGGAGTCCAAAATTGCCTGTAAACCAGATTTCGGGTCACTTAATATGTTATCACATTAGACTAACCAAAGTTCTAATTAAACTAGCTAGCTGAAGTACTGAGATAAATGCAGTTTCTGAAATGAATTGTTTATTTTTTCATTGGAGGAACTGATGGTGGAAGTCCCACTCCAAATACGTATATAATGATTCAGGTGCCAATTTTAGGTTTGATCTAAGAATTTGCTATGTTAGTACATCTGCCTCTGGAATGCTATTCGTTTCATGCCACGCAAACTGAAAGTCAAAAACTCACTTATAAAGGAGCACATATTTCTAATAGAGCTAATAGAAAATTTTGCAGTAAAATATTTTTCCTTTGAGAATGTTGATTTGATTAAAAAAGACTTCTTCATACAAACGGGACAAAGTTGTTGAAGATTAAATTTACTATTGACTATGTTTCTACATCCAGTTATTAATCTGGATTGCCTGCTTCCTAAATAAATTAATGGTATCTAGTATAGAAGAATTTAAAAAAAAAAAAAGTTTCCACAGAATGCAAGTTCCCTTTTCTGGCCTTTTTGGTTTTCTTAAAACTTTGATAGTAAATTTCAAAGAATAAAATAGAAATAAATCATATTCTATAATACTTAAATAATTTCAACCATCTGTTTTCTTCTACATGGGAATATTGGGAAGGGAAAAAGTCCAGATCTAAATTTTACTTAAATATTTTGTGACCAGCTACATGTGTTCAGTGATGACAATTCCCATAAAAATTATAATGTGCTATATCCTATTATTTTGCTAATTATACATTACCATCTGTGGGGAACAATGAATAATGTAATAATACTGTTCCTTGTAGGCCAAAGTCAGAAATATATTCATGCTTGTCATTCAAAACAAATACAGGTTATAATTTTCATAATTTGCCAAGATTGGAGTTAAATGTGGACACAATGAAATGCATGAGCATTCTGACACAAGGAGGTTACACCAGCAAAATTTAGAATCAGTGACTAAAATATTAAAATATTTTCATTTTGGATACCAACAGAGAAATGTCCTATTCTCAGACTAGTGTTGCACAGGGTCTCATATTCATAGTCTCAATGTGAACCTCTAAAGCAGAATGGCTATGACAGCATTGGATCACTTTTAACCTGCCTTTTCTCTCAAACCCTTGCAATGAGCATATGACTGAGAGATTTTTAGTCTATTGTTTTCAGTTGGGTAGACTTTAAATAATGTCAGAGTTGTGTTACAGCTTTATATTGTGGTATTTCTGCAATGTTTTGCTAAGGATATATGTCACACGTTATGGAGCAGTGACATGGAAATACTTGGAGGTGAAAGTACTTTTGAGATAGCTTTGGTACATGATGAAGCAAAAGTAGCCAAGATAGGCACAGCTGACTCAGTGTGTCCTGGTTTCGGCTGGGACAGAGTTAACTCTCTTCTTAGTAGCTGGTACAGTGCTGTGTTTTGGATTTAGTGTGAGACTACTGTTGATAACACTCTGATGTTTTAGTTGTTGCTAAGTAGCGCTTATCTTAAGCCAAGGACTTTTCAGTTTCCCATGCTGTGCCAGCAAGCAGGTGTGCAAGAAGCTGGGAGGGAGCATAGCCGGGGCAGCTGACCTGAACTAGCCAAAGGGATATTCCATACCATATGACGCTATGCTCAGCATATAAAGCTGGGGGAAGAGGGAAGGGGGGGATGTTTGGAGTGATGGCGCTTGTCTTCCCAAGCAACTGTTACGCATGATGGAGCCCTGCTTTCCTGGAGATGGCTGAACACCTGCCTGCCGATGGGAAGTAATGAATTAATTCCTCGTTTTGCTTTGCTTGTGTGTGCAGCTTTTGCTTTACCTATTAAACTGTCTTTATCTCAGCCCACGAGTTTTCTCACTCTTACCCTTCTGATTCTCTCTCCCATCCCATGGGGGCGGGAGGGAGGTGAACGAGTGGCTGTGTGGTGCTTAGTTGCCGGCTGGGGTTAAACCACCAAGGACTGCACAAGGGTACTGTTTAAGTAAGCACTTAGCTGGCGCCTTACAGAAAAATATGTCTGTCCAAGTGTGTGATTCATTGTGCGCTTTATTTTCAGTTTTAATCAAGTTATTCCTCTGTGTAAAGCCAGCTATCAAGAAAGCTTGTCTCTTGCTCCTGTCTGTATCCAAGCCCTATTAGTTTTAATAAAACTGATCCAAAACCTCCTAAAGTCAATGAGCCAAGGCTTCTTTTCACTTTGGACTGGACTCAAGTTTTCAAACCAAAAGCAGATCAAAGTTGACTGTGGTATTGCAGAAGGTATTTTGAATTAATTGACAAATCCTATTAACATTTTGAAAGTTAGTTTCTGAACTGTGAAGTGGATCCAGAAGTGAACGAGATCTTCATCCAGGCTATGAAATAATGACTTACTAGGCACTTAATGTCATATTTAAGCTGATTTTTTTATTACAAATTGGCTGTAGCATCTTTTTTTCCCCTACTATAAGGGTCTTAACAGATACATTAGATTATATAAAGCTGATTGTTATTAGCAAGTCACACCATATAATACAACTAAATAGGACTTTTTTCCCAACTAGTCAGTGAAGCTCAGATCTTACTTCTAGAATCAAATCAAATCAAATCTATTTTTCACAGATCTCTCTGTAGAGGTGCTAATAGCAAATATATCTGATGAATAGCTTTTAAAGAATAGTATTTTGAAGAGTGTGAGTAAGATTTGGCCTAGATGGACTTTCCACAGGCTGTCTGAGCAATCTATTCCAGGGCTTAACCAATCTCACTGTAAAACATTCTCTGCTCACGCTGAGTTGGTATTTTCCTTGTTACAGCCTGTGCTCACTCTCTCTCAAACTTTTCTGTACAGCCCTGATAAAAGTTTGACTCTGTCTCCTCTGTATCCTCCCGCAACAGAGTTGAAGACAAGCTGCATTGCCTCAACCTTCTGTTCTTCAGCCTGAACAATCCCAACTCTCTCAGCCTCTCTTGGTACCTCATGGGCTTCAGATGTCCAACCATCATGCTGGTTTTCCAGACAGCTTGCTCTAATTTGACAGCCTTTCTTTTACTGGGGATCTCAGCACTGGGCCCAGCACTCCAGATGTGTCTCACCAGTGCTGAGCAGAGGGAAAGGATGACCTACCTCGACATGCTGGCAATGTTCTTTCCAATGCAGCACAGGATGCCGTTGGCCTTGATCAATGCAGGAGCATACTGCTGGCTCATGTTCAAGTTGCTGACCTCCAGTGCCTTTTCTGCAAGCCCAGCCTGTGCTGGTACATGAAGCTATTCTGTCCTCATTGTGAGACATTGTTTTTGCCTTTGCTGAATTTCTTGGAATTCCTATTAGCTCACCAGTAATACAGATTCCACTGAAACGTATTACCACCATTCTCTTTCCACATAGCCAGTAAAAGGATGCTATACAGTGGGAAGAGAAAATCAAACCAGAGGTTATTCACTATGAGTAAGAGCCCCCATCCCCAAAAATTCTAGCAGATGAGCATCAAGTCAAAACATCAAAGCAGTATGGAGTACTGCATTTTGAGAACTATTGCACTTACAGGTTTGAAAATTTGCCTGAATTTCAAAAGGCCTTCTTCAAAAACTCCATGACAATATAAGGAACTACAATCCAGCAAGATGTTTAACACATATGCTTAATTTTAAATTGATATAACCTTATTAGCTGTGGTGAGGCTAATGTGTGCTTGAAAGTAGGCATGTGTTAAGTGTCTTGAAGAATTAGGAATGTGAATAAGGACAGAAGGTCAAACAAGGTTATTTATGGAAGCTTAATTCCAAAAAATTTGGAGGTCGAGGTCTTAATCATTGATACCTACTTTTTTCTTACTTTTATAATCCTAATTTTAGTATGGTACACTGCTGAGTTATTAAACATCTGCATTGGTAATAAATATATGTAAGAAATCAGCATCTCTGTTTAAAACATGTTCATATAGATAATTTCTCCAACAGTACATTTCAAACAAAAGAGATATGCATGAGTCACTTAAGGATTTACATTGTAAACTTACATGAAAATAGAACTGAGGAAAATACGAGGTTTACTATATCTGGTAATTTGTGCCTGATAAATTTTAAATCTTTTCCTGATGACTAGATATGACCAGTACAATATATCTCAGCTGGCCTTCTGATACAATAAGGATCAGAAATTACAGTTCCCTAGAGAAGAAAAGATTAGTGTAATTAGGAGAAACCAAGAGATGACAATAATTTACAAATACTCGCTCTCTTAGTAAAGAGAGTGTTCTTTCCCTATGGAGCAGCTCTTATACTTAATATTTTCATTGACTTGCTCTGCACATAATCTACAATTGTGTAATGAAGTTCGAGAATGGCAGAAAACTAAGGAGTAATATTAGCCTCAGGAAACTGTATCATACTGAGGCAAGGAAATGAGACTGAATAGTATAACATGTGGCTTCAAGCATTGTGGGTCAAATGAACTGGGGATTCACACCTTGAGTTACACACACACATAAAAAAGAAAAAAAAGGAAAAAAGTTCCGGACGTGTTATCAGTTACTAGTGTCATGACTACATCATAGCCACGAAAAATGCAAATAATCTTAGGATGCTGCTAAACCCAAGAAAAGCAGAAGTACCATGCCATTTTACAAGCCTGTAATAACATTGAAATGTTGTAGAAAACTAAAAAAAAAATAATATTCAAAGTAAAGCAAATATTCAGGTAAACTACTAAACAGGTCTGTTCGTTAAGAAAGCAGTCCGAAAAAACCTGGATTGTTCAGCCCAGGGAAGAAAAAAGATCAGAGGAATATGATGAATGTCCCAAAATCGTTAAGGAGACAAATACTGAAGAAGAAGAAAAGCTATTTAAGCTGATGGAGAAATGATGTCATGAGGGAAATGGTTATAACATAAGCATGAATTAATTCAGTTTGGAAATTAGAACTTATTAGGATAAGAACTTTTATTAGGATAAGAATGATCTGGGAACAATCTCCTACAAGGGTAGTGTTTCTATTCAATAGAATTGCCACCGCCAGGGACCAGTCTACATGACCTCAAAGGCCACTTTAAATTTTATGTTCCTATGAAAGGTATCATAATTTCTTTGATGTATTGCTACAGTATACATTGTTTTGCAGCTTTGCTACTAGCACAGTTCAATTTCAGTACATCTCACTGTGACGCTGAAAATCAATTGTTATGATTTTCTTCTGTTTCTTTGAAAGTATTCCCTACAGTAATACCATTTTGTTACATATGATTGTACCAGTAATATTGCCATTTTTAATATTGTTTAAAAATAACTGAATTAATATTTGTGCTTAATTTATTTTTTGAAATGGCTGATTTCTCATGGAGATTTGGTAAACAAAATGTTTACGACGTTATTTTTAGGTGAAAATAGAAAACTGAAAAAAGCTTAATGAACCTAACAGTGTACTGACAAGATTATGCAGAAAAAAATCAGATGTAAAAAGGTACTGTACAAAAAGTACAGACATTTTTTCTCCTAAAATAATTAAAAATGTGTTTTCAGAACATAGGTGATCTTGCTGAGTCTGAATTTTTTAAGAGCAAAATCTTTTTGTAAAATAGGTGTTACTTAACTATTTTAGTATTGTTCCACATAAGTAAAATGTGTCCTGAACTTGATAATTCTTAAGTATATTCTTATCTGAAAACATGAATAAATCTACTGTCTGAAGTAGTCCAACCTGTGATTATAATTAATGTTGATTTTTCACAAGAACCATAGTTCACTTTAATCTTTCAGAGTCTTTCTCAAGATAACTAAGTTACTGTATTTGACGTAGTTATATATAATTGCAATTATCTTTATTTTAACTTGTTAACATTGAGAGTGGGACTGATTTCTACTTTATGTAGAGTTTTCTTCTGAAGTTTTGGCTCCTTCACCAAACATCCCAAGTGTGTAATGAAAGATTGAACAATTTATTAGTCTGATCCAGGATGTCTTTTTATATACAATCACATATGGCCTCATAACCATGTTACACAGAAGTCTTTTTGATTTAGTAAATGTTTTTTTTCACATAAGTAAGGTTTGGGTTTTTTATATAAAGCTCCATTTCTACAGTAGTTCTAACACTTTTTTGGATTCAAAACTGAAGCTGTCATCTGACCCACAGTGATGCAACAGTGAGCTCAAGGCAGCAGAATATTAATAAAAATAAGCTTGTTTAATTTAATAGCCTTGGTAACGGGATTCATATTTTGGTTCTTACTGAATTGCAAATATAAACACAGCTAGAAAAAAAATCATCCCTAAAGAAAAATGGACTGTTTCCTGGACTGTTATAATGATAAGATACCTGATACTTCACTGTTAGTATAAAACAGGTTTTAACTGTTTCTAGTGCTATTGCATGCCATACTCTGCAATAATTAGTTATAACAGTCACAGAATCACTTGTTTTTCAGTGCCCAGTGAAATTAACAGCAAGACAATGTCTTCAGAAAGGTTTGGGATTATGTTCTGATGCATTTGTTGTTATTCATATGACTGCTAAATACGTTACTAGACTTGAAGCCCAAATGACAACAGCAGTTTTGGCATTAATGCTATTTTGGTGTAACTGATCCTGTCTTACCATACATCAAATTCAAATTTTATTGAATCTATTCCCTTTTTCATTACTGATTAAAGAAATGATTCCAGAAATACTGTCTTTTGAAAAGGTGGGCCTGTAAGGACTTGTCTACAGCTGTCAAATTTATTGACATAACAGATCATTAATAATTATTTTAAAACAGTATTTCATCCTGAGAATATAATTACTTTGAAATAGATTCCACATGCAGATCTGGAAGACTTCCAAATCTAGGTAGGTTCTAGTTTAATTTGATTGATCTCCTTTATCTGTGATACAGGATTCCATCATAAAAGAGCATTTGAATAAGTTTGCAGTGGTCTGAGGACAACTCCTGGTACAGCGCTTATTTTCATAGCCGTGGTCTTAAAATGTTTTTAGCTGGACTCACAAAATTCAGAAATAGTTTGTGATGGGCTGATCTTGGCTGGCTGCCAGACCCCTGCCCAGCTGTTCTCTCACTCCCTCTCTGCAACAGGACAGGGGGAGAAAATAGGATGAAAAACCTCATGGGATGAGATAAAGACAGGGAGATCACTTACCAATTATCATCATGGGCAAAACAGACTTGACTTGGGGAACATTAATTTAATTTATTGCCAATTAAAATAGGGTAAGATGGTGAGAAATGAAGACAAAACTAAAAACACCTTTCCCCCACCCCCTCTTCTTCCCAGCCTCAACTTCACTCCTTCACTCCAGACTCCACTACCTCCTCCCCACCCCAAGCAGCCCAGGGGGGATAGGGAATGGGGGGTTGTGGTCAGTCCATAACATTTCGTCTTTGCTGCTTCCTCCTCCTTACACTTTTCCCTGCTCCTGCATGGGTCCTCTCCACAGGCTGTAGTCCTGTAGCCCTGATCCTGCGTGGGCTCTCCATGGGCCAGAGTTCCTTCAGGAAATAATACCCACCTGCTCCAGCATGGGGTCCTCCATGGGCTGCAGGGGAATCTCTGCTCTGGTGCCTGGAGCACCTCCTCCCCTCCTTCTTCTCTGACCTTGGTGCTCACAGGATTGTTTCTCACTCTTTTCCCCCACCTTACTCCTCACTATACCGGTGCAGTGTTTTGCCCTTTCTTACACACGCTTTCCCCGAGGTGCCACCACCTTGGCTGCTGGGCTCAGCTGTGCCCTGCGATGGGTCAGTTGGAGCTGGCTGGAACCGGCTGTGTCCGACATGGGGCAGCCCTGGCCTCTCCTCACAGAGGCCGCCCTGCAGCCCCCCGCGGCTGGCAGTACCTGGGCACCTGCATCCGGTACAGATAGCTAGAAGTGTTTTGCTTGGGTTTGTTTTAGTCTACACTGAAAAATATTAATGCCAATTTTCTAAATGGAATTACAGACTGAGTGAATCCCACTGGCTGCCTCACTACATGAACTGAAAAATAACAAGTGTGAAATGGATGTTCTAAAAAAGAAAAAGCAAAAAGGATATTTAACCAGAGATGTTTGATTTGTATGAGTTGTTATAATCCATCTGAGTACAGCTCGAGTGTCTCAGTACGCCTTGGCTTCGTAGCTCAGTTTCAATCAGAAAGACATGGTCTTGCTGGATGATTTTCTTTGCATGTAACACCAGCTTTGACCTTTGTAAGTAAAGAATTTCAATAGTAGAAAATGCTTAAAGGTGGTTTTGTGATTTGTACAAATGTTTCCCAGGGACTAAGCAAAGATTATCAAACTCATTTCTCTTTTGACCCAAAGCAGATCTCTTAACCTAGTTCTTCAGAGTCCAAAGACTTGTGCACTAATCCACTAATCCTCCTAGTCTCACAAATTATTGAAAGTCTATTATCTACAATCTCAGACTGAAGATCTATTGGAAAGACTGTGACCTCAGGGAAGCCCAGATAGTGAAATGTATTACCCTACATCTTTTAATTTCTCGCCATTTCAACTTTTTACTGATTTGCTTTGCTTTGAGAAACAGAATTGTCTCCTCATTTGAGATTCATTTTTTTCACAGATATACTCTGTATTTATAACATTTTGAGGCTTGGGTTTTTTTAATGAGCAACCCTGCAATGTAGTATTGAAGGAATAGCTTCTGCATTATAGCAGCTTTTCACTTCCTCCTACTTCCTGCTACTGCAGAGGATCATGGGAAAAGCTACAAAGGTTTTGAAGCCACAGGGCCCAATGTGATTTTTATTTAATTAAAACCTGCATGTTGCAACTCTCTTTTTCACTTATCCACCTTCACATTGTAAAACTCCTCATAACACAAAATACTTCAACAATATTGTTTAAGAATATGGGTGTAAGTGCTAAGTCTTAGGATATTATATAAAGATATGAATTCTTCAACAAATCAGATCTGAATATTCTAATTTACCAATTTATAAAATCAGGTTTATATAAAATGTACAGAGAGATTATAGTGAAAATATTTTGTCTTTGGAAAGCATTTGAAAGGTTAAAACGGTAATAAAGAGGTTATTCAATTAAAAATCTTAAAAGGAAAGTGAAAATTGAGGACATTCAAAGTTGAGTGTCCCCAACTTTCACTTCTTTCAGCTTCTTTTTCTTTTGCCATTTTAAACAAATAAATATTTGTGGCCTGCTCAGTTCACTACTAGAAAATGTATAAGAACAAAGCCACATGCTCTTCTATTTCTTTGCCCTTTGCTAAGAAACATATCACGTATCTTTATCTATGAACACGCACATTTAACATCAACACTAGCTTGAAGCATTCTTCAGAATTGCCTGTTTCTAGCAGTAGCTAATGTGAGTTGTGGTGACATAGTGAAACATACCAAAAACCTCATTATATTTCTAAGATTCCATACATTGTATTTAAGTGCAGTTTCACTTCGTATAGAGAATGTGGATACATAAGAATAACAGGCAGAAAACGTATTGATAGAAAAAGCGCTATGAACAATAGCTTGTGATAAGAATTGGAATTATGTGTGTGACTGAATATACAAGTAACCTGTCTCATGTTGTCGTGGTTTAACCCCAGCCAGCAACTAAGCACCATGCAGCCGCTTCCCCCTCCCCGCTCCCAGTGGGGTGGGGAGGAGAAAAGGAAAAAAGTAAAACATGGGTTGAGATAAGAACAGTTTAATAACTAAAGTAAAAATAAAAATACACTACTAACTAATAATAATAATAATTGTAATGAAAAAGAATACAACAAAAAAAAAAAGAAATAAGAAAAGACAAGTGATGCACAATGCAATTGCTCACCACCTGCTGACTGATGCCAGAGCTGCGATCCACACCTCCTGGCCAACTCCGCCCTGTTTATATACTGGGCATGACATTCCATGGTATGGAATACCCCTTTGGCTAGTTCAGGTCAGCTGCCCCGGCTATGCTCCCTCCCAACTTCTTGCACACCTGCTTGCTGGCACAGCATGGGAAACTGAAAAGTCCTTGGCTTAAGATAAGCGCTACTTAGCAACAACTAAAACATCAGAGTGTTATCAACATCATTCTCACACTAAATCCAAAACACAGCACTGTACCAGCTACTAAGAAGAGAGTTAACTCTGTACCAGCTGAAACCAGGACACATGTACAACTTAATAGGTGTATTTACTGACATAATACACACTTGCCCACCCAGACCATTTTGATGAATTATTGGCCATCTAGGGGGAAAAAAGTCTTCACTTTTGGATGCTGTAACATGTACTGAAGCTATGTATTGAATTCATCCCTGATTCACACCTAAGCAAAAAAGAAGTGTGTTGGCAATTACAATGTCAAAATCTATTTTTCATCATCACTTCAAAAAACAAACAACTGCAGCTATTCAAGACTGGATTCACAAAGAAATGTAAGGGACTCTGCCTGTGACACCACCACCGGACAGACTGACCTGAGCTCCCTCTGCCCACACTAATTGTGATTGTGAAATACTGAAAAAGGGTAACACAAATTTGAGCTACCTGCATTTGATTCAAGATAATCATGTTTATTCAGTAGGGCTAGGAGGGCTTGTCACCTCTTGTTTTCTCTCTCTGACAGTGCACCATTCAAACACAATTATTTCATTGTTGAAGTGAATTGGACTTTAACATGTATATCTCACTGGTATCAGGTCTCTCATTCCTTATTCCATTGCATAGCACAACAACATCCAGACATCTGTCCAATTGCCTATCAGTGTCCCAGATTTACATTCTTGCTACTAACCTAACCTTGAATTTGTAATGAATTTTGGGAGTGAAGTCTTAGTCAGTGTTGTTTCTATACTACAGCTAACATGGTATCACCTAGATAGTTTTGCCTTCTTGCATAATAGCCAACAACAAAGTTCAATGTCATGGGAAGCCTGGGAAGAAGAGGAGGATGGGGGGAAAGTGTTTATAGTTTTGTCTTAATTTCTCACTATCTTACTCTATTTTATTAATAGAGTAATTTAAATTAATGTTCCCCAAGTCAAGTTTGTTTTGCCCATGATGGTAACTGGTAAGTGATCTTCCTGTCTTTACCTTGACCCACAAGCCTTTTCATCCTACTTTCTCCCCCTGTCCTGTTGAGGAAGAGGAGGGAGAGAGCAGAGGGGTGGGGGTCTGGTAGCCAGCCAAAGTCACCCCAACACACTCTCATATATTTATTTTTTTGTAGGATGTAGATTTTTACCTCTGAAGCCTGATTCTAGTGTAATGGACATGTGCTAGCTGTAACACACCTGCATGGCACACCTCCCAGACAGAAGTCTCACAGGATTACCTCCTGGGGCCATTTGCTCACAGTCTCCAGCCATACATCCCAAGCTCTCATTTAAGGAACAATTCCCTTCATAACAGCTCTTATGAGATGTATCCTATTTCTGAAGACGGGTTTTTTTTCTGTCATTTCCTTGCCCATCCCCATATTTAACAGTTCTTGATTCAGATTTCTCTAATCAAATTGTGTAACCTCATCCCTGATTTAACATGATGGGTGATTAAGCAAAACACATGGTTAGCTTTGATTTTCCTTTGTTTTCATTTCAGTGTTCCAGTGCCCTCATCTCATTCACTTATTTCTGCCACATGAAAATCCTCACTGGGTAGTTCTTAAAACTTCACTTGGGTTACCAGGTGCCATTCTACAGAATAAAAAAATAGCGGAGAAATTTTTCAACCTTCTTTTTGGTACTTTCCTCTGTCCACTTTTGATTTCCCAGCAAGGAAATTAGCCTTTGCCTTTATTTCTAGGAAACCATTTATATTCATGTGAGACCTTCTGTCTTCTTGAGCTCCTTGACTACAAAGATAATCACCAAAACAGGGACATTCCTACTCCTTCTTTGCCCTTTGCCTCCTGAGGCATGGGTAGCAAGGATAAGCTCTCTGGCCCATTGTGGGAAGCTGTTGCCATAGCCCAGAGTGCTGGCAGGAGTTGTTTAGCTATCTGGAATGCCTCTGCTACCCAGATACAATGACAAGGCTGAGAATTCGGACAACTCCGAAAGGATGTGATAAAACTCCCCTATCGCCTGAGCATTATCCACACAACACTGTCAACTTTGTTTGAAGAGTGGAGGAATTCAGGTACCAGAGGACACCTAAGACCAAATTCTAATCTACCAGAAGATACAGGAGGTCAGCCTCTCTGTGCCATTCCTTTGTTGGCTTTGCCCCTCAGCACTGCTTGCAGTGCTGTAGTGATTGCACTGCTGTAGCTATAGAAGCCAGGGTGTCCTGTTTCTTAGCAAAAGAGCAGCAAGCAATACAATTTCCCTGGCTGCCCCAGTTGCAGCCACCTCTTGATAAAAATGTTCGTACCGTGCATTAGTACTCCAGGACCAACGACTGGAATCAAAGATTCTTCACTTCCCAACTGCACATTGCTCAATGCTAAGCAACAGAGCCAGGGTTCTGCTTTTATTTTCAGGCCACAAAGCTTTAATTCTCTGCTGTATCATGACACAGTTGCAACAGGGAAGTAGGAAGGCATTTCAGTAATTTGGTGATTAATGAATTCTTCTCAGAGTACTGGGTTTCAAGCTATCGGTTTGAACCTCATGTTCCTGGACTGGAACTGTTACTGTTTAGAAGCACTGATAGGTGCTTATTCTCAGAAAAGGACCAGCATATAGACCGGCATACACTTTGCAGCCATGAGTTGTTTTCATAAATACCAAAAAGACATGGACAAAACAACCAAGTACTTCATATTTGTTCAGTACAGACTGGGTGATGAATAGATTGAGAGCAGCCCTACAGAGAAGAACTTGGGGATACTGGTGGGTGAAAAATTAGACATGAGCTGACTGTGCACTTGCAGCTCTGAAAGCCAATCATATCCTGGGCTGCATCAAAAGAAGCATGGCCAGCAGGTCAAGGGAGGTGATTCTGCCCCTACGCCACTCTCATGAGTCCTCACCCGGAGTACTACGTCCAGCTCTGGTGTCCCCAGTACAAGAAAGACATAGACCTGTTGGAGTGGGTCCAGAGGAGGGCCACGAAAATGGTCAGAGGGCTGGAACACCTCTTCTATGAAGAAAGGCTGAGAGAGTTGGGATTGTTCAGCCTGGAGAAGAGAAGGCTCTGGAGAGACCTTACTGAGGCCTTTCAATACTTAAATGGGGCTTACAAGAAAAATGGGGAGAGACTTTTTAGCAGGGCCTGTAGTGATAGCACAAGGAATAATGGTTTTAAACTAAAAGAGGGTAGATTTAGATTAGATATAAGGATATTATTTACTATGAGGGTGATGAGACACTGGAACAGGTTTCCCAGAGAGGTTGTGGATGCCCCCTCCCTGGAAGTGTTCAAGGCCAGGCTGGATGGGGCTTTGAGAAACCTGGTCTAGTGAAAGATGTCCCTGCCCATGGCAGGGGCGTTAGACTAGATGATCTTTAAGGTCCCTTTCAACCCAAACCATTCTATGATTCTATGATGAAACCCTCTTAGAGGGGTTTCTAAACCCTCTAAGATGCCTGAAGTGTAATATCAAGGCATTTTTGGCATCAAGGTGCATTAGTGGACTCATCCTTGATCTGTTCATATGCAGACGTGATTATCTTCAAAATTTTACCCCAATAATTCCTAAAGACAAGAACAGGATAAATGCTCTGCTCTTCCTGATTGAAGCGAATCATCCCTGCTTTGCTTTATTTTTGTAGCAAGTTTATAAGTAACTGTAACTCTTCTACCTGTCTGCCTGTATAAGCAGTTAGACTACTCATTCAGTAATTTCTTCGTCAAGTTCATAACTTCTGGGCAAGCTACAACACATTTTTTAGAAAGAACTGAAATGTTTCTTCAGAAACATTTTGTTGCTTGAAATATCAACTTGGAATTTGTGCCATACTGTTTTATGTTAGAAGAAGACCACAATATTGTAGTCAACAAATGATGCAAGGTATTGTTATCTTTAGTATTTGTGGGTTTTTTTCTGTGTTGGAATACTTTCCAATAGCCACTTCTGCAAATTCCAACTGGTCATCTTCACCAGTATTTTCAGCATATTGAAAACTATATTTGCACCAGGCAATAAAATCTTCACTCTACTATTCAGTTCTTTCTATTTAGGGATTAAATAAAGTCCGTTCCAGCTTCTGAAGACCAACCATCAATCAAGATTTAAATAGTGTGATATCATTCTGAGAAGTACAAGTTTATTGTATTGATATGGAGCTTTAGTATACTCTGGAGTTATCTCAGATTCACAAAGCAATTAGCCAATAATGTTAAGAAGTTATGGCTAATTTAACTAATGCTTAATGAAGCCTACTAAAGCTGTCAGGATTGATAAGCCCAGTGAGATTTTGTGCAAGAACACACATTAAAGTTAGGGTCCTCGTCTCATTTTCGCAGATTAATCATTATCCTAAATGATAGTATTTCTTTCTAATGATATGAAAAAGATGTGTTTTCTTTTTTTTTAAGATTTGTTAAAGGTTTAAGCACGTATAGTAGCACATGGATTTTATGTCTAAGAAAATAGTCTCTGGTGGGCATCCATCCTTACAAAATAGGTAAAGTAGGCATATATTTGAATGTCACAATTATTGGGGCAAGCAACACGTATGTGCATTGTGGTCTTGATATTCTTAAATTTCAGTAACTTCTGTCTCTACCGCTATGTTTCATTAATATGCTGCTATGTTTCATTATTACATTTCATCAATTTCTTGAATGAATCATTAGGATTCAATGAAAAGATGAGATATTACAATAAAACTAAACAAAAAGGTATTGTAGATGGGAAATTTGCATCACAAAATATTAAAAGTTAAGAAAAATGGTGACATATCTTATACACAGCAGCTTGAAAGTTGTAGTCTAAAGCACAAACACCTTTCTGAATTGGCTTTATCTTTTATTCATTAAATGTTGTGTGCTTTTACAAGCTGTTATGCTTTTCCACACAGCTCACGTGACAGCATAGATTCCCTTCCTTCAGACAGCTCAGCACCCCACTGTGTGTAGTTCGCTTGCTTCCAAGATTACAAATTCAGGCAATGCATCAGACACTAGAATAAGAGGTAAAAAAGCTTCCATAAAAAAATACATATTCCACATTGCATACATACATGCACACTCAGACGCAAAGGAGATCTGCCCTAAAAGAAAGACTTCCATCTAGTAGGTATATTTGATGAAATTATGAACCATTTAGTTTGGAAATTTGATGAAAATATGAAACATTACTTCTATGAAGGAAAAAAACCCCCAACATTTCTTTTCACTTAGCTAGTAATATCAGTGTTCTGCTGTTGGGACTCAGGATTATGGTGCTATGGACAATTTATTTTATTTAGGAAAAAAAATACCTAAGTGATTCTGTGATTAACTGTGTACCTAAATGCGATGAAATGAGGTTATCAAAACCAGAAAACTATCATAGAAATACTTGTGAGTTTAATTGAAAAAAAAAAAATTAAAAATTATGCTTATAATTTCCTTTATTCATTTTGTATACATATGGGTTGTGAAATCTACTAATGTTAATCAAAAGAAAAGGGTTTTTCTTTCTTCACTGTATTATATCAGACCTAATAGCAGGACACTGTTTTATGAAACCAGTCTTCAAAACATATATGGTATATCCAATTATGCTTTTTCTTTTTTTTTTTCTTTTTAATTTATTGACAGATAGGGTACAAACCTCATATGACTTGTGGGAAACTTCTCAGTCCTATTATACAGAAGCAAATGACCTCTCTCCCTTTCTTCAGGAGAGTTAAAAAACTTGTGCAATTAACTAATGGCACTGAGAGAACATAGAAAATAGACAATACTAGTTGTTGAACTCTAAATTAAACAAAATTGACTCAAATGAAAGTCTTACATAAAGCATTGTACTCATGTATCACATAAGAAGTAAACAACACCTTTTTTGTACAACAGGAATATTATGAATGGGAAAACAGAGATGGAATATTCTAAGCCAGTCACTGCTGTAACAAAGGACATACTAATAAAATAAGAAGCCTCAAAATAAATTTGACCAGTCATAGCAAGGACACAGCAGCACTGTAAGCACTTATTTTCCCCCCAAAGAGAAATTGCAGGACTTCATGCTATAAAACTATCATATGCAAATTAGAAGGAGATATTATATTAAGCAAATTTATTATTAGGGATATTACTTTGCATGAGTTACTGGACAAAGGATACAATTTAAAGAATTCTTTATTTCCTGTTCACCAGCTATTTATAAATTATATAATGTGATCAGTGTATTTCAGTGTTTATTATATTTTAAAAGTTTGTGGAGTTTTTTTGTTTACTTGTGGCTTCCTGTAATTACACAGCTGATTCATGCTCTTTTGAGAAATTTTAGGAACCTTTTATTTGTGTTTTGCAACAACCAATAATGGTTATATGAGCACTTTTCCATTTAAGTAGAAATTTACACAGGTGACAGATATGTCAAAGATTGTATACACAGAGAGGGAGAAAGAGGGAGAGAGAAGAAAACACAGAAGATGTATGGAAAGGGAAAAGTAACAGCAGGAAATGGGAATTAATAGATTTGTACTTAAAGAGAAATTCAGAACTGAAGTGTTGGGTTTAAATGGCAAACTTTCAGATATCTCAGGGCCATAGACAAAAGGAAATTCTAAATCAGTTTAGGCTGATATTTTTATAATATCAGTTCTGGTCATCATACTTTAATAAATAGCTAGATTCAGACAGGAAATATTTGGACACCGGAAGATAATTGGAAACAATCTTCTGTTTTTTGTGATTAATCAAAGTAAGTGCTGTCTGTTTTTTATATTTCCCCTTGTCCACCTCTCCCTTTCTTCTCACACATAAATAAATCCAGCATCTGTTTTATAATGCTGTCATTACAAAAGACCAGATTGATTGTATAGCTCCCTGAATAATTAATCATCAGGTGAACAAGATCTGTAGAATTTGGACTATTGCAGATATGGGAAAATACATTTGAATATATTATTAGCATTTCTTCCAGATGACATTTGAAGGTAACAGATTCTTAGTTTACTAGCAGATCAAACTTCCCCTTTCAAAAATTCAGTACTGGAAGATTTTTAAAGTTGTTATGTTTCTCAGAAGAAAAAAACCACAACAACAAGACCCCCAAGATAATATACATTTACTGAATATGGTTTCCTCAAAGCTAAACACCTTATCAGCTCCAAATTGAGGAAGGAACCGAAGTATTCAGTTCTTCAGCCCTAGAAAACCTTCTTAGTAACATAAGTTGATGCAGAAAACGTGTTGGCTTGTATTAGAAAGCAGAAGTTATGAAAAGATAAGCAAATGGGATTTATTTTGCAGAGGAATGGAAAGACTCCACAGACATACAAGTTCAATGCTTGTCCTTAAAACTTTCACTTGCCTGCTATAACTTTATGTGTCTCTGATCATTACTGGTACCTTCTCAATACTTGTTATATTAACTTTGGACAAACATGCAATGAACTGTTGTAAGCTTTATCTAAGCAAATTTTAAAAAGTTTTTGTCACATCTGTACATGTACTCAATATCACAATATCCAAGCCTGCCAATCTACAGTTTAGCTTTCTGTAAAATTTTATGTGAAATACAATCTGTAAAATTATCCCAATCTATATGATATGCTGTTAGCATACACGTAAAAGCAATCAAAAATTGATTATATACACAGAGTTATTACATATATTCATCCATCACAAGCCAAACTTACTCAACCCCACCAAAATAGAACTATTATTCTGATTAGAATTGTGCAATATTTGTTATTAGTACAAAACAAACAAACAAACAAACAAACATACATTGAAGTAATAGAAGAACTATTCATGTGAATGATTTGATTTTGGAGGAATACATATTTCTTAGGTGTCAACCTTGTAACAACCTCATATACACATTATTACCTATAGACACCTTAGTAGTGCCATTGATCATTTATTTTTTTGTATTTATGCTATATATGAGAAATATCTGCTGCCTGAGAAATGTTACTTTGTCACCTGGAATGTTCGAACCCTTAACTGAATACCACTGATTTCAGACCAAAAAAAAAAAAAAAAAAAAAAATTATAGAGGGAAACACTAGGTTTTAGGTATTGTATTTTAATAAGTCTTTAATACTGAAGATCGTGGTTTTTAACTGGAAAGATCATAATACATGTAATGCTATAGATAATACAATGTAGTGTAAATAGTGTAATCCTATGGAAAAATATAGGTAGAAAGGAAATTAGCAAGAAAATATGGAGACTTTTATTTAAAAACCCTGAAAGCCCAGCTGATAGTTGTTTCAGTGATTTAGGAACAATTTCTAAGAAGCTCTTTCGTGAAAGGTGAAGAATATTTGTAAGAAAACAGGAAATGTTATTATGCATTTTTGAGAAATACATAAAACAGTGGGGTCTTCTGCACTGTAAATTTACAAAAATTACAACTTACAACTATACAACTATATTAATTACAACTATATACTTCATCTTTGATTCATTTCACCTAGAAATGGAAACCACATGTATCACATGGGGAAAAAAAAAAAACAACTCAGAGAAACTCTTTCTTTGTAATTATTTAAAATATAAGTTTTACCAAGACCATTAATTCCATTTTGGAGCTTAAACACTAAGAAAAAGATTGGGCTTACATTCCTGTTTGTTGAAGAGATACGATTTTTTTACTATTATTATTTTAATTTTTTTTTTTTCAACGGCAGTTGAGTTGGTCAACCTGCTTTCAAAATACTGGCATTTAGATAATTGGCATTTTTAAGTATGAATTATTTAGGGGATATACTAGACATGCTCTAAAATTCTGATAAGAATCAAAGAAACAGCATATTATAAATTCAGATGTTTTTGGACACCTAAGAGAAGAAAGAGATTCCAACTGTGAAATAGGTACTGTTGTAGTAAAACAGGTATTTTCTCCACTGAGAATCATAATATGTAGTTTGACCTTCTCCTGCAGCAGTGGATCCCTAACACAGACAGCCATTTACACTGATGACTGGTGACTTAAAATAAAGATCAAGAGTACCCAGTGTATTCTTTTCCTTTCTTCAGATAAGAAATGATCAAATACAGACAAGTCAAACTCCTTTGTTTACTGCAGTCTGTAGTTCACATTTGCTTTTTCTGTAATGGAAACCAAATTAATACATCACATATCTTTCCTTCTGATAATTATTGCATATGTTCAGAATGTTACCCTTGAATAACTTCCACATTGAAAATACCAATTGCAATCTGACAGCTTGTTTAACTAAACACAATTGGAGTTAAGCTGGAAATCTCATTTGTAAATGGCACTGTAATGAGAGATTTGCAGGGCAGCTTTTGGGTTATTTTGCTTTAGGTTTAATTTTGAAACAACTGATTGAAGATGAGGGTTTGCATAGTTCTTAATCACAACTAATGTGGTGAATAAAGGCTTTTACTTCTCTTTTCCTACTTTACAACTGACAAGGAAGTTTTTTTTTTTTATGTTCATTTGGAGTAAAATCTGCATAAGTAACTGGTTCAGGAATACAAGATTCATATTTTTACTTATCTGATAGATTGTTTTCCAGTAGACAAATAGAATATTTGCTTGCATGAGAACAGAAAGGAGTTAATTTTTTTGATACAATCTTTTTAAGCCAAATTCAAAATAGTTGTATTAATTGAAAGATGCTGCTTGGTTGCTCTGTTGTAGGAAAAAAACCCCATATCCTAAGACCACTTCTTTCTGTGTAGGAAACTCACTCAGTGCCCCTGCTTTTATGTTTTACACTAAGCTGAGTTCTCTTTCACAAGACATTCTACCAAGGTCAATGGATTTTTGCAAGACAGTATTACAATCTGTTCCCTTTATGACTCAGTCGTGATAAACTGTTCCAGGAAAATGTAAAAAGAAAAGACAGTACAAGAAGTCTTTGTGATCTCTGTTTCCCACTACACTGTTCAAATACACTAGAACAATAATGCAGAGTTAACTTAAGAAGTAGCAGGATTCCTGTACTTGGGCTACCTCTGCACACCACATATGCACAGGACCAAGAATTTAATAATCTTCTTAGCACTGGACATTAATGTTGAGAGTTCAGTTACTTTAATGATACAGTCAGCTTTTGGCTATGGCAATTTAACACATGATTTGCTCATGGGTTTTTTCCTCTCCCAGTATCAGTCAGGCCTTCACATACTGCAGATCTTCTTTACTGCTACCTCTGCAGATGAGTGAGAAACTTTGGTTTCCTACAACACTTAAAATATAAACTACCATATGAAGCAAAAGCTTTTGTTAATTTTGTTTGCAGTCAGCTATGACTTCAGAAAGATAGATCTATTTATTACAAAATATGTGTTTGTATTATTTATAAATATTATTTCCTATTTATTTATTTATTTATTTATAATGCTCCCATGGCCTGTTAGCTGATGATTAAAAAAAAAAAAGAATGTTTAAACTTTGATCATGTTGGACTAACAAATGCAGGAAGAAGCCTGAAGAATGCCTGAAGCAAGCACTGATTTTCTGCATGTCTCTCACTAAGAAAATAAATGTTTTAATTTAATTGTGGGTAGTTTACTTCCAGATGAGGCAGGTAAAATCAAATTTTAACATAAATATCATTTGACCTTCTTTTGAATTTTCATCTTTTTCTTATGCTATGAGCGAACATAGCCAACGGGACTTTGGGAAGACCTTGAACAAAATTCAGACATACCAATGCAATCAATGTCACTACTTTTAATGAGTCAAATTTCCCTTCCATGAGCAGAGTGGTACAAGGACTTTAATTACTTTTTCTTTGTGTATTGATAGTCACTTACAGGCTGCTGAATCACTGACAGCAGCATGGGAGGCCTCCTTGGGTCATAGGATGCTTATTCAACAGGAATAGAGCCCCACCGTGAGACCGGCCAGCTGGTGCTACTAACCACAGTAGTGCCTGACACCACAGCAAACGCTGCTGTGCATTGCTTCAGAGCCCTTGAAATTAATTCCACCGTAGGTTACATGGACGACGAGACATTAAGAATCACATTTCTGGAAATCGGGGAAGACTAGTTAATGTTAAGTAATAAAGTATTTTACAGATGGTCCTGGATCATATTAAAGGTATATTTAGATCTAGTTTATAAATAACAAATAGCTAACATGTGATTTACTCTCAGATCAGTAGCAGGAGAGTGTCACAGAACCCAAAACATTGATACATTGCTTTGATCATTGCCTGTAAGTATCCCACATAAATTTTTCTCGAGGGTTTGTAGCCATTTCTGCCCCATGATACTGACACACTTCCTACTAATAATTCATTACATTATTATAAGCTATGTGTAATAGAAATACAGTGGAACGTATAACTGAAACTTAGAAAGAAGAAAATCAATAAACACTTTAGTAATTTTAAAACATTTTAGAAATTGGAACTGTAAAGACATTGCAAGTTTAACTTTAAATCTACTGACCAGAAATTCACTTATTTTGTACACCTGTAAATGTCTTACTTTAGCCTAAATAGGAAAATATGCTATATCCCTACTATGTACAGTTGACCAAATATTCAATAAGCTAATTCTTTTTTGAAAAGCATTATTGAAAAGTAAAATAAAAAGATTTCCATATTAATATACTGTTTTCGTCTAGTCAGGTAAAGGATTAAGTGCATAAAATTGATTTCAACTCACTTCTAGTGAATGACTCCATGAATGTAATACATTTACAAACATCCAAAATATAGTATCAGCAGCCAGGAAACATTTAGTAAATACAGATTATTTTATTGTATACCTATGTAAAATAAGAACTAAATTCCTTAAACAATTTCCATGAACAGTGAAGTTTCAAAAAAAGGTTAAAATTTTAATGTAACACTTTTATTCAAAATTCTGCTACATGGGTTCTTAAATAATAACTAAAGTCCCAAGCTAAAGGTTCAGGTTAAAAAGTTACATTTAACAGCATAAACTATAGAGGAGAGAGCTAAGCACACAGTGGAGCTGGAAAAGATTTTATCTTATTTTGGCTTCTGATCTGGAACAGGTAACCTGTGAGATCAGCTTCTCCCCTCAGGGAAAGTGAAGATTCACATTATGGTTCTTTATATGGTCCTCATCACCATATTATTCAGGTACTTCATCTGAAAAAAGGTCAAAGCTTTCCTTTGCCTAGACAAGTAAAAGGTTTTAGAGTATTTCTCAAGCACAGAAATAATGTCACAATCTCAGAGGCCAAATGTGGCATTTTTCCACCCACAAGAAAAATGTCTTGAAAAGATATACCTTTTTGAAACAGAATTTAACAGTAACCCTTTGTTGCTTATATTAAAATGGCATGATGCTAGATTTCCTTTATTTAACAGAATGCAGAAAGATAGTATTATTGTTCAGTACTGAATACTTTGTTTTATATTTCACTTACTTATCTTCTGCTAGATGTTCCCTGCACTGCTATCACTATAAGAAAGAAAATACCACCATTTTAAGAGGAAAATATTCTCCCATTTTCCTTACAACCTGCACAGGAATGAATTTCACACAGAATAAGCAGAGCTTCTGAATGGAAAAACTTCTTATTTTATCATCTAATTAAAATATTGATTTTCTTTATTGAGAAATCATTGGCAAATATATTTTTCTTAACCAAGAAAATTAAATTTTTAAACCAAGGGTCTTTGATACAGTTTTCTGTTTGGAATGTATATTTTTTCTCCCAGCCCACAGCTGTGCAACTTTGCATTTCCTTTTTCTTTCCATATACTTTAAGAAAACCAGTCATTTAAATCATCCATTTTGATTCTTAACCATTTCACTCAAAAACAGATCTAACAATATCTAAAAGCTTCAAATTGTTGAAAATCATTTTTATCAATCACCTTCTTTCTCAATGTGTATCTTGGTGCATCCTATTAGCACTGTAATAGATAAGAACCATCCATATTTAGCATGTTCACAATATAAACGATCAAAAACAAAGGGCTCACAAAATATGGCAAGTGGGTTTTAAAAGGCATCAAACCTATACCTCTTCATCTGCTTGAATGATTTTTGATGGATCAACATGTTCTTAATTTCTAGTGAGGGAAAGCCCATAATGCATGTAGGCAGTCTATTACAGGTTTTAAAAATAGCTTACATTTTTCCTAATCTGTAACTAAAGTTCTCATTTGATGCAATTTATATCCATTACTTCCAGTTCACTCCACTGTGGGTATGCAAAACAGTTTATTTTATTTTTGGTCTTTGCAACCATGTTTTTGTGTATTTGAAGAAGGCTGTAACTTTCCCCCTTGAAGCGAATAATCCAAATGTTTTCAGACTGTTCTTGCAAGTCACATTTTTCTACCCCTGACTCTTCCCAGCTGATCCACATATTAGAGACAGAGTATACACTATAATTTAACATGTTCAGGTAGAGAAGAGACATTACCTTTACAGACACCACATAATTGTACATCCCAACATAATATTTGTCTTTTTCAGAACAGCAGGCTAGTTCAACAGTAGTTCACTATAGTTTACTTTGTATCATAATCCCAAAATACTACTCTGGAGAACTGCAGTCTACCCTCACACTGTTCTTCCAGTTTGTGAAATAATTTGTTCCCATCTAAGTGTAGACTTATGCTTTTGACTTCATTAAAGACTGTTCCTTTTTTTCATATCAGTTTTCTAGTTTCTTAAAATGGTTGGAATACTAATCCAGTCATCCTGCAATTGCAGTTTCCCCCAATGTGGTGCCGTATATGGATGTAATAAATATTACACTTCTGCTCCAACATTCAAGTTACTCTCAAGGATAATGAATAGCATTGAATAGTACCAGATAGAACCCAGGGGAAGAGAATCTCAGTATGTACTTCGAGTTTGAAAGTGATCCATTGATAACACTTTCTGACTACAGTTTTGCTTCCATCAATTCTAGATTAGTTACATAATTTGTCAAGGATTCACTCTGGGGAATTTTTAAGATGCTATGATATGAATCAAATTAACAGTAAAAGTTTGTTGGTCCACGGGTAGTCTAACCTATTTTTTTCATCTGTGCGTATTTTCTCTTCCTGTCTGATGGGTTGTGTTTTAGATTTTCAAAGTAAGTAGTTCTGAATTGAAGCAATTTCTTATTCATATGTGGTGTAAGAGTATGAATATATTCCTTTAGTCATAGAGACCATTTTTTTTTGTTAAATATCCATATTTCTATAGATTAAGTATTATCTCTTTCATAAACTTTTTGGCAAAAATAAAAAATGCCTGTAACTTTTTACAAATATTCCACTACACTAGAATTACTACACTTTCAGTACTTTAAGTAATGAAAAATAAAGCATGCACTTACACCTTCCTCTCACCTCATTACAGGAAATTATATAAATGACAAAGTAACCTCACTGAATTAGGAACATAGGTCCTAATAAAAGAAGAATCTTTGGGATCATTTTAGCAACTAAAGGCTTGGGGGGGGGGGGGGGGAGAGTAATAAATAATTACCTAACATAAAGTGGATTATAGAGTAACACTCTCTTGAAATATCATGTCAGAGTGTTAACTCTAATTGAGTACTACTTACAAAGTATTCATCTTGGCAAAAAAAATCAATCTAAAGCAAGTAGCAAATATTTATAATATTGTGTATTTCACAATGGCACGGTACTAAATTAAAATGACAGAAACTTTAATTATCATCAAATTTAAATTAAAAAGATTATTAATTCAAATACATATGCTGCCACATCTTTTTATTTTCCTTTCTTCTCCTTTCTTTTCTTCTCTTTTCTTCTCACCAGAATTTAATTTCTACATTATTTTGCTTGAATAAGAAAATAACCATAGTTTTTGTGAGAAAAAAGAATATTTGAAAATGCCTTGAAGTTTAAATTAAGAAATCAGTAAACTTAAATTTATATACTATCATCTAGATTACAGTATACCCTCACTGCACACATCCAAAATATCAGAAGGAAAATTTCAAAGGAAATGTCTTCTGTCAATAGATGTGGCAGATCTGAGAGGAAACATGAGGAACAAAAGACAGCAGCAGAAGAATCTTCTTATCTTGGTGATCAAAGGTCAACGGCCCTAGTTCAGTCCAGCTGCTTTGGCAAGAGCACTTCACTCTCTGTTATTACATCCTACACTCAGTGCAACCATCAGACAGCTTAGTGATTGATGGAGCTCAATTCATGAACTGAAATGGGCAGATGTTGTCCATTTATTCTCTCTCTGTTTTCACGGATTTGCCCTTTTACACATTTTCCATTTTCAATAAATGGTCTTGATTGCAAAGTATCTTACCCAGTGAAACAGAAAAACAGAAAAGCAGAGTTAAGAAATATTTCTACAGCTTTGAACAGTTTTGAGCAGTCTTTCAGTCACATAAACCAATATTAAAGTAGGGGACACGTGTTAATTATAACACCATTTAGCAGCATCTCTAATATTGCTGGAAGTGTTCAAGGTGAGGTTGGATGGGGCTTTGAGCAACCTGATCTAGGGAAAGACGTCCCTGCCTATGGCAGGGGGGGTTGGACTAGATAATCTTTAAAGATCCCTTCTGACCCAAACCATTCTATGATTCTATGACTCTGATTTTAATATGACATATCCTCATGTGCAGCTGTGTATGAATCACAATATACTTTTGGGGCCTCCCTTCATGCATACTTCCATCTAACACTTCAGTGCTCAAGATATCTCATTTCTTTTGGTTGTCCATGCTGAAACCCCTCATAACAGGTATTGTACAGCTACCCATTAAGATGCACAATTGCGGCATCTGAAATCCACATTTAACTATGTGAACATTTCTTTGGAAGTAAGCACATCTTATCGTAACTGTAGTGAGTATACTGGCATCTAAAAGATTTTGGAGGGAGTGTCCCTTGTCTGCTACCTGTCTCCACAGTTTGCTATGACTCTATATATTCTAAATTAATTAAAAATAATCTCCTGACAATATCTTCAAGGTCAGGGTATGGTTTCCTCTACTGTGGAGGACTGCTAGAATCCTGAAGAAACTTTATGATTGTGACTGTAGAAAAAAGTGAGATTCAACCATATTACTCTTGGTACTGCCTCCCCAACGTACACATGTAAGAACCGATATTTTGCCCCTAATATTATTTTAGCCCAGAAGGACTGTAATCATCATCTTAGAAATTCAATCACTTACTGTGTTCAGTGAAAAATGTGTTTTCAGTAATATACATTTCTAATAATATAATATACCTCAACTTCTTGTACCTCAACCACCAAAACCCTATTCTTCCTTTTGAATTCTTCTTTGCTCTATCTTGCGAAATCTCCTTGTTCTTAAAATGAACATGATAATTTTCATAGGAATCACAAGCCTGTGTGTTAGTATACCCATTACCGATACTATACCTTTTTTATACCCATCACTTACCAAATTATTACATATTCTAAAGAGAAAATCCTTAGTGATTGCAGATATAGAACTTGGTTGGAAACACAGAAGTGAGTGTTGAACCTCTAGGAGAAAGAATTACTCTCCAGAGTACTGGCTGAGACGTTTAGTCTCTGATCTCCAGTCTCTGATCCAAAGGACATGTATTTACTACTTACGTGATGTGACTCATCAATAGAGCTGTTACCCTACAATATCCCATAGTTAGGCAATGAAAGTAGAGTAGGAAAGTTTTGCATTCAAAGAAAATTGCATGAATGAAGAAAGAAATTATTTTACAAGTGAACTTTTTGTTCATGAAACTGAAATGTTTTTCAGGCATAAAAGAAAAGCTAGGACAATTAGATAACTCTTCTGGAAAAGTAAAATTTGGAGTTATACCATTTCAAAGAACAATGAAAAGATTGTGATTTACGTTCAATCATAAAACTTTTTTTGTTATTATGCATATCTATGCATGTTTGCATTAAAAATGCGTCTGTTTAAAACCTCAAAAAACAAAGCATTACATGAATGATCCTAATTCTGGCCTTGAACAGGAAGAATAACTTTTGTAGGAAATGGATCTGCTGAAAGTGAAAATGATATCAGTGTGATACAGCAAGAAAACAGCTTCCTGTCTCTATATAATTCAATTGTATAACATTTTTCTTTTTTTTTCTTTTTTTTTCTTCCCTCCCAGTTTTGTGGATGGCATAGTAATCTTTGTACTATACATGCTCTTCAAGCAGATATGATTGTGAATTTAATGTAAATTTTTCACTCAAAAAATATGGAAGACGGGATCAGTTAATCTAAAGCTGCGTTATTTCTCAATCACACTGAGGAGAGTATGCTGAGGACTTGAATCAGCCATATGCAATTCCTTACACCTGTGCAGAGTGACATGCTATCCCTGTCTTCTGAATCAGAAACAAAGTTTTTGTGATGATGGAACACAGTCAAAAATCAAATCCATGCTTCTCAGTACATTCTGAGTAAACTGTAAGTCCATGGTTGATTCTGTCAAAATGAGATTCACCTACTCTTTTGGTAAACCTGAACATTTTCCTAATTTGAACGTTAGTTTCCTATTTTAACCATTAATTGTACAGTTGTAATTTTTATTCTTACTGAGCTTTTTGGGATTATCAGCCTCTTAGCTAATGTGATATCATCCATATATCAATAGCAATATAATTTTTATTCTCTACTGTAGTCTTTGCTGGATCATTTACACTTCAGATATGTCCTTTTTATTACAGTTTCTACAATTTTGGAATGGATGTCTGACCCTCTTCCACAGCAGTAGCAAATGTCAGGATCTTTAGCTGTTTGCTGTTTCCAGTTTACTGTTTGGCTTTCGATGTGGTACATATTTTATGGACATTGCCCACTTGCTTGTCCCTGAATAAAATTCTTCGTATCTTAGTGTCGCAGTTTCCATAGACACTGCAATTTCGACACCATTTTTAGATTGCAAGTTTGCTTTAGTCAGAAGCTTCTTTTGTGCACTTTGAGTAGGGTTTTTACATACTGCCCTGGTTTCGGCTTGGACAGAGTTAACTTTCTTTTTAGTAGCTGGTACAGTGCTGGGTTTTGGATTTAGTGTGAGAATAATGTTGATAACGCGCTGATGGTTTAGTTGTTGCTAAGTAGCGCTTATCTTAAGCCAAGGACTTTTCAGTCTCCCATGCTCTGCCAGCAAGCGGGTGTGCAAGAAGCTGGGAGGGAGCAGAGCCGGGGCAGCTGACCTGAACTAGCCAAAGGGGTATTCCATACCATGGAACGTCATGCCCAGTACAAAAACAGGGGGGAGTTGGCCAGGCGGCGCGGATCGCGGCTCGGGAACTAACTGGACATCGGTCAGCGGGTGGTGAGCAACTGCATTGTGCATCACTGGCTTTTTTTTCCTTCCTCCCCCTTCCTTTTTTGTTATATTCCTTTTCATTACTATTATTATATTTCATTATTACTATTGTTAGTATTATATTTTACTTTAGTTATTAAACTGTTCTTATCTCAACCCATGAGTTTTACTTTTTTTTCCTTTCCTCCTCCTCACCCCACTGGGAGGGGGAGGGGGAAACGGCTGCGTGGTGCTTAGTTGCTGACTGGGGTTAAACCACGACACATACTAATCTGTCTTTCAGGGCCCTGTTCAATCCATCCCCAAACTGACGATATCCTGACCATTTTTTGTTTCTTATTCTTTTTCTTTTTTATCTTCTGTATGGAAAGGAATAGGTTTGTGTTCACAGTGATCCTCTTAAAAAATCAGAACTTTTTGCTATAAGAAGTTTTTCTGATGAGAAACACTACTACAAAATTCATCCTTTTTGTACTAGTGTTGCAACTCTTGTTTTCTGTGAGACTCCTGATGTGCATAGTGACCTATTTTACTTGTTACCACTGCTATCAGTAGAAGTGGAACTTATTTATATTTTGCTATGTCATTAACTTAGAAGTACTGCTCCAGTGTCTTCAGTGTAAGGAGTGCAGGCTAATCTCCAGCTGTATTGTCAAAAACATCAGTATTTCCTGAACTGAATAAAGTGTCTGGCTATTTGATTGGAGAACAAACTGATCGGAAACAATCTAAGTCTGGCCTAGAAACATTAGTGTAGTCCTGGAGTCCTGATAGTAACGTCTATTTTACATTATCATTCAGAATCAATTGCCTTGCAGAGCTATCTCCTGAAAGAAAAATGAAATTCTAAAGCTACAGAACAAAAATCCTAGTCTACTTTTATGGTACTCAGTAGAATATAAAACAGGAGTAGGAGGCTTGCTAGTTGGATTAATGCCCAGAAACATGCACTGTTTAATGGGTGGATTATTGTAGAAAAAACAATTTCTACACTGTAGAACAATGAGATTTTATTCTTTAGATTATTTTCTTGCAAAAATGTGTGTACAAGTACTTGTAAATGTAGCAGATTAAAATATTTTATATTCACTAATATGGCAAATATGAATCCTTTGAAGCACATATATATTTCACCTTTATTTTTTCTATTTATCAAGCTATTGTCTTTTTTTTTCCTTAGAAATGGTATACTACAAATTCAACATATAATCTCCAACTTGGCTTGTAGTTGCCGGAAGTGATAATCAAATAAAAAGATTGTACAACTACCTGTAAAATACCAAACATTTCAAAATATACTAGCTTATCTACATGTATGTGTGGCTAACCTAGATAAAATGGTAAAAGGAGAAAGATTAAAAATAAACAGAATATGAATGGGGAAGTTACATGCTTTAATTGGAGCTTTGTATGAAAATATAACATTTTAGGCTGGACAGAAGGGGCAATAAAGTCATGTAAAGTAAGTGTACCTTTGATCACCTCTTCCTTCTTTCTTTATTCCTATTTTCTTTAACTGTGTGGCAAGCATTGGCAGTCACCCTAGTCTAAAGTAGTCCTTGAATAAAGAACAATAACAAGTTGAACTAGAACTACAAGTTAGATATATTATTTCAGACAATGATACTTTTTTCTGGGAAGAGAAGTTCCATTTTTTTCAGAAATGTCTTGCAACTAAGTGTTGAATTTACAGAATAAATTTATCTGGGGGGAAAAAAAAAGAAAAAGAAAAAAATTACCATAACAGAAAAGCCTGTACTTTCATCCAGCAGCTCAGGAGTTAAAACCTACACACTGAAGGTAAAGGTCCTAGCTTTAATTCTTTCTCCTTTCTGAGAGGAATTGACTCACCATGCGTGCAACTTCTGTATTCTACTAGACAGAAATAATCCCCATGCAAACATGGCTTCTCTTTGTATAAGACGGAAGTGCAGGAAGTGGAAGACTATCACCTCTCCCTACAGCTCAGAACATTAAGGCATAACATACTGTACCTACTTAAGCATTTGGTCAGTGTTGAGCAATATCAACAGGAGGACATAGATTTATCTTCCTTAGCAGAGTAACCTCACAGTTAGGAGGTTAGTGAGGCGAGACAGCCAAAACTCAGCCGAGTCTGTAACTACACTTGAGAAAAGAAAGTTCCATCTTTCATTGCAAAATTGTAATCAAAAGCATACAAATCTAGAATTTAATCAGTTTAATTACTCTAATGCTTATTTTTGTACTTTCATGTATCTGCAGTCCCTATAAAATGCATGCAGAAAATGACTACCGTTATTGGTGTTCTGCCATGTTCTATGGCAAGACACAGGGAAGGTCAGATCCCATGTCAGACTAACAGCAGGGAGAGCTGGGTCCACAGAAGAGGTCAGCACAGCCAGCTACCTGGCAGGGACCTATAGAGAGATACCCAGTATGCACTGAAGAGGACAGGGGACTAATTTGAATTCTTGTCTTTGCTAGAGATTACTTCAAGTTTAAGGGATGTGTCTCAGAGCCTACAATTACTTCTCCCACTCTGTACCAGAACTAGAAGTGCAATTCTGGTCATTAAATGCAAACTTGCAAGTTTAAAAGCAAAGCACACAGTGAAAAATTTCCAGAACATTATGACACTGGAATGACAGTTTTCAGGATGTAGTAAGTAAAACCTAAATCCTTTATTGGCATTTTACAGACTAATTTCTATCATCTTTTAATGAATTAATTCATCCAGATCTCTTTTCAAAGGTACTTTCCTTTAAAAGCTACTTTTTCCTGAAACCAGAAAAATTATCTAAGAATTTAGAGTCTAAGGAGCTGTGAGTGAGAATGACTTTTTTTTTAATATGTTTTATGAATTTTAAAATAAAATTTGGGGACAAAGCTTTCTTAAAATGAAAAAAGTTTACTTCATATCACATTTAAACTTAGGAGGTATTGCAAAGATGAGTTATACAGAATGGGGCTGCAAGTTATATAGCACATACCTCCTTATGAAACTAGATGTCATTAGTTCTGCTGCTATCACAATAATATCTCTGTGTTTGTAGGTCATTCACAATCCTATCCTCATTTTTATCATACTGTTAATCAGTATAATTTGATATATAATTTGTGTAACTTTTCATTATATATATGTACTTTATTTCTAATATGCAGAGCTAATTTATGCAACAGATTACGCGGGGCACCCTGCATGCATCTTTTACGTCCCCAAGGTGCAGTAGCACTAGCTGCTGTGGGCATGACACTAAGGCAGTTCTCAATTAGCCAACTAACTATGTGTTCTGATTCATGAAATCTCTGAGTTTTCTGAACATTCTTATACCTTTCATCTGCATAAATCATTATGATTAGCAATCACTAAGTACGTCTTACTAATATCAGCTAAAAATGTTTACTTCAGTTTTTTTCACTTTTTATACATTTTTATTCTTTCAGATAATTTCCTGGTCATCTCTAACCATGACCTTTGAAAATTTCTGCTACTTATACAAGCAAAATAAAACATTGTTGTTATTCTTGCACTTTGTTTCAACACACCTCATACCAATTCCTTAAGAAACACTTCCTAAACTCTCTTTATTCTTTCATGATATTCCTTCAAAGATATAATATAATTTAACTAAATGCGTTTTCCACTTAGTGATAATCAATTATTATTCTTTATATTCACTTGGTTTTCTAACAGTCTGTTTGCTGTAGAATATGGAGACAAATCCTAAACAATTAAAGATCAATTACGATGTCCTTCCAGGAAAACTTCACATGTAGGTTTCAAATCATGTAATCAATTTTCTGTGATCCTTTGATTTTCCCTTCTAAAATGTTTCCACTTGTCAGTGGAGAGGATCCTAATGAATGATAGGAAAGTGGACTGGAATTTAGAAAAGATGCAGTTAGCAGTGGCACCATATCTACATAGTGATGACATATATCTAAATTCTAGCATTTGTGCTAACAAAATACAGTTGTTACTGCAGAAATCTGTCATGAGTAATGAATTTGCTTTTACAAATAACAAAATTTTAATTCAGAAAATAAAATTAAATAGTAGAATCTCTTTATGAGCCACTAATTTGTAATGGTTACCTCTTTATGGGAATCGTAGTTCAGAAAGAAGTCCATCTCCCAGTTACCCTCATCTACACCCTGGTGCACCACGCAGCGTGCTTCCAGAGTACAAATGCTGAGTTTCTTTTGGATGAAAATGACATGGAAGATTGATGCCAGGGGATTATCTAATGGACACCAGCTGCTGACAACCATTCATTTCATAAGACCAAAATAGAGAGTGTTTAAAATAAGTCTCAACATGGATAATGTAGATACCATCTCCTCAGTACCTGTTGTTTTGCTATATGAATTGGCTTCTGTTGCACTTGCTGATTGTTGTGGTTTAACCCCAGCCAGCAACTAAGCACCATGCAGCCGCTTCCCCCTCCTCCCTCCCAGTGGGGTGGGGAGGAGGAAAGAAAAAAAGTAAAACTCGTGGGTTGAGATAAGAACAGTTTAATAACTAAAGTAAAATAAAATACACTACTAACTAAGAATAATAATAATTGTAATGAAAAGGAATACAACAACAACAACAAAATAACACCCAAGAAAAGACAAATGGTGCACAATGCAATTGCTCACCACCCGCTGACCGATGCCAGAGCTGCGATCCACACCTCCCGGCCAACTCCTCCCTGTTTTTGTACTGGGCATGACGTTCCATGGTATGGAATACCCCTTTGGCTAGTTCAGGTCAGCTACCCCAGCTATGCTCCCTCCCAGCTTCTTGCACACCTGCTTGCTGGCAGAGCATGGGAAACAGAAAAGCCCTTGGCTTAAGATAAGCGCTACTTTGCAACAACTAAAGCATCAGAGTGTTATCAACATTATTCTCACACTAAATCCAAAACCCAGCACTGTACCAGCTACTAAGAAGAGAGTTAACTCTGTCCCAGCCGAAACCAGGACACTGATGCAGACATAGTCACACAAAAGCATATTCTATATATTTCAGTAGACGTTCTTGTGTCTCAATTTTTAACTCTAGTTAATTATGGGCTCTCCTTTCTAATTATCTTATTAAGTAATTCTGCTTCATCTGGAGTTTGTTGTTAGTCATGGCATTATTAAAAACTTTAAGATGATTGCCTTAAAATGTCTTTTATGTGCATGTGTAAAGTACTGTGTATAACAATGGTGCCATATGAATAACAAGTATGCCTGATAATTTGTTCACTATTTCATCTCAGATTAAAATTATCCATTTTCCCCCAAATGGATAAAATACAGGAGAAAATTAAAATGTTTAAGATACTCTGTGACAGTGTTCAGTTTTAAAATAATAATTAATGAGAAATAGTTTGTATATGGT
Source organism: Gymnogyps californianus (assembly GCF_018139145.2). Classification (NCBI taxonomy): domain Eukaryota; kingdom Metazoa; phylum Chordata; class Aves; order Accipitriformes; family Cathartidae; genus Gymnogyps; species Gymnogyps californianus. The sequence goes on from NC_059473.1 coordinate 97,181,510, forward strand.
GGGAAATCTTGATATAACAAAATGTATCTGCATTTCAGTTTAGAAAAGGAAGTATAAATGTTGAAGCTCCCTCTGGCATGAATATTCTGAAACAAAGTACTAACTGGGGAAAAAAAACAAACAACCAAAGATCCTGTTCAAATACTAAGGTTCTCCATTTTGATAAAGTGTTTCACTGAACTTTAATATGATCATAACATTATAACATCAATATTAATTAAACTATATTTCTGCATAGTTTGTATAAATTAAGAGTATTGAAATGCCATTACCATCCTATTGACATAAAATATTAAAAAATAAATTAAAAAGTAAATATTTCTTATACATAGTAGTAGTTACTTTTCCATAGGCAATGACACTACTTTTGGGGTAGGTGTTATACATGTGAAGGACGATGTGTTCCTTATTGTTCAGAGTCCCCCAAGTATAGCACAAGAGAAAAAAAGTACTTTAATAAACATTGGAGGGAGACAAGGAAACAATGAGACTGGCCTGTCTGATACGAAGTAAAGTCAATATGCCACCAGCATAGAAATGGCTTTTGTAGATAAAAGAGACTTCCAAAAAGAGACTAGAGGGGGTGTTTGCCCCAAATTGGCCGTGCTGAAGAAGAAGATAATGATGACCATCAGTCTAATTAAACAGTAACCAGGGAATTACCAAGAAACTTTAGAAGCAAAGAAGGCATCAGCTTGGGAAGTGGTGTCAAAGAAGCATGAAAGTTTGTAATGGGGTTGGGGAAGACCCCTTGGAATGAGAGGAGGAGCAGTGACCCTGGTTGGGCACTGCCAGGCATCACCCCACAGCATCCCCAGTCCTCCCTGGGCCAGGCCCAGCAGCTCCCCGTGGGGCACAGGAGCAGCCTGCACCTAGCCAGGCACCACAGCACACGGGTGGCATGGGGGGAAGTCTCCTCCGGGTTCACGTGCCGGTGCCTTAGAGGGATGCCTTGACAGGGGTGCATGCACAGCAGGAACACTCACGTCTCTACAGGAGGGTTTGCACATGGGGGACCTGCACTCACATATTGGGGGGTGGGAGGGTAGTAACCCATACTGCTGGAGGGTGAAGGGGTACACAATGCCTGAGAGGGGCATATAATTGCAGAAAGGTGTTTGGAAATTTGTAGGCATATATTAACATTTTCCTACTGTCTGGGATTATGGTTTATTGGTTGTATTGCTGATGTTGATCCTGAATGTATAGTTCTCTGATTGCCAGTAAATTATGCATCATTTATACATCTGTAAACCTCTCTGATCCTGATTTGATTTAAACTATGCGAGTTGAACAGTTTTTCTCTATGACAACAATGAGGTAGCTTTGTGGGTGGTTATAGGAGCTTAGAGTGGGAGAAAGTGCAGAGGAGTTTGTTTATAAATTTAACCAGTGGGTGATAAATGTTGATATCATGAGCCATACAGACGTAGGAGTTGACCTTTCATCACTTTGTGACAGATTATGGGTAAGAAGAGGGACCATGAAAGTAAACAAAAATAACTTATACTCTATATGATAAGGGAATGAAAGCCAGTTGAGAGATATAGAGAAGTTAAATATTTCAAGCTTATGAAAGCTACTTCTTCTAATATTATAGCAGTTGAATGGAAAAATGAAACCACTAAAATGAACATTTTTCACTTTCACTTCATTTTTCATTCATTGAAAGCTGTGTTTCTCTGACAAGAAAGGATTTCATTGAAAAATATCTAACCGGCTCTAATATTGTCAGAAGAATTGGTTTGTTACTGGTTTAACAGTTTTCATGTGTATAGTGGATTATTTTTTCTTTTTGGCTTTGGCAGCAAAACACACAAATCCATCAACTTTTCCCCTAAGTTTTAACACTATACTGCTGAATACTGGAATGTATATTAATTAGTCCTAAAATCTGGATAGCTAGTGGTCCCTGAAATTTATGCTGAGATTGTTCCCAAGGGTTCTTAAATTCTAACACTGTAACAGTTTCAATTTTCTAGTTTAGGTTTCAACTTGATATATTGAAATGCATTCTCTTTTTCTCCATAGTTGTTCTTTTTGTAGCCCACACTGAGGAATATCAAAATTTAGGTTGCAGTAAAGCCATTTTGCTTTAAATCACAGAACTATATTCCTGAATCTACACTTACTTGAAGTTCCCTGAAGATTACTTTCAATTAAGTGATTACCATGCAGTTATCTCTAACTTTGGTTGACTATCAATCATGATGATAACAAGCAGTTGAGGCAAATTATCTCATATGATTCCTCTATTGGCTTCAGTCACACCCAAATGTTTAGGGCTGCATTTTATAAGGGAGAAATTTTCCTTTGGATCCATTTATCTATCCATTCATCAAGTTGAGATCTGTTAAAAATGTTCTGAACCTCTTGTGAAGATGAGACTACAGCCAAGATTTTAATTTTTATGACAGTCACCATCCAGATATCAAATTTGTACATAATATTTCAACTTCAATTTTCTCATAGATTAGAACCTGTGAAAGTTTTATCGTCTGTGTTATATGTTGAATTTCTAAGTTGATCACTAGCTTCCTTCCTGGTTTCAGATCTGTGCCATACACAACACAGAACTATACCCAGCAGTATTAGAAGGAGATCTAAGAGCATCTTCCACATACTAAAAACCAAACCAAAACAAAAAACCCTCTTTGTTAACCTCTGTAATCTCTGTAATATCACAGATGTAGTCAAAGTTCCTCATTAATAATATTTCTTATTATACATAGGCCTACATTCGCAGGGAATCCTTGTGTTCAAGTATGCCATGTCCTACTTTACTGTCATGTGCCAGACAGCTGTGGTTTAATTCCTGATGGTTACCAGACAGTACATGTTCCTCTCCTGATTCCCTTAATGGCAAGAGTCAGACCAGGAGGAACAGGCTCTGATAAAGTGCACCCTGTAATCTTTCCCTTACCCTGGCTTAATAAATTTGGAATGGGGCATTATCAGTGCCCTAGCACTATGGATTTAACATCTGGTTTGAGTGAGGAACAGCTCATATGTTAACGTTATTATTTTGACATGTGTACAACAAACAGTATTAAATTCTGTTTCAGGGTGATCCAAAACCAGTGTGGTAGCCTGTCTTACTTGGGAAAACCTTAGTTCTTTGTTTCTCACAACTGAGCAGTATGACGCTATCTGGTATCTCTAGGGAGGATGTCAGATTTTTCTCTCCTGCTTCTTGTTAAGATTCTTTGATTAATTACCTTAACAAACACTTGCTGAAAACACAAGATAAATATTTATATATCACATTTTGAGAAACAGTGAAAGCTGTAACTTTCTTACAGATGTGTGTGCTGGTTTTGGCTGGGATAGAGTTAATTTTCTTCATAGTAGCTAGTATGGGGCTATGTTTTGGATTTGTGCTGGAAAAGGTGTTGATAATACAGGGAGGTTTTCATTAGTGCTAAGCAGTGCTTACACAGAGTCAAGGCCTCTTCTGCTCGTTATACCACCCTGCCAGTGAGTAGGCTGGGGGTGCACAAGAAGTTGGGAGGGGACACAGCTGGGACAGTTGACCCCAACTGACCAAAGGGATATTCCATACCATATGACATCATGTTCAGCATATAAAGCTGGGGGAAGAAGAAGGGGGGGGGAATGTTCTGAATGATGGTGTTTGTCTTCCCAATTAGCTGTTACACGTGATGGAGCCCTGCTTTCCTGGAGATGACTGAACACCTGCCTGCCAATGAGAAGTAGTGAATGAATTCCTTGTTTTGCTTTGCTTATGTGCATGACTTTTACTTTACCTATTAAACTGTCTTTATCTCAACCCACAAGTTTTCTCACTTTTACTCTTCTGATTCTCTCTTCCATCCCACTGAGGGGCAGGGAGTGAGCGAGTAGCTGTGTGGTGCTTAGTAGCCCGCTGGGGTTAAACCATGAGAATGTGTAAACCTTCTTCTGAGGAACTTAATTTAAAATAGTGCTAAACACAGTATCTTTATTTGTGAAATTGAGAACAAGGATTTTTAACTGAGTTGTATCCCATTTTACTTTCTCTTAATTCCTTTGTCTTTGGGACACCCCTTCTCAAACCCTTAAATATAATTATAGTACTTTTTAACCAGTGAATGATTATAAATGTGTGGATTTCATATATATTGGCTTTCATATGAAAATGCATTTCTTCTTTCATATCTATGCTATGCTGGCTAGGTGTTCCGTTTATATGTTGAAACAGTTAACTGCTTAAATATCTTAAGAATCTGAATTAAATATCTTTCTTTGCAACATCTAACAAGAAAATGAGATAAATGTTATTTGGAGAGACTGTGAGAAAGAAGTTATTTCTTAAGTTACTTTTTCATTGTCTCGTTTTCTGTGTAGGTTGACAAGACTTCATGTTTGTTTGCTTATCTGAATATATATCAGAGTTTCTCTGACTTAAAGAAAGTACAGATTACTGAACGCTAGATTTTGCTCAGGTTTTTGATGTACAATTTAATTGCTTATTTTCTGGTCCTTCCTTGAAAAGTCTTAGCTGTCAGGAATGCTGTCTGTTTCTTTTTATTTGAGTTGTTGGATATTTTAGTTTCCAAAGCCAAATAATAGATGAATAGATATGGATTTAGATTTATAATTTATTCTCTATTGCATTGCAATTATAGAGGAGATAAAACCTAGTTGAAAAATTTTCTGTGGAACACAGTCCATAAGACCATATCTTTCCATGGAAGGTGATAAATTTTGTTGGTATATTTTATGTTGTAAAAAATGGTCCTTGGTAATATGTAAAACATTTCATTTTGAAGTTTGTTTTATGTTATACATTCCTAAATTAAAACAACTGTACTAGAAGAAATATTTGGATCAATCAAAAGTGAATTCAACGCCAAAGCTTCTATGAAAATTCGGAATCTCAGATATTTCCACAAATCTAGCATTCCAATGTCTAGAGAATTTAACAGTTTTATTTCAAATGTACATTTTATTACGTGAGCTGTTTGACTCTGTCTCTTATACATCTTGATGTACAGTGTATGAATAATTCATAAATTGATCTCTGAAAGTCACAAGAACGATGTAAATTGTAGCATATTTCCTTGGCAGATACTGATGTGACCTTTATATCTAACATATTGATTTGATTACTCAGTTGAAAGGGGAGAAAAAAGAATTTATAATTTTACGTTTAAAATGTCCACCTGCTTCTGTCTATCACATATTTAAATTCTTTTTGACCTCAAGTCTAATTTACATTATGTAATTCTCACAGAATTTCTGTAATTATACTATGGTTAAATCAGCTAAAATTGGCTGCCTGACATTAATGAAATTAATGTTAAAAAAAAGTCTTTTAAAAAAAGTACTTAGATACATTTTATTATACATATCATATGTTACACGTGACTTACACACATTTTATTTTCCTTTGTTTATTACCAGGGTAAAAACTAGCCCTGTAGCATTATCACTATAATGGATTATATTTTGCACCTGAGCTTCACAGATTTTCAAAAACCTGAAGTACTATTGCCCTTGTAAAGTATTTATAAAGATTTTTAGACTTTGTTTTTTTGGTTGTTTTGGTTTTTTTTTTTTCCTATTCCTGGTCTTACTCATCTCTTCCACAAAGAAATGTAGTGCCACCCCTCCAAGACAGCTGCAAAGTCTGCTGCTACATTTCTAGACTGTGGAGATCAAATGTTCTTAGTTATTGGTCTCATCAAACTTTTCAATGTTGTAAATATAATCTGCTCCACAACCTCAGGTTTGCATACACTGTGTCTGAGAAACTGCTGGCTAATGAAGTCCGACTTTTGCAGTACTGTCAGTACCTCCAGGTTCTCTGAGGCTGTTGCTGTTCATTACAGCTACCACCCAAACTGCCCATTTCCCTCTCTCTTTCCTTCTTAAGTAAATAATTTGCATAGTTCTCTTCCATAGTTCTAGTGCACCAGCTATAGTTAAGGTCAAGCAGAGGGTGGTATTAATTAATATTTTTTATTTCATGGTGATTTATATGTAAATAATTCAGTCTAAATTTTGGTCAGGTTATATTATTAAGACCAATACTAACAGTAGATTCACTTATTGCAAGCTTCAGGCTAATGCTTAGACAAACTGCATCTGTTTACTGCCTATGCCTGTCTACGTTTTTGCCCTCTCTCCTCCTCCATGAACATAACAGTTGAAATATGTGTTTGTCCTCTTTAAGCCCATATATACAATTATCCTATTTTTGCTGTTAGGGAAACTGAGATATGAAACACGTGAGTGATTTTCCTAAGGTCACATAGGAAATTGGAGGAGAAATAATTTCCCCAAGAAGTTTTTCAGCTGTTAAGACCTCTTTTTTTTTTGCTCCAGGGTTTATACTCAATCTGAACTATGTATACATGAATGGCAGAGTAGTCACTACTGGCAGATGTGTCTGGTTCATTTTAAGCATTAAATTCATAATTTGTCCCTTAGTAGGGACAAATAGTAGGATTACATAGTAGAATTACAGACAAAATCCAATAAAAGGACTGTAATTGCATGTGTCTATTGCATGTGTCTACTGCATTTGTCTACAACGACAGCTATAAAAATAGGGTCAGTGCATAAGATATTTTTATTGGTTTTGGGAACATTAGGAATTTTTTATTACATGGTTTTAAAAATAGTTTTATTCCATCAATTTTTTAAATTACAAAATCATTCAGCTATGAGAATAATATTTTTTTTAAATACTGGAACATTTATGTTTCCTTACTTCAGGCAAATAAGGATTGCAAAAAAGCCCGAAACACCATAGCTACATGAAAATGGATGCAGGTATATTACGTGTTTTTGTAAAATATATGTATATATGTATCTTAGTTCACCTTACAAATATTAACCTATTTTAAAGCACAAACTTGAATCAATTTTCTGGAAGAAATAAAAAATGAAGTAAAACACAGGAAATATAGTGCAGTTTGGAATGAGTAAGATGACTTACTTCTTAAAGGAACAATGCATGAGTGGGGAAAAGAAATAACTGGGAGTTGGTTCAACTGACTGGTAAAGTTTGTTCTTTCCATTCCTGAATTCAGAGTTTAACTGTATCCTAAATTACCTAAGCCATTAGGTGACACTGAGGGAGTGGAGTCTTTTGGTACTGCCCAAGGAGAATCAATAACCAGTGCCAGGTATGAAGGGAAAAACACACTGTATTTGAGTCTTTTGTTTGTCTCACAAAAATCTTCCTGTTTTGTTGAACAAAAAGTATCTTTCAAATCCTATCCTACTTAATAAATATTTGAGCCATAAAGCCTCAATTAAAAAAAAAAAAAAGAAAAAAAGGATTCCAGATCAATGTTGATCCCTTGAAATTTTTTGTGAGGTTAAACGGTTAGTCTCTCCAGGTGTTAAATCAATTTTTTGGAACAGAAGAAATTTTATTTTGCTTGAGAAGAGGAAGAGAGGGAAAGAGTAGAAGTTCTTTCTTCAATTTTAGAAAGTGTGAAAGGACCAAATATCTGAGAAATTTCATCTCTGAAGGAAAAGTTGATACCAGCTTTATTTAATCTAGGAAAACATAGAAGAGCAACATTAAAAGAATTTCCAGTTACATAAAAGAGGAAGCAAAGGAAAGCGATTTTTTTTTTTTTTTTAATTTATCCATGGTGGATAAGAGAAGACAAGAAGTAATGTGTTAAATACAGATAACGTTTGTTGTTAGGTATACTGGTTTTGGATGGGATAGAGTTAATTTTCTTCATAATAATGTCATGCTCAGCAATAAAAGCTGCAGGGAAGAAGAAGGAAGGGGGGACCTTTGGAGTTATGGCATTTGTCTTCTCAAGTCACCATTATGCATGATGGAACCCTGGTTTCCTGGAACTGGCTGAACATCTGCCTGCCAATGTCAAGTAGTGAATGCCTTCCTTATTTTGCTTTGCTTGTGGATGTAGCTTTTGCTTTACCTATTAAACTGTCTTTATTCTTCTCATTTTGCCCTTCCAATTCTCTCCTTCATCCCATTGCTGGAGAGTGAGCAAGTGGCTGTTTAGGGCTTACCTGTCCACTGAGGTTAAACCACATTAGGAAATTTTTCTAACAAGGATAATGGAGCTGTAAAGTACATTACTAAAGAGGTTGTATACTTTTCAACTTTACACTTTTTAAAGATAAGACATTGTCATGGTTTAACCCCAGCCGGCTGCTAAGCACCACACAGCTGCTTACTCACTCCCCCTCGGTGGGATGGGAGGGAGAATCGGAAGGGTAAAAGTGAGAAAACCCGTGGGTTGAGATAAAGACAGTTTAATAGGTGTAAAGCAAAAGCCATGCGTGCAAGTAAAGCAAAACAAGGAATTCGTTCACTACTTCCCATCGGCAGGCAGGTGTTCAGCCATCTCCAGGAAAGCAGGGCTCCATCATGTGTAACGGTTACTTGGGAAGACAAACGCCATCACTCCAAATGCCCCCCTTCCTTCTTCTTCCCCCAGCTTTATATGCTGAACATGAAGTCATGTGGTGTGGAATATCCCTTTGGTCAGTTGGGGTCAGCTGTCCCAGCTGTGTCCCCTCCCAGCTTCTTGTGCACCCCCAGCCTCCTCGCTGGTGGGGTGGTGTGAGGAGCAGAAAAGGCCTTGACTCTGTGTAAGCACTGCCCAGCAGTAATGAAAACATCCCTGTATTATCAACACCTTTTTCAGCACAAATCCAAAACGTAGCCCCATACTACCTACTATGAAGAAAATTAACTCTATCCCAGCCAAAACCAGCACAGACATAAAGATGCAGGAGGACTCGCAAGCGTATAGTGAGTCCAAACCCATTTTGTGCTATATTGTGTCTCAAGGTCTTCTATCTTCTCTTCCATGACTCTATGGTCACAGCTGATAGGCACAATCATCCAAACAGCAGTTGATAATGTGGTATGAATTCTATCAAATTCAAATAGTGTTTGGCAACTTCAACTTCTTGGCAAGTTCGTAAAGCTTTTGTGCATTTTCTAGACATGAGATGAGAGGATATTTTAATCCATATTTGGCGTCTGTGAAATGCTGAGGTCCAGATTTGAAGCTGAAGAATGAAGAACTTGCAACCTCCTCCCCTTTTTTTTGACAATAGATGGAAATTTCAAAGCACTTCATTTTAGTCTAGAAATGACGCAATTTTTATGAGGAAACTTGTTATAAATTATTGTCTTCAGGAGCTGCCAGCTGCAATTGAGCCATATCAGGGAAAAAAAGCCATCCAGGAATTTGGATCTGAATTGAACCCCAAATCATATAAAGATGTTTACTCATGATAATACAGCCTCAACAATAGAATTAAAACCCCCTATCTTTCTGCAGTTGAAAGAACTGTGTTGCAGATATAGGAAGAGTTTAACAAATTTTGAACTAAGCAAGATGGTTCATTTTCTGAAAAGCTACCGTGGCCAAAAAAAACATAAATAAAATAAAAATGTCCCACTGATGATTTACTCGCATTTTTACTAAATCGAGAGTTTAAGCATCTTTGGCAAATGACTCCGTGAGGGTGTATCATCCCAGTTTTAACACAATGAAGCTTAACTTCTTTTTCATAGTTGATACACTAAGTAACTGCCATTTTCTGATTGTTTGCTTTAGGAAATATTTTTCACAGCATATCACAATTGCACTGAATTTTCCACTTTGGGAAATGATTTTCTTTCTTTTGAATTGCTTAAAAATATCAGTTGTTAATGTTTGTGTGACATTAGCAGCTCAGAAAAGCTCATGTCTACTCTAAATATTTGAACCTAATACAAATGAATGAATTTGATTTTCTAATATCAACTCTGGTTGTTTTAAGATGCCACAGCAGCTGAACCATAGCTATCTCATCACTTGGATCCAAAATCATAGAGAGAAGTTAACACTGTAGGTTTTGAATCTGGGAAACACTCTAGGAGGAAACCGATGTCCCAGCTGAGTACTCTAACGGCTGTTACTGACTCAGTTACAGTGATTCAAGTTCCAGATGTAGCTTGTTCAAAGCAAGGTCAAGAAGTACTTCATGGGCTGCATTATGTGCTATATACATACTTTACAATCCCAAAATTATATTCTTGTGTTCCAGATGACATACAGCATAGTTAAAGGCTATAAACAAATTGCTATAGATAAGAGCCAAGCAACATTGAGCAATAAAAGTACAAATTAGGTAGATTTAGGTGCATATGTCCAACACAGAAATCAAGAAAAACCTTCCAAAAATGGTAAGCAGCACTCGGGATACATAAGAATTTACATGAAAACTCATCTAAACATTGGAAATTTTGCTACTGTGCATGCCCTGAAGTCTCATTGTCTGGGCTGAGTTGAGCATCAGATGCTGAGCCCAAGTTAATCAGCCTTGTAGAGAGGCAAGATACATGAGCTTGAGGTAATACAATTGTATGGCTTCCTGGCCACAGTTGCTCCAGATCTGGCTAACTCTGGCCTGACTGTGACTATCTGCTATGTCAGAACAGTAGGCAAATAGTCAGGTTGAGCCACAAAGGAGTGTCAGCATGCATCTGTCTCTAGTTCAGTTATATATTGCATTCAGTTATATATACTACATTCTATATATATATATGCACACTCTCTATATATTCAGTTATATATACTGCATTCTAGTTCAGTTATATATTGTGTGTGTATATATATTATATGACTTACTTTTCAGTTCTATTTTTCCCTTCTCTTTTCTGTTTTAGACTTTAGTGAGTGTTTTCTCCATAGCCATCTGAATGTTTCAGTCATGATTGTTATTTCCTTCAGGAGTCAACAAGCAGAGACAGGTTTATTTGGAGGAAAGGATGGCAGAAGTATAACAGCAATCTGTGCAGCCACAGTAGCCCTGATATGAACAGGGGCCGAAATAATCCCCATTGGAGCCATAGGACAGGAGGCATCACCTTGGGAAATGGATCTCCATGTTACAGTACTTCAGACTGCTATGGGACTCCTGTCCTTCCTGACACAGACCCAGCAAGTACAGGGCCACTGGGTTTGCAACCATAGTCTTGAGATCAGCCCTGTCCCCTCATTCCCTTGGGCCAGCTGCACACCCAGGATGCAGTACTAGCAACACTTAGTGCCCGTGGTCAGTGTGTGGTCAGCATATGTGCTCAGCACAGCCCTACACAGTCCCGGAGGAATCAGAGATTCTCTAGTGTAATGCTACGTGTGTGAGAAATGCCAGCAGCCTGTCAGGGAGATGGGGGCCTGTCAGTTTCTCCATAAATCCTTATTTGCTGTGAAGCCCTTTTGACCCATTTTTGTCCTCTGCAGTGGGTCTGTGCTGACAACTCCCCTTTTTAAGGGATATTAGCCATTTTTAAGGAATATTAGCCATGGATTTCCAGATTTTCCATAGACGCTCTTGTTTCCCAATCAGTTGCTTAAAGTCTGTGCTGCTGGCCTTTTTATTTTTTCTACATCTCTGTTCACTTCACAGCTATACAGTACTAGAGCCAGCAAACACACAGCTGTGAGCAGGGAAGGGCAAGACTCTGTTTTGCACTTGGAAATCTGTTCCTTCAATTGCTGTGGCTGCAATTCCAATTTTGTTAGAAACTAAAGCTTTAGAAAGGCACATCATAACCAAGAAAGCCAGCATGAATCCAAACTTAATAACATTTCTAAACCCATACCCTCTGTGAGCCACCTTTCTCAACTCACTCATGAAAACAGTCTAATTAACTCCAGTGTGCCTTAGATAGCTGAACAGAAGACAAGACTGAGAAAATTATGATGTATGCTTTCCCCTTTCCCCTTTCATCTTTCGACAGTGAAATACTTCGCTGATACATAGTTCCTTTCATATTCATATTTTGCTTTTCCAAAGAATACTGTAATATATCTTCAGGAAGAGCAGCATACCAAACAGAGAAAAAAGATTCCCCCACCCCCATCCTTCATGCTACATTTGAGGGAAAGGAAGGGGACATTTTGTCTTCCTCTGGCATATGTTTAATGACATGTATTATATTATATATTAGAACTACTACAGTTATTTACAGTCTCTTGGATCCTATTTGCTATATCTTCCTTGCGGGTCTGATTGGTCACCAAATTTGAATCATTCCTCCTTACAGCTTCCTGAGGAGGGGAAGCGGAGAGGGAGGTGCCGATCTCTTCTGCCTGGTATCCAGTGACAGGACACGTGGGAACACTTCAAAGCTGCATCGGGGAGGTTCAGACTTGATATTAGGAAGCATTTCTTTACCGAGAGGGTGGTCAAACACTGGAACAGGCTTCCTAGAGAGGTAGTTGATGCCCCATGCCTGTCAGTGTATGAGAGGCATTAGGACAATGCCCTTAATAATATGCTTTAACTTTTGGTCAGACCTGATGTGGTCAGGCAGTTGGACTAGATGATTGTTGTATGTCCCTTCCAACTGAACGATACTATTCTATTCTATTAAAATCCTGCAAAGTTACAATTTATAGTTTTTATCAGTAGTTTGTGAACTGTTCCATAAAATGTTTGTTTTCTCTAAATGTCATTACAATTCCAAGTAAATCAAGACAAGTGGTAACCTTAAACCGCTATATATTATCCTGCATTCATCTTGTAGTGTCAGAATGAAAGCACTGTAAACTGCAACAATAAGAAAATGCTTCAATATTTTGTTCACGTGTTCATGAATGATGCTTGTTACATTTCAAGGCAGCAGTTAATCCAGAGACAGTATTATTCAGTGAAGAGAAGAACGAAGCACAAAATTTCTGAATGTTATAACTATTTTAATTTCTATCTTAACAGATTCACAGGTAAGATAATACCTGTCTGAATGACACTGGAATTGTTTTGACATTGAAATGTACTGCTTAAATTAAAAACAAGTACACTCTGCAAATCATTAGTGAGTTGGGAGGCAAAGAAATTCTGAATGAGTTAGTGGCTTCTTGTCATTTTTTGAGCAGAGGATAGTAATTTAATTGTGAGCTACAGAATTATTGGCTAGGTATTTGACACTTGTAAATTTATGCAGATTCAAAAGAAATAGATCTAATAGAAGAGCTTTTGAAAATGGAACTAGATTAGTGAATCATTTGAAAGCTTACATGACATTTGTGAAACTCTTACCCAGTCCATATTCTTAAAATGTTTTTTCTCTATACCAAATAAGAATCTAGATGCATGGCAGCCCCCAAATCAGTCTGGTTTTGATCTGAAATTATATCCTGCTCCTAGGAAACACTTAAAAATTGTTTTCTATCCATCAGAATTTTCCAATTAAAAAGATCACAGCAGTTTTCAATAGGCACTGTTTTCCACTGAGGACGTATGTATCAGCTCATTTCTAAAACATAGATGTAAAGGTTTGCAAATCTGATGTTGACAATTTGTCCAAATTCTTTGACTACAGCAATCAATGCAGGCTGAAAAAGTACCATGCATTCTAAATGGGTACTCTTCTGATTTTTTGTGTTCCTCTTCTGGATGAGGTAATCCTATTGAATTAATTTCAAACAAACTAAGATGCGTCCTGATCTTTCCTGATTTCTGATAACTCTTAATGTCCAAAATCAGAGATAAGTATCCAAGTTTTCTAAATAATTCAAATGTTTTATATTATTCTTAAACTTCAGATAACATTTAGCAATCATTATAGTTACAATCCTGTAATTGAAGGACATGATGTCCGTTTCAGTCTTCGCTCTTTGAACAAGATAGCCAGGGACAGGCTGTGAACTTATCTTGGTTAGTATATAGAAATTATGGACACAAGGATGGTTTCTCAGCAGCTTAGCACTTAACAGTTTCTTCTTAAGTTTTCTTACTGTCAGACAGCTATTTTTCTGCTCTGCTTAATCCCCTCCTCTTCACACACAATAGTACAGAATTTACAAAAATTTAACTCAAAGTTTATCAATAAACAAACAATAGAAACTCCATAACACCTTTTAAGTCCAGGATGGACCCATTAATATAGATGAAAAGCTTGGGTGTTTGCAGTTAACTTTTAGAGAATTATGAAAAACATTATTTTCTCACAAAGATATATGCATACACTCATGTTCCTCAAAGATTCATAGACAGATGAAGACATAAAAAGCTTTCCTAAAACTCAGAGGCAGAGAACAAGTTCTGGCTTTTCTTGAGTTATTTCTTTTCTTGTCCTTACACTGATGGTTGTTACTGGATTGGAATTGTTGCAGATTTCAAACCGAGTATGATCTCTCAGATAGCAGAGTGGCATGGTTGATCACCAGAGCCTTTTAATTCTCCTTTCTCCTAATGAATTGTCCAGGATACAGAGGGGAACTTATTTTTAGATACTTTTGCAGTCCAAGTGAGAGTATTTCTTTTCTGTATCGTCTTGGACTTTATAGATGTTACTGTGCATATATTTCACTATATATATAGTGTCTTTAGATCTGAATTCCTTGAAATACAAACAAAGAGATTAAACATTATGATGCTGAGAGATGTAGTGCCTAAAAATTAAAGATCCACCTCCGAAAATGAAACACGTAATGTTGGCTTAGATACCCGGGTGTTCCTGTAGACATAATACTAAGATTTGCTCACCTATTGGGAAATCGCAGCAGCAGTGTACTAAGTGGGAGGGACATCTGAGTGAGGCAAAAGATAGCTAAAACTCCACTGTGGCCTCAGAGGACTATCTCAGTAGGTGCTACTGTGAAATGAGGATTTTAGATTCTAATCCTAGGTTCCACAAATTATTTAGGGTCCTAAATTTAGAAGAATTTAATAAATTAAGTTCACAAAAAAAAATCAGGAAAAACGCACTAATCAAGCTCAGATACTTCAGACAATCTAATATCTAAGTTTTAAAACAACAACGAATCTTCTCCAGTGTCTGAAGTGCTTTTAGTGTGTGATTACCAATTTACACCTCAGTTCAGTAATTACAAAGACAGAGTTTGCTTATCCAGAGTTTGGACATATCAGTCTTTCAATTTTCATTTATAATGATCTGTTTTTAGCAATGGAGTGGAGAGCAGAAACTCTTTGCTTGTTCCATAATTTAGTACTTTGGGAACGTGTCTGGGATTTGAGAAATTATTTAGGTTTGTGAATCAAACTCTTACATTGAAGTGGCTTACAGTTTGCTTCAACAACTATATTGGCAAGTGCTCTTTAGTATGGGATGACAAATGCCCTGGAGAGATAGGTCCTAGGAAGTTATTTCAGTGACAGCAGGGATTATAGCCAGAAAGATTTTGCCTGAAATATTAGTTGCCAATTTACCCAAGGCAGCTTAGCAGGGCTGGGGGTATGTGGGAGGGGAGCAGCGATGAAACAATATTACAAAGAATGGCTGAAGTTTCTTTTCTAAATGCCTGGACAGTTAACTAAGAAAAAAGAAAAGAAAAAGAAAAGGGAAAAAAAAACCAAAACCCAAACAAAAACCTGACTCTTGACTGCAAATTACCATATCATGAATATGTATCACATAGTGTCCAAAAATATACTACAGAAACTGTGTGAGAAACCTGATTTTATGCACAGCAAGGGATCTACTCAGCATCTTTACTGATAACTAACAGATTACCTACGCATCCATATTGACATACTCCTCCTTTAAATCCATAGGGTTAATTCCATGCCTGAGGTTTGAAAATTTGGAAAGTAATTGTGAGGCTCCATTCAGGACAAAAGTTAAAGAAATAGATCAGTGGCTTGCACACAAAAATTTGTTTTCACACGTGTATTAGAATATATTTGTTTGTTTATTTATTTAAATACGGGAAAGGGTATGAGCTCACATTTCCTATGAGGGTCTTTCTCTTGCTTAGTGGGAAATAGATAAGGGGAGTCTTGGAATCAGGGTCTCAGAAATGTAACTAAAAAGAATGCCGATGTCTTTAATTCTGAGTGTGGATAGCTGTTCATATTTAAGTTACAGCCTCCACCCTCCAAGGTGGGAGAATTTTTGGTGAAAGTTCTAAAATAAATTTTTTAAGCTTTTTCTGTTTTTCCTGCATAACTTGCCAAACTCAGACTTTTAATGTGAAAGCTTTTATTTATAGATATAGATAGCATATTTTTAGTAAAATTAAAGTTGTAGAAGTGCTGCTATTCCACACACCTTTCTCCCAGGAAGAAAAATGACACATCTCCTACACACAGAAGCAGATATTTTTTTTTCTTCAAATAATTTCATACCCTTACAAATCTAGCCCATTTTACATGTATGGTTTTTTTCAAAAAGATGAATACTTTTTTTTTTAGTTTATTCATACTTTTCATTGACTACATGTGGACCATTTTACTCATAATAAAGAAATGAATTTCAAAGGGGCAGGATCCTGACTCCTCTCTACTCCTTCTCCTCATCGATGCTCCAGCTCAGGCTCCTCTGGAATTCAGTGACAGTACAGTCACAAAGGTAATGAGGTAGTCTCTTGAGGAAAGGATTTCCTCAGGACTCCAAGGCAGTCCAGTTACAGATATTTCCCCTGGAGTGCATTGCTTGAAGAGAATGATTCTTTGCCTCTGCATTGCCCTGAGGCATTTACCAGGATAATGAGACCAGTAATTCATTTCCTAAGGCAAAATGGGGTCTGTGGACTGCCAGTGAAACATGGACCACTTGATGTTGTCCCATGGAGAGCTCTCTGGTCACAGGATGGCAGCTTTCCTCCTTATTTCCAGCTGCTATACTGCACTAGAGACAGCTAGAAATGCATTAAATACTTCACTAATATTACTTTCCCCTGTAAGCAATTGCTGCTGTTGCCACAGGGATCTTAAGGGTTCTGAATTGAGAGAAACGGTCCGACAGGGTTATAAAGAGTTGTGGAGGTTACTGAGACAAACTCTCCATTAGCAAGAGTTTTAATAACAATACGAAAAAGTAACTTGCTAGTTTAGGCACAAAAACATAGCCAAAAATACAGGCATAGAAACAGCTTTCCATGTTTATAATTTCTTAATAGGGGAAATTGATTTAAATGATGAGAGGTGTCATCTTCCTGGTATTACTTGGCATGCGCTGGGATGCAGAATTGGAAATCCCTTGAGAAGGAGTGCTTTCCAGTTTTGAAACAGTATAGAAAGACAGGTGATCAATTGATCATTGTTTGGAGATTTTTTTGATATATTTTGATTCATTTTCTGGGAAAAATCTGCAGCATGTTTGTGGAGGTGATTTAGCTGTAGTGACTTCTGGATTGAGCTGGTGCTTTCATTGCTGTCCATACTGGAGAGAGCACGAAGCACTGCACCTTCTTCAGTATGTTCATAATACTTGCAGCTTTACAGGAAGATAATGATAATGATTATAATTAAATCTCATGCTTCAGCCAGCCACTAGGAGTGGGACAATCTGTTTTCCATGGTGAACAACTGGAGAGATTTACTTCCTTCATGTCTCCCAAAATTATATTTGAAGACAGACAAGACCTGGTGGGAAATATTCTGATAGCTTCTTCCTTTGATGCTCAGCTGGGGAGTTTTTCTTAGATGTTCACAGGAAAGAGATTACCTAGACTGGGAGGTGGAAGGACTGTAGGTCCAAGTCAGTTTGGCAGGGCTCTTGATATTCCTGACTTACTTAGCAGTCATTTTTAACTTCCTAGGAAGGATGATCTGATTGTCTCATCTGGCCATGCATTACTCAGCTAATTAATTTTTTTAATTCCCTGTAAGGACTTAAAAAAATTACCAAAAGAGTTTAACTCAAATGAAGTAATTGCAATTAATAAAACAAGAGTTTATTACAAGTGTAACTGGGATTTACATTAATGCTAAGCAAAAAAAAAAAAAGAAAATCCACAATTTCAAAAGGTGTATACTTTATAGTGAAACATTTTGTTTACAAAAGCCATGTGCATACCTTCATAGTTGTTCCGAAAACATGCAATGGTGATATGCCTGTATCATCATTGCTATCTCAAGAAATGTAGATGGCCTAAGCCATGAAACCATTGAGAACACCTATCCCTGTGGCTGTCCTGTAACCCTTACTTGTACTTCTGTATAGAAAAAGGATCCTTTTTATGGTCACCTAAAATGAACATAACTACTCAAAAGTAAGCCTCGGCAGCACATACTTTTCCCAGAGGGCTTCAAAGTTTGGTCCAGAAAGGCATTAGTCTGCTAGCCTGCAACAAAAACTACAAAGTTCATTATTCTCACCAATTCAAGAGAAAAGAAGAAGAAAGAGAAAGAGAAAAACCACAAACCTAGACAATAAAGACTTGTGTATAGATAACATTCTTGAAGGAAAGCAGGTAGGTTTGACACTGTTCCATTTGCTAGCAGTGAGTTATGTTGACATGTATGCCTATAAGACATAATGTGTCGTTTGGGTTTGGTTTTGTTTTTCTTCTTTTAAGCACATTTGAATATAATTTCCATATGTGTTTATGTATGCAGCTGTTTGTAATATATTTTTCAGGTCTTTTGACTCAGGAAATCCTAAAGAACCAACAGTTCATTATTCTAACCTAATACACTGTGCTGGTTTTGGCTGGGACAGAGTTATTTTTCTTCACAGTAGCTAGTATGGGGCTATGTTTTGGATTTGTGCTGGAAACAGTGTTGATAGTACAGAGATGTTTTCGTTACTGCTGAGCAGTGCTTACACAGAGTCAAGGCCTTTTCTGCTCCTCACACCACCCCACCAGCAAGGAGGCTGGGGGTGCACAAGAAGTTGGGAGGGGACACAGCTGGGACAGCTGACCCCAACTGACCAAAGGGATATTCCATACCATATGACATCATGCTCAGCAATATGAAGCTGGGGGAAGAAAGAGAGGCGGGACATTTGGAGTGATGGCGTTTGTCTTCCCAAGTAACCATTACACATGACGGAGCCTTGCTTTCCTGGAGATGTCTGAACACCTGCCTGCCGATGGGAAGTGGTGAATGAATTCCTTGTTTTGCTTTACTTGTGTGCATGGGTTTTGCTTTACACCTATTAAACTGTCTTTATCTCAACCTATGAGTTTTCTCACTTTTACCCTTCCAATTCTCTCCCCTATCCCACCAGGGGAGAGTGAGCAAGCAGCTGTGTGGTGCGTAGTTGCCGGCTGGGGTTAAATCACAACAACTCTAATAACTTTGGTTTATATACACAAACAAGAACAGAACAAACAAGATTTTGAACTTAGTGTAGTGATGTGCAATAATGATAAAAGCTGAAAGCTTTAAATACAATATATTAAAATACAAATATGAAAATATACTTGAAAGATTCAAGACCTTCACTTCAAACACTTTCATCAAAATAAGACTGTAAAAACATGTTAAGCCTTTTGAAAATTAAATTATCTTCTAGGGAAAAAAGAACTAAAACAAAATAAACAACTAAAATGACCCAGAAAATGTATTTTCTTCCTTAATAGTCTTCTGGGGTTCTTTTAGGAAAATGGGTTATTTTTTCTCCTCTAATTCTGTTTTCAAAGAAAGCCAAAATATTATTTATAGAAATTCTTTGTCTAGTTGCTCTTCTGTAAATTTAATCTTACTGGTGTTACGACCCGGACCGGACAGACCAGAGGGTCGTAGAGGTTCTGGGATCCCCCCGGGCTAAATTAAGGTGAAACGACACCAAACGATCACTTTGAACGCTTTATTCGAACAATTCAAACTGTAGAAGGCATAACGGTGGGCAGCGTGGGTTGCAGCAAAACGTTCACAAGAAGAGAGAAAAGAGAGGAATAAGGAAAAAAAAGAAAGGGGGGGAGAAAGAAAAGAGAGAGTCACCACCCTTGGATCCCGCGATGTCGGCAAAGAGCGTGGCAATCCTCGGGTGATGGGCGCGCGCAACGTGGCTCTTTGCAGTTGTGTCTTTCATAGCCTAAATCTCCGTCCACAGTCACGCCTCTTGAAGACTTATATGGGTTCATTCTAGACAGTTCTCAACATATATGGTAGTGTTCCAGAGGGTTCTTTGTCTACTGAGCATGTGCAGCTTATTGGGGTGGTGGTCTTGGGGACTTTCTAAGGAGCTACAAGCCCCCTCCTCAAATAAGCTTTGTGTGGCCTCTGGCCATATGTGGTGGGTTACCAGGCTGGTTCTGCCAGAACACAGGGCTGCACACCCTCTGGCACACCCCCTGTGTCCATGCCAGCCAACTTCTTGCTAATGGCCCTCTTTGTTATGCAGACCGTACCGTGGTTGCTACAACGTTTGAGACATTGACAGACATTAACTCTTTCAGTCCCTCACAACTGGTAGCGCTATAAATGATTTTCGAACGGCTCCAGGAGAAAGGGCTTTTACATGACTGCAAAACTTCAGCTTGCACAGTCCTGAGCATTCAGGTTTTATTCAGCAGGTCTCTAAATGCCTTCATCTCATACAGACACTAGTCTTAGTACCTAACCAGAGTACTTCATAGATGGTCTCATCAGCTCTTAAGGAAAGACTACATGATTTAAAACATGTGCTTAAACTCTGGAACCTATTTAATGCTAAATTGGTTGATTACTTTAAATATAATTTACACAAAGTTAAATTAGTGTCGTTTTAACATAGTGAAAATATTTTTATCTAATAATGGAACATGAAAACCTACATTTAATTTTGCTAATGTTTTCTCATTAATGTTTGAAAATGCGCCTTTTGTTCTCCATTCACTTGTAAGAATTTCCAATACATTAACTTTGCAGTAACTGTTATGGGTTAAGTTCTAGGGCTGTGTAAACCTTCCAAGATCATTCTCACCTGTAAATGAAATAATCATATACTTTTCTTTGTTCATAGGCACCCCTCAGGCAAGGTTTCTCTTTGACTTATTCCTAGACAGAAAGGATTTTTTTTTAGAAACTTTACAGGCTAATTTAATTAAAAACCAAGGAAACTAGCAAGTTAGTTTGGATGGTTAGGAAAATGGCTAACAGGCCACACTCAGAGGGTGGTTATCAATGGTTTTTACTCAGACTGGCAGTCTGTCACAAGGGGGCTACCCTGGGGATTGATACTGGGCTCCATGCTGTTCAACATCTTCATAAATGATCTGGACGATGGGATTGAAAGTACCCTCACCATGTTTGCTGATGACACTAAACTGGGTGGTGAGGTGGACACATCAGAAGGGCAAGCCATCTTACAGAGACACCTGGACAGGCTGGAAGAACAGTATGAAGTTTAAGAAAGACAAGTGCAAAGTCCTGCACCTGAAATGACATAACCAAAGATCCCAGTACAGGCTAGGATCTGTGTGGCTGGGGAGCAGCGTTGCTGAAAGGGACATGAGGGTCCTGGTGGACAACAAGGTGAACAGGAGTCAGCAGTGCAGCTCTGCAGCAACAAATACAAATCAGATCCTGGGCTGCATCTGCAGGGGCATTACTAGCAGAGATAGAGATGTGATCATGCCACTCTACTCAGTGCTAGTCAGGCTGCACCCGGAGTACTGTGCCCGGTTCTGGTCCCTGAAATTCAAGAAGGATGTGGACAGACTGGAGAGGGTCCAAAGGAGGGCCACGAAGATGGTCAAAGGGCTGGAGAACCTGCTCTGTGAGGAAAGACTGAAGGAGTTAGGTCTTTTCTCCCTGAAGATGAGAAGGCTCGGGGGGGACCTCATCACAACATGTTAGTACTTAAAGGGCAGCTACAAAGAGGACGGAGGCTCTCTCTTCACGAGGAGCCACATGGAGAAGACAAGGGGCAACGGGTACAAGTTTCATTGGGAAAGGTTTCATCTCAATATAAGAAATAAAGTTTTTACAGTAAGAAAAATCATTCACAGGAACAACCTCTCCAGGGACATGGTGGAGTACCCATCGCTGGAGGTTTTCAAGACATGACTGGACATGGTACTAGATAATATCTCCTAGGCTCCTCTTCCCACAAAAAGTTGAACCAGGTGATCTTTCGAGGTCCCTTCCAACCTAGGCTGTTCTATGATTCTATGAAACAAACAAAAGAAGAAACAAACAAAAAACCCCCCAGCTGTCCCAAAATTTCTCTCGCTCTAAAAATATTTTAGAGGTTAAAATATTTTTATGTCAAACCTTTGCAAGGCTCTTTTTTGCTCCAGATTGTATTAAAGAATAGCACAAAGATTCTTTGAGGCAAGGCAAGGAGTTTTGGGGAAACAGGTTTTGCTGCTGCCACACAGTCACTAAAGCTGTTAAGCTACTTAGGATGGGATGGAAATTGAAATTTTATTGAAGCTGATGTATTTTACAGAGACATAACAGTTTCAACAAGAATTGTAAACAGGATGATTTCTTAGGAAAAGTGTCAATATCTTAGTATTTCTCAAGAGAGTATAAAACAAGAATCCAAAGGCAACAGCAACAGACCAAAATAAATTGAATTTAAAAGGCAATATTTTCAGCCTGAAAATGGATATTCTGACAAAACTGATTCTCAGTTGGATTTAAAGTATTTCTCGTTGGTCCAATGTAAAAAGAAATATTTTAAAACCTAATTTTGTGAAATTATCTCAAGATGGAATACTTGGTCTCTCAGGAGCTCTAATACTTTCTTTATTAAAGCTGTCAACTTAGTACAGAACAGATAATATAAGGCAAGTAGTATCTGCTCTTAACATTGCTGTATCTTCCACCCTTATGAGGATCTGTCATAGCCTGAGATTTCATTTGGAGGGGGAGGAGTCGTGGGGAAGCTGTTTCTGCTTTGATTTTTCTTAAAATTAGCCTGCTAATATGTATTTCTATATAAAAGAAACTTTTTAAAAACAGAAATTGCTGTTGTTGCTTTTGTCATTAAAGGGGACTATCTCATGTTAGCTAAACTAGGGAATATGAGTCTTCCTCAGCTCACAGCTTCTGTGCAAGTACTTCCATATCTAACAGAGGAGATTGCAAAAAGGGGCAAGTGCAAATCTAATATGTACGTGACATCAAGTTTAGATTATTTCATTCAATGTGACTAGAAAACTGTTAGGACATTTCTTTGATTTCAGAAAACAGCTGTTTATTCACTGTGTTGATGCAAGGACAACACTGATCTTAATCTTCTGGGCTTTTACGTACCTGGCTTACATGACCTCACAACACACTGCCTGTTCTAGCTTCTGCAGGATGGCAACTTGCCCCATCATCTATGTTTCCCAGGAGTCATGACATTGCCAGCCTCAAGGGTGAAGCTCAGGAGAGGGGGAAGATGGGGCTTCCTTGGTAACACGCCCATGGACTCAGCACTGATTATAAGAGATTAGAGGGACCAGTCATTTCCTAGGTTTCAGAGCATAGAGGCAAAGTAATTTCTTCACTGAGCATTTCAGCAGGTGCAACTTAATATAGTAGTAAAGGGGTTAGGTGAAAAATCAAAGGATTCAAGAAAATGCAAGGCTCTTGCCTCTTCTTCTTAGAAGAAAAAAGCAGGGACAGGGGAAGAAGGGTAGTTACTGTCCTTTTTAAAATGTGCCTGAATAATACTGAGAGGTAAGAAGAAAAGGAGACCATACACATTTCTGGATTCAAAATCTATGTGAAGGGCACAGCCACTCACATTATGTCATCACATTGGAATTTGAAGATTTAAATGAAAAGAATGATCATTGTTTTGTAACAAAATAATTTTAAAAAACAATTATAAGTTGCTTGGTCTAAACACATAGATTTTGTGCAGCATTATCTCACTAGTTAGTCCAGTCTACATTCACAAAACAGTACAGAAACTGAAGAAAGAGACATCTACTCTAAGCATCCCTTCCTCCCTCAAAATCAATCAACTAAAAAACATGTACCCCAGTGGTTTACCGAAAGGTCATGAAAAGAAGAGGTAACAGATTCGTTTCAAGTAATATTGATCTTTTACCCACAGATTTTCCTTCTGGATGGTGTTCAGGCACCAGTGGTGGATTTTTTACTCACCCATTTTTCCCTGCTTGCCATAGGAAATTTACCTTGTACTGTGGAGCCAAATATATCTTCTTTGATGATGCAATTTGTGAGATCCAGGCAGTTAGATTGATCTCTCTGATGGTAAAACATTACGATGTATCTTGATTGATACCTAGGAAATAAGCACCCTTGGAAAAATGCAAGACTCCTGAAGCTGTTAATTTCAGCTAAGACTTTATGTAGTCAAATAAAGCAATTAAACTGAAGTGAAGGGTCATAAAATCAACTGATGATGCTGTGAGTTTTAGAGATATTATTTGCAGGTGGCATGAACAATATGCTTTGCACAGTTGGTAGTCTGGATAGACCAAGTGAAGGATAAGTTAATGTTTTTAAGATAAAAATAATCAACTATAAACAGAATTGTACTAGGCTGGGAAAGTAAAAGATAAATATGAATTATTTGGATAACTGCACTCTGCATGGCAAGATCAGTTACATCCAATAACATCACAGTCTTATAGGCAGGGCAATGGGCTTTTCTATTAAAAAGGTTACTCGATATTTTCCATGATAAGACTCATTTTAGTCGCTTATGCACTTTCCAAACTTTAATGATTCAGAATAGGTACTGAATGTAACAGTACTTACTATGCAAAAAGAATACAATTTTTACTCTTGTGCATTGTAGGATCAGTATGTTGTTCAGTGAGCAGCTTGGGCAGTTGTTCCATTAAGCAATATTTGTATGATGCGAAATTTCCTTGACTTGTAAAACGGACTTGCATCGTTGACTTCAATGGGACTTTGCTTGACAACAATGATACACCAGAATGTTGCATATTCAAATGGGTCAGAGACACAGAGCAATCTGCTTTGCTCCCAGCTGCGCAGTTATCACATTATTACTACGCAGACTAGAATTCATTTGCTCCCTAACAGAACATGTGTATATAAAACAAAATTGCATCCCTCTCTTAACAAACAAACAAACAAACAAGCAAACACCCCCTCCCCCCCGATTTTTCTTTAGGATCATGTAATAATTAGTAAATGATAAATTTGAATAGTTTTGACAGCAAGAAGAAATCTGATACTTCCAAACTAGATGAAGATATATGTGGGTCCAATCAACTGAAATCAATTGACACTGACAAACTAGAAGACAGCTGAAATGAACAAAATAAATGGGATGAGCACTTCATAATAGAAAATCTGAAATTTAAATGAATAGTTGAATAGAAGGGAAATCTATAATGTTAACTATTTAATTCATTGAATTTAACAAAGTGCCATGCAATCAGTACAAGTTGTTCTGATGGCACTTATAGATTAGCAGATAAAGTATTGTGAACATTATAGCAAAAATAAATAGATATTTCCAGACGTCTTTTGAAAATAGTACATTAACCTGTTGCCCAATACTTAAAAAAATTAAAACAAATTTTTTTACTGTCTATTCTTTTGGCTTCAGCTATCACTTTATTTTACTAACTAAGCTACACTAGAGATTATTTTGACCAGATTAAACAAATATGTAGTATACATAATTATTTTATGTAATAATTATATGTGAATATACACTTTTACTTATTTCAAAATATTTTGTGGTGAAGTTATGCCTGAATTAGGAAAACACAGGCACAGATGCATATTATGGTTTAAGATAATCTTATCAGAGGGAGGTGAAAAAAAGCCTACTGAGTTCTGTTTCTATGTAGCTACTTGCATTTAACCAAAAAGAGTGGAGTAAATGATGAAAGTTGATGTATTGTATGTGCACAATAAAACGCAGTTCACTTCAGCTTTGCAACAAAACATAAGTCAGCAAAAATCACAACCTGCCATAGACATCGATTGATGTCAACACTGTACAACACTGTACATGACAAGCAGTCAAAGGAATCCCTTCTCTTGAATGACTTGTTGGCAGACTTGCTGGTGCAATGATTTGGCTTCCTGGAAGTTACAAAAAGGAGGAAAAGTAATGAAAAAAAGACGAACTTCTTCCTTTTCTTTGTTAAAAAGCACGATCTAACTAGAACAAAGACATATTTAGAGCAGTTTCACCGCCCAACACTTAGGTGCTACATGCTGAAGATTTCTAACAAGAAACAGGCTTTACAAACTGGAGAGCAGTAAGAATTCTCAAAGAAAGAAAGAAAAAGAATAAAAGAAAGAGACAGAAAAAGAAAAGAAAGAACACTAATACTTTAATCAGAAAAAGGCACACCGCAAAATAACTTCTCTACATGAAAAATTTCTGAGCTCACTTTATTCCAGACTTTAATAGCCAGTTCAGAGAAAACATTAGATGAAGGAAAGCTTTCTCAATCGACTATAAAAGCAATTGAACTTTTAATTCCGCCTCATCTTTCCTGAACAACAACAGTATCCAGTTGATAAAAAATTCCTACAAAAAACCTACTCGATTATGTATGATCTCTTGGAGTGAAGTCACAAAAGCAGCCTTCATGCAGTGTATCTTAACTCATTCTCTTGTTAGTTGACCCACTGTTTCACAGTGGGGAATAGCATTTTCTGCAACAATAAGTAAATCCATCTTCACATCTTTTCTGACCGAAGTCACTTTGGTTTTGTATCATAAATTTTTCTTCTTTATAATTTAAGAACCCAAGAATGTTGCCAAATTTGTTTCATTTATTATTCACATGTGTTAGGTTAATTAAAACAAAACAGCAGAATGTTCAGTTGGGATGTATAATTCTTTTGTTAGCTCTCAGTATTTCTTTCTACCTACCCTATGTAGACTTCGACTGAACAAGTATTCTGTAAAGATTTCTACTTTGTCATGTACAACATTTCACATTTTTCCAAAATTCTACTGTATCTAAACAGGGAACATCTTAGTTTTGGGTTGGAATTTTAGATTTGTTTTTTTTTCATTGTTTTTTCATTCATCTTCATCTGTTTTAAGCCAATTCAATTTTCTGTTTGTTTGGGTTTTTTTAATATAAAATTAACAGATATGCTCAATTATTTGGCTGAAATTAGATCATCTCTTTGTTTTCACCCTCTCGAAGCTGAATATCACTTGAACCTAGCATTCTGAGATCTGTCTATGTCCTGTTTTATTCAGTGGTTTGTGAATGCAGAACTGCCCTCTGTGCCTTTAGAAAGAACCTTGAAACATAATTCCTCCTTCAATTCTCCTATGTTACATTATTCACTTTTTAAGAAGGCAAAACTTAGCCCATTCTAACATTCCTCGCCACAGTCAGTAGGGATTACTATGATTTCTTTACATTTCAATGCAATAACCATTAAGGTCACTAGCTCTTAATGAAAGTTTATGAAGAGTGAAGCCTTTCTTAATTACCTGATTTTTCATTTAAGGTACTTAAAGCTGTTCAAAGGCATTTCACCATTTGTTTACCCCATTCACTGCTCCTTAATGTGCTAACTTCTACAAGGTTGATTAATCATCCTTCCCATCCAACAGGGAATGCTGCCTGCAATGAAAATCCCTTAGATTTTCATCTGATGGTATATTATACACACTGTAATAATGCTTTCAAAACATACCTACCAAATGGAAGACAAACTTTGACATAAAAAAGGATGATCAACACTTGAAGGTATTGGCTTAGAGTTTTTTGTTTGTTTTGTTTTTTATTTCTGATCTTATCCCAGGGTTCGCATTTATTCATGTGTTCAGTTTGGCTATCCCTTTCTCTTTTCATCATTTACCATGTCATTATGCTGTTCACCTCCTGTATTTCCCCCTCTTCTACTCTTTTGCCTCTTCCCTTGCAGTCATAAATTTGTTTTTTTCATTAAGCCATATATTTAAAAGGCGATAATTAGATCTCAGAAAGAGCTCCCTTCTATGACTTATATTGTTATTGGAACATTAACAATCCTCTTCACTCTGCAGAGTTAATGCTAGAAGTTACAAACAGATTTTAAAAGTCTTGAATAGCAAAATAAGAGAATATATTTATGGAAACACCTGATGTTGAAGGAACAAAGCCAGTAAAAATGCTTAAACATGATTCATTCATTTAAACTTCAGAAACTAACAGGTAATGAGTGATTAAACTGCATCAGGAAAGTCACTCAATTATAATAATGTCATCAATTTGCCTTATAGGGAAGTTTCAAAGCTGTGTACTGGTTAAAATTGATGATGACTATATGACTCTCAGGCTATGAAAAGCTGCATAGCCTGATACAGGAAAAGTTAAACTAATGGTTAGTTCGAAAAGAAGCCAGCAACTGATACAGAAAATAATGTTAATCTGTCTGCTTTTCTGTTATTTTAATGATAAATTCTCCACAATTCACATTTTATTTATTTCATTCATTATTTTATTTATTGCTCAGTAAAACAACCAATTTAATCAATGAAGGTGAAAGAGTTTGGACAGAGAAACTGGTAAGTAAACCCAAGTAAAACCTCCAAGTCTCTGTTTCTACATGTTATCACATTTGTAACCATTTTAAGTTTCTTTATTCTCAACCATTTATTTTAACAATTTGCCTTTCTCGTTGACTCTTAGGTGTGTATCATGTCTGAACTTTAGAAGCAAGATTGGTTTTAATTATTCAACAGAGAAAAAGCTTTACATCTACCACGTAAATATATCCATACATATGTTGTTACATACACTACTGAGTACATATGCATACATAAAGAGAGCGAGGCTTCTGTGACCCCAGCAAGTTTCCTGGACTAGGAGTTGATAAGCCAAATATAAAAAGCTGTCAGCCCAACTTTCGAGTAAGTTGCATGTTTATAAATTGAAGGTCTCCTCAGCAATCACAATATCATCACAGACATGATCTAATAGTAATGTCTGGCCCAAATCAAAAATTATAATAATAAAGCTTTGTATTCCAACGTGGTCATTGTGAGTTCATGTATATTAGTTTCAGTTTTTTAGTGTAAACACTGACATAGCCATTTTAAAAATACTGCTTCTTAAAAAGGAAGCATGAGTGAAAACAGCTGAATACTGGCTCATTAAGCATAAATAAGGAAAGCAGCTGTCATGGCATATATTCTGTGTGGAAGAGGATAGTGACTGACTTGATTGGCTGCACAGCTTGCATGGAGGAGCCACTCATATCTGGCCTCCTTGGAAAGGAGATATGAAACTGATATTCAGTTATATTTGAAGACATCATGGAACAGGAATAAAGTGGTTTTTGAGTGGCGTAGGAACAACTTAATACCAAGAAAAAAATACAATGGATGCTTGGTTTTGCATATCACGGGATCCACTGTATATCAAGGGGATTTATATTTTTCCAATAAATAGTTTCTGCATATTTCTGGTGTTTACTCTATCACTGAGTAAACCAGTAGTGATTATATGAAGAAACTAAGCTAGACTCAGAAGTTAATTAAAATTTAGCATTGCAATATCTAACTTGAACGCTCAATGTACCAGTATATCATAGGATATCAAAATGCCTTTTAACATCTTGGCTCCCTGCAGAATGGGAGGGAACACACCTGAGTAAAGCACTTATAAAAGGTATTGTGTAGAGACAGGAAGACCTAGTATAGCCAGGAAGCATCAAAGGTGGGAGTTATGCTTTATAGGAACTGGTGAAGTATATCTGGAACAAAGGAAGCCTCTGCCTCTGCTGGGATCTACTGCCATTGTCTCTGAATTAGTCCTGAAAGTCACATCAGCCTTCTCTTACACAAAGGGGATGGCATCTTTTGCAGTCCTCCTATTCCCCCTTAAGTGATAGATGTCAATGTATGTTCTAAAAAATCTGGGATGATATTAAAGAAAAATGTCATCAGCATTATTCTCAAATTCCAGCAGTTGGTAAAGATGAGGATAAAAAAGGCATTTCTCTAGTAACCCAAACTTTCAAAATTAAATATTAGACATCTGAAAACATACCAAGAAACAAATAGAAAAAGAAAATTTGTACTACCTTCAAAGGTGGTGACAGTTTTGTGTTGCTACTAACAACAGAAGGTAACTATGGCAGATCCTTTGCACATATGAAGATTGGGAGCCATATTTTTCCCCATGACCCAGTTGCCAATAATAGCATGATGTTGTGTTTGGCCTTTTAATCAAATGCTTTAACCCTGAGACACTGCAGGCATAGGACTACCAGTATGAATGGTTTAACTAGATTGCAGTTATTTTAGAGCTGGTTTTTTTCAGGAAATCAAACCTTCCCCCCCCCCCCCCCATGTGACTAAACAACTCACATGAAATTAAATAGATGTTCTCTACACGGTGGTCCCTTGAGACATTCAACATGTAATTTAGTAAATGTTAAAACTTATCACTTTTAAGTCAAAATATGGAAAAAAAACCCCTAACAATAAAAATTAGTTTTAAAAGATAACAAAATAGAAACCTCGATGTAAGTGAATGCTCTGGTTACCATGGAAACATGTGGAACATCAGCTTTGAAAATAAGGTTCCTTTTTTTTCAATTATTAGTCAGGCCACAAGACATAAAATCTTTGTCTGACATCCTTATCCAGCTTTTCTGGAATCTGCATGAAGGAAGAGCATTTAAAACACTTAGGCAGAACACCAGCTCCCTTCATGCTAACTCACCAGTCTCCAACTTGACCTGTTTGTGGACAAAGCAAAACATGCACAGGTCATACATATGAGCTTGCTAGCATCAGAAAGCTATATGTGCCTTGGGAAAAGAGAGAAATATAAGGATTTAGATATTCATCTGGGGATGATTTTATGAAGAACCTCATGTCTGTCATATACCAAGTCTTCGACATTTTGTATAGTATCACTGACAGCTGCTCAACCCACTTATAGCACTTAGAATCTAACCTTAACAGTAGTAGAATGTATTTAGATGTACCTTGCATGCCCTAGGTACCGGAAGAAGTTTAAATACAAATGTTTTGTGAGCTAAATATATAAGGAATGAAATAACAGTAAGAAATAATCTGTTAGAAAAATTCTTATTGCAACCAGTTTGATTAGGTATTTTTGAAGGTCCAAGCAAGTTAAAAATGCCCTGGAATATAGGAGGGTTCTAAACATTTTTTTCCCAAAAATTCCAGCAAAAATAGTCTTGTAAATATAGCTGCTATGGATGAAAAAGTAGTAACAGTCTTATTTATTTAATAGGAACATCTGTGTCATTTCAACTAGGGGGACAATTGTAAGCTTTCATCTTTGGCTTCTGCATTCTTGTCCTGGTAAGTTAACGCCTTCTCGCTTACAAGTTACTTTTAATCACCAAGAAAGAACTTATCCTTTCCAAAAGAACAGAACGAAGATTTTTTCACTGCATTTTTTTTTAGCTAAATATTGTATATACAAATATTTCTACCTCCTTTTCTGTCTTAATTTTTTATCCTCTGTTTCTCCACAGAGGACTCTGGGAGGAAGAATTTCTTTAGCTGTTGTCCTAAAATTGATCTGAAGAAGTTCTCCATGCTTGAAAATTATCCTAGCTGGTAAAAGGAAAAAAAGGATATTACTATCTTCTACAATCTTTTTCTTTTTCATACCAAGTGGTCATATATTCTGCCACTTGTGTATGGAGCTCCATGGACGTTATTTGAGTTATGTATCCCTACACATATTCTTTAAGAGGTTTTGGTTGCTCTTATTAGTTTTCTTGTTGGGGAAGGGAGGGTGTTAGGGGTTTTTTGTAGATACGTACCACATGGCTATACTTTTTTGTTCTCTATCTGTTCTCAGTTCAACCTAAACGTACCATAAAAAAGTAAAATAATATATGGATGAATAACTGGTTGATGAAAACTTGGGATATCAGAAGTAGGAGTAAATGGTCATGTCTTCTACTAAAGGAAGATCACCAGTGGAATACATTGGAGATTTGTGGTGGGACCTGTATTGTTTAATGTATTCACAAATGACCTGAAAAGGGAAGTGAGCAGAAAGTTGACTGATGATTTAAAATTATTAATAATGGTAACAATAAGGACAGATTGTGAACAAGTGCAGAAACACTATGTAAGTTTGAGGGACTAGGGAATCAAAGTGTAGGTGAAATTCAATAAAGATAAATAAAATACTGCACACAAAGGAAGAATAATCTTAATTTCACATATAAAATTATGGCATCAGAGCTGACTTACTGCTCAGGAACAAAATCTTAGAGTCAAGATTACACAGGTCATCTCAGTTCTCGGTAACAGTGAAAAATCCAATTAAATATTGGGAATTGTCAGGAAAGAAACAGAGAACAAAACAGAAATGATAATTAATTCAATGCAGAAATTCTTAATTTGTCTTGAATACAGTTGGCAATCCCTTTCCCTCCATCTCAAAAAAGAGTAGAAAAGGAAGAGTCTCAGAGAAAAAAAATAAGTGTGTTCAAAACTATAGAACAGCTTTTGTACAGTAAACAGATGAATAGCCTAAGTCTCTTCAGCATGGGGACTACTGAGGGGGAAATATGACAGAAATATACAAAATCAAAAGGAGCACGGAGAAACTGAACAGCTCTAATTTTTTCCCATAAAAGGTAGGGGAGGCCAAATGGAAATAGCTAAAGCCAGGTTCCAAAAACCAAACAATTTCCCTGCTTAAAAACCAAAAACTTAAAAAAATAAAAAAGAAAGAAATATTTATTCATGCTATAGGTAATAGGCCTGTGAAACTTACAGCTGAAGGACATTGTGGATGGACAATATTTATAAGCATTAAATAGGAGACTGGGAAAAATTGGAAAAAATATGTTTTGTGTTATTAAATAGATAGAAATCACCTGTGGCTCAGAAAAATTCACTGCAGTAGTTTGAGGATAGGATAGTAATGTGCAATAGCCTGAGGATGGGGAAAATAATATATATGCTTACCTTGTTGTTACAGCCCCTACACAATCTTTAAGATCATCCTTGATGATCAGGCAGGATACCTAAAATCTTAATACAATCATTCCTGCATTCTCAATATTTAAGGACAAATGCAAAATTAATGTCTTCTATAGGTATTTTGAAACAATCCACATTAAAAAAGAGAGTGAACTGATATTTTAATTGTCATTATTTCTTATGGATAACATCGGTGGAAGAGAGATGCATGTTTGTGGTGTTTCATTAACAAAAATGTTTTGCATTCTGAATAGTGATCCTGTTGGGAGGTGACACAGATAACTACATACAAGTAGACATGTACTTTTCTATTCATTTTGACCACTTTTTTATACTAGCATATGTTAATACCTTGCAATTTTCATGGGTCTTTTTAATTGGGTTTTCCTTTGGTATAGATGTATGAACTACAGGTTGATAGAACTGGATGTAATTCTAAATTCTAGATTTACATTCTAAAATTATGACATCCAAAATGTCATCCAGAAAACTGAGAAAAAATAAATTGAAAGAAAATGAAAGTAATTCACTTTTTTTTTTTTTTTTTTGTGGAGAAAGTTAAATAACGGTGCTAAGTGACAAAAAGTTAAATAATCCAGTTAAAAGCTAGAAATCATTATCATTTAAAAATGCAAGCAGACAGGCATAAAGGAAGTACCACATATTGATAGTCATACCTGATAAGAAGGGAAGAGTTATGGTTAAGTTGTCCATCTCTGTGTGATAATCATAAACTAATTTTCAAATATTAATTTCCCTTCTTTTGCCTGACAGGGTAAGCAGAAGCACTGCAATACAAATTCTTGAATATCTGAATATGTAGATCTGACTCTATTCATATCTGGACAATATGCAGTACCACATGTATGTCAGAAATTTTATCCTACAATGAATACTGTAAAAGTCTGACAATACCAGAGAAAAAACTATCATGTTTTCATTTGAAAATTACTGTGAAAGAAGAGACTATTGCAAGTAGAGGTAAATAAAACACAGCATAATATGGATGCAGACATAACATAAGTTTGTTGCTAGTCACTGGTTTCCTGGTAAAAAACATTATCTATTATCTTTTAAACATGAAGGCTGAAGTGAAACTTCAGGATAGCAAGATATTCTGATAATGGTCCTTTCTATATCACTATAGAATTATCATAATACATGGTGAGTATTTTATGCGAATGGTGGAGGAAGAAAGGCGCAGGCTGCATTTCATATCAGTTAGAGTATACTTTAAAAATTAAAGTTTAGAAAAACACAAGTAAAACAAATCTTAAATTATTTAGGGTGCAACGGAAGGGAGAGCAACTTAATTTTATATTGTTCTCAAGTGAAAAGTTTAGTGAGGTATAAGTAAAAGTCACCTACATTAATCAATAACATAATAACAGAAATAAATTTCATCCAATATATGTTTGTTCTTAATTAAAAATAACCCTGGGAACAGTGACCTGAAGTGAAGAGCTTAAACTAGAGTACTATCTTAACCAGGAAGTACAAAGCTATTTTCTCAGTGAATCTCAAATTAAATTTCTCTAGTTCAAAAGAAGGACTAGCAACTCTATCTTTTGCTGGCTAGAACATTCTCATGGGAAATACGAAGTTTAATTTTCTGAGGCAGAAAAAGGAACTTTTCGTATATCTCCAAGGGAATCCACACGTTCACATTTTTATTCATGAAAGCTTGTCTGAAAGTGTGTATCACTAAAAAATTGGGCTGTTTCAACTTCCACCACATGCATTGTCTCACAAAACGTACCAAATAATTCTGTTATTTCATGCTTCTGATGAATTATCATGTCATTACTGCTGAGACTGTGAAATGTTTTAAGTACTATCTCTACATAAATGCAGATCAACCTGTGATTTAGTCATACATACACTCTGCATTATCCATTGGGTTTTTTTCAGTGTCCAGAATGGAGAGGAAAATGGGTGACATCATAAAAAAGAAATCTTTGCTTCAGTACATATGGATGACTGAATCAAAACTGTGAAACTGCAAGCTCTTTAAGTTATATTGCTGGTTTTCACCACTGGCTGCTGATTCTTTTCTTGCTGAAATCCATGACAGTCAACATCAAATTCGTTGACAAAATATATATCAAATTACATAACATGCTGATAAAACACAAAATTATTACTTTGTTATATGCAATACTTTGGATATACATGACAATCACTGACTTTCCTCATTCGGAATATCAGACCAACCTCAGCAATGTTTCTGCTGGAATATAAGTAACAAATTGTTCCAATAAATCCCAACATATGAGTTCTATTACTGTTACATACTCTATGGGTTAATATTCTGACCATTTTTATGCATAAATATGTAAACTTCCTTTGGTACTAGGCACCACTACAAATTCCACAGTAATCAAAAACTGTATTTCAGTTTTTTCCAACTATGCTTGTGGATTTCAACATCAGATGGCAAAATTGGGGTAACAGAGATCTGTGAAGAAATACGAGGTCCTTTAATTTAACAGCACATAGAAGAACGTCAAAGTAATTTTGTACCATATTGAAAAGAAAAAAGCTATTCTTCCATAACACCAGGGAAGGACATAAAGAATATTCACCATGGCAAAACCACATGAAAAGTTAGAACTAAAAATCAATATATTCTCAGCATTTATTCCTACGTACTGATCTGTATTAAACAATTCATTTTAAAGATAAAAACAACCTGACATGCTTTACACAAGTTTCACTTCCACACAAGTGTTTGCACAGGACTGCTTTTTGTACCCAGCTAGCAGCTTTGCCTAGGTGCTTATTCACAGTAATTCAGCACAGTTAGGGTCAATTATCTCACCTTCAGGATATGAGTAGCTGCTAGCTGCAATCACCCTTTGCTGGCCACAAGTTCCTGATAACATTTTGTCTTGTAGTCTGCCTGTGAATTCAGCTTCTGTGTCAATAATAAAAAAGAATTAATCTGTGTTGGAATGTGTATATTTTCTTAGCAAACTACTTGAAAAGAATAAATCAATATTAACAACATCCATACACCTCTTCTTCACATCCTGTCGAGTTCTTTCCATATGGGTTTATATATATTACACCTCATTTTCCTTAATTCTGTGTGTGACTTAAATGGAGCTTTACTGCTCCATTATTATGTGAAAGCTTCATTATTGGTGTTGTTATGTTTATTTACTTGGATGAGAAACTACAAGGAAGAAAAAAGAAGTTAAACATGGCTTCAGATAAACCGCTCTCAGAAAATATATTATGTATATTAAAAAACACAACAAAACCCCCACAATCTGTTGCCTTTGAAGATTTTTTTTTTCTTCCAGTCTAGCAAGTTAAAAATTTACACTAGTTTTGTCACGAAGATTAAAGACTTGGATGTTACAAGAACAAGGGATTTCTAGTTGGAAAAATATATTTTTTCCACAAAAAGTGAGGAGAGATCTCATTATGTTTTGTTCTCATAGCTTTGGCTGGGTTGACAAAAAATTTAGGTCTTTCTAGGTGAGACTACACTTTGAGTAAAATAAGCATGCATATAGATGGTAATTTTTGAGCACTGAAAACATGATATAATAGGAAGGTTCAATGGAAGATTATTTGGTAGAAGTTTGAAAGCACAGTTGAGAGCTGAAGGAAATATAATAAATGGCCTTTAGAGCAAACTTTCTGATTCAATAGAAATGTATTTCTACATAAGAATAATAAACAATATGAAAAGCACATACCGGCACGGTTGGGTTTCATAGAAAAGGAGGTTCACTCTTGCTTCAAGCACACTGTGTGCTATGACAAACAAATAACATCAAAATATCCACATCCAGAGAAAGTACGAAAATGACTGATCTACTGGATAAAAATACATGTGGAAAAAAGAGGACCAGCTCCTCCTCTCTTTTCAGCAGCTATGTGTTGTGAAGAAAGAGCTACCAGAGAACTCAAGATCAGATCATCAGGACTGAAATCTGAGCCAAGTGAAGAAACCTAGGCTTAGGCATGAAGGTCCTGCAGAGAGATGGTATTTTACATCTACCTACTTTTCATTTCATTACATTTTATTTGATTAGCCAAGGCAGTTCTTCCTCCGTATAGTGGCTCTGGAGTTGTCATTATAGGATCGCATTCCTCAAGCATTTTGTGGGTGTCGTAGATGAGTGATTTAGATCACTTAAAGAATCACCATCAAAGGTATCAGCAAAAGTGATTTTAATGTGAATTTGTAACAGCGTGACTTAATAAAGTTCGATGGCAAGGTTCACTCTATTACTTACTACTTGGAAGAAACATACAAAGGAAAATCAAATTAGAATCATGTTAGAATGATTCTCACAGAGGCCAGAGACACCAAAGGGTAACAGAGACCCTCCTGTTGAGTCACAAGGTTCAGAATGGACCCCCTTGCTTTCTAAACTCCTTCTCAGAGAGGAGTCTAGGTGTAGCTGGATCCAGACTTAGCCCCAGACTTGGTCAACAATTTAATGGAATTAATAGAAAGGGTAAGGAAAATCTCCTGTTGAATTACTATGCCAATTAGTCTGGGAATGAGTGATTATGGATCCTATACAACTTTGAGGTAGCAACAATTTAAGATGTATTAGCACTACTACGGTAAACCACAAGATTAGGTTGTATGATTTTTAACAATACTTAATCGTCAGCCAATTGTCAGAGTGATTTAATAAAATTTGCTATAATCAACACTATAAAGTTTCCTAAACCAAATCACACACACACAAACACACACACACAGATATAGAAGTCAACCTGTGATTAAGATTTTTCTCTCTTTGCCAATTGTAGCAAATTATTGGTACCAAATGATCTTTGAAACTTCACAAAATCTAATTGTAGTGAACTACTCACTATTCTCCTTCATTAGCATGTGTCAGCAGACAATCTTTGACCCCTTCTTCTTTGTCGCCATCTATCATCGGACAATCTTGGAAATCCTTGCGAAATCTACTCTTTCAAATCTTCGCGAAATCTACTACTTAAAATCCTCATGAAATCTACTCTTAAAAATCCTTGCAAAATCGACCCTGAGAGGCGTCCCAACCCGGGGGGAGATACTGGGTCACAGCCTGCTGCAATCCTGGAGAGCTCAAAGAGTCTCACTTAGGATCACTATTTCTAGGATCATGAGATGATTGACTTTGGTCATATATTTCCATTCTGGCCACACTTCTTGTCAGGTAATTTTGGCACCCTCCAGGGTGGGCCATGATCCAGGCAGCAGGAGTTTCAGGTATGGTTCCAAGCAACAGGAATTTTAGATACAGTTAGGGAGTGCCTAATCGTCCTAACTCACTGTACTGTAGCCAGGATAAGAAAGTACCAGGTTGTCCCAATTCACTGCACTTGTAGCTAAAACAAGAACACAATGTTGGCTGGTCCTGACATCACAACGTGGCCCAGGGGGTCTGCATCACCACAGTGGGGAGCCTACCCACATACCAATGTATTTTGAATTCCACTCTTGGATGAAAGACCTAGATGACTACCTTAGTACTGTAAATTTTGAATTACTTAGCCATCAATGGAAATTAAATGCAGTAACACTTATAATACTTACCTTTCTTCAACAACATAGTGGTTCAAAACCAGTTGCCTGGACAATGTCAAGCAGGTAAGTAAGTGCCCTGTTCTGAAAAGTCTTTTCTAGGTGTGACAGCATATCTTTCCATAATTTATAAGCAGTCTGAGCTCAGGCTGCTTTCTAAAATAATTGATGAAAAATATGCATCCAGTAGTATGGACTCAGGGAGAAGGGTCAAGGACAATAGACGGCTTTAACTCACTCCTTGCATAGATTCACAGTGTATGTTTATACTACTAAATTAAATGTGCTCAGACGTGTTCCCTGACACTGAAGTTAACTAGCACTAAAGCTAACTAGCACTGAAGCCAACCAGCACAGCAAAAATCATGCTATTAAGCTCTGTTCTAAGAGCTATTAAGCTCATCTAAAACAGAACAGATGCATCCAAACCACTTATTCAGAATAGTACCATGCTAACAGCCAAGCTAAACTCACAAATTGGTGGATTAGTGACCAGCACTAGAGAAAAGCATTCCAGACACTACTAATTTAGGAACAAAACTGACACAGTTTAGCTGCCCAGGATCGTTCCCTGGTACTACTTAGCTTTTCTGCACTAAGACTACATGGCATTGAGAAATTCAGTAACATGTCTTATTACTGTAAACAAATCCTTTATTTGTAGTAGATCAGTCTCATAGGAACTCGTCTAAGGATAATGCTTACCAAAACCAGCAGTACACCTGTGCAGGTAAGGGGGTTCTAACGTGAGAGGGAAATAGAGCTCTGGAATTAACACCAAGATTTAATGGAACATTAAAACAATAGGAAAACACTTAGGAGAGGCAAATGGTAGGTTGAGACACTAACCAAGAGGCTTAAAGCACTAAACAAGGCATTTAAGATACAGTGTATGTATTTTCCTGAGGTTACTAACAAATCTACTCTGAAACAACAGAACAAAATACAACAGAATTGATAACACCTTATTACAAATAATAGATACACTTTACCTCTCCCTAGTTAATTGGTATTCAATAGCAATGCAATGAATCCTTGACAGTTCACTTAGGGAACCTCCAAATAAATGGGGGAACTGGCATTGAAATTACTCTAACGTAAAGTTTTGCTGGATGCATAATAAGACATGAGAAAAATAAAAAGAATAAACTCTCTTTCTCTGAGCATAGTTTGTCTGTATTAGACCAAAGATTTCATTTCCATCCTGTGACCTACAGGGTAAAGTTCTGTGTGCAGCCCTGATTATTTTGTGAGATATAGCTCTAATCTAACCAAAACCCAGAGATTTTTGAACCTCACAAAGGAATTCACAGGTATTCAAAGACTACATATAAAATACCATATCAGAATATCACAAAATTGTAAAATAATATTCACTGAGCAGGACTTTTAAATCATTTTTTTATCCTGGTTCCTAAACAGGTGAAACTGCTGCCCTCTGTTATAGTATGTGTGCATTTCTATCTCTCTTTATGGCAGGGCCATATGACTGCTGAACATCTTGTCCAATTTCAATCAAATTTGACAGTTAAAGTGATGATCAAAAATTTCTTTAACACCTTTTAGACATCTTAATGTTGAATTACACTCTAGAAGTGTCAACTGATTGTAAAGGGAATTTACATGTTTAAGGTGTAGATGTCTACATCTGGTTTGACAAATCCTACCAAAAGCTTCCAGGACCCAGCCAGAGGAAAGACACTTTATTAATGGCACCTTGAGAGAATGCAACTAAATGTGTTGTCATATCTCAGAGAATCCATGTAAATGAAGACAAATACATATAACGTATAAATCTCTATATATCATATAATAAGTATTTGTAATACATATAAAAACATAAGAACACACAAAGTACAGCAAACTTCTCTGTGGGCTAATTTTCCTGGAGTGAAATCAAAACAGAAGACATAAATCCATGTGGAATCAGGTATCATTAATTTCGCTTTCCACAGTGAAACGTTACTAAGTTGTTGTGGTTTAACCCCAACCGGCAACTAAGCACCACGCAGCCACTCGCTCATTCCTCCCCTCCCCCCAGTAGGATGGGGAGGAGAATTGGAAAAAAAAGTAAAACTCGTGGGTTAAGATAAGAACAGCTTAATAATTAAAATAAAATAATATAATAATTATAATAATAATAGTAATTGTAATAGTAATGACAAGGAAGATAACAAAAAGAGAGAGAAATAAACCCCAAGAAAGACAAGTGATGCACAATGCAATTGCTCACTACCCACTGACCAATGCCCAGCCCAGCCCTGAGCAGCGATCGGACCCTCCAGGACAACTCCCTCCAGTTATACACTTACTGGGCATGACGTTCCATGGTATGGAATACCCCTTTGGCTAGTTTGGGTCAGCTGCCCCGGCTCTGCTCCCTCCCAGCTTCTTGCGCACCTGCTTGCTGGCAGAGCATGGGAAACTGAAAAATCCTTGGCTTAAGATAAGCGCTACTTAGCTACAACTAAAAACATCAGTGTGTTATCAACATTATTCTCATATTAAATCCAAAACCCAGCACTGTACCAGCTACTGAGAAGAAAATTAACTCTATCCCAGCCAAAACCAGGACATAAACTTAGTGGAGCAACATCAAAGTAGCTCTACATAAACTTTTCATGATGCTCTCTCTTCATTGCTCTAAGATCTTGGAGCATTATGCTGTTTACCAGCACACTAAAATATCCTAAAAGAAAACTGAAGTATGGATAGGTTGCATTTCCACCCTTCTTATATGCCAACAAAAGAATCTGACTACAATTAAATACCTTGAAACCTGTAATTAGAACAAAGGCATTTCTTCTTAGACTGTCAATATGTTATACAGTAAGACTGGACCAGAGCTTCTAAACTGAAGTAAGGAAAAATAATTCTGAAAATCAATACCCACTGTTTTTTTTTTTACTTTTGGGAAAAATCATCCCACAGCAAAGAATGTGGTATCAGCTGGATGC
This sequence comes from Gymnogyps californianus, assembly GCF_018139145.2. Taxonomy (NCBI): domain Eukaryota; kingdom Metazoa; phylum Chordata; class Aves; order Accipitriformes; family Cathartidae; genus Gymnogyps; species Gymnogyps californianus. The sequence continues at coordinate 97,222,530 of NC_059473.1, forward strand.
CTGTTGGTGTTTTGGTGTACCTCTGCTGTTTATACTGAATGGCAAGCCTGATCTCATCTGCGGTTGTTTAATGGTGCCTGTCAGCTATTCAATAATGTATGAGTGGCATATCACTCTCCATTTCCCTTGACAATGCTTACCTTGTGGAGACAGATAAAAGGCTTGGATGCTGATAAACTCATCTTCAACCATGCAGATAATACAGAAAATCTTGCATAACTGTTGATTTTGAAAGATTACCTCTGGAATTGCTGGTGTACCTAGTGGAAAAATTTTTAGGGCATTTAAAATACAATCCAATGAGATGGAAGTTAGTAATACAGTACCTTTCAGAGAAATTGTATGACAGGTGCAGTTCAGCTCTCCTGGAAACAGTACTAGTTCACATGTCCTGGAACTATCGGTTTTCCACAGGCAACTACTTAACAAATCTCAAATCACAAATACTCTCTTATTAGAGAGAGTGTTAAAGAGGAGAGAATAACCCACAACATAACTATGAGGCAGTGATTCTATTTCTTTAAATGGATTCTTTAAAATGGAAACATGTAAAATATTAAAAAGAAAAGCAGTTTTGCACTGCAGGATGCAAGTATAATCCAAACCTTCCTGGGAGGTTTTGTTTTGGCTTTAGTTTTTTTGTTTTATTTTCTTTAGCATGCTTTACTGATGTAAGAGGCCTAAGGAATAAATGCAAATCTGCATAAGTGTCGTGGTTTAACCACAGCCAGCAACTAAGCACCATGCAGCCGCTCGCTCACTCCCCCCCAGTGGGATGGGGAAGAGAATCGGACAGGTAAAAGTGAGAAAACTCATGGGTTGAGATAAAGACAGTTTAATAGATGTAAAGCAAAAGCCACGCACGCAAGCAAAGCAAACCAAGGAATTCATTCACTGCTTCCCATCAGCAGGCAGGTGTTCAGCCATCTCCAGGAAAGCAGGGCTCCACCACACATAGTGGTTACTTGGGAAGACAAACGCCATCATTCTGAACGTCCCCCTCTTCCTTGTTCTTCCCCCAGCTTTATATTGCTGAGCATGACATCATATGGTATGGAATATCCCTTTGGTCAGTTGGGGTCAGCTGTCCCAGCTGTGTCCCCTCCCAACTTCTTGTGCACCCCCAGCCTCCTCGCTGATGGGGTGGTGTGAGAAGCAGAAAAGGCCTTGACTCTGTGTAAGCACTGCTCAGCAATAATGAAAATATCCCTGAATTATCAACACTGTTTCCAGACAAATCCAAAACATAGCCCCATACTAGCTACTATGAAGAAAATTAACTGTACCCCAGCCAAAACCAGCACATTAAGTTTGATCATATTAGTGTGATATGTTTTAATGTTCCTGTATAAAATCAGTTGGTGTAATGGCTTTCTGTTGTTCAAGTAACTTAACTTCATCTAATGTTTCAGACTTCCACTAAGGTAATGATCCCTAAAATTAGTGGAGACAACTTACTCCTATCTTACCTGTTTACCTACGTCTTGTGCAATTTGAAGTCTGGAGCCTGACAGTCCAACTCTTTTTCTTGTGCAGGAAATGCCTGCCTCAGTCCGTTCTATATATCTAAACTCTGTATCCCTAGCTCGGTTTTCAGTCTTTCAAAATACTCTCCCTGCAACACCTTGTAAACTTTATTTCAGACTTATCTCTGCTATAGAACCTATTTTTCTTTCTGAATATAAAATAATTAAAGGTACCAATTTTATTACGTGTATTACAGAATATATATCTTGTTCTCTCAAAACACAGGCTAACATAAGTTAATTGACTGTCCTGCTTTCTCGGTACTGTCTTTCCATAAATCAGTTCAAGCCCTATGCCATGAATTTCAACATATTTAAAAATCTAGCAGAAGAGTTTTTGAAGGTTTGTCTAGAATACTGAGGTGAAACCAATGGTCAGCAATATTATTCCTCAAGCAGGATGAAGCTATCCATAGTAAGGAAAAAACTCATCTTTGTACATGACAACTCTTTATCAGATCATGGTCCAAGAAGTGAAAAAAATCACAAATTTACAAGCTGAAGGACCTAGCTCTTTGACTAGACCTACTGTTTCAACAACAAATTCACAAGAGCTGCAGACATTTAAAAATATGCAAAGAATAAAATAGGTATAAAACATCACACCCCCATTGACATGCACATGTAGCAATGTTCATACAGGTTTTTCCTTTTGTAGTGAAAACTGTTTTGTCCTGGGACAAAGAATAAATGAGCTTTGAAAGCCGTGTTCTACATCGTGGGGCAAGTGACCCCTCAGGGTATCCTTTCAGTCCCATTGTTACCCACAGCAGGGAACCATCTGGGACTCATGGTGGTTCCTTCCCTACCTGTAACAGAATTTCCTTCCAAAGAAGACCACAGAACACACAAATGGGTAGTAGACACTTGCACCTCATCCCTGCATGCAAGCAGGTTACAGTCAGGTGCCCCACTTCAGATATTGCCTTAAAATGCTCTAAAGACAACTGGGTAAAAGTTATCAAGACACAACAAAAAGTAATGGATTGTGACCTGATGAAGTGAGCAGCTTTACACAAGGAGTGGAAGGACCTTCATAAGCCAGTGGACCAGTAGTTCTCAGAATTTACTCAGGAATTCATATTTTTCAATAAGAATGGGGTGATTAGCTAGCTAGCAAATGCTGATACAGACAAAAAAGAAAGGCTAGAAAAAGCAATGAAAAATAATAGAAAGTCCTTCTAGTATGGACTAGAAAAGGATGGAATAATGTACAAACTGGGCAGCAGAGCAGGCAGAGTCCTTGCACAATGGACACATCCATGTAAAGAGTGATTGAGGAAAACTATCACAACCAGATACGTTTTCCTGATCTTGCAGTAACATGAAAATATGCTCCTTCTTAATCCTTATTTCCTCTTATAGTGGGGTTTTTGGTCTTTTTTTTTTTTTTACTTGCTTTTGAAATATCAGCATTCCAGAATTCTAAAGATCTTCCCCATTACTGTCAGATACAAAGTTTTAAGACTTTGTAAAGTAATGCCTACTTTTGTAAAGCTATTAAAATTCTATTTAATAGAATACTGATAATGCACTAATTAGAAAATTTGTAACTTTGACACTATAAAGACAAACAATGGAAATGCACAATCAGAGCGCAGAAACTATAATCACTTAAACAGTGATAATTTTAATGTCTTTTGGAATGGCATTTGTATTCCTCTTGTAAAGTCCAGTTTTGTCATTACTGTTTAAATGATGTGTAATGAACATTCTCAACTATATTGTTTTCCTCCAACAAAAGAAGAAAACATTATTTTATAAAAGATTCCCTGGTCCCTTGGATCTTGTGAAATTGCAAACACTCCTCCTTTAACAACTGAGTATAACCAAGTTACTTAAAAAAGAATAATATCAAAGGAATATAAACCTAATCCTTCTTCCATCTTGCCTCTTGTAATATTATTTGACAATTATTTGAAAGCTGAAACACATATTTTTATAATTTGTGACTATAAAAATTTACTGCTAAACAACATGTTTCTGTTTTGATAGGTGTATCAACTATGCTATACTTTTATGAAAGGTATTCCCAACAGCTGAAGGAATGCTACTGAAAGAACATTTAAATAGTCAATAAGGACTTTTTTTTTAACATTATATTAACACTGAAAAAAGCACTGTGGTCTCCTGACTTTTACAACAGAATTTATACTGGAAGTTTATAGACTAAGAGATAACATTATATTAGAGCAGTGGAAACACCGTTCCTGCAGTTTTAAAGAAGGGAGGACTCCGAACTCATGGTGAAGATTGTAGTTATGCCACTTGATTTTCAGGTTGTTTTAACTATTGAAATGAAGATGTAAGACATAAGGCTGATTCAGTGCACATCAGAACGTAAGTAAACTTGAATTTCCACAACCAGTGAATAAGATAACTTATTTTTTTCCTTATTCTCAGGCTTCAAATAATCTCAAAAGAATCAGATTAGCTTCAGTAGAAGACTTGGATTGCAGGGTCAAATTATGAGGAGAGGCACCAGGATGCTAGAAGGGGCATAGTGTGTGGTGCTGTAGATGAGTCTCTCTCCTCGCTAATTCCCAAAGCCATTATTTCCTTTTGGCTACCTCAGCGTCCTTTCTAGATCCCTCTTTCTTTAATATGCTGTTTTTTATTTATGTATTTATTTATTTATTTTCCTTTCTGCAACTCTGTCGAGCATCTTGGATCACAGCAGTTTTTCTCCACATACTTTGCAAATATCAGCACCCTGGGCTTTCCTCAGAGAGTCTTCTTCTAAAATTGTTTTGTTTTTTTTCACCTCTGAAGAAAATATTTCAAAAGTTTCACAGATTTTTAAAAAATTACACTTTTTTCTTTAAGTTTTTTCCTTTTCCTTTAACTGAAATGTTTTCAAGTTCTGTGCTGGAGTGTATCTGAAGTAAATTGGTAGCCCAGGTATGAAATTCTGGTGAGTGGTTACTGACCTGTTTTTACTAGTTTTATGTCATGTTTACTATTGTATTGGTAAGTCAGGTTTTCACTATTTTTTCTCTTAAAGGTATGTGGAAATCTTATTTCTAGTATCAAATGTGAATGTTCCATCTCAAGTGTAATCCGAAAATTTGTTTTGTGATGAATAATACTTGACAGTATATATCAGAATTGCCATTCAGCAAATCAGAGAACCAAAAAATTTGATGGGAAGTTGCCTTTAGTTCCTATAAGAGTACTGTTTCTAGTCTTACAATAAATAAATAAAAAGTGTATGACTTTACCACAGATCTAGCCTTCTGCCCTTTCAGTATTTTAAAAAGGAGATAATTAGGATACTTTCAGATGCTGAATTTCATTACCCATCATGAATACCAGTGCCCATCAGCTCAGATATATAGTCCCATAACATGATTGCTCTCATTGCAGGATGACACTCCAAAATGGTCAAACAACTTTCATGAAGAAGTACCCATTTATTTCAATTGACAGGGAGGGATCACTAAGTTATAAATAGAAATCTACATAAAATATGCATAAAACTAAGTGAGATAAATCCAACCTATTTGTCTTATTACCCTGGAGAGATGAAAGGATTCCGAAGACAGTCTTCCTAGATGCAAAGCTCTTGGAAGGTGTTGAGGTGACAGTAATCATCAGCATGTTCTGAGGTAAAATCAGAAACTCATTACATGCTCCTGAGTTCATCACAAGAGTGTTGCCTTGCTGCCCCATGTCTCTGAAAGTCAGCCTGACCTAGATTATAGCAATAACTGTAACCACATGTGTTCTTTTAACTCAAAAACAACTCAAGCAGTACAGTTCTTTTCAGACAGCATGTGGTCTCTAAATAGATAAGTACTTTCTAGTTTTCTTTACAGTTCAGAATGCAGACTCAACCTTCTCAAGATTCTTCAGTACTCCCCATGGTTTTGGTAGCTGGTAGAGAAACTGTATATTACTAACAGCACCAGATTAGCAGCTGCCAGTTTTATTGTTACTTTAGTTAACACCATATCTTGCAGCACATCAATTTTGCAATTTCTTTAGATTTTTCATACTTTCCCTCAAGTGTCAGGGTGTTTTAGTCTTAGTACCATCTAATTTTGCAATAATGATAGTATCCAGTTTTGGAATATACTGATTTAGACAATATTTATAAAATAAAATAAAATACTGTGTTGATATTTCTGCAGCCACCTGCCCAGTCTTAGTTTCAGGGCACAGATATGTAAACGATTAGCTCACACTGAATAAGGGTGCCAATTTACAATGTTTCAGCTACTCCATAATAATTACCATGTGCCTCTGTAAATAGGAAAAATGAGAGGTTTATTGTTTGCTTTCACTGAAAGAATGAACAAACTTTTTTCAACAATGATATAAAAGTATATGTATGACTAGAAATAAGCTGTCTGTTATGAGACTTTCCCACCCTATAGCAATTTGTTTGAAGTTATACCTTCTGCATATGTGTTGCTTGCATGTCTGAATAATTAGCATGTACCCACAACAATTTGCATATTCTTAGAAGGACCGAGAGGGACAGAGTCAGAATTTTCATTTTTCTGAATTTAGTATTCTCTACAAAGAGTTCTCTATAGCAGACTCTCCAGGTCTGTGACATTAGTTCAGTCAAGCTTTAATCTTTTTGTCTAAAATAGAACACTTCTAGAGGGAGGCAATGATAGCAAAGGTACTCATGGAATAAGAACTACTGGGAAGCCAGGCTACTATCTGGAAGCGTGGAAATTTGATACTCAAATGCTTGACTAGAAGCAAAAGGAACAAAGACTCTGAGGCTGTCTTTCAACCCTAGGTGAGTTCTCTAATTGCTCGATTGTTTCTTTTTGACCATAAATTATTATACTTAAGAGGTCACTGCTGTCAAGACATTAGTCATACATGTGAGAATTTTTTTTTTTTTAAATGGGAAAGTATATTTTGTCAGAAAATTAGCAGTGATCCTAATAGTCAGATTGGAGATTGAGGAAATCTATGTTGATATGTGAAAGAATCATTTGGGGTTCAAAAGAACAAAAGAAGTAGGAAATGGAAAAGGAGAGGATGTTCAAGTGTTGAGTAGCATATGTATTGTAAAGCAAAAATCATTGTCCCATTGCTTTCTGTCTTTGAATACAGCATGTTTTACTTACAAAACAAAGAACAATAGATATTGAAGATTTCAGTCTGTAGACTGTGAAGTATAGCAGTCTTCACAATAATCTCTCCATTTTTATATGAATAGGTTATGTTCAAACTAAAATCTGTTACTCTCTATAAAATACATTGTATTTTATGAATAATTATTCACGTATGAATACATACAGCCTTCTTTTATGTTCAGAACTATGTGCCTTCATTGCTATCATTATTATTTGATGACATCTGCTGTGTACTCCTGACAGGCTGTGTCTTCCAATGGACTGATCCATTGAAGATATTAGTTTTGTACGATGAGAAACTAAGCTGAAAGGAACAAAAAGAAAGGAAGAGATGCAGTAAAATAGACTATTTTTTTAATGTACCTTCAGCAATAGAAATAATTCTCTCTGACTTTTTTGTTAACTGTTTGCAGAATGCTTAAACTATAGTCTGTATTAAGTCTTCTGAAATTCATCTGTATGTTTGGGTGACTAACAATGACTTTGTGATTCAATTGTGAATTCACTTATTACTATAGCCTGTTCTCACCATTTTGATACTTTTTGTTTCTTCAGATTAAGAAACAATATGAACAAAAAATCACTTACCTTCATTCAAACCACATGTTTAACTGTATATGCTAAACAAAATATATCGTTATCCTAAATAAGGCATTAATTTTTTGACAGAGTCCACAACTTTCTTACTTTGCAGCAATAAGTAATTAACAATAGCAATAATTAACTAGCAACAGCAATAACCAGGTAGTAAATAGATTCCACCTAGCTTGAATATACAAATCTATTTTAACTGATTCTCATTGAACATAATCAGAGATATGCCCTAGAAGTCACCAACACAAGTTCTATTATATTGCTAGAAAAGACCCTTTTATTCTGTGTTTATTTAGAATTATATTTTTCTGTTTAAAAAAAAAAAAACACAACAGCTTCTGGCATTCAGGTTTTATCTCTGTTCCAAGCATTACATGTAGCATCCTAAAATAAGATAGCAATAATAAAGAAACTTGGATTCATCCCCTAAATGTAACTTCTACTCCATAAATCTCAACCCTAATCCCATTGTTGCCATGCTATTTAAACATCAAGGAAGAAGGATAGATAGAGAATGAATTGGAGCTAGGCTACCACCTTCTGCAGAAAATCTATTATACTCTTAAATCCTTTAGTAACTATGTTCTGCCTTCATCTAAAGGTAGACCTTGGTTGGACACATTACCTCAAGGTACATGACCTTTGAATTTCAGGATCGCTCAGTAAAAAAGTTATTTGATTCAAGATGAAACTCTTCTTGTTGCAGTTAGAATTTTAAGGGAAAACAAGACAAATCTACATGTAAAATGGAGCAGAAAAAGAATGAAGAAAAACTTTTATTTTTTATTTCTACAACTTATCTGCCACCTCATTTGATAATGAAACATTTATTAAATATTATTACATGCCTTGCCAATGTTTGGCAGACTTGTAGCTATTTTGGACTATTCAAGGCCTTGTTCTTCTCTGACTTTTAATAGTAGGATCACAATACTGATACCAAAAGCAGTCACCAACAGCTCTAGTAGAGTGTAGGAAAAAAACCAAGAGTGGGGCTCTATACTTTAAGATGATACACCAGCAAAATGCTGTTATGTGTATGTCATATAGTATAAAAATATTACTGACAACGTAACTTGGGAACTGGAACAATCAAAGAAAGTCAAGGGCAGTACGTTTAAAACTGATAAAAGATAATATAATTTTACTTGACTTATAATTGACTAGTGTAATTCATTGCTACAAGATAATACTGACATCAAGAGGAGTACTGATACATATAGGAATCCTATATAGAATGTAATAAAATTCATAGTTATGCAATAGAGGATAAAATAATTTAAAATTAATATATACCTATGTCCTGGTTTCGGCTGGGACAGAGTTAACTCTCTTCTTAGTAGCTGGTACAGTGCTGGGTTTTGGATTTAGTGTGAGAATGATGTTGATAACACGCTGATGTTTTAGCTGTTGCTAACTAGCGCTTATCTTAAGCCAAGGACTTTTCAGTTTCCCATGCTGTGCCAGCAAGCGGATGTGCAAGAAGCTGGGAGGGAGCATAGCCGGGGCAGCTGACCCGAACTAGCCAAAGGGGTATTCCATACCATAGAATGTCATGCCCAGTATATAAACAGGGGGGAGCTGGCCAGGAGGTGTGGATCGCGGCTCGGGAACTAACTGGGCATCGGTCAGCAGGTGGTGAGCAATTGCATTGTGCATCACTGTTTCCCCCCCCCCCCCCCCTTTTTTTGGTTATATTCCTTTTCATTACTATTATTATTATTATATTTCATTATTACTATTGTTAGTATTATATTTTACTTTAGTTATTAAACTGTTCTTATCTCAACCCACGAGTTTTACTTTTTTTTCACTTTCGTCCTCTTCACCCCACTGGGAGGGAGGAGGGGGAAGCGGCTGCATGGTGCTTAGTTGCTGACTGGGGTTAAACCATGACAACCCATAAGCTCTAAGGTATAAATTAACCACAAGCTGACAGCAGTTAGAAATAAATTTTTCCCTTGGACAGGTTATTTCTTTTGTGTTTCAGAATTTTCTGCATCTGTCTGATTAATCTGGTTGGGCCATCATCAGAGGCAGTATATTGGGTTAGCTGAGCAATGCAGCATGGCAATTCTGAGGCATTCTGCACCCTTGACTTTCAGGCAGTTTACTTCAGTTGTCCTCCACTATGCTGTCCTTGAAATGTTAAACAAATTAAGATTTTACAGTATTTACATGATCTATGTGTCCAGGAAAGCTCATCAGAACAACATATTGAAAATCATAGAAATATACTCTGTAAAAGTAAGATTTTTCTCAGCAGTGTTCATGTTCATACATGTGTTCCTAAGTACATTTCTACCACTTTTTTAAAAATCAGATAAAAAATCAGTGAAGAAAAAAAAAAAAATAAAAAGGTTGTCTTTGTTAGAGGAGAACGGTATCAGAGAAGAAACTTGAAGCTACTATGCCTGCTATTCCACCTGCAGGAGTTGGCAGCAATAAAAGCTGCTCCACACTGAACTGAACTTTCTAAGTTTTCAAGAGAGTTCTTGACACACACAAGGGTCTTCAAGCATTGCAGAACATATAGATATCTTTCTGTATTTGCTCATACTGCAGACAATGACGGTGCAAGAAGACTGAGACCCTGGGAGCGTCTGCTTCATGTCACACTTGAAAATACCAACCACTAGGATTCCCCTTAACTATCATTTTTCAAGTTGCATAATTTTGTGGTTGAGGTAGCAACAAAATGCTAATGTTTAACTTTTTAATTAGACCATGGAGATAAATACAATCTGTTGCACTATGAAAAATATGGATTTTTACTGTTAAATGAAATTACATGTTATTCTCTGTTTGGTGTCATCTACTTAATCCTCCTATAAAGAAAATGCATTCTTTAAACACGCAAAAAGGAAGTGAGGATTAACATTCTCTAATCAGGAGTTTTGCTACATCCTCTTCCTCCCCCTTCACCTCCTAGTGTCACTATTAACGAGTTACAGAAAGATAATTTCATTTTGATTTTTCAGAAGCAGGGTAGCTTACTTGCTCAAACACTGTACTTCGACCTTTTGAATTTGACAGCCTACCTACTGAGTAAGGCCCTAATTAAATTTGATGATACCTGCTCAGTGCTTAGTGCATAATTTACATCACAGATGCAACACATCTAACAGTTTGGTTTGGTTTGCCTCTTTTGATCAGGAAAGGCTCAGAGCTGATATTTCATAAACAGAGAATTATATTTTTTTCCTCAAGAGGGGGCCCTTTATGTTCAGGAAGGGGTCATGGGAAGAATGATACAACCAACTTCTGGTTTGACTGAATGGAAATTAGTAACTTACAGTGCTGTTACAGTTGTAGCATTTTGTAGAAAGGTATGGAGCAGTTTGACTGAGAGATACCCCAAAACCTTTAAGTAAAGCTCCATTTAATGGCATTCAGGGTATTTTAAGACCTGCTACTTTTTCAAAATAATTGAATGTAAATCCAAGACAGTGGAACATTAAACTGAGGTATCTCCAAAGTCCTCTGCCAGACATTCACACTCTATTGAACAAGCTTTCTTATACATATCGAGTCATTTACATATATTTAAAGAGGCTGTAGTCAAATGGGCAAAAAAAGTCATGCAAAGCTATGGCTTATTGACAGCAGTGGTATTGTTCTCTTGTTCTTGAATTTCTCACTTGAAAACACAAAAATCAAGTGATTTTCTTCTGCAAGTCCCCATACGACCTTCATTTTGACCTGTGCTGGTGGTAGTAGGCAGATACTACATTTTATTTTTTGAGAGATGTCCTGTGACACTCAGTATAGTATTAAGAAGACCTCCCACTCTCCAACCTGCTTGCCCTTACAGAGAAGTTCGGTAAACCAGCTGGGTGATAGCTGAGATACACACTTGCTGCTGAAGTGAAGTTCCTCACAGTGTGACACAGTATCCTTTGGTTGAGAATCTTTCCGAGAGAATAACAAATTAATTTTTCTGAAAAGAAACAAGACTTAGAATAATTTTAAAGCCTTTATAAAGTTACAAGTGGAAAATAAATTTATCAGCCTTGTATGGAGTTATTAGTACAACTCATGTATATTCACCTATATATTTTTTCAAATTAAACACATCTTAAAAGAGCAATATATATGGGCTTCTTGGCTTCATATAATAGCAGCAGTTAGTTTAGTGATGTCCTTTATGGGACAAAAGGTATCACTCTGTGGCTCAAACTGTGGGGCATTTAATACATCATCATGTCAAAAAAGCATTGATGATATTCAGCACAGAGTTCCATAGGCTTTTATGAACTACGTTACTACAGCTTCTAAGAAAATTACTTGATGTTTCCTCTAGGCGGAGGGGTGATTTTAAATCTTACCTGGTCCATTTGGTGGAACAACTTAACAAAAGACTGAGATAACATACACATGCAATCAATGAGGTTAGTACAGAGTTAAATTTTGAGCTACAGTCAAAAAGAAGTTGAAGTGTTTGGATCTTTTGGAAATAGGACCTCCACAGCTATTTAAGGAAACTTGACAGTGGTGCTACTTTTGCTCCTAAGTTCACTTTTTTCAAGGTCTATCTGGAGAAATTGTACATGAAATAGAGTAGAATGAATCAATAACATGTGTCCAGGTTTATTTATTGGGTATCCTAAAGTAAATTAAGCACTCCAGTGTTCAAGTTACCACAAAGTTCCTATACGTTAAGGAAAGAAAATCTGTAAAAGTATAATAAAACTATATGTTGTTACCTTTTGGGCCTGAATATTTGTTTTCATTTAAAAATGTAAAAAAATAGTAATTGCACAACTAAAAATTCAGAAGTTTTTTTTTTTTTTTTTTTTTACTAAGAAAGTTTTATTAAATAATATTAAAATTTAAATGTTTGGGGTTTTGTTGCTTTTTTTTCCTAATCGCTCTCTTGTTAATAGCAGGGAGGAAGAGGTGAGCTGGGGAGAGGGAGGCAGAAAATGAAATAACATCCTCAGAGATTGCTTAAGGATTCACCACTATTTCTACAGCTATGTAGAAAGGAAGCTTGCTTAAGAAAATCTGTTTTGCTACCCCATATATCTATATGTAACATAAACATAAAATGCCCATGCACGTGGGCATAAGACAGAAGTTCACTAGCAAAGAATATTCAGAAAGTTTGCTTAATTTTTATTTCTTATTTTACCTGAGCTTTTTATATGCAATTTTGGAAACTACTGGAATGCTAATAATTAGTTAACATTGAAATATCTATTGTAGTGTATCAGTTTTATCTCCTCCGTGATCCTAAAGCTAGGACTGCAAGAGGAAAGATTTAGCTGAATGTGTCCAGAAAGACACGATTTACTTTCAACAACTGTATTGCAGGGAAACTTCCAGTATGGAATAGAGAAAGAATAAAGCACAAGAAAGCTACAGATCAAAAAGATACTCTTACTTTCCAAAAGAAAATGGGATCTTTAAGCTCTAGGGTGTTGCAAATACCCAGGGGTTGATATATGGCAGTCTTTACTGCCACAGGTTTGGCTGTATTCTGTGAGCAGGTGAGAATGGAATTGTTAAGAGGTGAGATAACAGTTCTGTATCTATAACACATTCATCTTCAAGTACAGTAATATATTATGTTGTTATGATTTTTTTCTACTAGAAACTCTAGACATATTTAGGCTTCTGAGTACCTTTGTCTAAATGGCCATAAAATAGGATGTGTTAAAAGGGGAATTAGAGAAAGCATAAAAACTTGATGAAGCATGGCTGTCACAAGTGAGGGAGAGGAATATTTTGAGTAGGTATGTATCACATGCAAATAGCTGACAGATATATGGTGATGCATAGTATCTGCATTATTTAATTGATAGACATTATAAAGTGTATGGCTTTAAGGGTTCCCCAGACTCTGCAATATTGTCTCACAAAAGAGATATGTGCTGCATAGAGTGCGATTTCCTTCTGTGAACTTTCTGCTCTGCAAGAAAAAGGAATAAAGTCATTTTATGACGTGACTAATGGAGGATTTGGTCCCTACTTCTGAAACTGGCAGTACTTCTTATGTTTGTTTGAATGGTTGGAAAAGTGTAAGAAAAGTAGGGCTTGTTATATTCTTTATCCTCTATTGTTTCCTCTGGACCATAGTCTCTATAGATTTGGGCCATTTTTCTGGATTTAAGTACTAAAGACATAGAACAAACCAAAGAGGTAAGAGGAGAGAGATGAAGCCTGGTTCCCGCTCAAGCAATTAATTCCAGCTCCCAGTGGAAGAGTGAGTGGAGATTTCTTCATTTTCAGTTAAATCCTTTTTGGCCGTCTTCCACAGATGTCATTTAGGTCCACAATGAGAATGTTTAGGTGAGGTTGGTACTCATACAATTTATTGTAAATTGAATGTATTAGACCATGATGTTTACGGAAAAGCGTCAAAAAACAAAACACAGCATACAACCCTCCAAAAATTGTTTTTCCTGCGTACCCGACATACAGAAAAAATAAACTGAAAATAAAGACTAAACAGACATAGCATTTTTTCAAGATTAACTAGGTTTTTAATTTGTTTACCAACATACATAATGCATTGGTGAAAAAAACTTTGTCTCAGTGATGCCCATCACTCATTTCCTCTTTATTCTATTCCTTTTGGAGAAAAATCATATCTTTAAACTTGTAAGTTCTTCAGCATTGTATCAATAATGCTTTCATATTAATAAACCTGTAACAGCACAAACATATATTGACACTCCTCTTGTTTTCATTCCTTGATGAGAGTAGGAATTTCATGATCTCACAACAGATGTTAGGACAAGTAAACATATTTATCACTTCAAAAAATCCAAACAGACCAACAGACCTTCCAATAGAATAAAATTCAGCTGCAACTATGCTGTATGTTTTCTAGGTAAAGCAAATTTTTCTTCTTCAGGGTTTGAAATTAAGCAGACTGCCAAATTACTTTTATTTTATTTTTCTTTTAGTCTCTGTGTAATCATTCTTGAGTGCTACTCAAAATGTTACTGAGAAAGTGTTAGAAGACTGGAGATACATATTTAAATGTAGGAACTTTCCATCAACATGCTTTAAAATTTCTCCTTATAAAAGCTTGAATAATATATATACATATTTATTTATGAAACCGTACAATACAAAATATGTACATTAACCATTCGATAGGTTGCCTAATTGAAGTTTTAAAATAAGCTCCCAGGATTTTCAAGCTAACCATCCTCTCAGTGAGTATATTTACTCCTCTCTGCATACTCTTTCTGTTTTACTTTTTTACACATTTGAATGCATGTTTGGAGCAGGAAGAGATCTTTTTCCTACTTGTTTTTACAACATGTAAAACAATGGAGAACTGGTCCTTGACTAGGGCATTAGGTAATAGATTGCTGCAAATAGTAGCAGTATCATAAAAACAAAAATAATATTTATATTTGATTCTGAGTTATGATAAAGTAAAGAATAATAAATAAGGAATGACCCAACAATTAATGGCTACCTCTATGTTAATGAGCCACATTATTTTGTCAAAAAGATTTTGTCAAGCAGAAATAATATGTGACTTGTGACTAAAATCACTAAAACTATAATTGTGGAATTAGTCTGTTCTTTATAGTGTACAGATCTTTGGGCTGATGATATTTTTGGGGGAAGTGGAAATGAGGTAAATCATCCTATGAAGATGGCACAGCTATTGTCACTCTGGCTGTTTCCCCAGATATTTTGCACAGTGAAGAGCTTTCAGGGAAAGAAGAAATTGAGCAACAAAACCATTTCCAAACAATTAAGTCCTGTCATTTTGTTGATTACCTGCATGGCATCAGGGAGGAAGAATAAGAGACTGACATTTTGTTCTCAGGGATGCTACAGAGTTCAGAGCAGGAAAAAATGGACAGAGGTTACACTCGGGCAGACAATGAAGACTCCCAAGATGGTGCCTTCTAGCAGCAGGAAAAAGTATTTTTCTTTACCTGCAGATGTGCCCTTACAGAATAGGCAGAAAGCCTTGGCAGCAAACATGATTAAGTTCTCTCTGAGAAGGCATCTAGGTCAGCTGAGCCTGATCTATGTGTCAAAAACAAGAGAAAGCCATGGATGACTGTGACTGGAGACTGTGGGAGATTAAGACACCCAGCTACTGACCAGATGTACTGTTTTGCGAGGTTGATTGGTTGGTTGGTTAAATCCAACATGTTGCAAAAAAGAGGGCTGATGCATATCCAGTCCTTGGACTGTCATCCCTTCCTGCTCATCCGCATGGGCACCAATAATATTGCCAAGGGAGACCTTGAACGTATCAAGGTTGATTATAGCACTCAGGGAACTAGGGTGAAGAGCATGGCTGTCCAGGTGATGTCAGCCTCAATCCTGCTAGTGGGAGAAGAGGCTCATGTAGGAATAGACACATACAGATAGCGAGTACCTGGCTGTTCAGTGGATGTCATATGCAGAACCTTGACCATGGGACCACTTTTAAGAAAGAAGAGACAGAGACCATACGACAAAGTAGAGCAAGATCATCTTTCCCATCAGATTTGCTAACATCTTCAGGAAAGCTTTAAAATAGATTTATCAGGGAAGCATGACCACAGCCCAATGAGAAGTGGACAAAAGTGTGGGAAGCAAGGATGTGCTGGGAGGATATATTGGGTGTATGTAGCAAGGTTTTGGCAGTGGGGGGAGCTGCAGGGATGGCTTTTGTGAGAAGGCACCAGAAGCTGCCCCCATGTCAGACAGAGACAGTTCCAGTCAGCTCCAATATGAACCTACCACTGCCCAAAGCTGAGCCAATTAGCAATGCTGGTAGTGCCTTTGTGATAACATATTTAAGAAAGGGTAAAAATGCTGCACAACAGCATCTGGGAGAGAGGAATGAGAGTATGTGAGAGAAACAACTCTGCAGACACCAAGGTCAGTGAAGAAGGAGGGGAAGGAGGTGTTCCAGGTGCCAGAGCAGAGATTCTCCTGCAGCCCGCGGTGAAGACCATGATGAGGCAGGTTGTGTCCCTGCAGCCCATGGAGGTGAACAGTGGAGCAGATATCCACCTGTAGCCCGTGGAGGATCCCATGCTGGAGCAGGTGGATGTGCCCTGAAGGAAGCTGCAGCCCATGGAGAGGAGCCCATGCAGGAGCAAGCTTTCTAGCAGGAGCTGTGGCTCATGTGGGACCCATGCTGCAGCAGTTCTTGAAGAACTGCATCCTGTGGGAAGGACCCATGTTGGAGAAGTGCATGAAGGACTGTATCCCATGGGTGGTGTGGTGCGTTGACTCTGGCTAAATGCCAGGTGCCCACCAAGCTGCTCTATCACTCCCCCTCCTCAGGTGGACAGGGGAGAGAAAATAGGATGAAAGGCTCGTGGGTCGAGATAAGGACAGGGAGAGATCACTCACCAATTACTGTCATGAGCAAAACAGACTCAACTTGGGAAAATTAATTTAATTTATTGCCAATCAAATCAGAGTAGAGTAATGAGAAATAAAACCAAATCTTAAAACACCTTCACCCCACCCCTCCCTTCTTCCCAGGCTCAACTTCACTCCTTATTTTCTCTACCTCCTCCCCCCAAGCGGCTCAGGGGGACGGGGGATGGGGGTTGCAGTCAGTTCATCACACGTTATCTTTGCTGCTCCTTCCTCCTTACACTCTTACCCTGCTTCAGCGTGGGGTCCCTCCCATGGGAGACAGTCCTCCATGAACTTCTCAAACATAAGTCCTTCCCACGGGCTACAGTTCTTCACGAACTGCTCCAGCATGGGTCCCTTCCACAGGGTGCAGTCCTTCAGGAACAGACTGCTCCACTGTGGGTCCCCCACAGGGTCACAAGTCCTGCCAACAAACCTGTTCCAGCATGGGCTCCTCTCTCCACGGGTCTGCAGGTCCTGCCAGGAGCCTGCTCCAGCACAGGCTTCCCACGGGGTCACAGTCTCCTTCAGGGCACACCCACCTGCTCTGGTGTGGGGTCCTCCACGGGCTGCAGGTGGATATCTGCTCCACCATGGACCTCCATGGGCTGCAGGGGGACAGCCTGCCTCACTATGGTCTTCACCACGGGCTGCAGGGGAATCTCCGCTCTGGCGCCTGAAGCACCTCCTCCCCCTCCTTTTTCACTGACCTTGGTGTCTGCAGAGTTGTTTCTCTCATATATTCTCACTCCTCTCCTCCAGCTGTTGTTCTGCAGCAGTTTTTTTTCCCCCTTTCTTAAATATGTTATCCCAGAGGCGCTACCACCATTGTTGATTGGCTAGCTTTGGCTAGCAACTCTATTGGACATAGGGGAAGCTTCTAGCAGCTTCTCACAGAAGCCACCCCTGTAGCTCCCCCACTACCAAAACCTTGCCACACAAACCCAGTACAGGTGGGACCCCAAGCTGGAGCAGGGGAAAAGCATGAGAAGGAAGGAGAGGCAGAGATAAAATGTTATGAACTGACCACAACCCCCATTCCGCATCTCCCTGTGCCGCTCAGAGGGAGGAGGTAGAGAAGTCGGGAGTGAAGTTGAGCCTGGGAAGAAGGGAGGGGTGGGGGGAAAGGTGGTTTTAGGTTTGTTCTTATTTCTTATTATCCTGCTCTGTTTAGTTGGCAATAAATTATATTAATTTCCCCAACTTATCTCAACCCACAAGCTTTTCATCATATTTCATCCTCTTATCCTAGTGAGGAGGGGAAGTGATAGAGAATCATGGTGGGCACCTGGTGGCTAGTCAAGTTTAACCCACTACAGAGGACAACACTCTTTCTCAGTGAGAAAGCAGTATGAATAGGGGCTTACTCACATGCCCGTACATGAATGCACACAGCTTCGAAAACAAACAGTTGCAGAGCTACAATTTCATTCAGGTCACAGATATGTGGTGGGATAGCTCACATGACTGGAGTGCTGTGATGGATGGATACAGGTTCTTTAGGAAGAACAGGCAGAGGAAGCAAGAAGGAGAGGTTGTGCTTTATGCAAGGGAACAGCTTAGACCTACGGAGCTCTGCTGAGCATGGGTAATGCACCAGTTAGGAGCTTATTGCTTGGGATCAGAGGGGAGACAAAGAAGAGTGATGTTGTGGTAGTCATCTACTACAGAATTCCCAGTCAAGAAGTGAAAGAAATCTTTTTTAAACAATTAGGGAATCCTCATGACCACAGACCTTGGTAGTCATGGGAGGTTTTAACCACTCTGACACCTGCTGGAAGTGCAACACAGTAGGACACAAGCAGCGCAGGAGTTTTTTGGAGAGAACTGAGAAAAATTTCATACCAGTTTGTCAAGAAAGGAAGCATAGTGGAAGTGCTCTGCTGAACCTGCTACTGACAAATAATGAAAGATTGGTTGGGCATGTGAAGAGACTGATGGTAGTGTTAGCTATAGTGAGGATGAGAGGGTGGAGTTTAAGATCATAAGAGAACAGAGCAAAAGATAGCAGAATTATAACCTAGAGTTTCAGGAGAGTAGATTTCTCCTGCTTTGAGAAACTACCAAGGAGAATCCCAAAGTAGACTGCTCTGAAGTGCAAAGGGGCCCTTCAGAAAGCCAAATTGCCTGAATTTCAATTATAGCATTTTCAAAGCACAAAAAATGTACAGTCAGGTGTGGAAGAAGTTGAGCAGGCATGGCAAAATGCTGGCTTCACTGAGCAAGATAATCCTACAGAGATGTTGAGATTCTTTCAGAGATTTGAGATCCTTACAGATCTCAGACACAAAAAGGGAATTGTAAAGAACGTAGGAGAGACAATCTTCCCAGGAAGAACACATAAATGCTGCACAGGCAATGTCTAGTGCAGTGCATAGTACAGTGATGATACCAGGAAAGTTAAAGCTCAGCTGGAATTGAAATTGGCAAGAGATGTGAAAGGCAGTAAGAAGGTCTTCTACAGGTACATGGACAGCAGAAGGGATGCTAAGGAAAATGGGTCCACAGCTCAATAGGTCAAGGGACCAAGTGACAAAGAACGCAAAAAAGGTTGAAGTCAATGTGGTCTTTATTTCAGTCTTTACTGGTCTCAGGCCTCCGAGGTCCCTGCCTTCATGACAGAATCAGAAGCAAAGCAGTATCCATTGTTAAGAAAGACTGAGTTAGGAAACATTTAAGAAAACTAGTCTTACATAAATCCATGGAACCAGATGAGATGCATCCAAGATGCTGAGGGATATGAATGGTGGTTTTATATTGCAACTTTCCTATTGCCCTGGATAGATCATGGTGATCTGAAGAAATTCCTGAGGACCGGAAAAAGGCAAATGTTGCACTCATCTTCAGCCAAAAAGGAGGTTCCAAGGAATAACAGACCAATGAGCAAATCTTCCTGGAAGACATGTCCAAGCACAGGAAGGACAATGTCAGGACCCTAAGGATACTACTAGGCCTTAATGGCCCTGACTGACCTTCCCTCATACTCCCTGCCCAAGGGGCCCATTTCAGCTCAGGCACCTAATCACTGCCCATGCTACAAGGTACCTGCCTCCAGCCCTGCCTCTGGCTCTGCCTTGAGTCCCATCTCCAGCACTGTCTTCTGCTTTCCTAACTTGCTGACTGGACTTCTCTGCTGGATTCCAGACCTACCTCTTTACCTTGCATTATCTGATAATCTCTGGACTGCAGACAAAAGCAAGTTACTATCACCAACCCATAGTCAAGATGTAGTTTCTAAAGTGCATTATTCAAATAGTGTGGTGTAACTAATTTTGTTATAAACTACTGGAATGTTAAATTCTTTTAGAAACACAGTGACCCAAAACTACAACCAGCAAGTATGTTATTAATTACTCAGAATGTTTTGTCTTGTATTATGTATTATGTGGTCTAAAACATTGGAGACATAGTTCAGCAGACAACTGATTAGCTGGCAAATAAACCTTTAGTTAGAGAGGCTGCAATGCTTCTAGGACCTCTACTGCAGAAGTCAAATGTTAATTTGAGTGATTGATGAACTTGCTGAACACTTTTAAAGCTATAACTTTGGAGATCTTAGAAACCTTCTTCTAAAATGTGTACTTTCCAATCATTTGAAACAGTTTTTAATAAAAGACCTACCTTAGTAATTGCAAGATCTCATTAAGTCTTATTTATTGTGACACTGCATTTTCCTGAATTTGTGATTAGTTATGCACTCCTACTCAATGGATACAGTCCTAAAGTACAACCATGATTCCTACGCTGGAGGGTTTTTTGTCCTATAGAACGGCCAGACATTCTGTTAGAATCTCTTCTTCATGATAGATATCATGTTGCTTTTGCAGGCACATGTTTTTTAAATAAGGAAAGGATATATGTGCTTTAACTAAGATTACTTTATATCCTAATGCAGCAAGAACATATGAAACGTGAATCAATTGTTCTACTTGTTCTTAGGGCAAGATCCAATCTCATTTGTTAAGATATATTAATAAAGGAAATTCCATTTATATTCTAAACCTTTCTGAGCCTCCTGCAAAACTCTGAGCAATCTTATTCCCTGCAGTCTTCACTGGAATCACAGTATATGGATTCTGCAGGAACTTACAGGACCAGACAACTTTTAAACTCTGAAGTGATTAATTTTGATAGCTAAATATTATGAAAATATTTCAATAGACAAATATGTTGAATCTGAAGCCCAGTTCAAGTGTAATTCTTCAGATGGCTATTAGTAGTAACATAAACTGCGTGCAGTTCAGGATTAAAGGTGCTAAGACTGCTAATTGATAACAAAATATATCATGTGTACAAACTGGGTTCATGACATCTGGAAATAACACCTGAGAATGAAGAAGAAAATGGAATGGAGCAAGTCTTCTGCTTTCTATTCAATTTAGTGAGCCTAATGTAGATGAAAACTCCATTCGGTCTTGCTACAATATTAAGATTAAAGACATGTGGTACAATAAAGTACTTTCTGTCATGGCTCATGCATTTAAAATATGACATTTATAAGAAGAAAGTAGAAAATAAGATGAGAAAAATATGTTAAGTGATGAACTACATAGCTTAGTAGACACCTTGAATAGTCAGGGACAGAAAAGAATTTTGAAAAGACTTGTAAGAAGACAGACATTAAAGGCTAATTTTCAAAGCACTTATACTATTAATGTGAGCTTTTGCCTCCACAATTACAGAGCACAATTGTTGTTTAAGGTCATCTCCCATTTGCAGAGGAAAGTATAAACTAGGAACATTGTGTCCTGTGGGTTGCTCAATGTATGTTTTCTTCACTGTGCTTCTGTTTGAACTTGTAAGCAGCTTAAGTCAGCAAGGTCTTTCATTTTTCATTTGTGTAACACAGTATTTTGAGGTTCATAGAGAATAATAAACAGGAATAATACACTGAAGTACATCCAGAAAGTTATATTTGGCACTTTGTGTCTCTTAGACAAGGTTGCTTGAATGAGGAATGTTAAGCAAGAAAAAATGTGGAAGAAAGTGCTCTTTTTGCTGTGCTCCATTCCAGCAAACAGTTTTGCACATGGTTAATTTTATCCAGGAGGACAGTCATGCCAGGTCTAGAGGATACACTGACCACTGATCCTAGCGAGACTATCTACATATGTCATAGCTAAGCATCATTACATTAGCTGATCTGCAACTTACAGTTTTATCACTAGCTAGTATGCATGATGTCATGTTACCTAGGAATCAAACCATGAGGCTATATGTAAAAATATATACATGTAAGTATGTGTTATCAAGAAGTTACGTGACTTTCAGTATGGATTCATATGAATGAAACAATGAAACTTCACTTATGACTGCAATTATTTAGGTATGGTTAAAATTTAAATATTCATAAGACAAGACTAAGTCTGATTTATACTATTAAAAGAACTTTTCAGATTTAAGACACTATTGCTCAGTAGATTGCTTTCATGACTGCAATTTTGCATGAGCAGATCTTTAGTAATCTAAAATTGGAGGTTTATCCTATTGATTTCAAACTCTAGATTCCCTGGTTTCCTGTAAAATTGTTCTGCATCTCTTCATAATGTTCCGTATTATCTATACATTGCATTAGCTTTCATTTGGTCTCCAGCAGTTCTGAATAACTTTGTACACGTGAATAAACAAAGCTTGCCTGCTACATACTAATGTCTTAATACTAAATATGTGCAAAAAAATTTGCAAATTTTTTAGCACATTTGTTGAAAAAACTGTTTAACCTACCTACGTTGAGCAAAAAGCAAAAGCATGTGTTGCTTCCCTTAGTTCCTCAAAATCCTCTGTTGTTCAAAAGGCTGTCATGCATAGTTCACTTGAACTATGAGAAGTATCTTCGTTTCAGCATCAGTTCATTTACAGTTTAGATACAGGGCTCCAATTTGTTTCTTTTGCTACCTTCTTTAGCTTCCTTCTTTTGCTTCTTTCATTTTCTTCTCCTTTTTTTGTGAAGAGCTGTTCCTGGAGAGACAGAGCAGATCAAACCAGAAGGCAGGATATGAGATGCACAGCAGGAACATACTCTTTCATACAAACCTGACTCCAAGAGACAGACAAAGATACAATTTATAAGTATTTATTAGGATCTCAGACCCTTTTTAAAATGTTTTCTCAAAGCCTGATTTTTTTCAGTGACCTACCTCCTAGCCAAATTATAACCAGGATGCAGAAAGACACTCAACAGACCTTTTAAGGCAGTATTTTCAGGACAAAATTTATTTGAAACTGGGAAAGGGTTGGGGTTTTGTCGTGGTTTAGGCCCAGCTGGCCAAAAAGCACCACGCAACCACTCACTCACTTCTCCCCCAGCGGGATGGGGAGGAGAAAATACAACAAAAGGCTCATGAGTCAAGACAAGGACAGAGAGGGATCACTCACCAATTATGGTCACAGGTAAAACACACTCAACTTGGGGAAAAAGAAATCAATTTAATTTGTTATCACTCAAATCAAAGTAGGATAATGAGAAATAGAACCATATCTTAAAAAAACACCTTCCCCCCACCCCTCCCTTCTTCCTGGGCTCAGCTTTGTTCACGATTCCTCTACCTCCTTCCCCCACAGCGGGGGTTGCGGTCAGTTTGTCACACGTTGTCTCTGCCGCTCCTTCCTCCTCAGGGGGAGGACTCCTCACACTCTTCCCCTGCTCCAGCGTGGGGTCCCTCTCACGGGGGTCAGCCCTCCATGAGCTTCTCCAACGTGAGTCCTTTCCATAGGCTGCAGTCCTCCACAAACTGCTCCAGCATGGGCTTTCCCACGGAGTCATGGCCTTCTCCAGGCCCAGCCACCTGCTGTGGCTTGGGGTCCTCCACGGGCTGCAGGGGAATCTCTGCTCCGCCATTTACCTCCATGGGCTGCAGGGGGACAGCCTGCCGTCTCACCACGGGCTGCAGGGGAATCTGCTCCGGCACACCTCCTCCCTCTCCTTCTTCACTGACCTCGGGGTCTGCATGGTTGTTTCTTTCACATCCCACTCCTCTCTTCTCTGCAGCTCTTTTTTAGCAGTCTTTCCCCTTCTTAAATATGCTATCACAGAGGCGCTACCACTGTCGCCGATGGGCTCAGCCTTGGCCAGAGGCGGGTGTGACTTGGAGCCGGGGAAGCTTCTGGCAGCTTCTCACAGGAGCCACCCTGGTAGCCTCTCCCCCACTACACAAACCCCCACCACACAAACCCAACACAGGTTTGGTTTTGGTTTTTTTTAATTTTGTTTTTCAATTCTGAATAAATTCCAATATAATTTTTTCATTGGATATAAATAATTTAATATTGCAACTGAAACTTACTATGAAAATTTAGGTATTATTTTACCTAACCATTTGTCACACGTAAAAGTTAGTTGTAAGATTTTAAGGGCCAGGATGGTAATTTATTATATGCTTGCACAGTGAATGCTATTTAAATAGAAAAGATAACCAGTCATAGGAGCTATAACAACTTCTTGAGATATATATAGGGAACATTAAAATCTCATTTTAATTTGTGATCTGCAAAAACACTGTTTTAAAATTATAAAGTCTGAAATGAAACAAAAGGAATGAAAAGAGTAGACTAAGAATAATTGCACACTCTTTTTTATTATAAATACTCTCACCATAATCTTTGCAAGGTGTTTTAGAAGACTACGGTGACAAGTTCTGACACCTTAATTCTATAGGATATTTAAATACATGTCTGAATTTAAAAACAAGAATGACTGTATTGATTCAAGTGGTACTACCTGTGAAACATAATGTCAGACATATGTTAGACATATTTAAAATAATTTGCCTCAGGCTTTAGGTATGTACTTTAGGTATGCACATGGGTGTATTTTTGGAAGTGTTAGAACTTTAATTTCATAAAGGTTTATACTGTTCTCTATGCATGGGCACAAATATATAACAACATAAATGTTAAACAATCTTGTGGTTATAAAATACCTCTTTTGTAAAACAATGAGCAGGGTTAGAAGTGAATTCTATAAAGAGGCAATAATTGTTCAATATTACACAGCTTTGTGTATTGCAATCACATAAGTTCAGACTGCAATTACGTAATTACAAGCTGTCAGAAAATGATTGAAGGTATTTATGTTCATAATTATGTAATTTGGCAAAATTATAGTTATAAAATGAGTTCACAGCAAGATTTATTTTTCTCTATTTTTGAAAAATAAAAATAAAAATAAATGTTTTGTAATTAAGGGGTGGAAGTAAACATTTGATCCTTCAGTATGCCAATATCTGACCATAAGTCAACAAAATTTTTATCTTGTGTGCATTTGCAACACTTGAAGGGTTACTGTCTGAGGCACAGGCAAATAAGTCAAATGCAATAACTGATGATACAAGAAAAACATTGACAAAAATATGAATCTAGTATGTGTCTGATAAATAAATTTCTATTACCTTTCAAAACAGATAGGCTATAATTTCCTGATACCCAATTTAAATGAAACCCTTGAATGGGTAAACCTGAGAAATTAAAGGATTTAACCATTATCCTGCATTTTTTTTTTTTCTTGATTGAACTGCTGTTGAAATCAGTAGCACCGTATATAGAGCACAGGAGTTCAAAAAACTAAAACCAGCTGCAAGAACAGGAAACTGAAATATAACTTTTCCTGCAGCTTTTGTATCTGAACATGGCTAGAAAGCATAAGGGAAGTAGACAGAAGTATAAGTACTTTGAAGACTAATTACAAAGGTGAAGAACACAAATATCACTATTTGCTGGTGGCAAAATATGGTTAAGACCTTTATAATACTGACAAAAAAATATCAAACTCAAAATCTGGTGGTAGTCCTATCTTAATGATTTCAAATACCTTAAAAAGTGAGAAAAATAACAGAAAAAGCACAATTCTGTTTGCATTCTGATGGTTAAAAATTAGAAAGACTTAGTTCAGAAGAGCACACGAATAGGGTTTTTCTTCAAAATCTAAATCTGGAATGCTCATGAAGATCTGCGTGAGGCTAATACTGCATAAACACATTTGAAAAATACAGTCTTTTTGCCTTAATGAGTACATTTTAAACTTAACAGTTTAAATTACAATAATTTATGCATGTGTAATGTTCTGTTTAGAAACAGCATCCCAGATGATGGTGCCAATATCAAAGTAGATATGACACATCCAAGAGAAGAATATGTGTCATAGAAGCATCTCTCTTGGTAACATTGATTCATTCTGACACAAAAATGATCACCAAACCTTCTCTGTTTCATTCACAAGGTTAATATTAGCACTATATACCAAGACCAGAAAATGGGCCCACTCACTGGCACAGCATTTTCTACGCCATTTAATTTCTAGGCCAGCACCAGGGATGATTTTGACTCAGGCAGGAAGCATCCTCCCAAATAATGCCTGAGCAGAGTTTGAAATTATTAAAGGTTGAGGAAAATGTCCTGTAAACAAAACTTACCTTGCTTTGAGGAAGAAAAACACCGTATGGTTGTGGGTTGTGCCGTGTCACTCACATGCAGGATCAGATGGCAAACCTTAATCCTTAATCCTTAATTCTCAAAGGGGATCTGCTGAGAAGGGATTGTATTGAATTGTCTAGTACTAGGGGTGCTCCAGAAAGTAGGGTAAATCAGTACTTCTGTTCTCTAGAAAGCTAGAAATAGCTTATCCTTTTTGAGCTTAATCACCCAACCATAAACAAAGAAAAGCATCAACCTGCTCTGTGGTGATGTTTTGAGGATACACACACTAAAAAATTAAAGCTGGCCATGTCAGTTGTTGATTGTGTCAGTTATATGAACTCAGGAGAAAGACTCCAGTGTCCTCATACTGTAATTCTTATTCATATTGCAGAGTACTATAGCAATTCAATTCTAATTACTTGTGTCCTGTGACTAAGGGCTAGAAAATTAATTCCTGACCACCTAGTGGTCACCTTTTGTACAAGGAATAAGCAAGCAAGATAATTAAGTAGACCATATATTTCTCACTCTTGTCCTACAAGGCTCCCTATTACATTTTTTCATGCTTTGCAATTTCCTAACTTCTGGGATTATGCTTTAACCTGCAGAAAAATACTGTGATATGGAACACAGCCAACCACCAGCCAATCAGAAAGGAACTCACTAATATTCTGCAAATGAGTTTAGGTCACACCACCACAATTTCTTTTCTTTGTGTATCATGTAGTGTCTTTTCTTACTTGGAAGAAAATAATTCTCTCTATGTGATGTGAGGGTGATCAGAAAAACCTGGGATTTTGCTCATAAATCTCTGATAAAATCCTCTACAAATTTTCATATAAGCAGCAATTATAAGTCCTAATAGCACACTACTCTGAGATTAAATGAACTGTTCCTTAATAGCCATTCAGTTTTTGCAATAAATTATCCCCCAAAATTGAAAACTAATCAATTTTACTATTATACTTCTGTTTGATTTTTTTTTCTTCTTCGGAGTGCCAAAGCAATTATAGATATAAAGGATAATTGCATACGCCAACAATTTTTCTTTCCATTTTAAAATGTATATTACATATGCTTTCATCTCAGCCATACAGCACACAGGAACAAATTTTCTTTCACTAAAGCTAGTGGTAAAACTTCTATTGAATTTAATGAAAGTAAGAACAAATCTATATCATATTTTCACATAAGACTTTCATATTTTCTTTCAGGTTATGTGACAAAAAGCTCATGTGAACACTCACAAAGGAGCACACAGAGAAAATGGCAAGTGGCGGAAGGCCAAATAATACCCTGCCTCAGCTCCTCCCAGGCCCATCCCAGGAGCCATCAGCCCATCAAAGGCCCATCTTCACAAGCCCACAGGAGCAAAGAGCCCAAAGACAGGTAAGAACTCAAATTAAAGACTCAGAGAAAGGGACAGTCTGTCTAGGCCCCTCCCAGGGCTGTCCCAGGAGAGCCTCAGCCCCAGTGTCCAGTTGCAACACTCACCACGATGAGTCAATGCTGGAACACCTTTCAAACAGAGGGTGGGTAACTGCAATTGGGTATTGGACACATTATGGCATGCAGGGGAAGAATATTTTGAGATTGCACAAGATGTATTACGGGATGTGTAGAGGAGGAATTAAGGGCAGAGAAAGGGAGGGATCTGGATCTGGAGAGGAAAAAGCATGGGAAAATGGAAGGATAAGGGGATGAAAGGGGTCTGTCACATGTCAACAGAGATTGCTTCATACATTTGTTTGGCTATGCCCTATGTCGATCAGCACAGTCTGTCCTGTTTTCTTATTAAACTCCATTTCTAACTTTCATCTTGCGTGAGGGTCTCCCTCTTGTGTGTGCTTGCGTGTGTATGGAGGTCTGAGTGCCAGCAACTGCAGTGAGACCCCTAGTCAGAGGGGCACGTTTGTCCATGGAGCAGCACCTGGAGTGAGTGTGTGTGTGCATGTGAGTGTGGGGGACAGGGGTAGTACCAGCCAGTTCTCTGTGTGTGTGCGTGACCGTCTGTACCAGCAACTGGAAAGGTGCTGTGGCCCTGAGGCTTGTATGACTAGGTGCCAGCAACTTGGAAGACTGTCATTCAGGGACAGCTACTGGGCACACTGAGTGTCTGAGTGAAATTGCTGGAGGGATCCACATTGAATGACATCCTTGTGTCTAAATTGGAGAGACATGGATTTGACGGATGGATCACTCAGTGGATAAGGAATTAGCTGGATGGTCGCACTCAAAGAGTTGCGGTCAATGGCTCGATGTCCAAGTGGAGAGCGGTGCCGAGTGGCATTCCTCAGGGGTTGGTGCTGGGACTGGTGCTGTTTAACATCTTTTTTGGCAACATGGACAGTGGGATTGAGTGCACCCTCAGCAAGTTTGCCAATGACACCAAGCTGTGTGGTGCAGTCAACACGCTGGAGGGAAGGGATGCCATCTAGAGGGACCTTGACAGGCTTGAGAGGTGGGCCTGTGCGAACCTCATGAAGTTCAACAGGGCCAAGTGCAAGGTCCTCTGCACATGGGTTGGGGCAATCCCAAACACAAATACAGGCTGGGCAATGAGTGGATTGAGAGCAGCCCTGAGGAGAGGAACTTTGGGGGTGTTGGTTGATGAGAAGCTCGACATGACCCAGCAATGTACACTTGCAGCCCAGAAAGCCAATCGCATCCTGGGCTGCATCAAAAGAAGCTTGACCAGCAGGTCAAGGGAGGTGATTCTTCCCCTCTACTCTGCTCTTGTGAGACCCCACCTGGAGTACTGCGTTCAGCTCTGGGGCCCCCAACATAAGAAGGACATGAACCTGTTGGAGCGAGTCCAGAGGAGGGCCACGAAGATGATCAGAGGGCTGGAGCAGCTCTCCTATGAAGACAGGCTGAGAGAGTTGGGGTTGCTCAGCCTGGAGAAGAGAAGGCTTCGGGGATATCTTACAGCAGCCTTCCAGGACCTAAAGGGGACCTACAAGAAAGCTGGAGAGGGACTTTTTACAAGGGCATGTCATGATAGGACAAGGGGTAATGGCTTTAAACTGAAAGAGGGTAGATTTAGATGAGATGTAAGGAAGAAGCTCTTCCCTGTGAGGCTGGTGAGGCACTGGAACAGGTTGCCCAGAGAAGTTGTGGATGCCCCATCCCTGGAAGTGTTCAAGGCCAGGTTGGATGGGGTTTTGAGCAGCCTGATGTAATGGAAGGTGTCTGTGCCCATGGCAAGGGGGTTGGAACTAGATGATCTTTAAGGTCTCTTCCAACCCAAACCATTCTATGATTCTATGATTTTATGATATGTGTATATACATATTTCCCACTAACAGACCTTCATCCTGACCAGTCAGAGAAAGTAGAAGGATGAGGCCCTTGTGCAGTTTGTGTCTGTGTGAATGCTGAGCGTGTCTGCCTGTGTTGATCTATGTCACCGGCCGTGTCTATATGTATATAAAATTATATATTTATATATGTGTTGCAAACATTCTGCCTGTGCACGTGCCCACCAGGAATAGATGTTCAGCCTCATTGTTAGTTGGACCTAGGTCATGGAGCTGTGGCAGCCTCAGCTCTGTCAAGCAGCTGCATTCAGCCTCTCCCTAATATTTTATTTTATGAGTTATCCTTTTTCTGACTCTCTTGATCATCAGGTTGTTAGTAACAGAGAAAAAAAACTTCCTGAAACTTGCTTTGTCTTTTTTCTTCATAGTTTGCTTTCTCTTGCAGGAACCTAGAACACAGCTCTCAAAACTTTGGGGTAAAACATAATTCATGAGAATTTTCTTTTAGCATTCTAGATCTGTATCTTACCTCCTAATTTTGTACAAATACAACTCTGTGAGCATGAATGTTCTTTGGTTGGAGAAAGTGATAAGAAACAAAACTACCCTAGCTTGAGGTACTCCTTCTGTTCTGTTAAGATGATTCTGGATTGACCTGTACCTCATTATGCTCATTTTAGGTTCTTAGTAATCTTCACTATTGGTGATTTGAGGACATTGGAAAAATGCAAAGATAACCATA
Organism: Gymnogyps californianus; assembly: GCF_018139145.2. Lineage (NCBI taxonomy): Eukaryota > Metazoa > Chordata > Aves > Accipitriformes > Cathartidae > Gymnogyps > Gymnogyps californianus. The sequence continues at coordinate 97,252,507 of NC_059473.1, forward strand.
TAGTTATGCATGGTATATGTAGATTATATGCTATATAAGACCATGTGGTAACTTAATGTGATAGGAACAAGATTGTGACTATACTGCAGACATTTTACTTCAAAGTGACTTTGGCTGGCTGCAAGATGCTCACCCGGCTGCTCTCTCATGTCCCCTTCTCAACAGGAGAAGGTGAGAAAATAAGATAAAAAACCTAGTGGGCCGAGAAAAAGACAGGGAAATCACTTACCAGTTACCATCAAAGGCAAACAGACTTGACTGGGAAAATTATTTTATTGCTCCTTGTGGTTTAACCCCAGCCAGCAACTAAACACCATGCAGCCACTTCCCCCTTCCCCCTCCTAGTGGGGTGGGGAGTAGGAGGGGAAAAAAAAAACAAAAACCAAAAAGTAAAACTTGCAGGTTGAGATAAGAACAGTTTAATAACTAAAGTAAAATAAAATACACTACTACTACTACTACTAGTAATATAATAATAATAATTGTAATGAAAAGGAATATAACCAAAAAAAGGAAATCAAACCCAAGAAAAGACAAGTGATGCCCAATGCAATTGCTCACCACCCGCTGACTGATGCTCGAGCAGCAATCCGCCCCTCCCAGCCAACTCCCCCCCGTTTATACACTGAGCATGATGTTCTATGGTATGGAATACCCCTTTGGCTAGTTCGGGTCAGCTGCCCCAGCTATGCTCCCTCCCAGCTTCTTGTGCACCTGCTTGCTGGCAGAACACGGGAAACTGAGAAGTCCTTGGCTTAAGATAAGCACTACTTAGCAACAACTAAAACATCAGAGTGTTATCAACAGTATTCTCACACTAAATCCAAAACCTAGCACTGTACCAGCTACTAAGAAGAAAGTTAGCTCCGTCCTAGCCAAAACCAAGACACTCCTCTATGTAAGTATAAGTAAGAACACAAATCAAAAGAATTCAGATATTCAGATGCATGGGGCAGCCCCTGGCCTCTTCTCACAGAGGTCATCCCTGCAGCCCTCGCCCCCCAAAAACCTTGCCATGTAAACCCAATCCAGTACAGCAACAGGGCAATTAGTTCTTTTCCCTATGCTTTCTGGGTAGAGATGATCCCAGAAGGCAGCAACTGATCTATTTATTCTAGAGTTGGGTGTGCTGCCTATAGATATCTGTGTTGAAGGGACTTTGGCTTTTTCTTTCTTGCCCATTGACACTTCCACTCACCCTTTTCTATGTCCTTTATCTCTGTTTTTGGAGATATAATTTGGCTGGATAGAGAAAGGACACAAATCTGTTGAACACATGTATTCTGACAGCTATCCCTTTGTGAACTGGCATCTCTCCTTGCCTCTTCTCCATGCATAGCAGACAGGTATACAGATCTGCCTGAGAACAAATATTTCTGTTCCAATGGAAAAAATGGTAATAGTTTTCTGCATACACAGATAAGGCTTTTTTTCAGAAACTTGTCACAAGTTTTGGTAAATCAGGGAAGAAAAAGACATTTTATTTATCACCTGCTGAATACTTATCTAACTCTTTCTGAGATGCTAGAATTTCATCATGTTCTGTCTTGTATCTAGAGGAAGAGTAAACATGTTCATATATTGGTACATAAAACTATAGAATGTGATATCTCTTTCCTTTGCATGTTATGAATTTCCTAGCACAAAGTGCATCTGTGAAAATAATATATATCTCAAGACCTAGACCAATTGACCAGATTTTCACTTAAATTATATAATCCTTGTAATTTACACACATTTCAAAAGAAGACAAGACTAAAATATGCATCAGCGGCTTTCACTGCCCTTCATCTGAATAACATCTTCATAATGCACTTTCAAGCTACTCACAATTTTATATCTTTATATCTGTAAATGATTAACAAAATAATTTTTCATAAGATGATATTTTTAACTAATGTAAAAATTATTTAAGTCCATATAAATGGTGAGCAGAAAGTTGAAAGCTAACAGCTTCAAATGAGATTGTTTGGTTGCTGGAAGATGTTTTTAAATATAGATTAAAAATGTTAATGTCTTCATGAAGGAAATTGCTGTGGGTCAAACAAAATGGAAATCAAGTAATGCTTTTTTTTTTTAATAGAAATCATAAAAAAAAATCTGTGAATTGTTATGTCATCATTGCTATTAGGTAGCTTCGTTATTGGTACTTTTCTTGACACGGAAAGACTTGTGACTCCTGTTTTCTACCTCTGTTGCTTCTTTCAAGGGAGAAAGGCATAATTATGCAGTGCATAATTAATGAAGTTAAATTGAGCAGAACTATTTATTTTACAAATATTGGTTTTATAAAGTGATAATTAGTAAATACTAAATAAGACAAAGACAATTTGATTTGAAATTGCTATCTTTAAAGTATGCTTATTTTAATCAAATTTAATGGTTGCTGTAAATGTTAATTTTGCTAATTCAGCTTGGAGATAAAGGATAGTAACCAACTCCATATTAATTTACTAAGGATTAGCAAGAGGAGTGTTAAGAATACTTGAAAGGGATTTTCATGTGAAAATAAGAATACAAACAAAAAGAAATCAGATATTCAGATGCAATTCTAGTTCAGCTAATGTTCCTTTACAGCCTAAAAATCATCTGAAGAAATAATATGAAATAATTCTTCCACCTTTTTTAAAATCAATGAGGCTGAATTAATTTTTCTAACTCATTTTGAAAAACATTCCTATACATAGCTATTAAAAGTAAAAATCTGGTATATGTGTATGATGTACATCCTAAATGTATCTAATGGAATGTGACTTAAGAATGTGGTTCGCTCTTAATTGTGTGAATCTTTTCCATGTCAAGATAATAACAATGTGATTGGTAATAACAATGTCATCATTGTTGATATTTGTTGTTGATTGCAGCTGATACTATCACAGCATCTAGAGGTTTCACCCTGGGACAAGGCCGTGCATCAAGACTCATCTTACATACAAAACAAAAAGTATAAAGAAACCTGTACTGATTTGTAGATCCAGAGATTAATTATTTTGTTTAATCTACAGGAACTGCTACATCCTCACTGATGTGTTAAAGTCCACTGGAAGTGAACTGAAGCTCCAGAAATGGATAGACTATTCTGGTCACGCCATGAAAAAACAAACCATGGCTCTTTCTTAGGCCTCTATTTTTTTTCCATTCTTTCAGATAAAAAGGTAACCTTCTTTTGAAGGTTTTGGGATTCTTTTGAACAGGTGATGGTTTTGGTGACTGGGAGAAAAGTGGATTGTAATATTATATATTGTTTCCCACAAACTAAAGGAAAATGTTTATAAATCCTGCCTTCTGAAGATGCTATTCAGCAGCTTGAGGAAGACAAGATTCTAGTCAGAGACTTGCAAAAGAGTGTCAAAAACCAAGATCCAAACTTCCTAAATTGAGATCTAGACAGAATTTAGGTGCTTGTGTCCAGGACAGCAATCTAGAAAGCCATCCTTGGAAAGACCTAGAAACCTTAAAATTTGCAGATCTGATTTGCCCAATAGTCTCCCTAGTTCCTGAAGCTAGACATTTTGTCTACAGAAAAGTACCATTTAGAAACTATAGTTTGACATAAATCCTGTTATAGCACAGTTTTTATGTATCATTGCCAAATTCTACTCAAGGACCCCGACCCAGGCCAGAATCATGGAGTTCAGTAAAAAATTCAGCAGGTAGGCATGCTTACTTTGATCATAATAGGCTAAGGGTTAGTGAGTTACTTAGGAAAGGGAAGATTCATAGCATTTCTTAAACATGCAACAATATGAAACTATAAGTCTCAGGTGAAAGATGATCATTTAGATAGCTGATTAGAAGGAATTTTAGAAGACCTTTCTTGTCAAAACAGAGCTTTTGGGTAGCTGGAAATGCAAGCCATGTAGCCATAAAAGTAGAAAGTAAACTAGACCTTGACTCTATAACCAAGTTAGGCAGGAATGAAAAGACATAACTTTGTTTCACACCTTGTGCTCTGAAAATGTATGCATTTAATTTATAAGAAAGAAGACAAGAAGAAGAACCCAATACTTCTTCCCAGGCCAGCACCCAATACACTAGGTAAAAGTGTGTCCCACCAGTCACTCTTTCTGCCTCTCCTTTTCCTACTAACTTTTGCTAAAAGACTATTTCAGATTTTTTTGCTTGTATATGATGAGCTATTTCACAGTGAGATGAGAGTACGAAAAAAGAATGCAACCATTTGAAACATAATTGCACAACATTCTGTATTACATATATTTGAATCCTTTACTTCAAGTACCACACCAGTATTGATGAACTCTTACTCAGAGAAGCTATAACTTACAAATAGGGTCATCATTTTATCTAGCTTCTGTAGAAAAATGTACTTCTAAGGGTCTGAATACTTAGTGTTTTGCATATAAACCCAACCCTGTCCTGCCCGTTTCCTATTGCAGAGCCAGCTCTTCTAAAGAGCTGAGGTGGATTAGCCTTGGGTAAGGGCCAAACTCCCACCCAGCCACCCGCTCGCTCTCCCCTTCAGTGGGATGAGGGGAGAAAATAAGAACTAGAACGAGAAAGCTTGTGGGCTGAGGTAAAGACAGGGAGATTACTTACTAGTTACTGCCATGCATAAAACAGACTTGACTTGGGGAGAACTAACTTCATTTAATGGCAATGGCAATATAAATATTTCATTACTGATTCAGGTAGTGGAAAACAGAAAGGCACACATTAGAATAACACCTTTTGTCCCCCACTTTCCAAGGCTCAACTTCACTCCTTCACTCCAGACTCCTCCGGGTGGATGGTGGGTTATGGTCAGTACATAGCAGTTTCTCTCTGCCTCTCCTTCCTCATCACATTTTTCCTCTGCTCCAGCAAGGGCTCTCCGCAGGCCACTGTTCCTTCAGGAATATCCATCTGCTCTGGTGTGGGGGCCTCCATAGGCTGCTGTGCCATGGACCACCTCCTTCTCCTCCTCCTCTGACCTTGGTGTTCCATCTGTTCTTTCTCACTCTTTTCATTCCTTCCACCTCTCTCTTTCTGGCATTTTTTTGCCCTTTCTTAAATATGTTTTCACAGAGGCACCGCCAGCTTGGCAGACAGGCTGAGCTGTGTCCTGTTGCAGAGCCAATTGGAAGCAGCTGTCTGGCACGGGGCAAGCCCTGGCCTCTCCTCATGGAGGCCATCGTGCAGCTCACCCTCCATAGCTACCAAAACCTGGTCACCCACATCCAATACAGTGACATACCTAAGCTTACCTCTGAGATTTACTAGCTTAGGCTACATGTTTCTGTAGCTTGGCTATACAGCTTTTGGGCTCATTCTAGATCATATGAGCCTGGCTCAGTATCCACAAAAAACTGAATCTGCACCATGAAAATATCATAAGCAAGTGGTCTTCCCATTATGTGTCCCATTTTACCAACATTTAAAGGACTGGAAAGAGGATCAGCCCAAGTTTCTTCAATGAAAATCAACAGGTTACATTTTGCGATGGTATTATCCCATGTCTGTTAAGGGTATATGGCCTTTATATAAAATTTAAAAAATTAAGAAATTATTTCCCCATTAACACTTAATATAAACAATTCTAACGACAGAAATTTGGGGTGATGTGGTAAATTTTTAAAGTAAAATACTACAAAATAAATTATTTAGCTTTACATTCAGGTTGCAATAGAATAGATACAATTATTTATTAGGTTTTAACTTAATATTTCAATATGCCAAGAGAAAAAGAAAATTGGAACCATTGTAGTAAACCCAGTAGTATACTGTTCTAAACATTCAGTAGCTGAAAACTGACGTTGGAGAAAATATTTATATATAGCCACTAGTTGAAAAAATTAATCATTTTAGCTGGACACTGATACCGAAAATGCCTGCTGGTATATGAGCAGTGAATATATAGCCTTGTTATATGCAGGAAAAAAAAAGAGTGAAATTTTATGAAATACCACAGACATTTCATAAGAAATCAACAGTCACTTACTGAAAGAACCAAAGAAATATATCTATTCTATCTGCAAGCCTCTAAATTACATTTGGATTCTGTGGAATCCACTTTTAACCAAACTTTTTTTGAATTGCTTCTTTGAATACTAAAATCAAAGAGTGGATGATTTTCATGGATTAATAAGATTGGCCTGGTTTACAATTCTCTTTCATTGTGTCTGCTTTGGGAACTCAGTATTTGCAATTTACAGAGGAAGGAAGACTTCAAGCTCCCTTATTTTGTTGGTTCCTTAATATTTCTCAGTTTAACGATGTTTTCCCCTCACAAGATATTTTTAGAAAATCTTCTTTTGTAAATAAGGTATAAACTTCCAGTGTATTTAAAATGTAATCATCAGTAAATCTCTCTCACTCCTATGTCTGAATAACCAGAGCCTTTGGAAGAGTCTGCAGGTGTATAATAGACATCTGCACTACTTTACTCTTATTTCTGCATGAATTTTTTTCTTTTCCTTCCTAATTCTATTCTTAGAAAGTAATAGTGGCATTTTTTTTCCCCTTCTTTCTTCTTTGCGGAGGCTCATCTGCCCAACTAGCAAAGTCTATGAAATTTCAGAATTTATTGTGTGAATATGAGCCTATGTTCTTCCAAGTCAGGCCTATCCAGTCACAACCTGAAATTTCAAAAGACCGTTAATTTTGCTGTTACTGTGGCTTGGTAGGTTTATACCCCCACCATTCCTGAGACATGGAATAGGAGAATAAATCTAGCACTTGACTAGCCATACATTTAAAAAGGACCTTTCATGGCCAGGCAATAATCCTTTTTGTAATTGTATCCTCTGTTTACTTCATCAATTGCACTGTAATTATTTAACAACTTCTAAATTAATGCTGGGGTGATAAAAAGGAGTTCATTAAAATGCAGACAAGAAGAAAATCACAAAAGACATTAAAAGATTCTTTTAGGTTGTCTAATCTATCTCATTGCTAATGAAGAATTGTGTCTTATTTTTTGCAAATATTCACACATACACCTACAAGGACACATGTTCATGTATACTCATATGCATTTGAGCATTTTGTATTTAATATTATGGTAGTACTTCCTCAAATTTTGTTTTGAATGCCCATAGCAGTGGGTTTTCAAGAGCTTTTCCTTCTTTGTCTCAGAAAATTATTTTCCTGAAAGACTTATTGTTTACCTTCATCTTCCTTTCAAAATTTTTAGGCATTATTCCTAGCAAATTTACAAACTTATAATTTTTCATTAGTGTTTGCAAGTTTTTAATACCTGTAATGATTAAAAACACCTTTCCATGATCCAATCTTTCCATAGTAATGCACACAGTATTGCACTACAGTAATGCACTTACTGTAGCCTGCTAAATATGACTTTCACTATTACTATAAAAACAGTAAAGGCTCTGTGCAGACCCAGCAGTGCAGAAACTCAGCCTCACCTTGGCCTGAGCTGGGTTTGGCTGGTTTAACTCCTGCGCTGGGGCTCAGTGACTGCTGCCTCCCCTGATTTTCCTTCAGCTCTGGGTGACACCCAGACAGAGGGTGACACCCCTCTGGAGGCCACTGCCAAGCTGCAGCTGACAGCCCAGGAGAAGGAAACGGGCTGTAATAAGGAAAACAGACCCAAGAAATTGCCTCCTGGGAATATCACACTCCTAAAATGAAGACCTTAGGATATAGGTCATCATAAACACCCCCTCCTTTCTTGCTAAGGAAGTGTTGACTTTGGGACTCAGAAGTGTATTGGCAGTGTAAGCATCAAACAAAAGAAAAGGGGTAGATGGTAGCAGGTTGAAGGATTTTCTGTTTAACAATTTTAACTATAATATTAATTAGGCTTCTCTTTTTAATTAAACAGTTTGGACTATTCAACTGTTAAAAAACTAATTGGTCTAACAATAAATTATTGACTCTAAATGTATGATGTCTTTCCTTCTGTCTGTAAAAGGATTCTGAATGTCATGCTACAAAATTTGTATGCTTGCTTTTTCTTTTAATATTCCTTAAGCACTATTTTTCTATCTGGCATCAATATTATCTGTGCACATGCATAACTGCAAAATATCCTTGCTGATTGTATTATTTCTTCCATGTTTTGTCTGTCATATTTATTTGGATTGCTAGCTCTTCTTGGCAGAAATTATGATTTACATAGCTAGTAAGACATAGCCATAAACAGTATAAAAAGTATTTTGTCTAGTATTAAAAGTACAAATGTCATTTGATCTCTAAGGAATTAATTTGTTACAAATAAGATATCACTTAGTTTGATTTGCAAGTTCAAAAACACATGATGAAGGGGGTTTTTTTGAGAGGGAAGTGTTTATTTTCCCTGCTTATTTGATACTTTTAACATAAATAATTCAAATAAAAAAATTGTACAGTGTATAAAACAGCTTTACAACAGTAATGATGATAGAGATAATAAAAACTTCAATATAATCATTGCACTATTCCTACTGAGATCTTAATAGCTCCTCCAAAGTCATTGGCCTGACATGCCGTGATGACTCAGTTTGTACTTGTAGCATATTTATTTTCCCCATCTGCATGAGGAAAACTAAAAGCAATGTAACTGTTGAGAGTTTTTAAAAATGGTTACTGCCATGACATTGCAACTTCTTCTTTAGGTTAAAATCCTTCCTTTTATGTTAATCATTTTCAAAAACACAAGAAAACCCAGAATACAAAAGTGTTCATTTTTAGACGCATAATATATTAATATTGAAAGTATTGTTTACTAGAAGTTTTCAAATTGAAAATATCCATTCATTTTTATGCCTGCTGAGAAAAAAGACAAGACTTGCTTTGGAGTGTTTTCTATGTCTAAATTGCAAGACTTCTCAAATGCAAGCAGTAAAGTAGCTATTCTTATAGGCAAGTAAACTGATCTACAAATGAAATCTTTCTTGGGAACAAGTAGTTAACAATTCTAAAACACTATTTTAGTTTTTTACCCCAAAAGTAATGTTTACAGGAAAATAAATTGAAAACAACTCCAAATTCCACTAGCAGCTACCTAAAAAGGACTCCAAAGCAAATAATTTATTGAAAGAAACCGAACCAAAATCTAATTGGAAATACGTCTCTGCTTGTTTTGTCATTGAATACTTCTATCAGTGAAAAACTGGCAATGCCCTGAAAAGCAGAATTGGGTATTTATCTTTTGCCTTTCATGAGAGAGAAGGGAAAAGAGGAAACAAGCAGAAATCAGGAATCAAAATAGTGGATGTTGGGAAGAAGTAATTACATTTTTCTTTGTCCTGAAATACCTAGAATATAAATCAGCAAGAAGCTCTTGGCAAGCATATGACCTTTGATTTTTCCATATTAATTTGAAATTAATTCCATTTTCATCAAGACTTGTAAGAAAGAACACGAGGGCAAAGCAAGGCCCTGAGATATTAAAAACCCCAGGATCTCTACTGGGTCATGCTAAGGTCCATCCACCCTAGCACTGCTCTGCAGCAGTAGTAACCAGGAGGAGGAGAGGAGGAGGAGGGCCAGCCTTTCCTGCTTCCTGCTTCCTCCCAGTGCTCCACCCTGGCTGCCTAGGATCTTCCCTTCCCACACTTCTCTTCTTGTACAACCTCTCCTCCTCATCACCCCTTTCCCCTGTGCTAGGTCAAGGGAGAAGTGGTTCATCATTGCACTACAGCACTTAAAACAGCACTGCTGCAATCCTTACAGCTCTGCACCACCACATTTTACAGTGCCCTGACACCACTGATACCTATACCTATGTTACCACCCAAAAACCCCCAGACTAACCTTTCACCGTCTCACACAGCAAGAGCTTTTCCTTGAAGATGGAACATGCCACCATGCCTACACTTTCTACTGTGGGGCCCTTGGAGACTCCTGTTCTGTGAATGAAGTCCAGCCTGGAGCAGGCTAAGACTTCAGGACAACTGGCAGCTCTTTATGATTAACTTGAGAAATTCTTCCCACAATGACTATGAGCTGGCCAACTTTTACAAGGGCTTCCTCAGGACCTGCAAGCTATTTGCACTGGCCATGGGGGAAGATCTACTAGCAGAGTCTTTGCTGCACAGCCCCCACCTTCCTCTGTGGAGACCTCACCCATGTGCAGGAGAATGGCCCTCAAGGGCACCACGGAGACTGGAGACTTGATCTCACCTACCTTGCTTACTGTACAGCATGGTCCTCCCAAGGCGTTCCCCAACTTTCCTGGGAAGGAGGGCTGCCTTGCATCCCACAGTCACTTTCTATCTTGAGCAAGTGAGTGGGTGCCCCATGCTCATCCCTCAGCCCAAGCTCTGCAGCACTCAGGTTGCTGTTTGCGACCTCCTGGCACACCACTCCTGTAGGCAACATGTCCTCCCTCTGGCCCAGAAATGCCTCCCTCAGAAATGCCACTACATGCTTGCTCCTTATCTGCTGTGCTTCCTTGCCCTTGTGTGTCAGCACCGGAGGAGGATGCGGAGCCTACTGGGCCAGTTTGTGCTCCCAGTCGGTTTCTGATCCTGCCAGATAATATGGGAGGGGTGAGCGCAGCCCTGTTCGCAGCACGGTTCACAGGCACCCCTGGTTCAGAGGGGGATTTCTGCAATGAAAGGAAGACCCTAGAGCACATTTGCAGTCAGTGGGCCAGGCCTCAATACCTCTCCTCAGCTCTCCAGCACTCCTGCTGAGGTTCTGGCTGCACGTCTCCCCTCAGCCTTGTATCCCCCCTGGCAGCTCCCTGGGGTCAGGGCCCAGGAGCAGAGGGACGTCCCCAGGGGTCCATCAGGGCAGGGCCTGGTAGCCACGCCTGTCCCACTGCCCCAGCCAGGAGCAGGGAAGCTGGGTGGCACTGGCCCTGGGCATTGGGCACCTCCCAGGGGCCAGGACAGGCCAAGTCCAGGCCAGGAGCTCAGCCCATAGGTGAGGTCAGGATTAGCCATGAGGAGGGGAACCAGGGCCAAACACAGCCTGGGGATGCCCTGGGTGAGACTGGTCAAGGCCAGTAAGGTCTAGTAGTGTATTGTGGGCCCTGACACCTATTTCTAGTCCTTTTGACATTTATTCTTTTCTCCCCCCCCCGCCCCTTCACTGTCCCTGCAATTACTAGGTCTTGTCTGCACTTTTTCCTCTCTCTAACCCCATTCCTTTTGGGGGAAAAGAGAGTAGCAGTTTTGTCATGAATAGACTAGTGCTCATTTGGTCCAAAACCCTTAATGGGGAAAAAAACCTTTAGAAATGGTCACCACAAAAAGACATTTAAGAGAGAGTTTAAGAACTGAAGATGCATGTATGGTACTTCCCAGCATCCTCTGCCAGCATCCAGCCAATTAAAGCTCAAGACCTCAAGGACATCCTGCACCAGAGGTTATAGATATGCATTTCATAACCATAAGTGGATTTGCATGGACTCTGGTAATCTCCCTTTAGCCTATCTAAGCAATTAAAACCCATTATTCAGAGGTAAGGAGTGTCACAGTTTAATTTCAAGTGATATGAAGAACTTCTTTTTTTAACTTCTCTCACTCGTTTTTTTGTTGTCTCCTAGTGTTTATATTGGAAAAGACAGAAATCAATTAACTCTATCGTCTCCCCACAGCACTTCTGATTTTTTTTTATTGTTATTTCCTATCACTCATCCTTTTCTAGACCAAACTTAGCCATTCCTTAATCTAAATCCATGATATGCCTTTGATCACACTTGTCAACTTTCCCGAAACTTTTGCATTTCAACTCTATCCTTCCTGAGGTGGAAAAACCCCTACTGTATAACGTATTTAGAGGTGGGAAAACTATGGATTTCTACAGTGGAATAACAATGTTTTTTGTTTTGTTCTCTTACTGATTTATTTGTTTCTGTTACTACTTCAGTATTTGCTTTGCTTTTTTGTTTGCTGCTAAGCAGAGAGTTGACATCTTCATGAATTATCTACCATTCTTCAAGTTCTCATTTCTGAGTGACAAAGGTTAGCAGAGTTCCTCATTTTACACATGAAGTTAGAGTTCTTTCTTTTTTATTCATATTGCTGTACCATAGTAACTTTGTGCAGTCTATCACAAATAGCTAGCATTTCTGAATAAACTATTCAGAAGAACAGTGGTTTTTACATCAGGCATTAAAATTACAAAATTCTGATTAATTTAACAGCATCAGGAGTTCACCTGGATGTTTGAAACAAACAAGCATTAAAATAAGTTAAGCGTCCACACTGAAATGTTCGCAGGCAATGGAGAGCTCTGTCAGTACAGTTCAGCCTGATTTGATAGGCAGGTAGGGATAGTTGAGATGCCCTGGGGTATCCCTCCTGGCTCCAAGTTACTAGTCCAGAAGTACACACATCTCTTTTCAACCCTGTGTTATATCTCTCAGGATAAGTCAGAGACTGAGGGACAGGGCAAATGACAATAGGTATTTTTTAGGCATCTAAATCATACCTGAGATCAAATATGTTGTCTCAACAAGAAATGTTATTTTCTTACTGTCGTGTAATTTATCAGTCAAAACGAGAGTCAACTTTTTTATGTGAATATATAAAGTCAGTCCAGCAGAATATATAAAGTCAGTCCAGCAGAGTAAATGGCGCAGCTTCTTTCCCAGGGTCTGAACACTTATCACCACAGTTTTAAAGCTAAATCCTGTCCTATTATAATTGAATTTATTATAAGCCTGTTCTATTATAATTATAGTTATAATTGACTTTCCTTCCTGATTGTCTGAATGTGCCTCAGTAGTCCAAATAAATCATTACTCCACTAATCATTAAATCTATGCATTTTTATGACCTATGCAATAAATGAGCTGTGCCTCTTGCTTACCTTTATTCTCTCATCCTCCCCGCTAGGTGTCAGAAGATTACTCAGGGACAAAGATCCTCTGGACTTCAAAATGTTTGTCTTTTGTAGGATTTAGTAGTACATTTCGTAGCATTAATACAATTGTTTTCAAGTGGTATTCTGCCCGCAGCTTTGAGTGCAGAGGACATGCTGGAGCAGGGCAGTGAGGGAAGGGATTGGGGCCAGAGAAATGGTGTAGCCTGGCAAATCCTTGAGGAGGGCAATTGTAGCCCAGAAGAGAATGTTTAAGGCTGAGAGATGAAACCAGTTTATCTGTCACAAAACTACAACTGACTCCCTAGCAAACATTGTGAAGAAGAGAAAGCCTGGCCTAAGATGGCATAGAATTTTGGATTAAAAACAAGCATTGCAAACAAAAATAATAAAAAAATAGAAAACTGTCCTTTTGACCAGGGAGTGTGTACAAAATAGTTACCTTTTTTTAATGATGTATGATAAAATTTTCTGTAACCCTTATGAAAGACCAGTATTTCATAAATTTAAAAAAAAAAAAAAATCAGATTAATTCCAACCAGTACAGTAAACATGTATTTTCATTTGGCATTATAAATATACATAATATGCATGTCTTTAAAATCAATTTACTATAACATGGTGTCTCTGATGTAGAGATAAGCCAAAAGTCCACTTGTGAATAGAAATGTCCTCATAGAGTAAAAATGGAACACCAGTTAACTTGAAGAACCACGTTCAGGCAATCAAGGTGAAACATAACACAGAATACTACTTATTCTTATAGATTTCTAATTTTTTTAAAACTTTGATACAAAAATATATGGAGACACTACATAAAGGGCATATTCAATTCTAAGCATGCAAAATTCAAATTTGTTACAATACTGATTTTGCTTACCATGAAACCACATGACTGGTCTAATGATTTGTGCCAAGTGAAGATGGCTAGATCTCATATGTTAAATTTTAGCAATTAGCCAAAGAAAACACTACTTGACATTATAACAGCAATAGCATGCTTGTAGAATTGTGTTTCCTGTTTTAATCACAGGGCAACTGAGAAGTTAGCACCTCACTCCTTAGTGACATTCCACTTAACAAGCACACACAAAATGAAACATTTTAAATGCTTTGAGAAGTTAAGGGGAAGTGTGTAATGTTTTTTTCAAAGAATACAAAGTGAATATGCACAAACAATAGAAATATAAATGCTGCTTTATGTATTATGGCCGTGTTTTCAGACCAGACATTCTTTTTGGGAGGAGGTGAGAGGGGGTGCTGGAATATAATTTCCATAATTATCTTTTCTTAGTGTAGTGACTAATGTTAGCATTAATATGGAAGCTACTTGTCTCTGGTTTCATAGCTACATGTTGAGAAATAAAAAGATTCGACTTGAGGAAATAACTCAATAGTTCCAACAATCCACAATCCACCAAAACTCAGTGAATATCCACACCATCTCTGTTTTCCATTGCTTTTAATGAGAAGTGTTAGAGGAAGATCTAGTCATTAATGGCCTTCAAACTCCAGAAAACAGGTAATAGATTTTTGCTGGAATTAAAAGTAAGTCCACTGTGGGTTTTCTCCTGTCTTCAACTAATGCCAGAAATCAGTCTTTATATTAAGAAACCGCAAACTGATGAACCAGAATTTTGACATCTTTTATTGTCAAAACTGGCCTGTACAACAGCCAGATGCTCTGCTTTTAAATACTAACATTAGAAAGTTCACTTTCTCTTCCCTCTGCCCCTGTTTCACTCTTACAAGAAAATCAAAATATTATACTTTAGGAGCTACAATTGCCTTCAATGTCTGTAAATGATTCAGTCAGAGCAAACAAGCAGTCCCGTGAGTGCTGTTCTTGCATCTGTCTGCTTCAGGTAACCCTGTGGGCTAATGTAATCTTCCACTTTCTTTCTTTTTTCTTCTCTTCTTGCTTCTGATGTTGCTGTTGCATGTAACAACTGTCTCTCCCCAGGGCAGGAGCACATTAAGAACAATTTCCTCATGGAGTTATTCTCTGACACCAGATTTTTGCATATTGAAATTGTCCTGTTCTTCAGAAGCGTTAGATATTTCCCGTGTCCTGGTTCATTCAGCAAAATAACCAACACACTACATACAACATTGTTAGGAAAACATAAAACATTTTTTCTTCATTAAGCATAGTTTCATTTAAAACAAAATCTCTGACAAGCACGTGTTAAACTGTATTGGTTTTCTAACTTAATTTCATGCATCTTAAAAGGTAAATAAAGAATATTTCTTTATTTTTACCTTTGACTTCTTTTGATTTAATTGCTTTGTAACATTTAGTTTAATTCTAACTTTATTAGGTATTATGACTGTATATTTTAAATACAGTCATCTGTTATAAAAAATTTTAATCACATTGATGATAAACATTTTGGCATAACTTAATCAAAACTTTAAAAAAAAAATATTGTTTCCTGTGAAATTTCTCATTTTCACTTAGAGTTAGTCTAATTGCCTGATGCTGTTATTTCTTTTCAGGATGGAAATGTTTCTGGTCCAATTTCAACTATACGTCAATGTAAGTGCATGACTGATGCAAAAGGCATCTTTACATGCCTTAAACTTTCCTGGAACTGTGAGCCAGTTGATGTGATCACAAGCAGAATTGTGAGTTCTTGGCATCATGTTTTATGTATTTGAATCTTGCTATATTTCTTTATATTCCTACCACTACCATGTATATTTATGTGGCCAAAGATTTAGTCATCAATGAGAAATGACGTAGAAAAATATGTATGTTCTTCTCATCTAGGTTCGCTTGACAGGAAAGGAAACGAGGTCATTATTGCCCTCAAGATGTGCCAAAGCTTTTTGGCATCAAAGCAGCACACACTGTACCCTTTTGTACCTGTCAGAGGTCAGCACATTACTTGTATCACCATTGCCATATCTAAGTCTTCTGCTATGGAAATAGTCACATATACATGAAGAAAATAAGCGAAGGAAGAAGAGAAAGGGGCAAAGAGAAGAAAGCAAAACACCAAAATCGGAGTGAGATAAACTAAGTAAAACAGTTTTCCATTTCCCATACCTTTGTAGTACGACTGTTGGCAGACAGTTGGTTACCAGGTATTTACCGAATTTGTTCAAAGAATATTAAGCACAGAACAACAACACAAATCAATGATCACTCTCTGTAGAATCCCACTGACAACTCTTATCTCCACAGATGAAACATAATCCACTGCAGCACTGGGAAGAGATGTATAGCATAATACATTGAATGGCAGAATGCTTGACATGAACCAACCGTAAAGCAGGCAGAGCTGTCTCTCTCTCAGAAAGTATTTTTCCTGTTTAAACTTTCCCTGATACATGGTGTAATAGTGCTGCATATATCAAGTACATTTTAGGAAAGTAGTATACATTTCTGATTTGGGCAACCGACCAAAAAGGAACTGAACGTATGTATACATATTTCTAAGTTATCTTATTAGATCTACTCTTCCTTGCTGCAAGATTATAAGCATTTTTATAGTTATCATCTTTTTTTTTCATATTTTAGATTTACTACTTCACCAGACAAAACTTGCTAGTATTGAATTATTTTAATTCTTGCAGTAGAAAAATCTTTTTTGTTGTTGTTGTTGAAAATATTCATTATTGAAGTAAAGGAATAGAATATTTAAAATTACCAATAGCCATTACCACATCTAATCAAAGTTGTGGTTTGAAGACCTGTATTTTCATCCTGTACTGATCGAGCCTTCTGGACGGACTACAGTATCAAGAATATACGTCATCTTCTGTCTTGCTACGGGGATATGGTATACCTGAAATTCTTTATAGGGGTGCTTCCATATAGCAAAATGTCCATTGTCTCCTCTCACAGGAGATAATTGCTAAAAATCAACTTGTAATTTCAACTTTCCTGAAATATGGCAAGAGCATGTTTAGATATTTTAGTTTGGGGACAAAATGCTATCATTTTTAAATAGAATTAGATTTTTTTTCTGATATTTTACTTTCAAAAATAGAAGCATTCATAATTTGTGCATTTCCTACATTTAACTTCATACCTATTTTCTATCATAAAATATTTCCTAGAGAAAAATTTCAGGCCTGACTTAGCTATTAGGTAAGAATTTTACTATTATTATAGTTATTATATTCCATGTTAAAGAGCTACTCAGACTGAAACCACAGAACATTTTTTTTCTTTCTTTCTTCCTTTTTTTTTTTTCCTGTTCCCTCAGTTTGTATTCAACAGACTTGTGTATGGAGATAAGGCCAACATTACAGGGGATCTGTGTTTCAGTTTTAGCTGCTTATTCTAGATTGTCTCTGCCTGAATAGTTCCTCATAGTCAACAGCAGTAACTTGCCCTGTCCTTGTCTTTTCCCCCAAAAAAGTAAAAGTGTTACAGTCACAAATGATATAGAATTGAGTCAAAGAGATGAATGTGTGGCATGGTAAGTCTGTAAAGCATGTATTCATTTCATCCCTGACTGTTCACAATTTTCAAAAATACCCTAAATTAATAACAGTAAGGAAATCTTTGCAGAGTGCAATGGAATAAGTAGTGATTTGGACAGCACTTAGCCTCCACTTCTAAGAGAGGGGAAATCTATCTACATACATGAAACTCAGAGGTACGGTTAAGTATTGCTTGTATGTACTATGTCTTTGTAATAGTAAGTTGCTGAAGACTAGCAGAGAATTATTTTTAAAGTTTTGAAATGCTTTGTAAAAGTACATCACCTTGCTTTAATACTGCCATTGGTGTTCACATAAAAAAATTGTCATTCTAATGAATCCTTCTGCTTTGTTTAAAGCCCAAATCCATTGCCAAACAAAGGTTTTGTTGTTAGAAATGTTGATTGTGCCACAATTGATTTTGGATTACAAACCTAAACTGAATGCCATTGTCTGTGAAACCTTATTTCAAAGGTAATAGGAAACGTCTTCATATTATTTGTTCTGAGAAATGACATTACTTAAAACTAATATTCTGGCAAATGTAGTTACAAGCAGACATCAAAGCAGAAGAAAAGTTATTGGAGACAAAATAAAAATCCTTTCAAGAATTACTAATTTAGTCTTCAGGACTTAGAGGTGTTGAAAGCAAAGGTTGAAAGCAAAGGGGTTAAGGCCTTTCAGCTCCTCTTCATTTCCGTCTCAGACTCAATACTTAAGTTTTGATGTTTCACCTTCTGCAGTGTAGAAACAAGATTCTGTGTCACTGAAATGAATTAGTCTTTAATTTAGTTATTATTGATGATTCTGATGATTATTATTTGTGTTTATGCACAGGAGTAATTCTTTTTCTTATTGCCATATAAACATTCAGCAGAAATATGGTGGTTGCCTTGTGGTTTTTGCAGTTTACAGCAATAAACAACTGATAGAAGCAGATAAAGCAGTACAAAGAAACAATGACTTGTGACAGACTCCAGTGTCAGCACATCAGCAGCCAAATTGTTTCTAACCTCTTCGTTTTGGTGTGTTCTGCTTAAATTCACTAAAAAGTTTTAAAGAGACATTATGAGGGGAAGAAAATTATATTACATTACTCATTTTTGTTGGAAGTTTTTAGCCTCTCAAGCATGTAAGACAATGTGGGAGAAAGGAGAGAACAATTTGTATAAAAACAAGTGGAATATAGAGTATGGTACTATTTGTTGATCAGATTTAGTAGCTAACCTATTTACACTAAATGAAAGATGGCAGGTAGAATGTGAATAAACTACATATTTGAAAGAAAGTGGTCACATTTGATATGATGAGAAAGAGGAAGTAAGTGAATGTTAAAAAAGCCGTGACTGAGTCCAAGCAGGAAACTCAGGAAACCCAGGAAACCCAGTGTTTTGAAAGGATTTGAGGAGCAAGGATTACCTTACAAGCTGAGAATTTTAGCTAAACAAAAAGGGAAAGGGTCATCAAAATTTATTTGTGGGATTTAACTCACATCATTCTTGTCATTTACAATGTTGGTGTTCATATTTAAGCTGTCTTTGGCTCCTAGTAGTCAATGAAGTTCTGGTCAGTACAGAAATTGGAGTCCAAAGAACTGCTAGTCTCATATTAAATAGAAACCTACTCCAGTTGAGATGATTCTCACCCTAAACATTATTGACTGCATTGGCTAAATTCCTGTAGAGTATGATACCTAAGACATTTATCCCAGATAGGTGCATTCATTTAATTAATACTTTGATAAGATAGACACATTCTAGATGCCTTCAGTTTAGACATTTATATCTGAGCTGATCACTTTAGGACCATTTCATAGTCAATGGAGAGAAACAGATACTTTCAAGGTGTGACATGTATAGGCATTTATTTTAAGACAGGATGAATCTTACTGAAGAAGTGCCTGCTTTTTTACACTGAATATAAAGGTAGAAATTTAAGTGACAAATGCTGTAGAGTTTTATAGTACAGTGTCAAAAATAAAGTCAATTAAACTTCATTTGAGAGGATAATTCTGTTGTAAAGCATTTATTTTACAATGAGAAATTAACATTTATGTTTGGTAATGATAATTTCTTCTATAAAACATCCTGAAGGACTCCAGGCCTTTTCAATAGAAACTATTGCTTACTTTTGAGAATTATGCAAATATTGTCTTCCATTAAAAAAAAAAGATAATGTCTAACATTGTCGTGGTTTAGGCCCAGCCAGCAATGAAGCACCATGCAGCCGCTCGCTCACTCCTCCCCCAGCGGGATGGGGAGGAGAAAATACAATGAAAAGCTCATGATTCAAGACAAGGACAGGGAGGGATCACTCACCAATTATGGTCACAGGCAAAACAGACTCAACTTGGGGAAAAAAAAGAAATCAGTTTAATTTGTTACCACTCAAATCAGAGTAGGATAATGAGAAATAGAACCATATCTTAAAAAAACCTTCCCCCCACCCCTGCCTTCTTCATGGGCTCAGCTTTGCTCCCAATTCCTCTACCTCCTCCCCTCTCCAGTGGCGCAGGGGGGCAGGAATGGGGGTTGCAGTCAGTTTGTCACACGTTGTTTCTGCTGCTCGTTCCTCCTTTGTGGAAGGATTCCTCCTCCTCCTCCTTCTTCTTCTTCTTCTTCTCCTTCTTCTTCTTCCTCCTTCTTCTTCTTCTTCTTCCTCCTTCTTCTTCTTCTTCCTCCTCCTTCTTCTTCTTCTTCTTCTTCTTCCTCCTTCTTCTTCTTCTTCCTCCTTCTTCTTCTTCTTCTTCTTCTTCCTCCTTCTCCCTCTCTTCTCCTCTCTACCTCAGCAGTCTTTTCCCCTTCTTAAATATGCTATCACAGAGGCGCTACCACTGTTGCTGATTTGCTCAGCCCTGGCCAGAGGCGGGTCCGACTTGGAGCCGGGGAAGCTTCTGGCAGCTTCTCACAGGAGCCACCCCTGTAGCCCCTCCCCCGCTACACA
Organism: Gymnogyps californianus; assembly: GCF_018139145.2. Classification (NCBI taxonomy): domain Eukaryota; kingdom Metazoa; phylum Chordata; class Aves; order Accipitriformes; family Cathartidae; genus Gymnogyps; species Gymnogyps californianus. The sequence goes on from NC_059473.1 coordinate 97,272,604, forward strand.
AACCCAACACAAAGATCTAACTTAATAGGATCTCATAGAAAGACATTCATTTACTATATTATATTTTTGAAGGAAAAGGGATTATTTTAGATGTACAATACTAGTATTTAGCACACATTAATTGGACTTACAATTTATTTTAGAAGATGTATACATAAGTTTTTAATGTTTATTCTGTATTTTTCAATTAGTATTTGTCTTTTATGTTATATAGAAAAGACATTTCATTAAACAATGGAAATGTAATTATTGTCTCCAGAACTAAATTACTATAAAATCCCTAAATACAATTTGGTTCTGCAAAACTGTACAGTAGAAGTAAATATTAAACAGAAAAACATATTTTAACTATCCTGACACATGAGGATAAAACACTAGAAGGGCTCCAAAACTTGAAATCTCCTTGCCTCTAGAAAACACCATGCTAAACTTAGCTGGGTTTTTTGCCTTTTTATACCTATTTGAAGATTGTTCCACAATCCTGTTACTTAGGTGATTAGAACCTTTTCTAATTTTCAGCATAAAGGTTTGTAAGGTTTGTTAATATCCATTTGTTTTTGTAATAACATTATTTTTTGTTCAAAGAGCTCTTCACTCTTCTTTTACTCATAAAAATTTTATCTGATACTAGCAAGTTTGACTCCTTTATTGGGTAGAGGCTCTTCACCAAAGCAGAGCACTGTTTAGCTGCAAGCTGAATACTGCCACTATACAGCACTGAATCAGTAGGATCTATTATCAAGTGGATGATTTTATTTGTGCAAAAAAGGTTTAGACTTTTTTGACTATGAACGGTTTTCTAGAAAGATACAAATTTTGCAGCAAGAACTTATTAAGTAGAAGCTTTAATAAAAGTAGTATCTCTATAACTGAGTGCAAATGCAATAAAAATACAGATTTTGCAGCGAACATCATGATCAGCAGCAGGGCAGAATAGAGACCAGTCTTTAATAAACAATCTGAGGAAAGAAAAAAAACAAATTATGGAAAGTGAGTTTTCACAACATTGCACTTCTTCATACACTGACTAAGTAGTGACTGATCTTTGTAAGGTACATACATAGTAACAGGCTTATTACTGTAGTAAAATAAAATAGACTGAGTATAAATGACATAGCCATGCTATTGCATCTGTAAGTTGGAAAAAAACAAACCAACCCAAACCAACCCAAACCAAACCAGCCCAAACAAACCCAAACCAAAGCAAACCAAACCAAAACAAACCTTTCCCTCCAACGTGTCATCAGATACAAATCAGAAAGTCCACTTTTAAATGTAATGCATGCATTAATGAAATGTTCAGGGTTACATTCAGACCAGCTGAAATCCACCTAAATCCTAGTGTAAGTAGGTGGTTAACTTTCAGGGAATTATTCAGAATGGTTATTCTCAAGAAACATTTAATTATTTAGCATTTCCATTTTGACCTCAATTCATCAGTTTTTAAACATATGTTCTTGAGAATTTGTAGAAATCTGAGATACTTGATGCTACCAGATTCTGTCACAATTCAGAGAACAGAAGAGTGGTGTCACGTTCCAGAAAAGGCCCACTTATTTACTATGCTTATATTATGCCTAATTTGTTCTAACTAACTGATTCAATCCCAGCACTGTCATTCCTGATCACTACAATGGAGATAGTTTGATGATGTCCCTTTTCATAGAAGCCTAGTAGCTGAAGCCCCTAACCCTGGGCAGCCCTTGCCATATGGAGGTTTGAACCCACTGCTCCTCCCTCAGGGATGTGTAAAACTGCCTTGATAGAAGTAAGATTGAGAAAGGACACAATATAGCTTTTCAGGTTGACTTATTGCTCAGCCCAAATCCATAAGATTTATGAGACTCAAAGGAGATGAAGAAAGTCTAATTCTGTAATTTGGTGTTCTTCAATGGAAGAGTGGAAACACATCTAGGTTCTAGATCCTGCTCCCACAGTAGGACCTCTTATGAGAGAGACAATGTATTATTTTTATAACAGACTTTAGGTAAAATTCATAAGAATCATTATTGGCAAGGACAGGTATTCAGGCCTCACATAGAGGAGTGGATTTATCACAAAGCCACGTCTTCTATGGAAACTTACAATAAGAAATTTTAGCTCACTCTTTTGGGACCTAAGAGCAAACACAGTTGCTATATCTTAACTGTCACCTCATAAGTTTTAAAGCTATGTTACCTCAGTCATGTCTGAAATTTCAATATCTACTCATGATCATCTAGAGATTACTGCATTATGCACTTTTCCATCTCCATATTCTCTAAAGTTATTATGGCCAGTGGAGATAAAGAGCTATATGCTCGCTGCTTTTCTAGGCCAAGGAAAACAAAAGTACATCTGAAATGTTCTTACAGTTACATTGCTTTCCTTTAATTTTTTGTATTTTCCCCTGCCTCCATCTAATTTCTGAGTCTTGTCAGAGACTCAGGGTGGACTCCTAGAGCCACATTCCTGAACTTTATGTTAGCCTTTACAAATACTCTTGAAATATTAATCATGAATAATATCTGTCTGCTTATTACTGTATAGTTAATCAGAATTATAAAAGCTCTTTCTCAAAGCTGTTACACCCTCATAAATCCAGTGATTTTTAGATTTGGAATGCACAAGCATTGTGAAAACAAAGAACATGTATCATAGAACTGTAGAATTTTAATTAAAACTAGAAGAAGCACGATAATTAAGGTACACTACTAACATCAATATTACATTTAAGTGGCCATTTGGAAACCTTTACAACCAATTGTCTGCTAGAGAAACAGCTTGTTAAGCCTGTGAGTTTAGATACTTTGCTTGGAAAAATTACGTCTTCAGCTGGCACATCAGAAGCTGGCAACAATATCTGCTAATATAATTAAAAATTTAATAGAAAATTGCACAGAAGTGAATTATCTGTAGAGAAATACAGTTAAGAAGATTTAGGTAAACTGAAAGTATTTAAAATGAATTATACTACTTTGTTTCAGAGAACCTGTATAAAGCATATTTGAAAATTCTTAATCAGATTTCTCTCAGATACTTAACTCCATAGACTCTAGTGGTAGTGGTCTCCTTCTCTTTAAAGCCCAGTAGACTTAACCAGTATTCAAAATACAGTTTTAATGAAATAATTATAACAATTTTTATCTAAAAAATACAGTTAAAAAAGCAGAGCAATTTACCTTAGTGGATCAGATGTTACCAGAATATATGTATACATGTATGTGAAATAGAGAAAGGAAGCTGAACCTGCTGTGCATGTGTTTGTCTTTTTAAATATCGTAAGTAATTTAGAAGTAATAAAAAATACCATAATAAGATAATAAGTAATATCAAAACCTTAAATTAGTTCATAAAGAAAGATCTTTGGGAAATATTATATTAAAAAAAAAAGAGTATATGAAGCAATTTGGAAATGTAAGATGAAATACCTGCATTAAAGGATGGGTCAATACACATAATATAAGTAGAGAAGGTTTGCTTAAAAAGCTGAAAAAATCTGAATAAAGTATTTAAGTGAAATTTTCACTACAGTTATAGAGTATCAACCTCTTTGTGTAAGGATAACGTTTTGAAAGTTTTTGAAAGTTGTTGAATGCAGAGAGAAATTTGGAGGGTTCAAAATTATAACGTTAATACTATGATGCATAATGTCGAAAAAGCCTGGTGTTATGCAGGAGGAATTGATGATGTGGAATCTATTCATTTTTACCAAGATGTCTTTGGTTCACTGGTTAACAAAAATGGTGAGAACAGAAATAATAAATTACAAAAGTAAGAACCAATTTAGGACTTCTAGAAAGAGTGGTGCAACATAGAAAATAGTAATTGTGCTGTCTCATGATCCTAGTCACAAAATGGTTTGTCCATAGAATAAACAGCTGACAAAGAAATAAGAAAAAAAATCTCCAGAGAAGAGAAATAAGATGACCATGAAGATTAAATGTTAAAGTAGTGCAGATTGTCATAGATCCCCTCTGGACACTGTCCAATAGTCTGAAGAACCTTTACTGTAGATACCTCAGAGATCATACTAAACAAAAAGTAGTTTTACTTATTCTGTATTTTGACAATACTCAGTTATGACTGATATGAAGCCAAAAGTGGAAAGTATTAGTAAAGTACAAACATATAAACAATAGTACTATCTACTATAACATATTGTAGTAACAACAATAACTGAAATTGCAGATGACAGAAATATAACTGAAGTAAGACATCATTATAAAAATGGATATTAAAATAGATTTTTACCTCCTTAACAGGATTAGGAAGAAGACTTTTTTTAGAAAACTATCCCCTGGAAAAAATGTTTCACCCTTGTGAAATAACACTTTAAAATGTCTGCAGTGAGAAAACCATGTATAAAAATAGCTTATGAAGCAAAAGTATGCAGGCAGTTTCTAGGAAATACCACAAATTGGACTGCCAAGAATCATCAAGAAACAGGCAGAAATTTTTTTGAGCCCTGCAATGAACTCTGTAAGATTCTTGATCAAGGATCTTTTAATTTCTCTTGTCCTTCTTCCCAATGCATACACTAGAAAACCCTCCCTGACAATGGTACTTACTGTCTAATTGAAGCAAATACTATTTACCGATTCATAACATTGATTATGTTATTTCAAATAAAGGAATTTCTAGACCTATTGATTTCTGCCAGTTGTCAATAATAGTGATCAAAGTAGAATTAATCTATCACTGTTAAAATCAAACTAGTGGTCTGTGATGGCTGGAATGCTATGCAGCTATTAAAAATATTCCAAAATAAGTTTAGAATAATAGAATATTGTTTGATTTTCCCAGAACAGAAGGCAAAATAAATTAATGACAACAAATGGTGTCTTCTTAAAACTATCACAGGTTACAATGTGATCATAAAATTATAGAATCATAGAATCGTTTAGGTTGGAAAAGCCCTTTAAGATCATTGAGTCCAACCGTAAACCTAACACTGCCAAGTCCACCACTAAACCATGTCCCTAAGCTCCACGTCTACATGTCTTTTAAATACCTCGAGGGATGGTGACTCAACTACTTCCCTGGGCAGCCTGTTCTAGTACTTGATAACCCTTTCAGTGAAGACATTTTTTCCTAATATCCAACCTAAACTTCCCCTGGTGCAACTTGAGGCCGTTTCCTCTTGTCCTATCGCTTGTTACCTGGAAAAAGAGACTGACGCCCACCTCACTACAACCTCCTTTCAGGTAGTTGTAGAGAGTGATAAGGTCTTCCCTCAGCCTCCTTTTCTCCAGACTAAACAACCCCAGTTCCCTCAGCCACTCCTCATAAGACTTGTGCTCTAGACCCTTCACCAGCTTTGCTGCTCTTCTTTGGACACACTCCAGCACCTCGATGTCTTTCTTGTAGTGAGGGGCCCAAAACTGAACACAGTATTCGAGGTGCAGCCTCACCAGTGCCCAAATACAGGGGGACGATCCCTTCCCTGGTCCTTCTGGCCACACTATTTCTGATACAAGCCAGGATGCTATTGGCCTTCTTGGACACCTGGGCACACTGCTGGCTCCTGTTTAGCCAGCTGTCAACCAACACCTCCAGGTCCTTTTCCGCCAGGCAGCTTTCCAGCCACTCTTCCCCAAGCCTGTAGCATTGCATGGGGTTGTTGCGACCCAAGTGCAGGACCCAGCACTTAGCCTTGTTGAACCTCATATAATTTGCCTCGGCCCATTGATCCAGCCTGTCCAGATCCCTCTGTAGAGCCTTCCTTCCCTCAAGCAGATCAACCCTCTTGCCCAACTTGGTGTCATCTGCAAACTTACTGAGAGTGCACTCGATCTCCTTGTCCAGATCATTGATAAAGATATTAAACAGAACTGGCCCCAATACTGAGCCCTGGGGAACACCACTTGTGACCGGCCGCCAACTGGATTTAACTCCATTCACCACTACTTTTTGGGCCCAGCCATCCAGCCAGTTTTTTATCCAGGGAAGAGTACGCCCATCCAAGCCATGAGCAGCCAGTTTGTCCAGGAGAATGCTGTGGGAAACAGTGTCAAAGGCTTTACTAAAGTCCAGGTAAACAACGTCCACAGCCTGTCCCTCATCCACTAAGCAGGTCACCTTGTCATAGAAGGAGATCAGGTTAGTCAAGCAGGCCCTGCCTTTCATAAACCTATGCTGACTGGGCCTGATCACCTGGTTGTCCTGTACATGCCATGTGATGGCACTCAAGATGATCTGCTCCATAACCTTCCCCAGCACCGAGGTCAGACTGACAGGCCTGTAGTTCCCTGGATCTTCCTTCCAGCCCTTCTTGTAGATGGGCATCACGTTTGCTAACTTCCAGTCAACTGGGACCTCCCCAGTTAGCCAGGACTGCTGAGAAATGATTGCAAGTGGCTTGGTGAGCACTTCAGCAAGCTCCCTCAGTACCCTTGGGTGGATCCCATCCGGCCACATGGACTTGGGTGTGTCTAAGTGGTGTAGCAGGTCACTAACCATTTCCCTTGGATTATGAGGGGGGCTTCATTCTGCTCCCCATCCCTGTCTTCCAGCTCAGGGGGCTGGGTACCCAAAGAACAACCGGTCTTACTATTAAAGACTGAGGCAAAGAAAGCATTAAGTACCTCAGCCTTTTCCTCATCCTCTGTCACTATGTTTCCCCCTGCATCCAATAAAGATTGGAGATTCTCCTTAGCCCTTCTTTTGTTGCTAATGTATTTATAGAAACATTTTTTATTGTCTTTTACAGCAGTAGCCAGGTTAAGTTCTAGCTGGGCTTTGGCCCTTCTAATTTTCTCCCTGCATGTCATGACGTCTTCATAGTCCTCCTGAGTTGCCTGCCCTTTCTTCCAAAGGTAATAAACTCTTTTTTTTTTTTTCCTGAGTTCCAGCCAAAGCTCTCTGTTCAGCCAGGCCGGTCTTCTTCCCTGCCAGCTCATCCTACCTCACATTGGGATGGCCTGCTCCTGCGCCTTTAAGATTTCCTTCTTGAAGGATGTCCAGCCTTCCTGGATTCCTCTGCCCTTCAGGACTGCTGTGCTGGTTTTGACTGGGGGAAAGTTAATTTTTGTCATTGTAGCTAGTATGGGGCTATGTTTTAGATTTGTGCTGGAAACTGTTGCTAGTTCAGGGATGTTTTTGTTATTGCTGAGCAGTGCTTACACAGAGTCAAGGCCTTTTCTGCTTCTCACACCACCCCACCAGCGAGGAGGCTGGGGGTGCACAAGAAGTTGGGAGGGGACAGTCAGGACAGCTGACCCCAACTGACCAAAGGGATATTCCATACCATATGACATCATGCTCAGCATTTAAAAAGCTCGGGGAAGAAGAAGGAAGAGGGGGACGTTCAGAATGATGTAATTTGTCTTCCCAAGTAACCATTACGCATAATGGAGCCCTGCTTTCCTGGAGATGGCTGAACACCTGCCTGCCGATGGGAAGTAGTGAATGAATTCCTTGTTTTGCTTTGCTTGTGTGTGTGGCTTTTGCTTTACATCTATTAAACGGTCTTTATCTCAACCCATGAGTTTTCTCACTTTTACTCTTCCAATTCTCTCTCCTATCTCAAACCGGGGGGAGTGAGCGAGCGGCTGCATGGTGCTTAGTTGCCGGCTGGGGTTAAACCATGACAGCCTCCCAAGGGACTCTGTCAAGCAGGCTCCTAAACAGGCCAAAGTCTGCCCTCCAGAAGTCCGAAGTGGCAGTTCTGCTAACCCCCCTCCTTACTTCTCCAAGAATCGAAAACTCTATCATTTCATGATCGCTGTGCCGAAGTTGGCCTCTAACCATCACATCACCCACAAGTCCTTCTCTGTTCACAAATAACAGGTCCAGCGGGGCACCTTCCCTAGTCGGCTCGCTCACCAGCTGTCAGGAATTTATCTTCCACACACTCTAGGAACCTCTTAGACTGCTTACTCTCTGCTCTATTGTATTTCCAGCAGAGATCTGGTAAGTTGAAGTTCCCCATGAGAACAAAGGCTAATGATTGTGAGACTTCTCCCAGCTGCTTATAGAGTATTTCTTCTGCCTCTTCATCCTGGTTGGGTGGTCTATAACAGACTCCCACCATGATATCTGCCTTGTTGACCTTCCCCCTGATTCTTAGCCATAAACACTCAACCCTATCATTACCATCATTAAGCTCTAGACAGTCAAAACACTCCCTAACATACAGGGCTACCCCACCGCCTCTCCTTCCTTGCCTATCCCTTCTGAAGAGTTTATAGCCATCCATTGCAGCACTCCAGTTGTGAGAGTCATCCCACCATGCTGCCATGATGGCAACTATGTCATAGTTTTCCTGCTGCACAATGGCTTCCAGATGCTCCTGTTTGTTTCCCATGCTGCATGCATTGGTGTAGAAGCGCTTCAATTGGTCTATTGATCCCACCACCTTTTTTTGGAGAAAAGCCCTAATTCCTATGTGACTGTTCTCAGGCCCTTCCATGGTTTCTAACACATCAATAACCCTTGCATCTTTGCTGCTGCATGGCTCTCCATCCCCTACCTCCACTGAGATGGCAGATCGAAGGACCTCACTAGCACACCGTCCCTCAAACTTTGGCGTGCTGCCCCCAGGGTTCTCTCTAGTGAGCTTGGTTTTATCCCTTTCCCCCTTCAAATCCAGTTTAAAGCTCTTTCAATGAGCCCTGCTAACTCCTGTACAAAGATCAGGACAGGTTTACCTGGACAAAAACCAGGACAGGTTTGAGACAGGTTTACCCTGTCTGTTGTCAGCAGGCCTGGTGGTGTGTAAACCGACCTGTGATCAAAAAACCCAAAATTCTACCAATAACACCAGGCTCGGAGCCAGGTATTGATCTGCTGACTTTTCCTATGTCTTCCGTCATCATTTCCTGCAACTGGAAGGATAGAGGAGAACACTACTTGTGCTCCTGATCCCTTAACCAGTCATCCCAAGGCCCTGAAATCTCTCTTGATTGCCCTCGGACTTCTTCTTGCAACTTCATTGCTGCCTACCTGAAAAATCAATAATGGATAATAATCTGAGGGCTGTACTAGGGTAGGAAGTTTTCTTTTCACATCTTTAACCTGGGTCCCAGGGAGGCAGCAGACTTCCCTAAGAAGTGGGTCTGGTCTGCATATTGGGCCTTCTGTTTCCCTCAGGAGAGAGTCTCCTATGACAATGACCCATCTTTTTTTCTGTATGGAGGTGGTTTTGATGCAAGGCATGGGCTGACTTCTTAATCTTGGCAACACCTCCAACCTAGACGAACCGTCATCCTCGTCATTGTTCGGTTCCACTTGCAGAGCCTCCTACTTATTATGATATACGCATGATAACTCACAGACAACAACAGTGAACTTACACTACATACAATTTAGATGTGTTTTGTTAATGAATGATTTGTTATAGATGTAGTAAGTGTAATTGTAGTTGTATACATTATAATAAGCATTTTTTCAATGTAAGGGAAAATTTACAGCCACTGGACACTAGTTATAGAATTAGTTTGATTTAATGTTTGACATATTTTATATGAGCTTTAGTATCATAGGCTGAATTACATTAGGGATAAGTCTGGTCCTTTATTTGAACCATATCACCTCATAGGAACCTTAGCAACTGTGTAAACTGAATTACATGACGCAATCTGGGAATTAAGGCAGAGTAATTACCTTGAACACCGGTAGCAGACATCCCAAAATACAGATTAAGGTTATCATTTTCCATTTTGTCTCCAAAACTGTTTACCAGTATCATCAGTCATAGGTAATTAAATCTGCTAATCTGTGAAGGATACTTTGAAAGTAATCTAAATTAAAAAAAGGTGGTTTTAATATGTAAACTGTTTACTTTTAGTTTCACGTCTAGCTGCCTTTTAATGAAACCCTTCTACTAGGGGGATCATGTTAGATGCAGGATACTTTCTGGTGAAACAGAATATCTGTGTCATTATGGAAAAGAGCTTGAATGATCTCGAATCCACCAGTGGTCTGGTTAGTCTCTATTCACACAACTCTCAGCTTCTCATTACTAGTTTTTTTAAATAGCAGAAAAATGAACTGTCAATCAGCCATGAAGGAAATTCATAAAACACTAAAGAAAGAGGGTTTTTTTTTCCTTCTTTCTGGCTAAATTTCTGATATGAAAAGGTTTTACTAGCAATATCAAGTCTCTAAAAACATAGTGTTCTCTCTGTTGCCCAGGTGCAAAGGTGTTACATAAAACCTTAATGTTCTGATGTGCAGACTTTTCATTATGAAATGTAAGGCACCAGATTAAAGTATATTGTCATGAGGGAATTCTTCCCTCTTGAAGTTTAGAGATAATTCAAAACAAGCAATGGAATAATATAGCATTATTCCCCAGTTATTTTAGTAACAGCACAGTACCCTTGTGGGGTATTCATCATGATTCTTGGAAACTCATATGTGGACAGTTCTCATATGAATATTTACATATGGGAGGGAGCCAAATGCCAAGTTCCACTTGCTCCAAAATACAGTCAGAGCAAGAGATTTAGCATAAACAGTACTAGAACTTTGGCATCAAAAATGCTGGACATCGAAAGTACAAAGTCCATTTGTCAACAATATTTTTCAATAGAAAATGAGAATATTTCCTGTTCTAGTTTACAAGCTCACTAAAAACATGCTTCAATATCAAAAGTGGGTAATGGAAAATCTAAGTATGTTTAACTAATATTCACTGAATATTCCACTGAGACATCCTGTTGGGAAATCTCTGACACAGAGCATGCAGACTTTTGGGTCCTACCCTTCCCTGCCATTCCCACCTTTTCTCTTCCTTATATTTATTGCTATGAATTACAAAATTAATAAAATTTACAATAACAATTTAAATATTTGAAAGATAATTACACAGCATTCTGTATTATACACATTTGAATCCTTTGCTTCAATTATCATGCTACTGCTGGTGAACTGTTACGCAGACATGCAAAGTTTCTATATTCTTTATAGAGCAGATAAAGAGTTTATTTATGTGGAATCTCTCAAGTATATTTGATCTACAAATTCATGTCTTTTCAACTCTTCTGCTAGCTTCCTTCAGTCATTTTCTCATAATTATTCTTCAAATTCTTAGTCTCCCAGTCAGTAACCACTTGCCCCTTAGCAGTTAGCTTTTCCGTTTTGAAAGACTGTACTTTGACCATGGAAATTCAGTATTTCAGAGCTTTGTCATTTATAATACCAAAACAATTCAAATTCAGATTTTGAGTTTCTCAAAATAAATCTCTGGATTATTAAGTTGCCAAATACTGTCAAAATTACTGTATTGAATTTATGTGGCAAAGTAAGGAGAGGCTTCAGGTGTGGCCTCTGTGAGAAAAGATCAGGAGCTGCCACCATGTTGGACAGAGTCAGTTTCAGCTGACTCCAAAATGGACCTACTGCTGCCCAAAGCTGAGCCCATCAGTGATGCTGGTAGCACCTCTGTGATAACATATTTAAGAAAGGATAAAAATGCTGTGCAGCAGCTGTGAGAGAGGCGTGAGAAAAATATGAGAGAAACAGCCATGCAGACATCAAGGTCAGTGAAGAAGGAGGAGGAGGAGGTGCTCCAGGTTCTGGAGCAGAGATTCCTCTGCAGCCCATGGAGAAGATCATGGTGAAGCAGGGGAAAAGTGTGAGGAGGAAGGAGTGGCAGAGAGGAACTGCTATGAACAGACCACAACCCCCATTCCCCATCCCCTTGCAGTGCTTGTTGGTGGGGGAGGAGGTAGAAGAGTCAGGAATGGATGAGTGAAGTTGAGCCTGGGATGAAGGGAGGTGCTGGGAGAAGGTGTTTTTAGTTTTGCTTCTTTTTTTCACCATCTCACTCTATTTTTATTTAGCAATAAATTAAATTAATATTCCCCAATTTGAGTATGATTTGCCCATGATGGTAATTGCTGAGTGATCTTCTTGTCTCTATCTCAAGCCATGAGCTTTTCCATCTTATTTTCTTCCCCTGTCCTGTCCTGATTCTCTCACACATTCCACTGGGAGGGAGGGAGCAAGCAGTTGTGTGGTGCTTAGCTGCCTACCTACAGAGGAGGAGTGAGAGGGCAGCTTGGTGGGCATCTGTCAGCCAGCCAAGGTTAAACCATCACAACAACCTACTAGAATAAAGGTCAGATGTTGCATTCTGTTGATACTTTTAAATATTACCTAGTAACTAAACTCAGACCATGATAAAAGTCTTGGGTAATTCCAGAAATTAAAAAAAGACTGCAGACTCAAAATGCCACATTGAAGTCATAGTTATTTGATAACTGACATCATCCTGTAAGTCACGTGTTTCTTTCAGCTAAGAAAATATTTATCTGTGGAATTCTACATTTTATCTAATTATTTTGGGTGTGTTTTGTTGGTGTTTTGTTGTCAAGTGTTTTGTTTTATGCTTTTCACAGTCATATAGTACAGTAATGAAAGAAAAGATTTATGAAATTCTGCTATGAAAATATCTAAGAAGGCAGTTCTATTTTTAAGAATAACCTTAAATTTCCTAGGTCTTCCTGAATCATTTCTTGGAAATATGGTGTTTAACCTTAAAGCAACTTATTTAAAAAAAAAAAAAAAAAATCACATGTTGAAAAATCTGTTGATACAATAAAGAAAGAAAAGACATAGTTTCAGTCAGATGATGGCTGGCATCGTCACTGTTTAAAATTCACATTTCAATGATGATAATCTGAGGTCTGATACATATTCTAAGGGTCAACGTTACACTTTGACTTCTGGATGATATGTCAGTTTCTATTTGTTAATAATTGTACAACTGCAATTCTACCTATTAGCTTTAAATTCTCATTTTAATTATTACCACAAATACTACTATACTTCAAGACTCAGAATTCTGAACATCACTGAAAATGGTAAAATATTTCACCAAAAATTAGGAAAAATCATAGCTTTCCTCCTGTTTAAATACTAAGTTTTTGCAAACAGTGCAAATAGAACAATTAGCTATGAATTTTTTTTTTTTTTTTTTTTTTTTGTCTGGGTATAAAATAACACAAAGTTATGTGAAGAGGAAGAATCATATATATAGCAATAGAAAAAAGAGGGTTTGACCCAGAATTTGTATATTGTAGGAAAAGTAAAAACAAAAATCAGTTTTTCTCGAACAGGCACATTTGAAAGATAAACCATGAAATACATTGCACTGACACTATAATTTCAATATAACTTCACATTGACAGTATAATCTGCACTCACATCTCTAAAGAGGATAGATTTATAACCATCTAATAGGGCAATTCCACATCAGGAAATTGTGAAGAACTAAAGTATCAAAATCTCAGAATAAGACAAATCATTTCAGAGACAACCTGTTCCCCAGAAATACTTGGTAGTCACTCTTGTTTTGCCAGATTAGTCATACATCCTTGCAAGACTGAGAAGCAAATGCCAACTTTTTTAATTGTATGGACTTTTTTCTTTATATACCAGGTATCTGCGTTTGCAATATTGCTCACTTTAGCTGCCATTATACCAAAAATATTTTATGTATGCTACTTCAGAAGTGAGTCTCTGGCCCCTTTCATCCTCTTCTAAATTGTCTCATAATCAGTATGAGCATATTGAAGTGACTACTGCATAGTTACAGTGACAATCAGCATCCAGTGATAAATACTGACTAAGGAACAACCTCACAGTCACTCAAGCTCTGGCATTGTTCACTGCTAATTATAGTTTTATATTTATTTTTGTGTGCTTTTCTCTAGCTGTTATGTAAGTTTAACCTCATTGAGAAATATTTCTTGAAATAAATTATTTTAAAGAATACACTTAGGCTTTTCTAAGTGATTCTTAAGAAACTGATTACCTTAGGAACAAAGGAATTTCCTTGCTGGAGGAAATAATTGCTGTGTATATAGGTGATTAATGATTTGATATTTTCTAGTATTAATGAAACAGTGCGTTCTAGTTAAGTTACTGCTAAAACTGAAAAGTCTGCTGGTGTTTATAATTGCTGGATCAGTGCTGCATGGCATGAAGATATCTGGAGATATAAAATTCTGTGCAAAAATCACATGAACATTAACTGATCAAATGTTCTTTCCCTTCTCAGAGCCTGCAGTGTGATGGGCTGCAGTATGCTACAGCACTGAGGACCAAATTGATATTGCCACCAGATCTTAGTGTTAAGGGAATTTTTTAACAGGAGAAAATGGTAATGAGTACTGTTGACTTCAGCAACAGACTTGAACTGGTATCAAAAGGAAATTCTGTGTGATTGTAAACTATTGTAAAATGACTAGGTGTTCTGAGGTGGACAGTAATAAGACAGAGACTCAACAGTAATTTTTTTTTTTTTTGTAGAAATAATTGTATTTTTTAAAAAAATTTGTTCTGCTTTCCTCATGTTTTGTCAATTGGGATTTTGCTGACCCTGCTACTGAGAAATGATCTCATTTAATATAGCATCAATTAATGTTAAGCCTTTAAAGAAGTAGCAATGAGGATACAAGAAAAGGAGGATAAACTAGAATATTTTATCATTGTTTTGTCTTACAGTTGCTTCCATTCCCACTCCTAGCGCTCTTTTATTAAGATAAATCCTGATCTTGCAACATCTTTCTTACAAGCCAAATCTTCACATCTCTGTGAAAATTCAATAAATAAATAAGCTTTCTATGGAACAATTTGCTAGTATTTCCAAATAGTCTGCAAGACTTTGGTCATAAAGGAATTAAGTTTTTCATGTCTATAATATTTTAGTTTACCTTTCATTCCAAGACAAAAAGTACATTCTTATTTACTGAAGTTCCCCTTTTTTATGCTGTTCCATGCAATTTTAAGATAAGAAAGAAATAAAACAATCATTCTTTTTTCTAGGAAGAGACATGGTGTTTTTAAAATATGAACCTACTAAATTTACTTCTACTTCTTCTACTTTTATAGAATTGGTAATTATTCAACCTTGATATTCAATATTGTTGCCCATGCCCTATCATCTGTTTGCTACTTGTTGCTACTGACAAGTCATGCACATAATACTTTATTTTTGACGTTACAGACACTGTCACTAACAGATTGGATGATGATAAACAAAGAATTATGACCCCTTAATGTCATCAAACAGCAGGAGGAGAAATTCTATGAGAAACAAAGCTTCTCAAATATGAGGTCTATAACAATTGGCAAATTAGGAGACAGAAATAACCTTAAAATTTAAAAGTAAATTAAGTAATATTCATAATGTGTTTTTAAAGGGTAACTAAGCTTCTTTTTAGAAATATTTTAAATTAGACATTTCAAATAATTTAGTCCCTTCTCCTTTAGATCTCCCACACACTGCCTAGAACAGATCTCCAGAAATACAACCAAAGCAGACTCTTGTTCCATGTAAATGGAAAATGCAATCCTTCTGTTGCCCCAGCTGACACACAAATGTTACATTTATCTGTCACAAAAACATATAAATATAATGTTGAAAACAAATTATATTGTAATTTTTATTTCCTCCAACTTACACTATTACATTTCCTCAAAAATTATAAGTTCGTAAGAGGAAAGAACAAAACAACAGGAAACCAAAAATGAAGCAATAGCTATCTATTTGCAATTACACCAGCTAAGCCATGCAAGGTATATCTACTGATATGTAAGCAATCAACTGATTTCTTTCATTACTGTTTTAGAAAAAAAGTCAGGTATAAACAAACTAAGTGCTGGTGCTGCTGCATTCAAGGAGTGGAAATTGTCAAAATGCTAGTCAAAAAGTAAGAGAGAACAAAACCATGGTATCATGGTTCATCCACCCTGACATCTGCTGGAGAAGTAGCACGATGAGCTGTAGGCAATCCAGGAGACTCCTGGAATGAATTGAGGATAACTTCTTAAGCCAAGTAACAGACAGCCCTACCAGAGGGGATGCGATACTGGACCTGATGGTCACCAACGTAAGTGAGCTAACTGGTGATGTCAAGATGGGAGGCACACTGGACTACAGTGACCATGCACTGGTGGAGTTCACAGTCCTGAGGGATATGGGTCAGGACCCTGAATTTTAGGAAAGCAAATTTCCAGCTCTTCAAGGAGTTAGTCAGTAGGACCCCCTGGGAAACTGCCTTCAGGGACAAGGGAGCAGAATAGAGCTGGCAGATCTTTAAGGACGCTTTCCATAGAGTGCAAGAGCTTTTGATCCTGAGATGTAAGAAATCAGGCAAGGAAGGCAAGAGACTGGCATGGCTGAGTTGAGACCTGCTGGTCAAACTAAAGGGCAAGAAGGAAATGCACAGGCAGTGGAAGCAGGGACAGGTATCCTGGGAAGAGTATAGGGACACTGCCTGGTTGTGTAGGGATGGGGTCAGGAAGGCCACGGCTGGAGCTGAACTTGGCAAGGGACACAAAGAATAATAAGAAGGGCTTCTATAGGTATGTCAGCCAGAAAAGAAAGGTCAAAGAAAGCATACCCCTCAATGAATATGACTGGCAAACTGGTAACAATGGATGAGGACAAGGCTGAGGTACTCAACAACTTTTTTGCCTCAGTCTTCCACTGGCAATCTCTCTTCCCACACCTCTAAAGTGGATGGACCACAAGGCAGGGGCTGGGGGAGCAAAGTCCCTCCCACTGTAAGAGAACATCAGGTTTGTGACCACCTGAGGAACCTGAATATACATAAGTCTATGGGACCTGACAAGATGCATCCCAGAGTCCTGAGGGAATTGGCTGATGTAGTTGCCAAGCCACTCTCCACGATATTTGAAAAGTCATGGCAGTCAGGTGAAGTCCCTGGTGGCTGGAAAAAGGGAAACATTGCACCCATTTTTAAAAAGGGTAGAAAGGAGGACCCTGGGAACTACCAACTAGTCAGCCTCCCTTCTGTGCCTGGGAAGATCATGGAACAGATCCTCCTGAAAGCTATGCTGAGGCACATGGAGGTCAGGGAGGTGATTCAAGACAGCCAGCATGGCTTCACCAAGGGCAAGTCCTGCCTGACCAACCTAGTGGCCTTCTATGATGGAGTGACTACATCAGTGGACAAGGGAAGAGCTACAGATGTCGTCTATCTGGACTTCTGTAAGGCCTTTGACACGGTCCCCCACAACATCCTTCTCTCTAAATTGGAGAGATATGGATTTGATGGATGGACTGTTCAGTGGATAAGGAATTGGCTGGATGGTCGCATCCAGAGGGTAGTGGTCAACAGCTCAATGTCCAGATGGAGATCGGTGACAAGCGGCATCCTTCAGGGCTCCGTATTGGGGCCAGGACTGTTTAATATCTTCATCAATGACATAGACAGTGGGATCTAGTGCACCTTCAGCAAGTTTGCAGATGACACCAAGCTGAGTGGTGTGGCTGACACACCCGAGGGACAGGATGTCAATCAGAGGGACCTGAACAAGCTCAAGAAGTGGGCCCATGTGAACCTCATGAGGTTCAAGAAGGCCAAGTGCAAGCTCCTGCACCTGGGTCAGGGCAACCCCTGGTATCAATACAGACTGAGGGATGAAGGGATTGAGAGCAGCCGTGCGGAGAAGGGCTTGGGGGTACTGGTGGATGAAAAGCCAGCAATGTGTGCTCACAGCCCAGAAGACCAACTGTATCCTGGGCTGCATCAAAAGAAGCATGGCCAGCAGGTCAAGGGAGGTGATTCTGCCTCTCTACTCCACTCTGGTGAGACCCCACCTGGAATACTGTGTCCAGCTCTGGAGTCCTGAGCACAGGAAAGACATGGACCTGTTGGAGCAGGTCCAGAGGAGGGCCACAAAGACAATCAGAGGGCTGGAACACCTCTCCTATGAGGAAAGGCTGAGAGAGTTGGGATTGTTCAGCCTGGAGAAGAGAAGGCTCCAGGGGGACCTTATTGCAGCCTTTCAATACTTAAAGGGGGCTTATAAGAAAGATGGGGACAGAATTTTTAGTAGGGCCTGTTGTGATAGAACAAAGGGTAATGGTTTTAAACTGCAAGAGGGTAGATTTAGACTGGACGTAAGGAAGAAATTTTTTATGACGAGGGTGTTGAAACACTGGAACAGGTTGCCCAGAGAGGTGGTAGATGCCCCATCCCTGGAAAAATTCAAGATCAGGTTGGACAGGGCTCTGAGCAACCTGATCTAGTTGAAGATATCCCTGCTTATTGCAGGGAGGATTAGACTAGATGACCTTTAAAGGTCCCTTCCAACCCGAACTATTCTATGATTCTATGTCTTGCTATGACTGACTACTGGAAAAGATTAACTCTGACACTTTAATAATTCTCTATATCTGTTCCCCCTACCCCATATGTTTGTCTGCCAGTGTCTGTCTTGAAAAGAAGATGGAATTTGGGAAAGGAGGAAGAACGCATCAATACTGTATTCCTCCTGATGAAGAAAACAGCTTAAAACTTACCATAAGCCCCCTTAATCCCCATTGTGCTTAAGGAAGACTGCAATTGTCAACCTTGGGACCAAGAAGCACACTGGCATGGGAAGTATGACACCAGAAGAAAGATGAATGAGTATGAATGAGTTTTCTCAGATAAAAATTGCAACCATTTTATTATTGAAAGTTTTTTGTATTATTTAGATGATTAAGACTACTTGACTGTGAAAATTAATCAGATTAACGATAAATTCTTGGCCTCATGAGTATAATATCTTCTTTTTTGGTCATCTGAATATCTGAACCCTGAAAATACTAACTGTATAAAATACTTTCCAAGTACCTTGTATTTATACTATAACTCATTACCCTTATGAAAGAAGCAGGAAGTGTTCATTAATATCTTCTCTAATGAAAAAACAGGTTATAAGAAATTCCCTCCATCCTTGCTCCCTGCTGGCTTCCTCATGTTTCTGTTCACTGCTATCTCCATTGTGGGGTACAACTCTCTGAGGGGACAACATTGCAATTAAAATATTAAAATGAAGGACCATACACTTCTGGGGGAAAAAAAAAAAAAGGTTGTATTTTTAATTCATTGTCATTATTGTTTTAATACAAATAATTATGAAGATCCAGATTACAATTTAAAATTATGATACAGAGTGAAAGGGTAAGAAATTCCTAGAATGACTTTGTTATTAGATGGAAACCACATTCTCTCTTCGCATGTCCGACTCAATAAGGAGGGATAGGAGCAGCAAATCACATCTACTTTGAAGATATGAAATATTCTATTTGTTTTGTATTGTCCTAATGAGATCACACCCCAGTAGTGTGCTGCCCATCTGGCACATGTGAAAGGAAGGTGTATTTTTAGTATACATTAGAGGGTGAAACAGTCCCAGCAATAGTCAGACTTCACTGAAGAATTATATTAAGGTAAATTAACATCTGAAAACAAAATATGAATAGAATTTAGTTATATCATTTTTACAAAAAGGAATATTCCCTTTGACACCAATTTCTGAAGAAACTGCAGTCAGGCAAGTTCCTGCTGCTGTTAGTAAGATTCTGCCTTGTCATGAGCGTATATCTGCAATGAGCTGTTGACGGATTGGAGCTTTTACTTGTGGCAAGTGGAAAATGTGTTATGGATAATTCTCATTCTACTTTTTTATTGCAAAGCTACATCACTGCTTACACATAAAAATGTTCTCCTCTTAATCACTTTATTTGAGAGCCCTTGAAACGTAATGGTGATGACTCCTAGCTAGCAAGCTAGCAAGCTAGATAGATGTTAATGCAAAGTGAGTCATTACAATTTAGGTATGACCTACTGCCTAACACATTTAAATAATTTGAAAGAATGATATAGGCATGATATACAAATCATATTATGTCTCTAACCAGTTTGAAATAGTGCACTCTATTTTCTCAATCATATTAAGGCAAAGCATAGTCTGGAAATCCATCTCGCTGACCTTTCTCTTCTTTTGTGGATCAGGCATATGAATTATTTAGCTTTCAGAATTAAGCGTATAATCAATACACACACACTTCTCCTATTCAGCAGCGAATATCGACCAGTGAAAAAAATGTGAAATTACCCATTGAACCTCTTTAGACAAAAATTATCAATTAGTACCATCACAATTTTCTCATACTTTATACTTCCAGAAATGAGAGTGAATTCCGTGTCCAATCATCAGATGATATGTAATAATACAGGTGCACCATACCACAATGCCCTGTCCATATCACAGCTGGAAAATTTATTGACTTGATCAAATCCAGAAAATATCTAGAAAACCATACTGTTAGCAGTCTAGTGAAATATACACAGTAACATCAATATAAAACAGCAGGATCAGGACAGTATAGTGATTCTCAATCATACATTGCTATGTAAATTGCATTTCTTGCTGTGTAACACCCTCTATAAATCTCTAAACTAAAAAAAAAGGAAAATGGGAGAAAATATTTCTTCTCGATGCATTTTTTTTAAAATAACAAGTTCTATTTGAGTTTTCATGTCCCTCTTAATGTGACAGGGAAAAAAAAGCAAGCTAATTTACAGTATCATTGCTGACTACTTTAAAAGATCATTTAGCACACTTCCTCATTGCTCTTTACATGAACATCTTGTGACTTCCTTTTACTGACATCCACACAGTTACCTACTGATGAATAAAAGTCTCTCAAAAGAATTGTTGAACACCTGATTATAGGAATGAGTCAAACTTTTATATTGATAGGAACTGCTCTTCACAAAACAATACTTGGACAAAAGAAAAACCCTAGGTTTAACTAGAAACTCATCCTTTATTAATAACATATTATGATATATTTTTCTTTAATTGCCTAGTAATTAAAATGCAAGTAGAGTAAAATAAAGCAAAAAGTAGAGAACATTGTAGAATTTATATTAAAAATGTTTATATTTGTTTTTATCGTGCAGGGACTATGATTGAAATAAGAATAGTCATGAGCAATTTACAAAATTTTAACTTGCTCAGAAAGAGTTCATGCCACTGATGCATTGAGCATATAAATATTCATAAAATCAATCATTTCTTAGTGTGTCTAGAAATTAGCTTTGTATCGATTATGCCTAGTTATCTGTTGTGTTTGTGACAACATGAAAATGGGCACAAGCTTCTTTCATTGATTTACTGTCCAATAAATAATCACTATTCATTATTTATTGATTATAAACTTCCATAATCATTTCACTTCCTTCCTCTTTATGCTATCAGTGTCAGTTCTAAAGCTAGAACAATCTACTTGATCAAATTTTAAAATCAGTTATGCACAGAGGAGAAATAGCATTCAGCAGAGCCCTTTAAATTCATGTGGGAATACAAGGTTTATATCCCTCAACTCATTTACACCATTTTAGCACACTACATTTAGGAGGATAATGAAATAATAACCCAAGAGAAGGTGTCCACAGTTTACTTTATGATAACTAAAATAATGCAATTCATACAGTTTTTTTTCCTGAAGATGCTAAAGACAGGAGTTTTGTGGGGAGGAAAAAAAAAAAAAAAAGTATTAAGGCAGAATTTCAGAAAGAATATACTGGGGCAATACCCAACAGACAAAACAAAAAAGTATACACTGTAACAGAGACAAATCTGTCATTCTGTCTTCTTCCAGCTTGGGTTTCATGTATAACCAAATGCTTCTCATTTAGGACTGGCAAGGACTGTGACTCTTAAGCTCTTGTCCAATGAATTGAAAGCCATCCACTACTGAGGTGTCTGCAGATGAAATAACTGAGGAAATAGCTCACTATTTCCTCCCTATTTCCTCAGAAGGGAGATGAGGGATGATAATGTCTACAGCATCAAGAAACACGATAACTTACACAAACATCTTGGAACAAGGATGCA
Organism: Gymnogyps californianus; assembly: GCF_018139145.2. Lineage (NCBI taxonomy): Eukaryota > Metazoa > Chordata > Aves > Accipitriformes > Cathartidae > Gymnogyps > Gymnogyps californianus. The sequence continues at coordinate 97,294,240 of NC_059473.1, forward strand.
AGGCAGTCAGAGACAACTATAGCAGTACCCAGAGGTGCAAATCGCACACAAAAAAACTTTGCATCAGAATTTTTTATATCAGAAACTTACCCAAAAGCTGTCTGAAGGATAAGAGCAAGGTCAAGCTTTCTTCTTCCAATGAACAGAATTTAAGATGAAGGAACACGTGTATTCCTACCAGAAAAAGAGTGGTAAAAGTGGAAAGCTCATAAGAATTTGCAGAGGGTTGAATTCACTCACAACGAAAAAAAACATTGAATCCACTTTTTCATTTTCTGTTTGAATTTTGTAACCATAAGTTTAATGTACAAAAGCTGGCAACACCATTACTGACTGTATCTTGTACAGAAAGTGGCTGTTACTGCTGTGTTTTGCATTTACCCATTTGTCTCAGTTCTGCCTTAGTCCATTCAGATTCAAGCAAAGTTTAGACACTTTTTGTCTTCACATCTGGATTGCAATGGTGCTAAGGTGAAAACTTAGCACCCTGGTCTCCACAAAGGAGTTGTTCCACAGATGAGTAGGTGTTTATATTTCTGTGCCAGGGAAATATAAACACCTGCATCCAAATTTTGATGTTTGTTAAATTAGTGCTTGGCAAACGCTTCGAATTAGAGCATTTTAATAACCTTTTCGTATAAATGTCTAATTTGTACTGAACTCTTCTTTTAGTTATTATTTAGTAGGTGTCTGGGTCTTGCCTGAGACAACTATGTTTAAAGCCCTTAAGGTCTCACTGTCAGAAAAGGAATTAAGTTCAAATCTGCACTGAAGCCACGAGATCATATATTTTCTCCTGGCTCATTAACATTTACTCAACCACCTCATTATTGCTGTTATTCTCATCAAATTTTTTATATTTGTGTATGTGTGTCCTGGTTTCAGCTGGGATAGAGTTAATTTTCTTCTTAGTAGCTGGTACAGTGCTGTGTTTTGGATTTAGTGTGAGAATGATGTTGATAACATGTTGATGTTTCGGTTGTTGCAAAGTAGTGCTTATCTTAAGCCAAGGATTTTTCAGTTTCCCATGCTCTGCCAGCAAGCAGGTGTGCAAGAAGCTGGGAGGGAGCACAGACAGGACTGCTGACCCGAACTAGCCAAAGGGGTATTTCATACCATAGGATGTCATGCTCAGTATATAAACTGGGGGGAGTTGGCCGAGCGGGGCGGATCGCTGCTCGGGCATCGGTCAGCAGGTGGTGAGTAATTGCATCGTGCATCACTGGTTTTTTTCCTTTTTTTTCTTTTTTTTCTCTTCTTTTTTTGTTATATTCCTTTTCATTACTATTATTATATTTCATTATTATTATTGTTAGTATTATATTTTACTTTAGTTATTAAACTGTTCTCATCTCACCCCACGAGTTTTACCTTCTTTCGTGATTCTCCTTCCCATCCCACTGGGAGCCAGGGGGGAGTGAGGGAGTGGCTGCGTGGTGCTTAGTTGCTGGCTGGGGTTAAACCACGACAGTCCTTTTTGGCACCCAACATGGGGTCCGAAGGGTTGAGATAATGACAGGTCTGACCAGAGTGTGTTAAAACGAATTTGTTATAAGCATTCATTATACCAGTTTAATAGTCGCTGGTCACAATGTTGATTTATTGGCTCTTAGAGTTGTGGCGCTCATTCTTAGAGTTGTGTTATGTATCACCTCACTTGCCGTATATAGTCCCTGTGCTGCTGCTTATCACCCATGGGAGGTGGATTAAGGTTTTTGCTGTGCTGTACTATGTAACACTGGTTTATGGCACAATAAAATTATTGGTCATGGGACTAATCCGGTATTTGTACTCAGCGTTGCTATTATCTCCATACTTCAGGAGCTATCTAGCAGAAACTATTAATAATTACACCCTTTACCTTTTCTCTTCGGAGAGCCAATCTATGGGGGAGACACCTTCCCTCACCTTCCCCTTCTCCTCCAGGTTAATTATAGTAGCGTTTGAGAATTCTGAAAATTTTGAATATCGTTGGAATGTTGAAATTAACATGGTCCTATTACTAGGAACTAACACGTTCCTGAATGTGGTTCAGGTCTTGTTCAGGGTTAGACAACTATTTAAGAGGATCACCCAGAGATCTGCCCCAAGGCTGGAGAGTTATGAGTGGCAGGGTGTGTGGGGTAACACGGGCAAATGCCTAGGACGGTGGGCACCTCCAGTGTTTTGGAACTTCACCCTTGAACAAGTGCAGAATCCCGAAAAACTAGTAGAACATTTGGAAAAACTATGTTGTCACCCCGACAATTCCAGGGAGACACAAATCACTGCAAAGTGCTGGGGCCCGGCCCATACTTATCAAGCCCCGTTCAACACTATTCAGTACCCTCAAGGGGAAAAGAAGGTCTCTGGATCTGACAACAAAATGACAGGCACTGCAGCTACTCCAACCGCCGTGACAGACACTGCAGCTGAACCAGAGAACCAACCCATGCCGGTATCAGTCGCCCCTGTACAGAAGAAGAAATACTCAAAAAACCCAGCTCACTTAGCAAAGGATGAAGGTGAACCAGGGTCATCATGAGAACAGGAGGAAGAGGCAGAACCAGAGATAATCACCCAATCACTATCCTTGAGTGAGCTGTGAGATATGCGAAAAGACTTCAGCCATCGTCCAGGCAAGCACATTATCACCTGGCTGCTCTGATGCTGGGGTAACAGAGCCAGTAGCTTGGAATTAAAGGGTAGGGAAGCCAAGCAGCTGGTATCCCTTTCTAGGGAAGGGGACATTGACAAAGCGATTGGAAAAGGAACACAAGCCCTGAGCCTCTGGAGGCAACTTCTGTCAGGCATGAGGGCAAGGTATCCCTTGAAGGAAGATGTATGTCATCCAAGTAAGTGGACTACCATGGAGAAAGGTATCCAGTACCTGAGGGAATTAGCTGTGCAGGAGATGGTTTATTGTGATCGGGATGATGTGCAGTTACCCACAGATCCAGATGAAGTCCACTGCACACGACCCCTGTGGCGGAAGTTTACATGGTGCGCACCATCATCTTATGCCAACTTATTGGCAGTATTGGACTGGAAAGATGAAGAGGGACCAACAGTGGATGAATTGGCTGGCCGACTCTGGCAATATGAAGAAAGTCTCTCTTCCTCCCTCGTCTCATCTGTGGAGAAACTGCCAGACATACTAGCAGAGAAACTGTCCCGAGAGTTCCAGGGATTTGAGGATAAGTTCTGCCTCCCACCTGTATGGACCAATGTCTCAGCTATTAGGAATAAGCATCCCTCTGCTCAAGAGAGAGAAGATAGAAGGCACACACCATGGGGTACCCTGTGGTTTTACCTGCATGAACACAGAGAGGATACGATGAAGTGGGATGGAAAACCTACCTCGGTCCTAGATGCACGGGTACATGAATTGCAAGGAAAAACAATCACAAATGAGGGTTCTTCCAGGAAAATTGCTGCTCCAGTCTCTGGTGGGCAGTGTGAGGTGTGTGCCAGACAAAGTGGAAGGGCTGATCTTACTCCTGATCCTATGAGAAGGAATTCTAATCCTTTTTTACAAAGAGTGAGTGGAGAATCCTACGACTAGGAATAGAGAGGCCATGCCTCCAGCCAGGTGGAGGAGAGCGACAACCGGTTTTACTGGACTGTGTGGATCTGATGGCCTGGCACAGCAGATCCACAGGAGTATAAGGCTCTAGTAGACACTGGTGCACAGTGTACCCTAATGCCATCAACCTATAAAGAGGTAGAACCCATTTGTATTTCTGGGGTGACAGAAGGATCCCAGCAGCTAACTGTATTGGAGGTTGAAATAAGCCTAACTGGGAATGAGTGGCAAAACCACCCCATTGTGACTGGCCCAGAGGCTCCATGCATCCTTGGCATAGATTATCTCAGGAGAGGGTATTTCAAGGACCCAAAAGGGTACCGGTGGGCCTTTGGTATAGCTGTCCACCTTGCCCGGTCTCTCGGAGGACCCTTCTGTTGTGGGGTCGCTGAGGGCTGAAGAACAACAGGTGCCAATCACTACCACAACAGTGCACTGGCAGCCATATTTCACCAACCGAGACTCCCTGATTCCCATCCATACACTGATTTGTCGACTGGAGAGCCAAGGAGTGATCAGCAGGACTCATTTACCTTTTAACAGCCCCATATGGCATGGAGAATGGACGCTAACAGTGGTCTATTGTGGCCTGAATGAAGTCACACCACCGCTAAGTGCTGCTGTGCCAGACATGCTAGAACTTCAATATGAACTGGAGTCAAAAGCAGCCAAGTGGTACGCCACAATTGATATTGCTAATGCATTTTTCTCAATCCCTTTGGCAGCAGAGTGCGAGCCACAGTTTGCTTTCACTTGGAGGGGCATCCAGTACACCTGGAATCAACTGCCCCAGGGGTGGAAACACAGCCCCACCATTTGCCATGGACTAATCCAAAATGCACTGGAAAAAGGTGAACCTCCAGAACACCTGCAGTACATTGATGACATCATTGTATGGGGCAACACAGCAGAAGAAGTTTTTGAGAAAGGGGAGAAAATAATCCAAATCCTTCTGAAAGCTGGTTTTGCCATAAAACAGAGTAAGGTGAAGGGACCTGCACGGGACATTCAGTTTTTAGGAATAAAATGGCAAGATGGACGTCATCATATCCCAATGGATGTGATAAATAAAATAGCAGCCTTGTCTCCACCAACTAGTAAACAGGAAACACAAGCTTTCTTAGGTGTTGTAGGTTTTTGGAGAATGCATATTCCAAATTATAGTATGATTGTAAGCCCTCTCTATCAAGTGATCCGGAAGAGGAACGATTTTAGATGCGGCCCTGAGCAACAACAAGCCTTTGAACAGATTAAACGGGAGATAGTTCATGCAGTAACCCTTGGGCCAGTCCGGGCAGGACCAGGTGTTCAAAAATGTGCTCTATTCTGCAGCTGGGGAGAATGGCCCTACCTGGAGTCTTTGGCAGAAAGCACCAGGGGAGACCCAAGGTCGACCTCTAGGGTTTTGGAGTCGGGGATATCAAGGATCTGAGGCCCACTATACTCCAACTGAAAAGGAGATATTAGCAGCATATGAAGGAGTTCGAGCTGCTTCAGAAGTGGTTGGTACTGAAACACAGCTCCTATTAGCACCCCGACTGCCGGTGCTGGTGTGGATGTTCAAAGGGAAGGTCCCTTCTACACATCATGCAACTGATGCTACATGGAGTAAGTGGGTTGCACTGATCAGACAACAAAGTTGAATAGGAAACCTTAGTCACCCAGGAATTCTGGAAGTGATCACAGACTGGCCAGAAGGCAAAGATTTTGGAATATCACCAGAGGAAGTGGTGACTCGTGCTGAAGAGGCCCCACTGTATAATAAACTGCCAGAAAATGAGAGGCAATATGCCCTGTTCACTGATGGGTCTTGTCGCGTTGCAGGAAAGCATCAAAGGTGGAAGGAGGCTGTATGGAGTCCTATACGATGAGCTGCAGAAACTGCAGAAGGAGAAGGTGAATCGAGTCAGTCTGCAGAGGTGAAAGCCATCCAGCTGGCTTTAGACATTGCTGGATGAGAAAAATGGCCAATACTTTATCTCTATACTGACTCATGGATGGTGGTAAATGCTGTGTGGGGGTGGTTGCAACAATGGAAGCGGAGTAACTGGCAACGCAGATGTAAACCCATCTGGGCTGCCCCATTGTGGCAAGATATTGCCGCCCAGCTAGAGAACCTGGTTGTGAAAGTAAGTCATGTAGATGCTCATGTACCTAAGAGTAAGGCCACTGGAAGAACATCAAAACAATCAACAGGTAGACAAGGCTGCTAAGATTGAAGTGACTCAGGTGGATCTGGATTGGCAACATAAGGGTGAATTATTTTTAGCTCAGTGGGCCCATGACACCTCAGGCTCTCAGGGAACAGATGCAACATATAGATGAGCTCGTGACCAAGGGGTGGACCTGACCGTGAACACTATCGCACAGGTTATCCGTGAATGTGAAACATGTGCTGCAATTAAGCAAGCCAAGTGGTTAAAGCCTCTTCAGTATGGAGGATGATGGTTGAAATATAAATATGGGGAGGCCTGGCAGATTGACTGTATCACACTCCCACAAACCCGCCAAGGTAAGCGCCATGTGCTTACAATGGTGGAAGCAACCACCGGGTGGCTGGAAACATATCCCATGCCCCATGCCACTGCCCGGAACACTATCCTGGGCCTTGAGAAGCAAGTCTTACGGCGATACGGCACCCCAGAAAGAATTGAGTCAGACAAAGGGACTCATTTCCAAAACAATCTCATAGACACCTGGGCCAAAGAGCATGGCATTGAGCGGGTGTATCACATCCCCTATCATGCACCAGCCTCCGGGAAAATTGACCAGTACAATGGATTGTTAAAGACTATATTGAGAGCAATGGGGTGTGGGCCCTTCAAACATTAGTATATACACTTAGAGCAAAGGCCACCTGGTTAGTCAACACTAGAGGATCTGCCAATCGAGCTGGCCCTGCCCAATCAGAACTTTTATGTACTGTAGAAGGGGATAAAGTTCCTGTGGTGCACACGAAAAATATGCTAGGAAAAACAGTTTGGGTTACTCCTGCCTCAGGCAAAGGCAAACCCATTCATGGGATTGCTTTTGCTCAAGGACCTGGGTGCACTTGGTGGGTGATTCGGAAGGATGGGGAAGTCCGATGTGTGCCTCAAGGGGATTTGATTTTAGGTGAGAACAACCAATAGATTAAAATGTATGATGCTGGTTGCTATATAATCCTGCCACTGTATGTCATCATTATTATAATTGTTATATGCTATATCAATAATATTACAGTAAGAATTACTTAGATTAATGAAGAATGAACTTTGATAAAACCGAGCAAAGTGCAGTAGTGGTGGAACCAGGACTGACTTCAGCATGCAACAATCCAACACCACACACCATCCTCCTGCTGTGTCCAATGTCACCTGCCTGCCACACCACACCGAAGCCCAATCCTGCTCTGTCGACTGAGCAGACTTTGCACCATCCCTCCTGCCCAGACAGACTGTTACAACAGATGGAGCCCAAAGTCATGGACAGAATGAACTCAACAGACATTTGACAGAGATGGCCCATAGACTGTGGGAATGATACCTGTATGTATATATTAAAAGACAGGAAAAGTGGTGGTGATTAATTGGAAATGTATCGGAAAGTGTGGGATCTGGGCATGACGTAAGTGGTACAGAATAAGGGGTGGATATCAGGTGTTGGTCAGCAGGTGGTGAGCAATTGCATTGTGCATCACTGGTTAGTTTTTTTCTTTTTTTTCTTCCTTCTTTTTTTTATTATATTCCTTTCCATTACTATTATTATTATTATTTCATTATTATTATTGTTAGTATTATATTTTACTTTAGTTATTAAACTGTTCCCATCTCAACCCACGAGTTTTACCTTTTTTCCCGATTCTCCTCCCCATCCCACTGGGAGCAGGGAGGAATGAGGGAGCAGCTGCGTGGTGCTTAGCTGCTGGCTGGGGTTAAACCATGACAGTGTGTGCAGATATTTTTTTTCATGTACCTTTCCAGAATTAGAAAAAGTGCACACAATGAAAGATTGTTTAATCTGAATGACAAAGTCTCTTCCTTCTGCTAGGCATTCATAACCCTGAAGCCCATTGTAAAATTTAAGATTCTTTCTGACACTGATTTGAAAATTCATTCTTCCCAACAAATACATGGCAGTAGATGGCAGCTATATCGGTGTGCAATGCATGGAGTATATGCAGACTCTGTTCCATTTTGGAACTTTGTCAGAATAAGTTAGTCCAGGTAGATTATATAGAGTCAGTATATGTGTAAATTAACAACTAAAGATATGATTGTGAATAGGTATTTCATGCCATATAGCCAAAGAAATACTATATAGCCTAGTTTTTATGTCCAGTGCAGGTCTATTTTATTTTTCAGTGTTGCGAGAGAGAACTATGTCTTTGATATATATGCTAGAGAGCGAATCCTACCCCTCCAGCCAAGAGGTACACCTTGAGCATGCACGCTGCTGAAGTTGCTATGTGTCTGGGTCACCTCAACAAGGCAACAAATTGGCCACTCAGAACTGGAGCAAAAGAGCAAGTATGCAGAGGTGATGATTAGAGGCCTAGGATCCTGGAGTTAAGTGAGTCAACTTGACAGCATAGATGCACCCAAGAGTGTTTCTTCTCATTTTGTTTGCATGTATCACTTTCTCACCAATATCTGAGTCAGGTGCATGATGCATATCAATGCTATATATAATTTTTCACTGAAAATAATGGGCAAATTTTGATTGAAAAAGTAACAACTTTTTTAAAGCTTTTTTTTTCCCCTGCACAGTTGGCTGTCATACACAAAAGAAATTTCACACCTGAGAGGAGATAATTTTTCAAAAGGAGTAAATGATTTACCCAATTGGAAAGAAAAATAATTCAAATTCTATTGTGTTTACTGTGAACTGCTTTAAACAACATTGCCTCCATAAGTACTGAATAGAATTATACACTGTTCTAAAAAGAGAACTTTTCTCTAGGGCGATTCTGAGCCTACAGTATCTTTGTGTCTTTTGGGTACCAGTCTGGATCACATTTCTCCTAGTTGTCAAAGCTCATGCAAGCTGTAGTGTTGTCATTTATCAACACCTTACTGTAGATAAATTTGGACACATTCCCTGTCTTTGTTATTTTAATTCTGAACTCAGATTGCACAAATAAAAGGTAAGTGAACAGAGAAGCAATCGGAACTACTCAGTGAATAGATATATTTTTTTATCTCCAAAGTACTTTTCTGTTTTTGTGGTAATAGCACACATATTAAAAAAAGTCTGATTAAATCTCAAAGAAAAAGAAGCACATGAATTAAAGCTGTTCACTGGAATTTGCTTTGAGTAATCACCCTACAGTTCAGTAACAATGAATAATTCCCATAACAACCCCTACTGCCATATGGCACCAAAATCTACTCTCGTACCTTAAGGACAAAATCTTAACAGACTGAAAAACAATGTTTAAAAATAACACTTTTGTAATTCTAAATTTTATCCTAGGGACAGTCTGGAAAAAGAAATGACCTTGCAAAGGAAAAGAGATATTTTCGTACTACATTTTTCATAACTTTCCCCACAGACTTTGGTTAAGAGAACAATCTCAACATAGATTCCTGCATTTTTATACTACACCTCTTCAAGTGGTGATAAATTCTAACAGTCATGGTAAAAAGCACAACACTTACTATAATGCAAAGGAATGTATGCTGAAATGTTCAATCTGTCCTAGCCATGGGCTAAATCATAACATCCATTTTAAGCAAAATTCCCTATTGGAAAAATAAGGAAAAAAAAGAAACTTTACATAAAACATGACAATATGAAATGGCCATATTTGTTCAAGGGTATCTGCATCCTTGGTATATACTCACAATGTGACAGATTCAGTAACCCCTCAAGTCTTCTTGACAGAATTGTAATGGCAAAAAGCAAATTTTAAGATGACAATCACGTATCATCATAGAATCACACATTTGAGTTGCAAGGGACCTCAGATGGTTGGTAGTCAAACCTCCAGCTCAAAGCAAGGTCAGCTCTGAGATCAGGTCATGTAAGGGAGTCTCTGAGTAGTGTAAGGCTAGAGTAGTTTGTACAGAAGTGTGTACCTTGTCTTACCCTCAAGATCAAGCCAAAGAAAACTAGCCAAGAGGCATCTACATCTGCTTGACAGCCTGCTGCCAAAACAAACCAATGGGGGTCAGAGGCAGCCAGCACAAAAAGTAGCTCCAAACTAGCAACAACTGACAATATTCTAGTTTTCCTATTATTTTTGTTACTATTTTAAGAATATAAGCGAATGAATTACTTTCCTCAGATCTTTCAGCTATTTGAAAAGTCTGCTGAACATATTACACTCAGTTATATATATACATACATACACGTGTATGCGCATGGGTGCATACATGATTTTCCCTCCCATGTAACTCTTTAAAACAACTGATTTCCAGCCATGTGTAACAAATCATATAATTCACAACCTAGCCCTTCTGAGAACTATTACACGGTGTAATACACAACTATATATCTTCATCACTTCTTGCTTTTGAGAACTCCAGAGAGATAAATCTATATGAAAGAATAAAAGAAAAATGGTACCAAACAGTAAAAAATAATACATACTCACATGTCAAAGCTGTAGAATGTGAATTTAGTTGATCAAAGAGAAGACGTGATAGTCTATAGTATAAATTCTATATATTGTTGATCTCACTGGATTGATATATTATTCAGTTGCCTTTCCTTCACAAATTATATTCACAGCATACTGATTGCACCTTTTGAATCAACTGTTTTTCATCTGAAAATCAAGATTACATTGGTTTAAGAAAATAGCTATTACACCCACTTTTTATTCTCAGTGCAAGGTACAAGTCATTGGACTCGTATGCTTTTAAATTTCTTTTAAATTGTCTTTCTTTCATTGGCTACTTTACTGTAGCCCCTGGACACACAGTGAAGAAAAGAGACCTTGAAACCTGTGTGCCCATACTTGTACAGTAAAGAGCTCTCAAATGCTGTGCACAGTCTTGCCTTGAAACATGTCTGTAAGGGTACTCTGTGTTTATAATTTAGCTCCTCAAGGTACATAACAGTTGTGATGTATAATACATACAGGCTTAGCATGAGTCTAAAATAAGCTACTTTTTACTTAGGAAATAGAATGAACTCACAATCATAAAGTAATAATCCCTGAGTTATTTTGTCTTCATCAATTTTATCATCAACCTGAAATGTGTTCTGTCCTGAGGTTATATTCCTCTGGCACATCCAGCACCCTGAGCTTGCTTCCTAAAGCTTTCTATCTCTGCTCTAGATTGACTTACAACCAAACTGGTTTCACTTTCTACAATAAATCTTACGGCTAAACTGGTCCTCTTTCCATAAAGACATGCCATTTTACTTCTACTCTTCATTGCAAATCAGTACATTTCCTATCAGTGCTTGGTTTCATTTTTTATGGATGACCTTCCAAATTTAAGATGTATTCATGGAGAGCTGACAAACAAAATAATTCTTCCAGGACTGAGTGATTCTATCTTTGTTTTCTAACTCTGTATACATTTAGAATTACGGAACAATTTTTAGGACTCGACAAAGTTGCTTAGCAAAAGATCAGTTCTATAAACGTTGACATTTTCCAGAGTATCATCAGAGTTCCAGTCATCACCTAGATGAGAGATCCTAGGTGAGGGCTCCTATCATCACCAACATCAACAATAATTCAGAAGTTGTATGTAGACAGATACTACAAAATCAGCACAGTCTGCCTCAACCGTTCAACTATCTGTAAAAGGAATGATCACAGACATTTGGAAAATTCCTACTTTTTTTTTTCATATTTTTTCCTCACGTGGAAATGATAGTATACAGAGCTGAATTTACAAGAGTTCTAATAGTTATCTAGTGTCAAAAGAAAAATAACACTGTATATTATTGGAGTGAAGGAAAATATCAGAAAACACATCTGGGGAAGTGTCCAGAATTATGGAACACCAACAATAACAATATAGCCCTGAATTTCCTACTGTTGGGGTGAACATTTCTGTTCAAATAAAGGACTTAATCAAAGCTAGTGTTGCATCCACTGGCTATTTTCAATGGACCATTTTCAAAGATGAGAGCCTGGGGATAAGTAAACTCTGAGCATTTTTGCAGGTAAGCGTAAAGGCTGTAGCTGTGGTTGTCTGACAGAAAAAAAGGATGACAGCAGCAGTTATTGTTACAGTAACTTTAATCTCCGGGAGACTTCAGTTCTATTAGGGAACTTTTGCCTTAAATAAGTCACCCTTGCTTAAAAGAAAGGTGAAAATTCTGGGCTATTTCATTCCTTCCACTGAAGTATCTATATGCCCCATGGAAGAAGGAATCATGTTGCAAATAGACTAATAGATACTTAGAAAGGTTAGTCTTTCCTAAGAGGAAGACTTTGGATGGGACTCAAGAAATCAGAGGTTTGGGAAGTTGTTGCTGTAGTGTAAGATACCAGATTTGTAGAGTTCTGAACCAGTGAGCAAGCTGGAAACTAGACCTAGGAAGAGTTCTAAACCAAATGTTCAGGTCAAAAAGAAGTTCATACAGTTCTAATAAGGCTTGAGTAAATACCTGAAGTGAACTCACTCTCTGATAAATAAAACAATTGAGAGCATACTATATTACTTATTTCAGGGTATACCTGAAAGTATGACATTTAGAATAGATTCATATTTTAGACTTCAAATATCTGGCATCAATTTAATATCCAGTACCAGAAACTATCTCTATTTGAATCATTATGTTCCCTGTAAGACTATTCAGAGCCAACTGAATAAAGTGACATGTTTTGTGGGGTTCTTGCAAATAGGTTTTGTGCCCATAAATGTCTTCCATGACAGTGTCATTTAATCTTCTGTGTAGTTTTTCAGGATGGTAATTTTGCCCTAGTATAAGTTGACAGTAAAAAGATCCTTTCATGATTATTTTTGCAATGTTATTTAAAAAGGGAATGAAAACATACAAGACTAATATAGCAATTGTCTAAGCTGTCACTAGGTACACGAGAAGAGAGAAAAGAAAATAAATGATAGGTTTTTAATTTTTTCAGAGCAAAGTGTTGCTGTTGGATTTGAATAATAAACTCAACAATCTAGAATATGGGTTATTTACTATGATACCATAAAAATAATACAGGAAAACCATGCGTTTGGCGGATTGCTGTTTAAGTGTAAAGACAAACTTGCCCAAACACTACTAAAGCATCAGAACAGTATTCTGCTAGTTGGTGTTCTCCCCAAAGAAGTCTTAAACAACAAAGGGGTTCAAAATGGGTCTGCAGTCATGCTACAGCATCTCGTGGTTCATCCCAAAGCAAACATATACAAATCTACTGTTTTTATTAAGCAGATAGATACATGTATCTCAGCATGATTTTAACAGCTGAAACAAGGCATTCAAGGAATGTTGATGCATTAAAGACTGATGAGAGGTCCCTAAATGTTGACATAATGACTAAAAAAATACAAAATATTGTGAATTTTGCCTTTGGTCTTTGGGAAGAATTACCTGAAGTTTCATATGCAAATCAATTATTTTTAAATAAAATTGATAAAAACACATTCCTAGAAAAAATAATCTCTCTGAAACTTGCTATTATTTTTGTCTCAAATGCAATTAACCTCTATAACACCTAAAATTCCTATATAGTAAAAAATAATAAATTAATCTGTGTATAACAACAAACATTTGTGAGTCAGTATTTCTTCCTTGATCTTTACAAGTATTCTTTCTTCTTTAGAAGCAAGTGACTAAAATACAACTAATTCCCCCAAGAATACTCTTCTTAAAGTGTCTATAGTTCTCAAGGCAGTGAGGTTACAAAAGCTGCCAGTGGCTGTTATAAATGCCCTTTATCAAAATGGCCAAAATCTTCCATCACTGCTAATAGGAGTAAAAGAAACTACCCTTACAGAAAAGGGGTGCTTCCTTAGTGATTAGGATCTTCCCTGACACATCATGATGGAAAGAAAAATGAAAAATGAGTAGAACTTAATTCTGAGACTTAAAAAGCAGCCTGTGTTAACAGTAAGTTGAAGTTATCTTAAGTTGAAGATAAGGATCTGAAGTTAGCTATTCATTTCAAAACCCATGAAGTATGGTTTGTGTCCATTCTTAGTATTCACTTTCTCATAAAGCCAAATCTATCTCTTCCTTTGAAATAATTCCATTTTATTTTATTTTATTCTATTTTAATGTTTATACCAAGCTTTTTTTTTTTTCTACAAAGAGTTCATTGAGCAGTATGATTAACTTGTATCATGCTGTCATTTTACCTTTATCTAGGGTCCGTGTTTCTAAAATAAAGTGGGTGCATTATATTGGGAATGTTTTTCTGTAGTTTAGTTTATCTCTGTTTTAAAATATTTAGTGTTATGTTGACAAAGACAGAGACAGCTTTCTGAAAGATGCAGTGTTTTGTAATTAGCCATCTCTAGGTAAGACCTGTAAGATTTCTATTTGTGGACACTGTTGTTACAGCCATTTTAGATCAGTTTATTCAGGCATCATTAGCTGGTCACAAAGAGACTGCAAGCAGAATATGGGTGACTTATAAGTCTAAACCCATAATTTAGTGGCCAATGCACATAAAATATGTATAGCATAGTATTTAGCAAACTATGAACTTAAGCACTGGTGTGCCCACCGGTACAGTACCTGGAGAGCCTTCACCAGCCAGGCAGGTGTCAGTGAGGAGGGAAAGGTCAGTGGTCATGGCTCCCGGGAGCCATCATCAGGGGTGTGGAGCTGTCACCTTCCTCCAGCTCCATCAACAGTGACAGCCCTGATGGGTCAACCCCAACCTGGCAGTTCTTGACTGTCCCTGACTAGACGAGCCTCCAGATACCCTCTCTGCATTTTTTATTTTAAGATTTTAACTTTTTATGTTGCTGTTTTCTCTCTTGAATCCTTGATCTAATAATGATCGCAGATTAGCAGTCCTATCACTCTGTAATTTTGACCTTAGTTATCTCTGTACAGACGATACCACAGCTCGCTCTCAGCAGTCTGAATGAAGGTTATATAGATGGAACTTATCAAAGCTGGATCCTGTACGAGGGCAGCTAAACCCTTTGGGTGAGAAATTACAGCAGGGGCCACAGAGAGATGGTTACAGTGTTTGGCTTTAGACATTACAGCTTAAGAAGGATGTTAACAAATTGTAGAGAGACAAGTAAACGACAAGAATGATCAGAAGTATATGATCTACAAGAAAAGGCTGAAAGTGAGGGAAGGGGGTGGGAGGGAAGATACTAGAGAAGAGAAAAAAGAGGTAGCACAAGAGACTTCTAATGTGAAGACATATCTATAAAGATGGAGACAGTGGTGTGAGAACAATTAATGGGCTAAAATAACAGATAAGGAAATTTAAAGAGATTTATAGAAAATCTTTCTACCAGTACAAATAGTTAAGCATTGCCCTGGGGAGAATACTATCCATAGTCCATAAAACATCTCAAAATGTGATAGCTGCGGTCTTCAACTAATAGTCAGTGATAGCCTCTTGTCTCTAGAATTTATTCGATAGACTAGGAGTAGTTCCTAAGAAAAATCTGCCTCTTAAAAGACGTTGGTTATGTGCTTGTTGTAAAGGCGCCCATTGCGTTAGAAGAGTCAAACTGTAATAATAAAGCCAATCTTTAACTTGGAACTTCTGGAGGTCTTTTAGATATCTTGGAACCAAGCCACAATGTGCCATGAAAATAATTTTATGGTAACTAGTATAGAAAGTACAAAACAGTTTTGATATGTTTTTGGTGGTCTGTACTTCTGTACTTAGTTGGAGTTTCCTAAACACTCCAGGCTTCTTGCCCAGGTATATCACATTTCTGTAACCTAGCCAAGCAATTGATGAAAATGTGAATAACCAAGGCCAGCTCATCATATGCTGGAATCTTCTAGCAAGCTGGAAATACTAGGAAATACTTTTTTTACTCATGCTACTGCACAAACTTACTGTCAGTAAAGAAGTTAAGAGTACACATAAACTTTGATCAGAAATTTTGTGTTACTCTTTGAACACTGGAAACTACAGCTGGGCTACAAATTCTTGGAATTGTTTACCTGTGGAGAACGACTTGGGGATATTAGTGGATGAAAAACTGGACACGAGACATCAATGTGCACTTGCAGCCCAGAAAGCCAACCATATCCTGGGCTGCATCAAAAGAAGCGTGGCCAGCAGGTCAAGGGAGGTGATTCTGCCCCTCTACTCCACTCTGGTGAGACCCTACTTGGAGCACCACATCCAGTTCTGGGGTCCCCAGTACAAGAAGGACATGGATCTGTTAGAGTGGGTCCAGAGGAGGGCCACAAAAGTTATCAGAGGTCTGGAACAACTTTCCTATGAAGAAAGGTTGAGAGAGTTGCGGTTATTCAGCCTGGAGAAGAGAAGTCTCCAAGGAGACCTTATTGCAGCCTTTCAATATTTAAAGAGGGCTTATAAGAAAGATGGAGAGAGACTTTTTACCAAGGCTTGTAGTGACAGGACAAGGGACAACAGCCTAAAACTGAAAGAGAGTAGATTTAGACTGGACATAAGGAAGAAATTTTTTACAATGAGGGTGGTGAGACACTGGAACAGGCTTCCCAGAGAAGTTGTGGATGCCCCATCATTGGGAGTGTTCAAGGTCAGGTTGGATGGGGCTTTGAAGAACCTGATCTAGTGAAAGATGTCCCTGCCCATGGCAGGGGGGGTGGACTAGATAATCTTTAAAGGTCCCTTCCAACCCAAACCATGTGATTCTATGAATTTTACTATTACTGAAGGCACAGGGTTCTTTTTCTTTCTGCTTCTGTTGTGTACTCCTCCAGGAGGGCTAGGTATATTATGCTCCTTCAATAAGACACATTTTCCATGTTCGGTACTGCTGTATACCCACAATGAAGTTCTAGAAATGAAATGGATGCCTGTCCTCCTCTTTTGAAATTGAATCACCCATGTGTGTTATTGGTACAATTTCAGTTAACACTGGCATGAAATCAGGTTAGACGTGTCAATCACTAGAAGTATAATTTCAAGACTGTATTTCATAAACTTCTTTGCTCATGATCTTACTGTAAAATTTCAAACACTACTGCCTAAATTATGATTTTTTTGCAGAATTTTTATATTCTACTATAAGTATTACAGTAGTATTAAAAATACATTCAAACACAAAATAGCCCTTTCAGAACTAAATTATAACTGAGCAGCAATTTTGAGTGTTATTTTTATACCACAGAGTTAACACTTAGCAAATCAGACAGCTTCTGCGCCAAAATACAAGACTAATGTCCAATTTCTCTGCCTTCAGAAAAAAGTTAAAGTTGAAAGAAAAATAATAGCTGATATATTAAAGTTTAAATTAAAAATACTTTTTAAGTAGTTGAGTAATCAAAAAATAGTTAAATCAAAGAATAATCCCATCTCCAACTTACATTTTCTTGATAGCTGAGTTTGTATCTTCCCCACAATAGCAATTGCCTTGGAAGAAAAAGGAATGGGAAGCCTTACTTGCCTAGAAAGAGACACAGTCATTTTCAGTTTCAGTAACAATGTTTTTTTCTGAAGTGTTTGAACATATTGTAACTTAAAACTTTAAATGTTCTAGGAAAAAGCAGAACATCACTGTTTAAAATGGCATCTCAGTTTTATTTTCTTGTACCAAGAAATAAAATAATTTTAGAAAAAATAGATCTTTAATCAGTTCAAATTCATAACGTTACCAAAGATACATCAAAACAGTGTAATAAAAAAGTTATTTTAAGTAATATGTTTCATATTTATATGCATATACATGTATGTATGCAACTTTCCAATTACCCTGTACAGGTTTGAATGTCCAGCTATGTATAGCACAAGACATTTCCTAATGTCCTCATATTTCTTTTGTTTTGCCATAAAATTTGACCTCATTATTAATTTGAATAATCAGGTTATATCTACACATGCAAGTATACATAACTTATGCGGCTTTACTGCTGTCATGTCCATGCTATCTCAGTCATCTCAGGGTAGTGTAACATGAAGGCACACTGATGCAGACAACATTCATTTTGAAGGATCATAACATTTAGTTCTCTGGTTTTTACCTTTAAAAATGGACTCACTCTCTTTTATATATAGCCTTAGAGCAAGGGCTGGAAAGATTTACATCAGAATGAATGGTAGCTGAAGCATTCATCTGTAAGGTTAGAAACTTGGCCTCATTGCCCCTTTTATTCTGATTTGGCATATGCATTTGAATCAGTCCTTACCTGTAATGTTGTAACTGCTGAGCACTTTGGAAACTATTTTTTTAGGCTTTTGTTGTAACAGTTCTAGTTTGTATAGGTATTCTCACAGGTATGAAAGAGTAAGACAGTCTGAGTGACTGAAAGATGTTATGAGGACAGAGTACCTAAGTCAGTTTCACTATGGCTTTATATTAAATTAGCTGTAAAGAGTTTTCAAAACCTCTCTAAATGACTATAAGAACTCTGGTCAGTAATCTAATGCATAAAAGAAGATCACCCATTATGTTTCCTCTGATAATATTGTGAGTTATGGTGGAAGTAGTTAACTTATTTGAAACAAATTCGTAAAACATTCCAGGATTATTAAAATCATGTTATTGGCAAATAGTTATTTAAAATGTGCTTGCATTTATTTATTTTCACAGCTCTAGCTGCAAAATATCTTCATATTTACATAAACATAAATGTTCCTAGAATCCTGATAAACTTTGTTCATGGCTTCCTCTATATGGTAGAGAATCCAGATATGTACATATTACATGTTACACATTCTATCTAGATATGTGTATAAAAATAATATTTTTTATTTAAATCTGGGATAGTATTCACATTTGACAAAGGTTTATAATGCAAGTGATTTTTTTTTTAATTTCCTTTTTCTCTTTTATTTAGGCTAAATACTCTTAATTGCTTAAATCTCTCTTTGTTTGTAATATCACCATTTTGGTCATTTTCCTTTCATTTATATCTATGCCAGATCATTCATTTCTGAATTAAAGATCAACAATTTGACAATAGGATGGAACCTGAGGTCATATAAGGTGGTTACTTTCCAGCTGTTAATATTTGCTATAAGAATATAAATTATATAAATTGCATAATATTCATGGTGTTACTAAAATGAGCTATTAAATACTGTCAGTAGCTATTTTATCTAGGGCAATGGTGACCAACTTTCCCAAAACTCCAAACCAGATCCTAAGAACTTGAAGGCCACTAAATACATTCCCCATGCTTTGTACAGTTAAACTGTGGACAAAAATCTCAAAATACTTTTGCTTTCAAAGAAGTATGAAAGTTTCTCTCCAACCCTTGTTTTCTTTAAGAAGTGGTCAGGCAGGCACCTCAATTCAGAAACTCCTGTGGATGCTGGTATTGCCAGTCTCTCATACTTGCCTCCTGATCCCAGTCAGGTACAGTCAAGAGGCCACCTACAGTCCCAGGTCTGGTCACAGGACTTTTGCTGGTATGGGAGTACACCAAGCTCCTTATGAGCTACATGTAGCTTAAGAGCCGCATATTGGGCAGCTTCGCCCTACAGCACAGTGCAATAAGCTGAGCAGATTGCTTCCTCGGGTGGGGAGACAATATGCACATACCTTCATGTAGCAACTGTCACAGGAGACACAGAGTGAGATAATAGCAAAACTATATGGTTCAAATGACCTGTGAATAGAACTTCAAATTATTACTCAATACTAAATATTTTAGGGTTTGTCCAAATTAGTTTTAAAAGTTCCAGCATAGACAGTTCCTTGAAGTTTAAGCCTAAACTTCTGTATTCTGAATCCAGTGTGGTTCTTCTTCTAAGCTTTTTCTTTGTACTATCGTAAACAATTCTCCTTTGCTCCTCATGGGGATAGACACTTGGGAAACATGAAGGCAGAACAGATAAATATTACATTTGGGTTTTTGAAATGTGAAACAGTTTAAACTTTCTGAACTACATATGTAGAAATACTGTGAATCAATGCTGGCACACCTTTTCCTTTTTTTTAAATTTTAAAAATATTGTATTTTTAAAATATTTGATTAGATTTTATTGGCTACATCTATTTCAGCTTCATTAATACTGTGAGGTTTAAAAAAAGGCCAGTTTCATCCCATCTGACATTATACAATTAGCTGTGTAATTTAGACACTTGTCATTGTCTTACTCTGTGGTTGATGGGACATGATAGGCTTTTCCAGAAACTAATTCAGGTTTAGTTGAGCTCCTAACTTAGTCATTTTATTTGGAGATCTTAAGTCAGCTCAAATAGATCAGTACCAAAACATCATGTTTTAACTTCAAGTGTGGCTGTTGTGTTTGTTTATGTAAACTGTTATGAAAGTGAACTCTGCTTGAATCATAGTCAGATTGAGAGACTGGTCTTCATAGTGTAATCGTGGCTTTCTAACATTTACTTTCTTCACTGTGTTTTCATAGTCACAGAGGAGAGTCATGATTTAACCCCCACCAGCAGCTAATAAGCCCCACACAGCTGCTCGCTCACTCCCCCCTGGCTGGATGGGTAAGAGAATTAGAAGGGTAAAAGTGCAAAAACTCATGGGTTGAGATAAAGACAGTTTAGTAGGGAAAACAAAAGCCACACACACAAGCAAAACAAAATAAGGAATTAGTTCACTACTTCCTATCAGCAGGCAGACATTTAGCCATCTCCAGGAGAGAAGGGCTTCATCACACGTCACGGTGACTTGGGTAGACAAATGCTGTAACTCCAAATGTACCCCCTTCCTCTTTCTTCCCTGCAGCTTTTATCACTGAGCATGATGTCATATGGTATGGGATATCCCTTTCGTCAGTTGGGGTCAGCTGTCCTGGTTGTGTCCCCTCCCAGCTTCTTGTGCACCCCCAGCCTACTTGCTGGCGGGGCAGCGTGAGAAGCAGAAAAGGCCTTGACGCTATTTAAGAACTGCTCAGCAATAACTAAAACATCAGTGTGTTATCAACACTGTTTTCATCACAACTCCAAAACATAGCCCCATACAAACTATTATGAAGAAATTTAACTCTATCCCACTCAAAATCAGCAGAAGGAGCTATTGAATTGTTATGCCTGGCATGGAGTGGTGGGCCTTTCCATTCCAACCAGATCTTTCAATGGACTGAGGAAAGAGTATTCAGCATCTTAGCAGAATTCCTCTTGTCAAAAATTGCTTATATGAATATGTGCTGGTTTTGCCTCGGATACAGTTAATTTTCTTCATAGTAGCTAGTATGGGGCTATGGTTTGGATTTGTGCTGGAAACAGTGTTGATAATACAGGGATGTTTTTGTTACTGCTGGGCAGTGCTTACACAGAGTCAAGGCCTGTTCTGCTCCTCACACCACCCCACCAGCGAGTAGGCTGGGGGTGCACAAGAGGTTGGGAGGGGACACAGTCAGGACAGCTGACCCCAACTGACCAAAGGGATATCCCATACCATATGACATCATGCTCAGCATACAAAGCTTGGGGAAGAAGAAGGAAGGGAGGGGACATTCAGAATGATGTAATTTGTCTTCCCAAGTGTTACGACCCGGACCGGACAGACCAGAGAGCCGTAGAGGTTCTGGGATTCCCCCGGGCTAAATTAAGGTGAAACGACACCAAACGGTCACTTTGAACGCTTTATTCGAACAATCCAAACTGCGGAAGGCATAACGGTGGGCAGCGTGGGTTGCAGCAAAACGTTCACAAGAAGAGAGAAAAGAGAGGAATAAGGAAAAAAGAAAAGAAAGGGGGGGGGGGAAAGAAAAGAGATAGTCACCACCCTTGGATCCCGCGATGTCGGCGACGAGCGTGGCAATCTTCCCGCGATGTCGGCGACGAGCGTGGCAATCCTCCGGTGATGGGCGCGCGCCAAAATGGAGAAGGGTTCCCTTTTTTATACAGTCTCTAGTCCCTGCTTCCGTGTCGGCTGGTCCTGCGCCGGCAGTTGCTAGGTGGTTGTAATCTGCCTCCTGGGGGTTGCTGGGATGAAGGCCGCAGTCTTGGCTGCCCCTACCCCCACATGTCTTTAGATACTCAACATCTGCAAGCGGGCCCCCACATTCTTTAGATAACCAAGGAATGTCTCAACACTTGCAAGCGATTTACTTATCTTCCCGACACTGTTTGAAACTCAGGGTTTTACTTATCTACAATGTTTGAGACATTGACAGCTTCCAGTCCTTCACACCAAGTAACCGTTACGCGTGATGGAGCCCTGCTTTCCTGGAGATGGCTGAACACCTGCCTGCCGATGGGAAGTAGTGAATGAATTCCTTGTTTTGCTTTGCTTGTGTGTGTGGCTTTTGCTTTACATCTATTAAATGGTCTTTATCTCAATCCATGAGTTTTCTCACTTTTACTCTTCCAATTCTCTGCCCCATCCCACTGGGGGGTGGAGTGATCGAGTGGCTGTGTGGTGCCTAGTTGCCGGCTGCAGTTAAAGCACGACAGGATGCTGGAGGTATACTACATATTCTAGTTAAAATGGAGAAAGTGAATCTTAGAAATACCCCAGTTTGCTGTGTCAGACTGCTGTTTCTTGTCAAAACTGCTTTTCACATGTATCAGTGGGTCATGCTAAAAAAACATACTTTGTATATGAATTTTTTTGCATAATACAATTAAGGTTCATTTAACTAATGATTTCCAATGGTACTGGGTTTAGATCAGGCAGAAAGAATACTCTGGGAAATACACAGAAGATCTGTTCAGGCTGATTTTACCAACTCGTTCTCATTTTGAGTATGCTGCTTAGGAGAAGTATTTTAACAATATATTTATATGATTGCTCATAAAAATGTTATTATATTCATTGTCTTCAAGCCCTACATTTTCCTGTCCCATTAGAGTAAGTCATGGTCATTACACTTCTCTCCTCCCTTAAACCACTATGTTGCTATAAGCAAAATAAGATAAGTAGGAAATTTATCTGACAAATGCATGGTGAAATTTCTGCCTACCAAATGTTTTTCAAATCAGAAGTAAAAGCAGCCTTGGGAGATAAATCTACAGAATTTGAAACAGCCATACAGAAATTGCCAGAATAATCCCCTGCATTGCCCAAAGCAAGATGTAAATTAAGAAGCAATACACTATGAGTATAATGGAGCATGTACTTTTCATGCTTCCATTCATCTCATGTAAACAGCTCGTACACTGCACCTCACAGGAATAATTACAAAATAGTAGAGTATCTGAAATCATAAATATTAAGACAGAAGAGAAAAAGACAATATTTTATTTTAATAAGACTTTTTTATTGTTAAAAAAAGTTAATACTTGCTATCTTGTTTTCTAATTATCAACTTATACAGGTAGAAAGTCAAAAGAATGAAAAAGGCTTTGGGCAAAATCAGCAGGGGAGATACGCATTCTGTCTGTTGAAAATAGATGTTAGCTGGCTGGTTGGCATGGCAGCAGTATTCTCTGCTTCCATACGGGACATAAATATTTGAAAAGACCTCAGAATTTCCAGTCTTTAAAATCCCAAGGACAGAGTAGGTTACAGAGTTGTTGCTTGTTCCTTTCTGTGGAAGAGAAGATGAATTAGAGATATAACCATACCCAAGATATGATAAAACAGTCATCAAGGAATTTTTCAAATTCTCCATCAGAAGATCACCTCAACTACTACAGTCTGATCTCTTCAGTAATCACATGAATCAACAAGTATCAAGAAGTGCCAAGAACACCGCTACTGCTTCTGCAAATCTGTACAGCTCCATAAGGTCATTCTCTACTATATTACCATTATTTTTATACCTAATACTTGGATTTCTATTTAACAGATAAAAGGACAGAAGAATAAATGAAAACAAATAAATAAACCACATTAGGGACATTAGGGACATCAGTTCCAAGCAAATATTCAAATGAGCAGATGAAAGATGATGGTTAACTGAATAACATGTTCTGCCTTGTCAACTTAATCATGACCTGAGCTTCTTAACATAAAGCTTACAGTATCATAGGGATTAATTCTCAACATAAAATTCACAAGGGGTAGTTCAGAGAGTGTTGTGGGTTTTCTTTAGGATTTTCTGATATTTACTGAAAGCAAATGCCTACCAATACAGAAAATGGCCCAACTAGACAAAGCCTGAGCAACCTGGTCTGATCCCATAGCTGGCTCCGTTTTAAGCAGGAGGTTGGACTAGAGACTTCCTGAGGTCCTTCCTAACCTGAATTATTCTATGATCCTATCCTATAGTCTTACTTACAGGTAAGATTACCTTTTGTGCATTTATTTGTTTGACTGTTGCTGAAATGGCCAGTGATTGTACGTTTTGATCCAGTGTCAGACTGGATGTAAGTAAAAAACATTTTTTCTAGCAGCACAGCAGGTTTCCCAGAGAGGTTGTACCAGCTCCATCCTTGAAGATTTTCAAAAGTCATCTGGACAAAGCTCTGAGCAACCTCATCTGAACCTGTAGTGGACCTTGCTTTGAGCAGGAGATTGGATTAGTGACATCCTGAGGTCCCTTCCAACCTGAATTATTCCATGATTTTACAGGTAGTGTATAAGAGGTCCACTGATCTATTCTCTGATTTCAGATTGACCTGTAAAAAATGGCCTTATTTTTTCAACTACTCTACTCTGAATGCCAACTTTTGTAGCACACCAGTAGTATGTAAAAGCTGTTTCACTTACCAAATATTCTACTGGGTCCACTGCCCTGTTGTAATCAGTTATGCAGGACTGAGAGCTTTCAGTCTGAGACATTCAATTTCCTCTGCTCTGCGACCTAATGAACGACAACAAGAAGTGGCATCATGTAAGATGGGTAGTAAGTAGTGAAGGAGTCCTAAAGCAGACACACTTATTCTCTTTCTCTTTAGTGGGTTCTGTCTTTATTTTCTTCTTTGCCCATGCAATTGAACAAATGTCCTGTTAAGGAGCTAAAACAAAAAAAGTTGTCATTAGACAAATATAGGAAGAGTTCATGAGGAAAGAAAATTATTAAATATAGTTTTAACTTCCTTAGATTTCAGAATATGGAGAATACAATTGTAATTATAATGTTAGGAGATTCATGTGCCCAGGTAATTCTATGAAACTTCATGACTTTAAAATTTGAGTATTTGTTTTCAACTATTTAACTAAAAAATCTTTTATTTCCAGTATGAATGTAAAATACCCTGATTAGTTTAAAGGGACTTTTTTATATTTTTAATTGTACATTTCTGTATGACAGTGAATATGGTCATACAATGTCTAATTTATATGGGCACATACATATATATGTCCATATAAATTAGAAGAAATTTGGTAAAATTGCATGAATAAAATTTTGTGGTTTGCACTTAGTTCTGAAAGTGGTGTCATGTAAAATTTTAGCCATGCAGGTTAACGGGCATCTCCTATTGATTAGCAGTATGACTATTCAAAAAACAAAACCTCTATTGGTTGAAAAAAAAGCTAAGCCAATTCTTCTCTTAAAAAAGCAGGGAAAGATAAACTCTAAGTTAATCACTCAGGAGATTAAGACTTTCACCTGAGATGTACAAGGCATAAGAGACTCAAGTAAACTGTAGATATAATTCAGCCTGTTAGTCATGCAAAATGGTACCCAGTCATAATGTGAAACTCAATATACGCCTCAATTTTTGACAATGGCATTCCCCTGTAATTTCACATTCTGTTTTTGTGCATACACACATATCCTGATCTTGATAAAGTTTAAGAACTCATGAAACTCATAATAGCCAAGTACAATGAGAATGGAAAAATTAGTCATTTCTCCAATTAAGTTTCCATAGTTGTCAGATATTCTGTGAATGTACATACATTACAGGAACAGACTGCTCACAAAGTGCATCAGCTGTTCCCTTTCTGAAGCACACCTGGAAGAAAAAAAAAGTCACATATACTTACCTAAAATATGTTCTCCCTTACCTATACTGACTGTGACATAATAATCAGTAAGGAGAAGGTTCAACCTCACACCCAAGCCTCTCAAATTGATACCTGGGCTCTAGGCTGTACTAAGGTTAAGAATACTCTTCCCTCTTCTTTTTGAAGCTGTTTCACTGTGTAGAAAAGAATTAAAAATTTATAGGACCAGAAAGAGAGCAAGCTGAGTGATGACTCAGTAGCCTACTGGTTCAAAATCTCACTTGAGAAAAGAGATCCTGATTCTGTTCCGCTTTCCGAAGACCATACATTTTACATGAGACAGACATTGGATAACATGTATAAGTAGCTCATGGAGCGACCTAGACCTTTCCAGTCCCAAGTGAATACCTTAACCAGCCGACATGAGACCATACTAACTATTGGATTTTTCAGTGCCCTCTATGAATATTACATTCTTTCCTGCACAGCGGCAGGTAAGCATCTAGCTCACTATATCCGAAGCTACAGACTCATGTTTAAAACAGTATGCTGGCATGTTTGCTTGATACCACGCAATGAAAAGAGAAAAAAAAATTCTAATGAGTAGGGTAACTAGGCTATGAGAAGTGCTACATAGCCATCACCTACCTGTAATGTGAAACTTTAGAAGATAAAATCTCCTGTCCCTTTTTGGCATAGCAGAATGCAGACTGCTCCCTTTAAGATATTTCTACTCTGCTCACTTGAAGAAGGTTCAGCCACTTCCAGTTGAAAATTCTAGGCTGATTAATTTCCTAAAACCATGTTAAAGGTTAATAATATTTGCAATTTAGATTAGAAAATCTGAAAGAAATATTTTTCAATTTCTTCTTTATTATTTTCATGCTGAATATTATGTTGGGTCTTAACAATTTGTAAGATTCTAGATCCCATTGACTACATCTGTTACTGTGTGAGACAGCACATTCATTCTCTTCATGAGGCTTTTGGCATTATATTTCTGTGACTGACCAATAAACCCCTAAAATAGAAGAAGGCTCAGAGGAGATGGGCAAGGGCTATGTGCCCATGAAGGTCAGAGAATTATGCAGGGTGTGACTGATCACAGCTGTTGCAAAGAAGCTGACTTTATCTCATCACAAAGGGGACCAGAGGGTGGCCTTTGTTTTAGAGGAACAGCTATCAACAGCTGAGTGGATCAACTGGTAGTATAAATGTTTCTCCCCAGTTCACTAAAAGAGCTTGAATGTCTCCCTGAGTCACCCAGATGAGCATGGGGGTAGTGAATATGTGGCTTAGCTCAACATAGAGTATAAAACTAGACAACTGTCAAAATAATTTAAAAGACAGCAACAAGTTTGAGCTGGCTTCAACACACGTGTTCCTTCCCAACAATTGGGGACACCCAGCGTCCTGACAGTGAGCACATTATAGAGACCAATAAGGAGGATCACATTGGTATTGTGATTCAACTGTGTATTGAAATTGCTTTATTTTGCTAAGTTTAACTTACATTTGTATTGTGTTATGCAGTATATTTTGTATCACTCTGCTAAATCAGAAATCCCATGTAACATTAACTATCTTCAAACAAGTAAATTTGATATTAAACATTATACCTTCCACGCATGGAATATCTAAAAGAACCTGGTCAGAGAGTATTGGACTCTAACAATTTCCTAGAAGAACTTCAAAAATCCATTCTTATTCCCATTAAAGATTTCCTTCTTCCATCAATAAATGTAATTTTTAATAAATTCACCACTATGTAAAGAGATTTCGCATTCATATAAATTTTATTTTTGCTGGATATCCTGAAAGTTTGTTTACTTATTTACTCCAGCTTCTATGTGTACCACAAGGTTATTTTCCACAGATTTTTTTAATGATTTTTTGTATAATTTTTTTTTTTCTGTTTGGTTTCTTGATGGAATATATACATCATACATTTTCTCCAGATGTCTACAAACATACCTGGGTTAGAAGCTGATTAAGGAGAACTTTTGTATTATTACTATCATTTTTAATTCCAGTTTCTTATTCTGCAGTCTAGGTCCATGGAATGGGAAAGAAACTACTACTACCTTGTCTAGCTTCAGGAAGGCTGAGCAAAACTCTGCTTGTTTTCAGACCAATAGTGTGATTTCCTCACTGCATTTTTCTTTATTAAAAGTAGCAAGTGAGAAGGTGCAAGATCAAATGCCACATTTTCAGATTTGCTCCTTTGTCCTCCACACTCTGGTACACACTTTAGCTAATGAAACCGAACATCCTCATGACAGCAAAAACTGATAGGGCAGGTATCAGCAGGACTGTATCTGTAACCCAACCACTGAGAGATGTTCTGGGTCCCAATGCACACAGGCCCTTCTCTCTCCTTATGGTCTTCTCTCAGTCTTCTGATTCATAAACATATTTCCCATTCCTCCTAATACTTGATGGTTTCTTGATTATTTCCTTTTTCATATCAATTCTTGTCAAACCTCAGGGAATTGCCCCGGATACTCTGATTCCCGCCAACCCTGTGCTACTGGGTGAAAACCAAATAGGTGAATTCAGAATCTGAGGCATTCCCAGTGAAGCACTCTACTAAGAATATGGCATAGTGCAGGAAAATTCTCCAAAACCTCCAAGTCAGTAAAATTAGGCATTTTGTTGAGGTCACAGCTTGTGAAATTCTGTATTACCGTGGATGTGGAAGTGAACACGTGATAGTGTGAGAAGGATGACCATTTTATTGGAGCAGTCATTAATAGCATACTAATATTCAGTTCAGTGTAAGGCATGATTCTCTTACCCTTGCTCACAGTGACTTGTATGCAAGTAGTCTTATTGAGCCAGAGCCCACTATTCAGTGTGAAGAAAGTAGAAAAAAATCAGGACTGCATCTCACTATCAGCATCACAGCTGTTCTCACTTCACGTCCTACTTGGTAGCTGGGCTACTGAGAAAAGTAAATACTTCTTTGTCTTATTTCTGCACTAAGTAAATGTCATAGCAACCCATTAGCACTGTCAAGGTTCTTGTTTCTGAATATCAACTACTTTAACTCTTTCTCTTACACCAACAGCTTTTCCATGATTTAAGCCATAGAAAGCAATGTCCTTTGTTTAAGACTACATGCAATCACAGCATTTGATTTTTCCAAAATAATAAACGGATACAAATAACTCTTTTTGGTCTTATTATACAGTTCTGTTGGCCACTGTGCTTTGAAGAAGTTGTGCATTGCTTAGAACACGACCTTTGTATTCTCAGTAGTCTTCTTAAGCAGCTTCTGAATAGAAAATTTTTACTTCTGCACAGGACTGGGCAAATTCTGTTTGAGTTAAAGAAAAAGAGTATGAGTATTTCTGTGGACTGATGGAGCTGCTTCTTAAATAATTTCATAATTTGATCCTTTGAAATATGCACCAAATGTGTTCCAAAACATATTGAAATCAGCAGTAAAACCCTTACTTCTGTTAACTTAGTTGACTTGGATCAGATTCATACAGTAAAATTGTTTCAGATTTTTTGTTTCATTACTTATATTACTGTGGCAGTGAAAACTGATATAGTCTTTATTAACCTACCTCTCAAAAGTATCTGGAAGGTCCTTCGTGCTTTTTTAGGATCCTAAACATTTCTGTATGATTATGTTAAAACTCATTAGAAGTTGCCTTTTGTTATCTTGCTTCCCTACATTAATTTGAAGTTCCACAAGCTGAAGTTTGTCAGTGTATAGGTGGATCATCAAGCCCAGGATAGCAGGCACTAATTGTCAAAGCTGTCATGCCTGATACCCATTAAAAAATCCTGACACTATCTTGCTTCAGAGGCTAGTAGAGCCTTCACTGATTGCTATGGAATAGAGTATGAAGATTTTCCCTGAATCTCTACACTTTTGTACAAAATTGGTTCCAAAATGAGGGAAGCAGAGATAAATTACCATCTGCTTTTGGTTGCAGAAAACCTGAGTACATTTATTTTCATCTACTTGTTTCTCCCACTAATTAATAAATGATTACAGAGAAAGATGACAACTTAACTTACTAGTCACACAAGACACAGATATATGCTGTTCTGCAGTTTCTGACAGACTGGATTATTGGATACAGTTAATTTGATGGAAAAAAAGCAAAGGGCCGAGTTAGAAGTTCAGGATTCTTGCTGACTGCACTACCTTGATACGATATCTTGCTAAAAGTTGATTTCAGGAACATACATTAAACTTCTTTTCTTCCAATCAAGAAAAACATAACCAATAAATCATACAATAAGTGGTAGTATAAAATATTTTAGCTTCTTTGACTTCAGGAGAGATATGATGGAGGAAGCTGTGCACAGCGCTATACTATGCTGATAAACAAAACACTTCCAAATTATTTGTATCAGTGTCAGTGTTTACCTTATGTAAGCTTCTCTATAAACAGAAATAAAACCCAAATGCATGTTGTGTGGGGAATTTCTTTGACTTTCACCTAACCCAATTTAGAGATATTAATATTGATACTTGGTGAAAGCTGGGTCCTTATCCCTAATCATATAAACATAATTGCCTGCTCTTAGCATGTAAGGTAATTTGTTTTATAATTGTCTACAGATGCTTAAGTTTCTGATTTAGAAAATACACTCTTAGAGTATGCTTTGAGGTCAAACAGCCTAATCTTTATTTTTCTAACTCACTTCTGTCATTTTCTAACTCACTTATTTCTGTCATTGATACATGCATTAAGGAAAGATGTACTATGAATACACAGAGACAACTTATTAAACACAGGGCTCAGATCCTTGTCTTGATGCAAAATAATCAAGATTGACATATACTTTATCTGATCAATGGTTAATAATATACCACTTCACAAGATGACAAAGAAATTGTTTTCAGAACTACTCCTCTGGACATGTTTCAGATAAGATTATGTTTAGAAGACAGTATATGAATGAAGACCACCCACTGTAGGAGAAGATCAGGTTTGAGACCATCTAAGGAACCTGAAGGTACACAAGTCCATGGGACCTGATGAGATGCATCCGCAGGTTCTGAGGGAACTGACAGACGAAGTTGCTAAGCCACTATCCATCCTATTTGAGAAGTTGTGGCAGTCTAGGTAAGTTCGCACTGACTGGAAAAGGGGAAACATAATCCCCATTTTTAAAAAGGGAAAAAAGGAAGACCTGGGGAACTACAGGCCAGTCAGTCTCATCTCTGTGCCCGGCAAGATCATGGAGTGGATCCTCCTAGAAACTATGCTAAGGCACATGGAAAATAAGGAGGTCACTGGTGACAGCCAACATGGCTTCACTAAGGGCAAATTATGCCTGACAAATTTGGTGGCCTTCTATGATAGAGTTACAGCATTGGTGGATAAGGGAAGAGCAACGGACATCATCTACCTGGACTTATGCAAAGCATTTGACACTGTCCCACATGACATCCTCATCTCTAAATTAGATGGATGGACCACTCAGTGGATAAGGAATTGGCTGGATGATCACACTCAAAGAGTTGCGGTCAGTGGCTAGATGTCCGAGTAGAGAGCAGTGATGAGTGGCATTCCTCAGGGGTCAGTATTGGGACCAGCTTTGTTTAACATCTTTGTCAGCAACATGGACAGTGGGATTGAGTGCACCCTCAGCAAGTTTGCCAATGACACCAAGCTGTGTGGTGCAGTCGACACACTGGAGGGAAGGGATGCCATCCAGAGGGACTTTGACAGGCTTGAGAGGTGGACCTGTGCAAACCTCATGAAGTTCAACAGGGCCAAGTGCAAGGTACTGCACATGGGCTGGGGCAATCCCAAGCACAAATACAGGCTGAACGATGACTGGATTGAGAGCAGCCCTGAGGAGAAGGACTTGGGGGTGTTGATTGACGAGAAGCTCAATATGACCTGGCAATGTGCGCTTGCAGCCCAGAAAGCCAACCGTATCCTGGGCTGCATCAAAAGAAGCGTGACCAGCAGGTCGAGGGAGGTGATTCTGCCCCTCTACTCCGCTCTCATGAGACCCCACCTGGAGTACTGCGTTCAGCGCTGGGGCCCCCAACATAAGAAGGACATTGACATGTTGGAGCAAGTCCAGAGGAGGGCCATGAAGATGATCAGAGGGCTGGAGCACCTCTCCTATGAGAAAAGGCTGAGAGAGTTGGGGTTGCTCAGCCTGGAGAAGAGAAGGCTTTGGGGATACCTTATAGCAGCCTTCCAGTACCTAGAGGGGACCTACAAGAAAGCTGGAGAGGGACTTTTTACAAGGGCATGTAGTGATAGGACAAGGGGTAATGGCTTTAAACTGCAAGAGGGTAGATTTAGATGAGATGTAAGGAAGAAGTTCTTCCCTGGGAGGCTGGTGAGGCACTGGAACAGGTTGCCCAGAGAAGTTGTGGATGCCCTCTCCCTGGAAGTGTTCAAGGCCAGGTTGGATGGGGTTTTGAGCAGCCTGATGTAATGGAAGGTGTCTGTGCCCATGGCAAGGGGGTTGGAACTAGATGATATTTAAGGTCACTTCCAACCCAAATCATTCTATGATTCTATATGATTTACTTCCTCAGGCGTACCACTTAGTTGGAAAGGCTGTGTGAAAATTTAACATTCAGACTGCTTTTCTTCATTTAATTTTTAGTATGAAACAATTCAGTTTGCTGAATTCCAACTTTTATGATTGCTATTACACTAAATGCAACGTCCTACCAGTTAACACAACAATGACCTATATCTAGAAGGAAAAAAGTCTACAGGACTCTGTTACACCCAAAATGTTGTTATGGCCAAAAAGGGAACAACTCATATATACAGAGCTAGAAAACTATTGTTAGCCAGGCTGTCAGGTTCTGATTTAGATTTCAGAACCGGGGAAAGTTCGTGATGACCCCAAGAGTGAGATTAAGATGCAAACGAGGTCAAATGCCGCCAATCACGTTTTTCTTTATTGAACAAGCACAGAGAAACAGAGCAATAGGAGAGGCAGGAAGTGACAGGAGGAAACTAGGCAAGGGTTCAGGCAGATAAGCAAAGGATAGTCACCACCATGAATCCAGCAACGTCCCGTTGGTCCTCAGTCTTCAGTTCCTTGGTGGTGCGTGCAAACACACCCTGGCTCTTTGCAATTGTGCCTTTTATAGTCCAATCTCCGCCCCCAGTCACACCTCTTGAAGACTTAAATGGGTTCATTCTAGACAGTTCTTGACATATATGATGGTATTCCAGATGGTTCTTCACCTACTGAGCATGTGCGGCTTATTGGGGTGGTGGTCTTAGGGACTTTCCAAGGAGCTACAAGCCCCCTCCTCAAATAAGCTTTGTGTGGCCTCTGGCCCTATATGGTGGGTTACCAGGCTGGTTCTGCCAGAACACAGGGCTGCATACCCTCTGGCACACCCCCTGTGCCCATGCCAAGCCTTCTTGCTAAGGTCCCCCTTTGTTATGCAGAAGTACCTTGGTTGCTACAAGGTTTGAGACATTGACAGACATTAACTCTTTCAGTCCCTTACACAGGCTAGGGTTTTAACAAGCTAATAGCGTAGTCTGACTTATCTGGATAATACAGAAAAGTCTTATTAATAATGTGGTTAAAACGGACCAGAGGACCAGAAAGTGATCTTTGTTTTAGATAAAGGACTGTATCAGTTGAGCGGATCAGTTGACTGTGTAAATAACCTTCCTTGATTTAATCAAAAAAGTCTGAAAGTCTTCCTGAGTGAGCCAGACCAGCATGGGGGAAGTTAATACGTGGTGCAGCCCAACATAGAGTATAAAAACTGAACAACCAACAGAATGAACTTTGAAGAGGACAGCAGGCTTGAGGTGTCTTCAGCCCATGTATTCCTTCCCAGTGACTGGGGTTGCCCAGCATCATTACAATAAACATATAGAGACCGGTAATGGGAATCATGTTTGTATTGTGATCCAACCATATATTGGAATTGTTATATTGTGCTTACATTGTTATTTCAGTGAATCGCTGCATTACTCTGCTGAATCAAAATCACAGGCAATGTCAAATATCTTCAAATAAGTAAATTTGATATTAAAACATTAAAACCTCCTTGTGTGGAATATTTTAAAGAATCTTGTCAGAGTGTTCGACTCTGACAGTGGGAAATGTGAATACAAAGTTGAATCTTGTTCCTGCAGGTAAGAGTCCTTGGCAATTAATGGTTTTGTGTGAATATCCTCAGTACCATGTGGAAGGAGCAGAGACTTTCTGTAGGAAATGATTCTCTGCAGACATAACCATTGTAGGACGTCTAAGTTTTAAAAACTGTAGTGTTATCTTCTAAGCTTTTGAACACCAACAGTGAAATCAGGGGCTAGGATTTGGTTTTGACTGTTAAACTAACTCTAATGAAGAGCTAATGTAATGATGACCATTGCAATAGCTCAGGGTAGAACACCTACTTTAAATTACATATGTAGTGAACAGTAGCATAACAAGTTTGCAATGCTATGTATCCAGCCATACCTAGGTCCTAGCACAGCTTAAGAACCTGTGCTGCAGAGGTCATGTTCTGGTAAATACCCTAAACCACCTTGTCAAGATCAAAGATGAAAGGACACTTCTCTGGAAAGTCACAGGTGTTTACTGACTGGGACTGTCACTGAAATTATGCAGCAACTGTTATAACTAACAAAGTACGAATACATGATCTGTGTTTTTAATAAAAATATGTTGCCCAAGCTCTGCAGTGTAGAAGTTAATAAAACATAAAAATTGGAATGGTCATTTGCAAAAAAAAATACATGTAGGCCACAGTGTGTAGAATTAATCTACTGGAAGATGGAAAACCACGCAGTCTGCAGCACGTTATGGTACATACTAGTACTCACCACATATTTGATCCAGTTTTTATTGGCTTTCCTCCAATTTTGCTGACCAACTGGTATGCAACGGTAATGTTCATCAGTCCTAAACACACTTACAGTTTTATCCCATGGCAGCATTTCTTATATCCTCACACCACTCCATGGAAACCATGCCTGCATTTGCCTTGATGTACACATGCCACAGAGAGACCATCTTTTCTTGGTGGGTTGTCCAGTGCTCTCTCCTCCTTTGACACCTGTTTGCTGTGACTGACAGTTTGTCCCTGTGGGCATCTGTAAGTTTCAGCTTGACCATACTGTGGCTGTCAGTCAGATGATCATAATACACTGTCACACTGTATATATCAACATGGCAGCATTATTTACATCCTTTCACACACGGACATGCTACTATGTACTAGAATAAATCTTCTATAAAGAGGAGAGAAAGAAAAAAAATAAGGCTGAAGGAAGTATTTAACAATAATGTAAAAATCCTATAGCAGTATATTGTGCAAAAAATAAAAAATAAAAAAAGGAAAATCATGTGCAATGAAATCCAGTACGCATGTTCAAAATATACTGCTGAAATCCAGCTTTCACTAATCATTGACACTGACTCATGTTCACAGAAAACATTGTTTCTGAAGAATTATCTGTTAATACTAAATGAACTCTTTCTTATAAGAGACAAAGACATAGTTGCTCAGTAAAACTTAATACCAAAGGAAAGTGAACTAAGAAGAAAATGGGTTTACTGATTTTTCTAGCACATAGTTTTTCACTAAAATCCACCTACCGAGAATGCGCTAGTATGTGTTTCCAGGGTTAGAAAATGGCACACTGAACTCCAGAGAGAATGGAGTTTTCCAAAGAACATTTCTTAATTAGCAAAAGACCTTTGGAAATTTATAAGCAGATAATAAATTTTGCTCCTAAGCTTTTTCCTGTCTCTCAGTTCTACTGTCATTGTGCAAATCTATAAAAAGAGGAGAAAAAATCCTCTTATGAGAACAATGTTTTAAAATTTGCAACTAGCCTCACTAGCTTTTGGTAACAAAACTTAACTCAAAAGTGTTGTTCAAGGTTGTGAGTCTTAAGTAGTGGCATCCTGATACGTTGAGATACTTTCCAAAACAACTGATAGCATAAGTGCTTAAGTCAGCACTACTTATTGGGAAAACGAGCAGCTTCCCACACTATTTGCTGCATAGTTGTAATCCCGTTCTGGAACCTCTAATGCTGCCATGCCTTCTTATGTGGAAGTGCTCATTTCAGGTTATATCTTCTTGTACAATGAGGTGGTAACAAACAGACAGTTACTAGCAACCTTCCCTATGTGATGTGTAGTATTAATGGTGGAGATGATAAGATTAAAAAAAAAGAGGTTAATAATGATTTCTACCTCTGCTTTGGAGCTATTAGGTCAGACTGGAGCTATTAGGCCCTATCAAGGTCTCATGTGGACATACAGAAGAGAAGGCCTGTGAGGCTACTGACTCCTGTTCTGCTAGATTCTAAAAGTATATTATGCTAATGAGTGTTATGAATTTCTAATATTTTTATGAGTTTATTTTTGTTTGTTTCATTGGCCTTTGCTCAAAGGGCTAGATTTTTCAAGCAATGGTCCAATCAGCTATTTGCAGTATAGTTCCAAATAGCCTGCAGCTATTTGCTGCTGTAGCCAGGAATGTAGAAATGTAAATCCTTAGCAACACCCACAAGCAGTTAATTAACATGCAAATGACCTTAAATCCACCCGCAGAAATGGATGTCAGATTAAGGATAACATGGAAATTTCACTTTGAATGTTCAGGCTTAGAAAAACAAGTCTTACTTCCATCCTCTGTTGCTTCACTTTAGCTTAATGTAAATAAAAAATTAGCTTATTCTCTAGCACATTTGATTCTAACGTATACAATACAGAAGCACATTGTTCGGAAAATTGCTCTGACATATAGCACCAGGGAGAAATTATTTTCCCTGACTAGGGGATGCAAACTCTATAGATTTATGTTAGAGAAGGAGGAGCTCAGCATCACACCACAAAAGAGATCTGACCTTTTAGCTGAGGACTATTGGGAAGAATATGTGTAGGCTGGTCATTTGGCTAGTAATAGAAATTTGTCATTGACAGGATAAATTGGAAGCTGGTTTTAGTGTACACATTTTTATATACGAAAGATCTAATCCTTTTCTTTGCATAGTCTGTGTATTAATCATAATTTTATATGATAATTTCTATAAAAGCATATAACTTCCTAACTCAATGAGGTTCTTGAAAAATATACTATTGTGCATATTTTGACAAAACTTTAGCTTTACATCTTCTTCTAAAACATGTATTTTTCCTCAATCCTACCTCCAACAAAACAGTGATACAGCTGAACAATATTCAGGAAAAGACTTTTAACTCCTTTTTATTTCAGGCAACCTGTTAGAACGTTATCAAAGGAACAACAATCTTTCTAAAAGAGAACAGGACATACATATATGTACAGGACTTCAAAAACAACCTCATTACTCTTATCTTCCTTTAACACTACAGCTTTGTTTATGCTATGACACCACCACACATATTTTAAAATGCAGAAGTAGGAACGAGGGCAAACCACCAAAAAACATTAAAAATTTTATACCTACAGAAAAATATGTAATATGAAACTTGAGCAAACATGGAGTAAAACCTTTTAACCAGTACATTTTGTTAGACATGCATAGCAATTATTTTTGCTCTTTACAGAAGTAAAATTTACTAGGAGAACAAAAAGAGGATAAGTAATTGAAAAAAGAATATTTTGTAGCTCTACATAGAAGAAAGCCCACTGTATAGTGTTTGTCTTGTTCCACATGTTGGTGCTTAAATCTTTAGCACATTAACTAAGCAGAAAATAGAAATGGGATAATCACATATTCTCTTTTACATCAGAAATAATGGTTTGAAGACACTGGAAATACAGTACCTTTATTCATTACAGTGAAATCAAGAAGGAATATGAGGCCACTATAATATCAGATAAATTAAAGTTTACGGTATGCCATGGCTAGAAAGCAGCTGCAGTCAGAAAAGCTAGTAAAAGAGTCTCTTCATCAATTGAGTAGCATTACCTGGGGTTCCTTGATGGATATTCAAACTCATAAAAAAAACCCCAATATAAAAAGACTGTACCAAACCCGTAACCAATGTGTCAATGTTGCAAAGCAGTGACTATTACCCCTATTGTGGGAGAAAAAGTGGACATAAAAGCAGCTTTCATTTGCCCATAAATTCAGGAATACGTTTTGTACAACAATTATTTAAAGAACTAATACTGGCTTCCTCTGTTACACACCTTGATATTTTCTGATAAAAAGTGCTATTATAAGAGGTAAGCATTATAACTTTACAACTACAGATGAGAAGAATGACTGGATTTCAAGGTTTTGTAAGGTACATGAATTCATATGCTATAGTCTAAATGACAACTGGAGCTCCCAAGGTAGCTCAAGTATTTTGTCATATACTTGAGAAAAGTTATCATAAATCTCAAAATACCCAAGAAGCTTGAGTTCAGCGAATGAGTTCTGCAAAATACTGGTGAATTCTGTTTCTATCATGCTTAACAGACTTAACAGAGAAGGAGTCCTTCTCCAGAACTGTGGCCTCTTGCTGTTACTGTAATCATTAATCCTTTATAAACATTACAAAATACAATTAGCACAGCTTAGTTCATGGGGTGCCAAGAAGTTAGCTTTTTTGTTCCAGCAAGACCTACCACAACCAAGACTACTACTACTGCTACTATGTTTCCTTTTCCTTCATACATTATTATGCTCAATGATCCTTAAGGTTTTCTCAAAGACCATTAAGGTTTTCTGCAACATTTTATCAATAGTCTTTCAGTGTACAGAAGTCACTAACACTATCCATGGTCTTAAAGAGTGCTTTAAGTAAATTAAGTAAAATGACAAGGAAAATATCTTTTAGCCTGTGTAAATTTAGAGCTAGATTATCAAGATTATTCAGATCCAATTTGTAGCTATTCTTTCTGTTCTTGAGAATGACTACTTAATTTAGGTGCATTAGCAAATATTAAGACATTTTTAAAAGAGTGTATGTGACTTCAGAAGTTATAGATGTAATATGAATTCTCTATTTTGCAAGATTTTTTTTTCTTTCCTTGTCATCTGAAATCTATGAGGTATATTTATAATTACATTGATATTTACACATTATTTTAACAGATATTTTTAATATCATTCCACAGCTTAAAAAGAAAATACTACTGTAAATATTTTTATTCCGTAATTTGTTTGTAATGGGTATTTTCAATTGATCCCTGTTAGACTGACCATTCTTCCATTCGTCCACTAGAAGACTGTTCTCTTAAAAAACACTGTCAAATCTCCTACAGTCTTCTATGAATTCAGGCAGTCGTGCTACCATGGATTGTAATCCTGTCAGACCTAACAAGCTAAGCAGATTCAGGTTGAATTAATAGTAGAGTTGGAGACCTCCAAGGAACACTTCAGTGTTACAGCAAGTTTTTTAGTGCTACTGACTCAGTGGGAGACACTCTTCTATGTGCGTTAGTACTGAACTAATGCCCCAGCCAGGGAATTCTAAAAGACACTATAATTAGGATGCAATAGGCTGAAGTGCTCAGAAATAATGAATGGGAGACAAAATATAGCCAATGTGGCTGCAAGTGTCTCAGTGTATGAAGTGGAAAAAAGCAACTGGAAAAGACAAAAAAAGCAAATTCCTGTTGCTAGCAGGAAAACCAAGGAAAATACTGATGGAGAATATAAAAACATCTTATGGTTGGATAGTAAAATATAAAAGCATTAGAAAGCCCATTTGATGTGATGAGCTCCAGATCATTTTACTGATGCATATGATGAATTTCTAACAACATATCAAGGAAAAAGACCTAGCTAAAAATAAAGAGAGAGATAAAATTCATTCTCAATCAGTTTTAGCCGATGTGTTGCTTGCAATGTATGTTAAAAATGGCCTTCAACAGAATCAGTCCACCAGGGGTCTGTCCACAATTCTAGAAGAAGGAACATTCTGCTACAAAATTCTTGGTACACAAGAGAACTGTGGATATTTAATAAATACTGAAGTAAAGAATCTAAATTCTATGGAAAAGCTAGTCTAATATTTTAAGTACTGGGCAATTCATAAAAAGGTTGTCTATTTTCATGCATGGTTTCTCCTTCCCAGAACAAAAAGTCTCACCTCTCTTCTCATAGAAAAGTATCTTGGAAAGAAAGTAAAGGAAGGTGAGCTCTGTATCACAAAATATTTTCTAAGTTTTACCAGGCAGGCAGTATTTGCCCATCTGTAGCTATGTCTCAAAATCAGCTCATTTCTCTTTTTCTTAACATGATCAGCAAGCAGCTAAAGCTATCTTTACTACCAAATATATCTTATTCTCTGGATGGATTATATTTTCTTTAAATTTAAGATAAAGTAAGCAATGTTCACAAAAATTTACAAAAGTTGCTGGCCAAAGGCACAGTCTTTATTAAATGCACAGGCTGCCTGGATATGACTCTCTCCAGACCTCGATAAGGAACGTGTTGTGGAAAATGTTGGGAAAATTGCTAAGCGGGCGTTACTCTAAGATTGAGTTGACATATTAACAGAGGAAGACAAGAAATGGGGGATAAAAAAAAAAAAAGTGATGTGATGATAGTCCCTGAAGGGCAGTAAGTTGAATCGGTAGATAGATCTTCCATTAATGTTTCAGTGGAAGCCTTCTACATAAGAAAAAAATTAGGATTTTCCCCATAAATTTGTAATACTGAACTCCACTGGTTAACTTTCTAATTGTTCAGACAATAAATAAAGTTGACAGAATACTTAGCAAGGCACTGCTCATATAAATTATTAAACGTTTGCTAATAATATTCAGTGAAGAGTACATGAGAAGCTAGAAGTGCATTGAATATTTTAAGTATTAGTTGTCAATACAGCTTCTCAATATATACTGAAGATATATGGAAGGTAATGTTTGCAAAAGATTGCTGTGGAACATTTAAAAAGTTTTATATAAATCCTGAAGAAATGTATTAGAACTTAATTTCCTGAAGACAGGAAGAAGACTCTAGAACCAAGCCCCTTCTCAACCAAGTATTCAACAGCAAAACAATATGACTCAGATTTTATTTCTGATTGTCATGCTACTGGAGATTTGATAGATGTGAGAGTCTGTTTGGTCATTATTTCCTTGATGTTTTCACAGCTCATTATAGAAAATAGTTGGTCTTGCATTTTAGCAATATTTTCACTCTTAAAAGTAGAAGCATAAAACTTTTCCTTGTATGAATGTAACCTCAGAATCATGAATAAATCATTATTCAGTACGGCACAATGCATTTATAAATTGTGCATGATGACTCCCTATTTTAGGTGATCCTAAGCATCATCCAAAGGCAGCAGTGTTGCTGTTAGCAAATGAAAAAATGTTGTAGATGAAATGGGAAAGGGTTGTGTCTTGGTGAATGTTACTTAATTGCATTCTACTGATGACAGAGAATAAGGGAAAGAATTTATTGGTATAGCAACACTAAAAATGGAGTTGTAAGTTACTATATTTTTAATAAAATATTAAAAATAATTCTATTTTAAAAGGTTTGTTTAAAGTCACACATAACCTTTTCATACTTAGTTGTCCAACTAATCACACTGTCTTTGGACAATTCTATTATGTCCACCAAAAATTTTAATTCATTATTTATAAAATTAAATCTGTTTTCCTGGAAATTATTACTTTAAGAAGATGTTTCCCAGGACTTGTGTCCAGAGATGTTTTATTTTCCACTCTCCCAATTACAGAGAACTTTTTTCCCTTTTCTTTGAAGACCTCTTAAGTATCTAAATTTAATTCCAAAAGTCAGCCATTTTGCATTTTCAGATTAGGACCTGACAACAATTTAATGTGAAAAAATTTCTGGTTAAAATTATTAGACAGTAGCAGCTCTTATGCAGGTGTGGCACACTGGTTCTTGTATATACGGGTAATTTTAGACAGAGAAGTTGCTTTAAAATCATTGAACCAAGATGTTTCCTAAACCCAGAGAATTCTTATGGATTATCATTTACAAACATTATTTTATCTTTACTGATTTACAGGATATCTGCTATGAAAAATAGGCCATGTCCCTCTGTATTATAATGATAGGTAGTCTGCAGACTAGAAAGCATTGCTTATTCAGGCAGACGTAGTATTAAATAAAGTCTTTGTAACTGAGTATGGCAGCTTGCCAGGAGATAAAGTTCACCATACCACTGCCTATTCACATGCATTTCTCTGTCTTTTTCCTGTGAAATAATAATCCTCACATTTCTAACTGCTCCCTCTGGCACTTATGCAGTTTGTGGGCATGTTGGTCAGACAGAGAATGACCACCTAATAATGATCAGAAAAGCTGGCAGATGGGACAAGAACTGAAGCTCTGCCCTGAATGGGGTCCTGCACATTTAATAGCCCCTGAAAACTCAGAATGTTTCCCATTGAGTCATGAATGGCTGGAAGTGTCCATGGGAAAATACCAGTGGGAATTAATATGATTTGCCTGCGCTAAAAGATATGAAAGCCTGTTTCCAATAAGTGTTTGAAAAGAAAAAGAACAATCTGCATCATCATAAAAGTTAATTCTCAGTCAGACTCTGTGTAATACTTAACAAGACACTTGCATTCCCCAGTAAAAGTCTATGGATCATAGATGCTGGTTCTCAATCTTAGTAAATATGTTCATCCATGAAGGATAGGTTATGCTTCTAGCTAGTTATTCAAACGAATGTTGCAGGTAGCAGAGCAAAGAACATGGAGAATCTTTAAAATTAGAAGTGACTTCTGTAGGATATAAAAAACAGACCAGTTCTTGCCCCATCATCCCCGGTGAACATAATTCATCCATTTGCATTAGCTATTCAAGCTTGGTTAATGTTCTCAAACAGTAAAGGTATTCAAGACATCCGCATACGGCTGACAATGGATGTATGGAAGACTTGTGCCATTCTGAAGAGGCAGCTAAAGCCTCACAGACAGCATGTCAGACAGCGTTAGGTGCTGATGAATGAGCATCAACTCTATGAAACTGTATAAAATCCTTCATGTTGTATGGCAAAAAGATTCGTAGTGAGAATGACCTTATAATTTCCTTACGGAAGTACACTAGTGGCATAATAAACTGCCTTGGAAGGAAATCTGATCACCTAGCAACTGCTCTGGCCTGAAAATTTCTAAATCTGAGGATTAGGAACATATTTTCAAGGATGGTTCCAATTCATTCACATGGCCATTCACTCTCTGTTGACTTAACTACTTTTCCTTGCCCTTGCCCAATTTTCCTGATCACTGTTCGTTTCTGTGTAAACAGCATTCATACGCCTGTGCTGTGAGCAGGGCAACTCCATCATTTAGTGACAAGCAGTTTCCCCTCTGGC
The DNA here is from genome assembly GCF_018139145.2 of Gymnogyps californianus. NCBI lineage: Eukaryota > Metazoa > Chordata > Aves > Accipitriformes > Cathartidae > Gymnogyps > Gymnogyps californianus. Next base: position 97,336,823 of record NC_059473.1, read on the forward strand.
TTTGAGTCTAAAAATTAATCGTATATATAGTTCTTCACAGTTACTCATGATAAAGAATATGTATTTCAGAATTTATATAAATGTAAAATCCACCTTACTATGCTCTGACTTGCTTTGCATATGTCATTGCTCCTACTGCCTCACTAATTTAATTATACAGTCCACATGAAAAATTGGTGCCAACATTTAAATCCCTTTCTCTCAGTAGGCATAAATGCCAGTGAAGGAACCTAAGTTCAGATTAATTTCTGTTTAAAAAGATATACTTAGCTTCCCTAGAGGTCTTAAATAGGTAGATTGCTTTACTACAAAGAATCCCTGAATCTATAAGGAAGTTTAACTAGCAAATTCTCATGGGCTCTTCTACCACATTGCAGAATCTTGCCCTGCTCAGTGCAAAGATCTGTTAACGTTCCTGTTGTCAAACCATCTCTTTTATAAAATTGTTCTTTCAGAATAATGATTTGCTTTTCTTTTTTTCACAATAGCAAGTACCTCTCCTTACCATAGAACTAACTCATTTATTCTTAATTCTTCGTGCTGGGACAAGATCCACAGATTGGCGCAGAAGTATCAGAAACAGAGTTAGGAATAATTTCCGGGTATGTCTACACTGGATTCCTATCATGGAAAGCTGGTAAGCTGTTAGCATGTTCCACGCTTTAATTTGGCCTGGGCTCTTTAGCAGTCTCCCAGCCAATGCCCAGACAGAGTTCAGGGATTAGCACAGGCCAGATAAAATTCCCAAAGGCAATTTGGATACAGTCACCCTCTTTTGGATGGGAAGAGAGTTTAGCTGTGCAAACTCAAGCTAAGCTATGCCAGTTGGTCTCAGTGCCTGAAGCCTTTCATTTACTAGAGTGGACATAGCTTGTGTCTCTAAACATTATAAAAGTTAAAAATATACATTACTAGGTACTGGAATGAATGGTTATTGATATAAATACAATGTTGATTAATGCTTATAGCTTCTTCCAGGCTTGGTGAGAAAGTCACATCAATATTAGTCTGTACAAAATAAATTTTAGGATCCTTAGCTGAATTAATAAGGCTGCACAACTGGACAGGTAGAAGAACAGTCAGCCCAGAGGAAGCGCTGAACTAGTCCCCATCTTCTCTGTGCTCCTTGGACATAACCTGGACTTGATGCAATGACTCTGGCTGTTTAGAGACTTTCTTTTGCATTCACATCCCCCATGCACTCATTCAACAGAAAGGTATAATTTGTCCCTTATAACATGTATTAATTAATCCAATATGCTATTTAATTCTTATTGTTCAACAACTATATAAAATAAGGCAAATCTTCATAATTTTTGGTGGGAGTATGTTGCAGTAAAGAATGAATACAAGCTAATATTCACCTCATGACTGAAAATCTGCTTCTTCTTAGTAGTCTCTACCTCCAGCAGCAAAACACTAACTTTACAGTAGATTTCAGCTTTTTGTTTCTAAAGATGCTGGTTCATACACCAAGGCCATTTAACCAAGTTACCTGACATTTGGAATCCCACCAGAATTACAGACTCAGACAATAGCATCAAAACAAGACAAGTTTAATGATCAGACACACAGGACTCAGACTGTTCACACAGCAATTTTTATATACAACAAACGTTTCTTCAAAAGTCCAATACATAACTTGGATTAGTTGTGGACAGGCCTGATCTACTCAGCTGGCCTCTATCAGACTGCTACCTCACACTAACAATGACCATGGCAACAATAAAAAAAGCTGTATTTTCACAGAGATAACAACTCTTGAGCCATCTATTATATTTTCCAGACAGAAGCACGTTATTTTTATATCAGCCATGTCAGGTTTTTTTGTGTGTTGTGTTTTTTTTCTTAAGCTAATATGTTGATTGCTTTCAAACTGACATAAACCTGTATTTCCAGGCTATTTCAACAGTGCAGTGATTTGTCCCTTTTTTCTAAGGATTAATTTTTGGGTAAGATTTAAGTTTCATAGAGCATCTAAGTATTTAATTCATAAACACCTTTAATACAAATATTCTGAAGATGCTCCAGTATGATTTTTTTTTTCTAGTTACATCAGGGATACTTTTTTAGGAAACAGGCTACTTTCCTACTGGCAAGATAGGTTTAACAATGGCTGAGAAATTGTGGAATAACTGAACATTTTAGCACTTTAACTATCTACTTATGCCTACTAATTATTCCTCATGAATCAGAATCACCATCAATCTCTCCTTTTTCTTTTTTAAGGAATTTACTGAACATAAAGCAGTCATCTAGTCTTCTGGTTCTTTCCAGATCATTTATTATTACATGTCATTTCAGAAAAGAACTACTTTAAATGTTTTATCAAAAAAATCACTTTAAAGAGAGAAGAAACTGATAACATATAATGGACTTGGAGAGTCTTGGAATGGCTTTGTCTTTTTCTCTCTTTCTATAGTAACCTTGGAAAATGTACACAGGAGGACAGGATTAAGAAATAAAATACATGTATTTTTGTCATATATAAAATGGGATTAATTAATCTTTTTTTACAGCTTTATCACTGAGAAGTCACTTCAAAGCATTTTAGGTGCAGAAACGACTGGAATGTTTTACAGAAGCCTTCTCTACCAGTCAAAGCAAACAATCTCTTCATGACTTATAAATGCTTGTTGCTGCAGTGTGCCAGGAAAAGGCTTTGTTGACATGTGATCTTTGCTTTCTTTATTCAACACAAATATCTTATCTCCAACCATATTTGACATTTCAAGCATTAAACGTAATACTGAATATAAATCAGGGCACTGGAACCAAAACTTTCTCTCATGGGAAGCACCATAAAGGGAATTCTTTAACAGGAAAAAATATTTCAGTCCTAAGACAAACTCAAAACTTGCCGTAGGTGCCAGAAGTATTATTAAGATTTAGAATATGTTAACGTAGTGTTCAGAGAGATATCTCCAGCAAAGTTTGCTTGAAACCTGGAAGAAGCCAAACTGTAGGTTTGTTCTCCGCATAGACTCAACTAGGACCCAAAATGGCTTAATTAGCTTTATTGAGAATTTTAATGGTAGTGATAAAGTTGATGAATTCATGTTTGCTCCTGGAATTTGGACTAAGTTTTCTTCTCTCATTGGTCAGATAGATCACTTCATCTGATTAAACTTGGAACTATTGCTCTTAATTCATGCTTCGTTTTGAAGTTTGCTGCTTCTTTTTCAAACCTATAGCGTCAAGGGCTTACCTATAGAGAAACCACACTATTTTTTCACCTATGTTAGCTAGTGTAATAAAAGTTATTACTTTACCATGAAAAACTTGGCTACCAGAACACAATCCTTAATTCTACCAATGCTTTCCATAGAAAATATATAAATATAGAGAATATAGAGAGTGAATATCACCACCTGCAAGTATATTCCCAGATCTGGCCTCAGGAATCCTTATTTGATTTAGCTGTTAATAAGTATCTTGTAATAAATGAATGCCATCTGAACAGGCAATATGATTCACTAATATTCACTAGGTATTATAGAAGTGAGCATTATTCCTGTGCTGCCTTTACCTTTACACAACATTGGATATAGTCATTTTCTGAGCCTTAGTTTTTCTTATGTTTTTAATATGCAGCACTATTATGAGATGACAGCCTTCCAGTCCTGTTGGTTTATCAAGCTGTTTATGTGCAATTTAATTTTAACTGTGTGCATTTTCTGTCATATTAAAACAAGAGTCACCACAGACACTAAGGATACCTTAAATTCAAGACCTTGTTTTCACATAATGCTTTGTTTTACTCAGGAGTCTGTGAAGCTCACCAATATGATTATGTTTCACTAATCAGAGGTCCAGAAACATCAAGTTGTTTTGCTCTTAGCATTTATCCTTGATAGTTATTCCCTACAGAAATATTAATCCACAATAGATGCTTTATTAATGACCTCTTAACTAGGAGATAAAAATATAGCACTGTGCTATGGGCATTTTCATCCTATGAAAAAAACCTGCCAAATTATGATAGCAGCAATATAGTGATATTATGGTGCTTTTATTGAATAGTCAACACATTTATTACAGGTATATTCCCATAATATTGTGAAGTCTACAAGTATATGTTTATATCATTTATTTCTTACAAAGATTCTTCTATATTTCATATTTAGTCATGCTTGGATGTATCTCTTCACCCAGCTAGTTTATTAAAATTACAGGTGAGTGAAACCATAAATTTCAACATGGCTCCATTCTGAACAGCCTATGAAGGAGTAGATTGGAAGCATAAAATAAAGTGAAGAGAATCATGTCATGTTCTACTGGGAGACATATTTTACCCTTCAGCAGCATATTAGAAACGCATGTTTTAGAAATTGAGGCAAGGCATACAGCACCTTCTTCTCATGAGATATATTTCTCTGCCTGGAGCAGAATTTTCCTCTTGGCAGTGTGTTTCAGAACTGGCAAGTTCAACAGTTTAATTTCTTTAGCATTTGCATTACATTTTCCAATTCAGAAAAAATTAAAAAATTCTGTCACACTGTTAAGGTTTGGTCATTTTTCCCCAAAATGGGTTATTTAGGCTACTGGGATGTCATTATTTCATTATGTAATTTTAACAGTATATTCACATTGCATTATGTTTCTAGTTCCTAGTCAGATATTCAAAATACATTGGAAAGATAAATCCAGAAAAGGCTGAAAAGCAATCTTGTTTGAAGGAGAGAGGTCATAGCATATTTATGTGGTATAGTTTATATGGCACAGTTGTTCCCCGCCCCCCCCCCCCCCCCCCCCCCCCCCCCCCCCCCCCGCAGTGTTTATTTAGCAGAATACTACTAGTAAAATACTACTTCTCCACTGGATATAAAGCACAATCAGTGCTCCTTCCATTAGGATCTTCTTGCAGATGTTTATCATCAGAACATGAAATTACTAATTAAAAAAAAGGATGTTTGTGCAAGTATATGTACTCTTGTAAGCCATAGAATTCATTGGAAGATGAGAAAATACAGATTTTGGCCTTAAAACTAAATGTGGAACTGTTGATTTAAGGTCTTCATAATGAAATCAGGAGAGAAATAAAATTCTCATTCTTTCTGAAGGTTGCTTGATGCCTAACCAAGTTATCTTTTCCACATTTAAGGAAAGACAAGAAGAAGAAGAAGTGCAATTTTTTTTCCCCCCCCCCCTCTTTACCTAGATGTCTACAACCTCTTATGGCAATATTCTTATTATGCTTCTCTGGTAAATTCTTAAGGTGAAAAGGCAGGTTATTGATTGTTGGCATGAAAAGGAGAATTACTTTGCACCAGACTATGATACCGTCATCGAGTTTAACCATTGCCATCACAAATTCTCCCAGTTCACTGAAGTTATGTTGAGCACCAAACTGAGCAAAGGCTGGAGGTGTGTGTGGAAAGGATTTAGGGGAAAGAGAGAAAACACCTGTAGTGCATCTTATCGAAAAGGAAGAGGCACTTGCTTTGAACTCCCTGATGTTTGGACTCTGGTGACACAGGTACAGGAGAACTGGGTGTGACTAATATGGGAGATGCTGTGGAAGCAGAGGCAACAAGGAAGAATCTGACATTTGTGCTAAATAGATTTTTAAAAAAATAATCCTATGTTGTGACTTTCTTGCTTAAAATTTTGCAAACATCACCTGAAGTTTGCGAAGGATGGAGGTATGCATTCGTGAATGAAAAGACAGTCCTGAACTTCCTTTGATTAGGTAGACAGTACAATCTCTATCTCCTAGCATGCTAATCCACTTAGAATACAAGTAAACCTAAGTAGTTATGAACACCTTATTTGTAGTTCTGTAGTGTTGACTGTAGAAGGTGGTACACATCCTACGAATTTCATACTCCCCAGACTAAGAATTCATGGATTTCATTAGGGGAAAGCAGTGGAAAAAGGGAATATAAGGAACAACTGATTATCAATCATACAATTGATTATGAAGTAGGAGAGGAGAGGTAAGTTATGGGTATGGTATCCTCATTGGTTGGGGAGACAGCTGTTCTTCAAGAACAGCAGTTTGTTTTGAAATTAGAAAGATGAAGAGAGAACCAAAGAGAAAGTTAAAGGTAATTTTGCAGTTCCAGGTAATACCTTTTCTGTATTGGTTGTTATCTGATATAGAAATTGCAGAGAAAAGCATGTGAGCTCTTTTACTGTTAGTGTATTATAATCTGAAAGTATATGGGTGTTATGGGCTTTAAGAACTCTAAGGGTATGAACTTGGCTCACACTTAAAGTCAAAAAGCTCATAATTAGGAAGAAGCTAACCAAAAAAACCCCCCCAAAACAAATAAACAACAAATTAAAAAAGAAGAAGGAGAAGAAGAAGAAAAAAGGAGTCATAGGGATGCAAACAGCAATAGAGATGTCAAAGACATAAAGATGCCAGGCACTTTTGGAGACAGCATTTATTAAAATCCTGAAATGTTAAAGGCCTGAAATCTTCAGAGTTTCTTTTTATTTCTCAAAATGAAGGTAGAAATGAAGGCAGATTTTCTAACTCATAGAACTACCAATGGTCTTTCTACAAGTTTATTGTCTTTAGATATCTATAATTGTTCGCTTCTTATGTGGCACAGCATCAGTCTACAGTAACACAGCTCTAGAGAATTTTTTTTGTTCCTGGGACTTGCCTGCCATCAGCCAAAGCTCTTCACAGTGGGGGCTCAGTGTAACACAGAAGCAGAGTAGCCCCTGAAGAACTGGTAGCCCTGCAGCCCCACCACTGTTGCCATTAGACTGCTTACTGCAGCTTTCACATTCCCACATCTATCCTGGACTACAAGCCACTACAATAAAGTACAGAAAAGAAGAACATTCCTCTGGTGAATGCTGAACTCCTTCAGGAATGGGGAAAGGGCTGCTTCCTTTGCAGCTCATTTCAAGTCCATATTTACATCTTTGTTCTTATGTCATGGTTTCATGTCCATGGTGCTCAGCTGGAACTTCGTATTTCAAAACTTAGTTTGGTCTGTGAATTATTCAGGAACTTAACCCAAAAGACATTAACAATTTAAATCTGCCAATAACTGATTTTCATATTTTCTTCTGTAAAAGCAAAAAGCAAAATGTGAGCAGATTTTATAATGAATCTGTGGCTGGATAATATTAAATGAGTTTTCTGATGTAAATAATTGACATGCATATGAGAGGAAAAGGATTTTGATCTTCAGTTGAACTAAAGATGATGAGTAAGATATAACTACTGAAAAGGAAAAACAGATTCCAGAATATACACAAGTACCAAGACGTATGTGCAGCAAATTTCAGCCATTCATTTCAACTTCATTTTACTTCATTAAAAAATAACAAAGGTATATACATAGGTTGCCTTACTTTTTTTCTAATTTTAAATACAACTTTTGATGAAATCGTAATCTTCAGGTTTAGATTAAGCTAAAGATACAGATCCTGTGCCCTCCCTGTCACTATTTCTGTCACTGAAAAAAGTTAAGCTGAAAGGAATTTTTTTAAATTGTAAGATTTGACCTTAACAAAATTCTGTAAAAATGGTAAAACTAAAGTATTTCAAAAATTACTAGAAAATACAAATTAAGTAAGATCAGGATTCATAGAATTCCCTCTTTTTTCTTTTGTGCTGCTGTGCTAGCTTAATACCACAATTCTGTGTACATGAAGCTGTACTCATTATCTGGCTTTGCCCTTGCAACCACCATGGCGTGATCAGAACCTTGACAAACAACTCAGCCAACAACATTCTCCACTTCCTTTTGGTCTGATTCCCCTGTAAACATGGGAAATAAATAACATTAATAAATATAATAAATATATACTGTCTTTACTGATGATGCACTGGAAAAACACTGTGTCAGAACACTTGGTCTTTCCTCACCACTATTTCATCTTTTTTTTTTTTTTTTTTTTTTTAATGAAATGGAACTTCTTTGTTTGCACCTAATGTTCTTTGGTTAAGGTATCACTGACTGCAGGTAATTATCAGTACTGTGTACATTTTCCAGCAAATGATTTTTGCTGCATGCTTGTGCTGTGTAGAAAACTTTTGCAGATAAGTATATTTAGAGCACACTGATTTTGCAGAAGGTTCTGCATAACAGCAGAAATTAGAATTTCCAGGAAGACAGGGCTGCCTACACTCTCTGCCTGATAAGTATATATCCATACTAAACCACTGTCTTGCTGCAGACATAAAAGCATTGTAAAGGTGTGGTGAAAGCACCTGTATTGGGTTTGCGTGGCAAGGTTTTGGTAGCGGGGCAGCTACAGGGGTGGCTTCTGTGAGAAGCTGCTATAAGTTTTCCCTATGTCTGACAGAGCCAATGCCAGCTGGCTCCAAGATGGACCTGCCTCTGGCCAAGGCTGAGCCCATCAGTAACGGTGGTAGTGCCTCTGGGATAACACTTAAGAAGGGGAAAAAACCTGCTGTGCAACAATAGCAGATGGAGGAGAGGAGTGAGAATACGTGAGAGGAACAACTCTGCAGACACCAAGGTCAGGGAAGAAGGACAGGGAGGAGGTGCTCCAGGCACTGGAGCAGAGATTCCCCTGCAGCCCGTGGTAAAGACCATGGTGAGGCAGGCTGTCCCGCTGCAGCCCATGGAGGTCCACGGTGGAGCAGATATCCACCTGCAGCCCGTGGAGGACCCCACGCTGGAGCAGGTGGATGCCCCTGAAGGAAGCCCTGAGCCTGTGGGAAGCCCGCCCTGGAGCAGGGTCCTGGCAGGACCTGTGGCCCCATGGAGAGAGGAGCCCACGCTGGAGCACGTTTGCTGGCAGGACTTGTGACCCTGTGGGGGACCCACGCTGGAGCAGTCTGTTCCTGAAGGACTGCACCCCGTGGATGGGACCCATGCTGGAACAGTTTGTGAAGAACTGTAGCCTGTGGGAAGGACTCACGTTGAAGAAGTTCATGGAGGACTGTCTCCCATGGGAGGGATCCCACGCTGGAGCTGGGGAACAGTGTGAGTCCTCCTCCCCCTGAGGAGGACGGAGTGGCAGAAACAACGTGTGATGAACTGGCTGCAACCCCCATTCCCCGTTCCCCTGCGCCGCTGTGGGGGGAGGAAGTAGAGAATTTGGGAGTAAAGTTAAGCCTGGGAAGAAGGGAGGGGTGGGGGGGAAGGTGTTTTAAGATTTGGTTTTATTTCTCATTGCCCTACTCTGATTTGATTGGCAATAAATTAAATTAATTTTCTTGAGCCAAGTCTGTTTTGCTCGTGACAATAACTGGTGAATGATCTCTCCCTGTCCTTATCTTGACCCACAGGCCTTTCATTATATTTTCTCTCCCCTGTCCAGCTGAGGAGGGGAGTGATAGAGTGGCTTTGGTGGGCACCTGGCATCCAGCCAGGGTCAACTCACCACAGCACCCCACACTAGCAAGCTATAATGTCAAGGATGTATTTAACCTTCAGAACAGCATCTAGATCAGAGCCTTCAGCCAGCACAGCCACGTCAATCTGTTACCATGTTTTGTCACATCCTGACTCATAGTCTTAATAACTCTTGCTTTTATTAACTAATAGCCTAGATACTAGAAAGCATGTCACTAAAAAGCAAACAAATAGTTAATGTAGAAATGAGCATGTAGGTGGTTAAAATTACTGTTTTTACATGCCGTGACTTTAAACAATTAATGCAGGAGTTCACTGGAAATTAAAAATGGAAGTCAGGCCAAGCAGCCTATTCTTGCCATGTGTCATGGTTTAGGCCCAGCCAGCAACAAAGCACCACACAGCTGCTCACTCAATCCTCCCCCCTGCTGGGATGGGGAGGAGAAAATACAATGAAAAGACTCGTGAGTTGAGACCAGGACAGAGAGGGATCACTCACCAATTATGGTCACAGGCAAAACAGACTCGACTTGGGGAAAAAGAAATCAATTTAATTTGTTACCAATCAAATCAGAGTAGGATAATGAGAAATAGAACCATACCTTAAAAACACACCTTCCCCCCCCTCCCCTTCTTCCCGGGCTCAGCTTTGCTCCTGATTCCTCTACCTCCTCCCCCCACAGTGGCACAGGGGGGCAGGAATGGGGATTGTGGTCAGTTCATCACACATTGTTTCTGCCGCTTCTTCCTCCTCGGGAGGAGGGCTCCTCACACTCTTCCCCTGCTCCAGCGTGAGGTCCCTCTCACGGGGGTCAGCCCTCCATGAGCTTTTCCAGTGCGAGTCCTTTCCACAGGCTGCAGTCCTCCATGAACTGCTCCAGCGTGGGCTTTCCCACAGAGTCATGGCCTTCTCTGGGTTCAGCCACCTGCGCCGGCGTGGGGTCCTCCACGGGCTGCAGGGGAATCTCTGCTCCACCGTTAACCTCCATGGGCTGCAGGGGGACAGCCTGCTGTCTCACCACGGGCTGCAGGGGAATCTCTGCTCCGGCACACCTCCTCCCTCTCCTTCTTCACTGACCTCGGTGTCTGCATGGTTGTTTCTCTCACACCCCACTCCTCTCTCTGCCGTAGCTCTTCTTCTTTTAGCAGTCTTTTCCCCTTCTTAAACATGCTATCACAGAGGCGCTACCACCGTCGCTGATGGGCTCAGCCTTGGCCAGAGGTGGGTCCAACTTGGAGCCGGGGAAGCTTCTGGCAGCTTCCCACAGGAGCCACCCCTGTAGCCCCTCCCCCGCTACACAAACCCCCGCCGCACAAACCCAACACATCATGGTGTTGTAATTAACAAAAAAAAAAAAAAAAAGAAAAAAAGGCAAAAAAAAGCAAGAACTTGTAACTGAATTTTCTAGAGAAATTCTGAGCATTGAGTATTTTCAGGTATTACATGTAATATATGAAAAGTCAATACTGTAACAAGTGCTCAGTTTCAGGGCCAGTACTTTTTAATGTTTTTATAAATGATCTGGATGAAGGAGTCAAATGTATATTAAGTAAGTTTGCCTATGATACTAAATTAGGAGGAGCTGTGGACTGCCTTGAGGGTAGGGAGGCCTTACAGAGAGATCTGGATAGGTTAGAGAGCTGGGCAATCACCAGCTGTAAGAAATTTAACAAGAGCAAGTGCCAGATTCTCCACCTGGGATGGGGTAATCCTGGTTATACGTACAAACTGGGGGATGACAGGCTGGAAAGCAGCCCTGTGGAAAGAGATCTGGGGGTTTGGGTTGGTGGCAAGTTGAATGTGAGTCAACAGTGTGCCCTGGCAGCCAAAAAGGCCAACCGTGTCCTGGAGTGCACCAAGCACAGCATAGCTAGCCGGTTGAGGGAGGTGCTTGTGCCACTTTACACTGCACTGGTGCAGCCCCACCTCAAGTACTGTGTTTTGGGCTCTCAATGTAAGAAGGACATCAGACTACTAGAGTCTGTCCAGAGGAGGGCAACCAAGATGGTGAACTGTCTCGAGGGCAAGACTTATGAGAAGCGGCTGACGTCTTAGTTTGTTCAGCTTGGAGAAGAGAAGGCTGAGGGGGGACCTCATCACAGTCTACAACTTCCTTAAGGGGGGCAGTGGAGAGGGAGGTGCTGATCTCCTCTCTCTGGTGACCAGCGATAGGACATGAGGAAATGGAATGAAGCTGCGTCAGGGGAGGTTCAGGTTGGACATTAGGAAAAGGCTCTTCACTGAGAGGGTGGTTGGTCACTGGAACAGGCTCCCCAAGGAAGCCTGTCAGAGTTCAAGGAGCTCTTAGTCATATGGTTTAGTTTTAGGTAGTCCTGCGAGGAGCAGGGAGTTGGACTCGATGATCCTTACGGGTCCCTTCCAACTTGAGATATTCTATCATTCTATGATTCTAAACATTTCATTCATAACTAAAAGCATGTAAGACCTTCTATCGTCTCTCCAAAAGTTAGAGGCTTGTGGTGTTCTTTCAGAATAGGATGGTGATAGGGATGATTCTTGTCTCTTAAAAACTGTGGAGAATATGACCTTTCAATGCCTTACTCAGCAGTTTAGTACCTGGTGGATGTTAGAAGACCAGGACAGACTATCTAGGACTACTCAACATTGAGCACTGAGTACCAAAGCTCCCTAGGGAGTGCCCAGATGGAATTAAGCACCTCAAAGGTGAAGCCATTAGACATAGAAGTTATTTCAGCAGGAATAGAGAACAGCATTTGTCCTCTTCCTTTAAGACACATAGAGGAAAACATGACCATGTACAAATCTTATCCTTTAGCTCTTTGCATAGACAGATGGTAAAGACACAGGTTTATTTCTGTACAGTCTTTCTTACAAAAGTCTGCTGACTGGGATATTTGCAAGGGAGAAGAGAAAGGTAATTTTCTAACTTCACAGAAAGAAAAGGTAATTAATCTGTTTTTTCTGCAGGAGAATGTCCTACCCTTTGAGTAAACAGACTAATGAATGACAAGTGGAGTGTATTTCCCCTTCAGCTATTGTGTTAAAAATAGTGATTGCCATCCTTCCATTTGCTTTAGGTAGTACCCTGATATTTATTCCAGAGAATTTTCTAGACACATACAAAACAATGTAATGAGATTGTGAAACTTTTTTTTTTTTTTGAAGAAGCATAGCACTAAACTAAAGTCTGCATGTAGTGTGGTTAAGCATTAGTAAAAAGGTAGTATCAGATTCAGACATCTACATTCCACCTAAGTCCTATTTCATGCTAATTAAAAAGTACCTTTTTGGACCAAATCTCTGTTGCATAACTGTTATTACTGTTGGCTATAGCCAGCATTCAAGCTTCTCCAAAATCATGGGTAATCTGTTAGGTACTTATTGATATCTATATTCTAAAAGAACTTCAGTTTTTTCATTAATCTTCCTAAGAATCTGAATTTCTTTTTCCGGGATGTGCCATACACATTTTACTGGACATAACTTATAGACTCAGTTTCACAAAAAATACTGCTGTGTGAGAAGGAGATGTTTTGTTCATTTTACACAATTTTTTAAAGGTAAAAATACTTACTCAAGAAAGTATAACAATACATGCTATATGGACACAATTAATTCATTGCTTCACCAAGAATCTTTCATTTTGTCTAAAAAAAAACCCCAACCCTAAATTAATGTAAATTAAATGAGAAAGTTATTTCAGCTGTTAAAGCATTCATTCTGGGAGTGGAAAGATACGCCAGTCTTCTGTAATATCTTGTATCATAGAATAGGTTGTGTTGGAAGGGACCTTTAGAAGTCATCTAGTCCAACCCCCCCATAATGAGCAGGGACATCTTCAACCAGATCAGATTGCTCAGAGCCCTGTCCAACCTGACCTTGAATGTTTCCAGGAATGGGGCATCTACCACCTCTCTGGGCAACCTGTTCCAGTGTTTCAACACCCTCGTCATAAAAAATTTGTTCCTTACGTCCAGTCTAAATCTACCCTCTTGCAGTTTAAAACCATTACCCCTTGTCCTATCACTACAGGCCCTGCTAAAAAGCCTGTCCCCATCTTTCTTATAAGCCCCCTTTGAGTACTGAAAGGCCACAAGAAGGTCTCCCCAGAGCCTTCTCTTCTCCAGGCTGAACAATCTCAACTCTCTCAGCCTTTCCTCATAGGAGAGGTGTTCCAGCCCTCTGATTGTCTTTGTGGCCCTCCTCTGGACCTGCTCCAACAGGTCCATGTCTTTCCTGTGCTCAGGACTCCAGAGCTGGATGCAGTACTCCAGGTGGGGTCTCACCAGAGTGGAGTAGAGGGGCAGAATCACCTCCCTTGACCTGCTGGCCATGCTTCTTTTGATGCAGCCCAGGATACAGTTGGCCTTCTGGGCTGTGAGCACACATTACCAGCTTTTCATCCACCAGTACCCCCAAGCCCTTCTCTGCAGGGCTGTTCTCAATCCCTTCATCCCCCACCCTGCATTGATACCAGGGGTTGCCCTGACCCAGGTGCAGGAGCTTGCACTTGGCCTTCTTGAACCTCATGAGGTTCACATGGGCCCACTTCTTGAGCTTGTTCAGGTCCCTCTGATTGACATCCTGTGCCTCGGGTGTGTCAGCCACACCACTCAGCTTGGTGTCATCGGCAAACTTGCTGAAGGTGCACTAGAACCCAATGTCTATGTCATTGATGAAGATATTAAACAGTCCTGGTCCCAAAATGGAGCCCTGAGGGATGCCGCTTGTCACCGATCTGTATTTGGACATTGAGCTGTTGACCACTACCCTCTGGATGCGACCATCCAGCCAATTCCTTATCCACTGAACAGTCCATCCATCAAATCCATATCTCTCCAATTTAGAGAGAAGGAAGTTGTGGGGGACCACGTCAAAGCCCTTACAGAAGTCCAGATAGATGACATCTGTAGCTCTTCCCTTGTCCACTGATGTAGTCACTCCATCATAGAAGGCCACTAGGTTGGTCAGGCAGGACTTGCCCTTGGTGAAGCCATGCTGGCTGTCTTGAATCACCTCCCTGTCCTCCATGTGCTTTAGCACATATATTATGTATTTATTAAACAAGTCTTCAAGATCACTTCTGCCATACTAATTGAACTGCCTAAACCATTAGATATGAGAGTAACCCTTTTCTTTCACTTTGTCACATAAAAGACTAAGAAAGAAGGTACACAAGTATAACTAACACAAAGGGAGAGGCGGCTTTGCTGTGCTTCTGTATTCATGTCTGCTTCATTAGATAGTTTTTGATGGCATATTATTCAGCATATAAGGCCACTCTTAGGTGTTCACCTGTCCTTGTATGTTCCAAATATACTGATGAACTAAATTCTGGATTATGAATACTTCAGGATAACAGATGCTAACAAGTTAAGCATTTAACTGCCTAGCCTGTCTTCTGGATCAGAAACGCATCCTCTTGGGTTCCTATTCACATAAACACCAAAAGAAATGAGTTTTCTATTCCAAAAGAGAAATGAGATTTTTCAAACAGAAGTAATATTGGAGTTCCACCATCACATTGATATATTTTAATCTGGAATTTCTCCCACTTTTAGCATGTGCCATGTCTCACATAGTTCTGTTGCTATTAAAAAAAAAAAAAAAAAAAAAAAAAAACAGAGAGAGGGAAAAAAAAGTCATAGTGCTTATTTGCAAAATATTCTGAGTCTCTGAGAATTTACTGAAAAATAAGGAAAGGAGTAACCGATGTCATTCAAGACATAGATTTCTGAGTGGTGACTTAAGGACAGAAATGAGAGAGGCTTAGTGGAGATTATAGCAGCTAAACAAGATCAGAAAAACTACAGAAGCAGAAACATTACAAGCAAGCCCAGATAGGAGGTTACTAGTGAAAACAAAGATGAAGCTGTACTGTCCTAGACCTGTTTCACAAAGAGATGAGTCAAGAAATAAGATTATTGCAGAGATTTGGTCAATATTTCGGGGAAAATAATTGTGGGGAATTGTGACAGTAATGGGACTACAAAGCTATTGATGAATATGAGATATATACATAGAGTAGATGACAGAAATCACTAAGTAATTAAAAGAAATAGTTGGAAAATGACGTAAGATTGTGTGTAAATGGGAATAATACATTGTATATGACTGCCAGTTTCATCTTGGGTAATTTACTAATGCATGAGATTAATATTGTGAATTAATTAAAAGTGTGAACATAATTATTTACGTGTGTTTGCCAAAAAGATTTAAACAAAATTTCTTCAATATGGACTTAAGTTTTTATATAGTTTAGTGAAAAATGCCATGGATAAGTTATCTTCCTACTGATTTATTATGTTTATTATTTTCCCCCTCCCCATGAATGAAGGTTTAAAGAGAAAAATCAAAGGAATAAGTGCTCTAAGAATTATTTGATTTATACTGTAAATTTATTTATTCTCAAAAGTCTATCTTAAATACCCATTATTTGTTTGACTACTTTATCTCTGTTGCTTTATTTAAAATTTTACTGTACAATAGTAAAAAGAAATGACTACTTTTGGCTTTCACTTTTTTTTTAAATAGATAATAAAAAAATAGATCCAACTGTTAGTTTTAGATGAGTTCAACAGCCCAATATCAGTCTGAATATGACAAGAAATATTCACCCATCTTTTTCTACAGGGATGGAGAAAAATTATAGACCATAAAGATTACATTGACAAATTAGAGACAGTCACTGACTTATCTACCATTAACTAATTAATTGATAGATTGAGAGAAACATGACAAGGCATGCATACCTAAAAAGCATGACCATACAACTTATATCTTTGCCTTATTTTTCCAAAATAATTTGCTATCAGATACAGTGCCCAATTCAAATGCAACCTAAAATAAGGACCATATCTTCTTAATGTTTACATGAAGTACCTAACAAACTTGGGGTGCGTACTACAGCCAAATTGTAACAGATTCATTTTGAGCGTCTATAGATTAAACTTTTAGATCATTGGATACATCGTATCCAATAGTATCTGCAATAGTGTAGTATCCAATAATATCCAAGAAAAACTGTATTAATTACAGGTTTTATAACAAATAAGAAAAAATAAGGTTATAACTGTAGAAACAGTTCAGGTTGGACCAAAACAAATGAGGATGTAATGACTCTGAAAAGAAAGATTAATATGACTACTCTGCGTTGAAGCAAGAATAAAGATCTGTAACATCAAGCCATTCTAGTGAGATTTTGTATTTAAATTTCATTTGGAAGTCTTTACTTGTCCTCTATTAGATAACAGCATTCAACAATCACTCCGTTAGCAAAAATCTTAGAGAAATATTACAGCTATCTTTATGAAACCCAGTGCTGAGGTCAGTTTTGGATCCAATCAGATCCAAATCAGATCAGATGAGCTATGGATCTCACTTACGCATTCTTTTTTGTTCTTATGATCATGATCCAGCTGAGTGTTTCTGACAGGATGAGTCAAAGCTGTGAGAAGGGAAAGCCTCAGGTTTCTCAGACTTATAATGAAGGCTACCAAAAACCTCCAGTATGTAAAGCTAGCTTTTGTTAGAACAAAAAATACCAAACCATAATAAAGTCATTCTTTAACAGAGTGAAAATGCAAATCCTCAGTGGAGACACTAAATAACAGGTTTGAAACATACATTGCAAACAATGTGTGAATAACAAAAAAGGTGTTTACAATCTGTCATGGATAAGCACAAGAACCACCGCAGGTTTCGTATTGAAAATGCTGCACAGGTTGAAGTTTTTAGCAATTTTTCCACTTTACTTTCAGGGCTTTGATGAAGTTCCAAGTTTTGGGCTGTTTTCTTTAAGAGGGATTCCAGTAGTAGTATAAGGCTATTTTTTTTTTTTTTTAATTTTCTTTTTCACTTTCTGTTTTTTAAAATTATCTGATTTATTTAACAATGCTTGGCTTCCTTGTCTTATTTATGTTCAGTGTATCCAAAACTACTTGAGTCAAAGCTTCCTGAACTTTAGGAAATTTAATACAATTAGATACATGGTCTTGTTCCCCAGTTTTTTTAGAATGGTACATAAGAATTGCACACAGTGGTTTTTTCATATGCTTAGCCTAGAAAAACAAAATAAGTAGGATTCTTACAGCAATTATTAGTTTTAAAGATATTATTAAGGAAATATTAAAGGGATAGTAAAAGGAATAACCTAGCAGGTTTTAATATTGAATTAAATAACATTTTTAACAAGACTGTGCTATTTATAGTAGCAGAGACCCAGATTCAATAATGCAAGTTGCAATGACCCTGTGTCCAGTGTACCCTGTTCCTGAGTGATTGGTAGCTGATGACACAGGATCAAAAGATCAAAAAGGCTGAAAGGGATCTCAAGACATTTGACTTAAAGTCTAAATTTTCTAACAAGCACAATATCTAAATGAGCTAATGCATTTTGAAATGTTACCTTCTAAAATCTGTTTCTATTAAAGTCACTGGAACACTCCTCGTGACAATGACTTCTGAGATGGTCCTTCATGCTTGAATATATGTAACCCGAAATTTCTCTTCTGAGAATGTAATGTAGAACCACACAGATAAGTGCCAATAGTGTTTACATGAAGTAAATTAATTTTAGTAAGTAATCATCTTTCTACATTTTAGCTAGACTCAGAGAGGACTTTAGTTTTTGCAAGACTCATTTGTTGCAACACCAAATATTCAGAAGCCCTAAGAAAGCATAAGAGTAGAAGCCAAGAACTCTTGAAATAAGTAAGTATTTGATGGAGAATTGTGTTGATTGTTAAAATAATCATCTCTTTCAGTAGTTGGGGCATTGAAAGAGACCAGTGTTCTTGCTCTTCACTAATTTATCCCTTGACTGTGACACAGAAAGTAAACAGTTTCAATCTAAGACCTTAATAGTTGCTGTATTCTGGTTGCTGGAGTGTTTATCTAGCAGGTAAAAGAGTGAAGCTAGCTTCTTTTAGCAAAATACAGAGACTTGACTCTCTTCAGGATTTAGGCAATTGTACCCATGTGCATTCCTAAAAATTTGTGAAGAACTCATTGCTGTGGCTGATTAAACTCGTATGAATAGAACATTCATTTGCTCCTCTGTTCTTTAAGTTAAAACCTAGAACAATAATTAAAATTGACGGTGTTGGTAATAAAGATCAGTTATTAAACTTCAAAGGCTAAGGAGAAGATAGATACACAATCAATTCAGCTTGGTAACTTCAGGCAGAGCAGTGGAACAGACAACTATGTCCTCCTACCTTTGCTGCTAAAGGTGAGCAAGCATCTGGAAACATTACCAGCACAAATTTAAGCAGCTAGAGACTTCACATGCAAGGCTGGATGGGACTTTTGTGAACAGCAATATTGACTAATTTTTGTGCCAGAAGAGATTTTTGGTGCCTAAATCCCTGTTATGATTCTAGTCCTTAGGGCTTTAGCTAGAAAACTTGTATAATAGTACTAATAATGCAGAAAGAATTTGCAGAAGTCTTGTAAGGCTTAATTAGCAATTACTTGCAGAATGCTTTGAAGATGTAAAATGCTGTAACATTATTAACGTGATAGTAATTATTTAAAGGCAAAATACTATTCCTTCTTTCATTTTGAAGACTTAATTAATTCTATAACTGTTTATTGCAACAATGGATCAATAAATTTATAGCCTTTAAGACAACCTAGGTGAGATGTTAATTTATTGAATTTATTCTTCTGAAGAAAAGTTTATGAAAAATAAAAGAAGAGCTCTAAGTAAAAGCTTATCCTAAAAATCATAGAAATAAAGAAAAAATAAATGATAAAGACTGATTATATTTAAAACAATGAAGAAATCTGTAGGATCATCAAGAAATATTCCCAGAAACAACAGCAAAAAAAAACCCCAAAGCAAAAAAAGTAAAAAACAATGAATGGAAACTTACTTCCCAAAATAAGATGCTGAAAAAGATGTACTTATATGCTTTCCTCGACCTTATGGATTTTTTGTTGTTGTTGATGTACATATCTAGATTCTACAGCAAGCTCACTACTCCCATGCATAGAACAGCCACACTAATAGTTTGACAGTGCTGCTCCGCTCCATGACATGGGCTCTGAGCTCACCCCTGCAGCCAAACCCCCCAGGCTGGAGCAATGCACTCAGGGCCCTGACACTCAATTCCATACTTGGCTTGGGCAGATATCAACAATTTTCCATACAGCAGCTTCCAAAGAGTGAAAACTTAGGTCTGTGATTGAAATGGAAATTGCAGCACAGTCCCACATGCAGCTAACCTGGACAGTTGTGTGAGCTCCACGGGAGCGTGGCAGGATGCCCCAGAAAGTAGCTGCAGATATTCTGTACAATAAGTCACTGAAATGGAGCTTAATAAGATGCAAAAAGCAAATCTTCGAAGTATGAGCACTGAGACTAAGACAGCAAGAAAGTTCCATGAAGTAAGCATTAACATTTTTAATCAGAAGAACTTTTCTCTTAAGAAAAGAGAAGAATCAATTGCTGGGAGTTAAATTCTACTTTAAGCTCTTTCTTGCCCTCTGCGCTCCACATGGATGCTTCTACATTAGCATTTTAGACCAAATCCTAGTGTGCTTTTGAAAAAAACTTCCAGTCATCACCACTTCCTTACACCTCCAACTCTACACATCCTAGAGTGCTTTTAGAATGAAGCACTTTTCTTTCACATAAAAATAAACTGTAAGAAACTCCTCATGAGGGCAGCTTGTGAACTCTGCCTACTGACGAGTAGTCAGTACACAGAACCAAATTAGAACTGGTCCAAAGGAACTTCTGAAATGTGTATAATGTGGATTCTTGGTCCTCAGCACCAACTGTTTCACTTTACAAATCCATTTCAATCACTTTGTGCTATGTGGTAATAGCCTACGTATAACTTTTAACACATTCTTCAGATGTTCTGTTTCTCAGTATCCATATAAAAAATAAGAATAATATCCTACTTACAAGGACACTGTTTTTATCATGTATTTGCAAAGTAATCAGTGATTTTACGATGGATGTTTTCTTCAGAAAGTATTCTCCTCCAAAACTCATGTGAATAAGTCATATTCTTTGAATTTGTACAGTTTAATTTTTTTTTTAAAGATGTTTTTGCTTTGAACTTTCCAACTGTAATCTAAAAATACTGTTAGCAGTACAGCTTCATTCTCCATTTAAATATTCCTTCAGTACTGTACGAGGAGCTTATGAAAACCATTTTAACAAGTATGTTTAGTCTTCATTTGAATTTCTTAATCTATAAAATATAGGTCAAGCTTAATTAAATCAGTGGGGATGAATGTTATTTTGAGGAAAAGTAAAGCATAAAGGAGTAAAACCAAATCTCAATTCTGATATTTAGTATTGTGAGAGTTACTTGATCATATAACACTGAGTCTATAACCCTCTCATCCACCATTAGTCTGTCTCTGAAGTTTTCATATTTTTGTGTTCTATGACTCCTTCTCTCTCTGTTTGCTTCTTATGGTAGGATTACTTTTTCCTTAAGTAGTTTTGCATCTCCCGAGCCAACCCATTTCCTTCCTTAATACACTACATGCTTTCTGAACAGTGTTCAACAGTGTTCATCATGAATATACCAGTGAAGTTGTCTTCATCAGAAAAATCCAACTCCTCACAAGCATTTTTCCTTAATGAAAATACCCTGATTTTGAAAAACTGTCTTGAAAGGAAAGACTTCTGCAGTCCAGACTCACAATAGAAACAAAATGCCTTAAAAAAGCAAGAGAATCAAACCTAAATGTTTGTTTGTTTGTTTGTTTGTTTTTTCCAGAGCCATTTGTGACACAATTACTTAGCGAAGAAATTCCTGGTTGTGTCAGCTTGAGTGAACGTGAAGTCATGTTCGTTGAGTAGATTTACTCAATTAATCTGAGGTAATATAATTATGGTGCTATGTGGTGCTATGGCTGAATTGTTAGTTTAGTGAGACTGTGCTAATGCAACCACACTTCTTTCTTACCTACTTCACATTTACTGTGAAATAGTGTATCGTACCAGTGAGCATCCAGCTCCAACAAAGGAGCTCAGCTCCAGGTTATGAATGTCTATGCCAAAGGACATAAACATTCTCCTAGGAACTGGCTTGCTAATGTTGCATGTGAGTGCCTACACCGCTAGACTATTGGCTGTTTGAATTGCTGGGATTCCTTGATTTTGTCTCTATAGAAATGATAATGGACCAGGACCATTCTCTGGTATTATAGCCAAATGGGCAAAAGACACTGACATCACCAATACAGTAGACATTTCCCACAAACACATTGACATGACTGGATTTTCAACAAAGTAGCCACCTCTTTCTTTTAAAACATAGCTGGAAAAGAAACCCTTTCTTTGGGCTAGAAATTAAAAAAAAAACCAAAACAACAAAAACAAACCTAGAAGGTAAAAGATTAGGTTTGAATTCTTCTTCATTTTGTACTGATAAAACTTCTGTTTTCCCAGAAAGTATTTTAACTGTGACATTTTAAGGTATTTAAAGCACAAGAATACACAATCTTCTTATGAAAGCAAGGTTTCTGTTCAGAAAGGAAGTTAGTACTCTATGAAAGGGTTATTATCCTGCTAAGACACTTACTTGAGATTAGAGAATTTTTGTCCTTTTGCCTTAGGACTGTTTAACACAACAAACAAATTCAAGCTACACTGTTAGGAGCTAAAAATCTTGCCTCACATGTGGACGTGAGCTGTCAAACTGGAAAGAAATATTCCCTTTACAGATTTGACTCAATAGTTGTGCTAATGACTTGAATGAGAAGGAATATTAAATTTCCAGATAGCACAAAATGAGTACAAGCTCCAAGTACATGGGAGACAGAGTTAGAATTCAAATTGATTTTGACAAATTGGAAAAGAGGAAAATCTACGAAGCTGCATGCAAGACAGTTATTTAGGAATAATCAGCTCTTCATATTCTAGATGGGATATAGCTAACTAATATGAATTCTACTAAAAAACTCTAGAAAAAATTTCCATCCAGTAGCAAGGATAGAGAAAAGTTCCCCATCTGGTAGCAATGACCAGGCAGACAGCCTTCCTTCCTGTTGTCTAGCCACAAAGAATGAAATATATATTAGTGTAGAGTAATGGTGAGTAAAGAAAGCAAAAAATACCATCGTCTAACTCTCAAATACCTAAGCTATTTCACAGTCTTTAAACATCAAATGGAAAGATTTTTCAGAGATGAATTGCTAATAGATTTGTTTTAAAATGTGTCTTACTGTCTTGGTCTATAGAGATTTTTTAGGTTTGTCTAAATCAGCTTTAATATTGTTTGCTGACTGGATGACATTTGCCGTGTACAATCACTACAAGAAATTCTTATTGTCTTATTCTTAGATTCTGATTGATACATTAAACAGAATTCATTTTGAGTGAAGTGATACTAGTGTTATCTCAGTCTCTAATTAAATGAATGGCTAGACCCCTTACTTATTGTTTTAATTATAAAATAAAAATCTTCCAATAAAAATAAATAAATAAATACAGTTATCCAACTCCACAGTTAAGAAATTCTAATGCATTCCATCTACAAGGAATTTGAGCTTTCCTTAACACTTCATTAGGAGATTCTTATTAAACATTTTCAATGACAGATGTATTAGGGTCTACATGCATTTCCCCAGGTTCTTTTTTAATTTGTAATAACATAATAATAGGTAAAGAACACAGGGCAAGATGTTGTGTTCAAAGAGAAGAAATCAGCCCTAAAAAGGCAATTACCATTACTATATATCTGTCATATTGGTGTCCTTTCTTTTCACGTGATTAAGTCTCTTTTGACATTGATGCTGTCTTACAAAAATTTCTTTAGACTGAATATACAATCAGTATACTGATAGTTTAATTGAACTGATGCTTGCTTTTCTTTTTTTGCTTTGGATTCTTTACAAATATTAATTATAAACTATTTAACAAATTTTTTTATGTTGTCAGAAACATTCTCAGTGTCTGTTGTCTTTCAAGGCTGAAGTCATTTGGTACTTTGTACAACAGTAAAATTTAGTTATTAAATTAAAAAACCAATTCTGCCTATCCAGTTTTAATACATTCTCTAAGAAGATCAAATTGACATTTTCCTTCTACTTGATAAATCTGGACATCAAAAAGCAGAAATGCTTGAGGCAAAATAGGCAATATTCTACTCTCTAAATGTAATATTTCCATCAAATTTGTGGTTTAATTTAATTTGGCTTTTAAATCTAAAATAATAATTTAGAATTATATATACCGGATCATCTTTCCAAGGTACACATTGCTTACAATGTGTAATAATCACCAACCTGAAGCCTTTCAAATGAATTACCTATGTTTGCAGAAAGAAATTCAATGCTTACTTTAATTTTTGTTGAAAGGCTAAGATAACAGTCATTCTTATATTAAAGTAAGTAGTTTAATTATTTAGTCCAGCATCTTAGAAGGTTAACTGGGATTATCCAACCATTAAACTAGACAGAGGAATAAGAATGTGCAAAGGTAGCCCTTTACCTCATGATCACAGTCAGATTGTGGTGTTGGCTGTAGGGAAAAAAAATTAGCTCTTCCAGCTACTCTTGATAAACATTTCCTCTTGATCAGCTGTGGTGGGTTGACCCTGGCTTGACGCCAGGTGCCCACCAAAGCCACTTTATCACTGCCCTCCTCAACTGGACAGGGGAGAGAAAATACAATGAAAGGCTTATGGTTTGAGATAAGGACAGGGAGAGATCACTCACCAATTACTGTCACAAGCAAAACAGACTTGACTTGGGAAAATTAATTTAATTTATTGCCAATCAAATCAGAGTAGGGTAATGAGAAATAAAAACTAAATCTTAGAACACTTCACCCCACCACCACCTCCCTTCTCCTCAGGCTTAACTTTAGTTCTGATTTCTCTGCCTCCTCCCCCCACAGCAGCACAGGGGTATGTGGAAAGGGGGTTGCAGTCAGTTGTTGTCTCTGCCGCTCCTTCCTGCTCACACTATTCCTCTGCTCCAGCATGGGGTCCCTGCCAGGGGAGACAGTCCTCCATGAACTTCTTCAACGTGAGTCCTTCCCACAGGCTACAGTTCTTCACAAACTGCTCCAGCATGGGTCCCTTCCACGGGGTGCAGTCCTTCAGGAACAGACTGCTCCAGCGTGGGTCCCCCACAGGGTCACAAGTCCTGCCAGAAAACCTGCTTCAGCATGGGCTCCTCTCTCCATGGGGCCACAGGTCCGCAGGTCCTACCAGCAGCCTGCTCCAGCGTGGGCTTCCCACAGGGTCACAGCGTCCTTCGGGCATCCACCTGCTCCAGTGTGGGGTCCTCCACAGGCTGCAGGTGGATATCTGCTCCACCGTGGACCTCCATGGGCTGCAGGGGGACAGCCTGCCTCACCATGGTCTTTACCACGGGCTGCAGGGGAACCTCTGCTCCGGCGCCTGGAGCACCTCCTCCCCATCCTTCTTCCCTGACCTTGGTGTCTGCAGAGTTGTTTCTCTCACGTATTCTCACTCCTCTCCTCCGGCTGCTGTTGTTGCACTGCAGGGTTTTTTCCCCCTTCTTAAGTGTTATCCCAGAGGCACTACCACCGTCGCTGATGGGCTATGCCTTGGCCAGCAGCGGGTCCATCTCAGAGCCGGCTGGCATTGGCTCTGTTGGACATAGGGGAAGCTTCTAGCAGCTTCTCACAGAAGCCACCCCTGTAGCCCTGCCGCTACCAAAACCTTGCCACATAAACCCCATACATTAGCTGTCAAAATACAACCTCAAAATACAAAAGTGATTTTTTTCAAAAATTTTATCTCTGTGGACCTATTGAGTATCTTATACTAAAGGGACTTCATTATTCAATTTCACTACACTATCATATGAATATGTTGAGGGTGACCAGCGGAACAACAGACTAGTAGTTTTAGAAGAAAGTAACAAGGTACAACTGAGAGAAGAGATTCAATCACATGAAAAGAAAGACCATTGTAACTTTTTTCCCTGCCAATTTTTAGGAGTATATTCATAGTTATCAATGAAATAATATATTGAAATTGTTACAGCTGTATTTTCCAACTGATGAAATAACAAAATTATATCAGTCCCTTTGTAACACCTATTTAAGTTAAATGAATGAAAGATCCATTTTTCAATGAAATCTTTCAATCATTCTCAAACTTTAAATATTTTGAACATATTTGTATTCACGTAAGTAATCTCTTTATGTTTTCCCCTGGTGCAACTGTTTACCTGAATTGTCCTGCTGGCACATGTAAGTTTTCCAGCAATAAGATCCCAGTTAAGGACTTGGTGTTTTATTCCAGTTATAACCATTAGAATTTCTAAGAGAAATAGAATCATCCTACAAGTCTTGAGTTCAGGCTGTTACAACAGAAACTCTGCACTAAAACCTTAATAAAAATGTAAGTACATAAAGCAAGCTGTTCTCAGGCAACACTTGGGCAGCTCTTTCAATGTAATGACTCAGTCTATGAAGATTTATAACTAGGGATTTCAACATAATGTCTTTATCAATGACAGTGTTCATAGTTAAGATAATTCAGCACATCATCACATTGAATTCTTCGTAACTTCATCAGACTAACAATTAGAGGAAAGCTCAAAAAATCAGTGACAGAAGTGGCCAGATTTGGAATGCTTTAAAAAAACCCTGAATTCACTCACTGAAGTCCTATATGTACAAACTATATTTCTAAGACTAAGCTAGTCACCTCAAGGTTTGTTTTGATATAAATTTTCTCTGGTGGCAAAATAAGCTTAACAACTACCTGCTTCCCTTGTTGTATACTTCACCACTTGTTCTCATGTTGCATATTATTTATATAGATAAAATTGATTTATAATAATGCACTACAAACCAGCAGCCTGGGTAAAATTAAAATAAAATCTATGACAATAAAAGCTTTCATTATAATGCAGCTTCTGAGCTGGTAGGGTGATCCACAGTGGTGAAGAGTGAGATTAAAGGACTGGGGAAGTGTATCTCCTAAAATAGCTTTGTCCCTGAAGAAAGTATATTTAGAACATTGTTTCTACTGCCAAAAAAAAAAGTGTATGTGGACAGTGGGATCTTTAACTTATCATTTCACTGATCTGGATTAGAGTCATAGTCCCATATGAGTCTCCCACTAAGTTGCACAGGTTCAACGGAAGATGCATTGAACTGCAAGAGGAACATGGGAATAAATGGTTGGAGAGGGAGCAGGGCAGACACTTAAATAGTTTCTGCTGCAAACAGTGTTGAAAAATTGAACTATAGCCTGAGTCAGTTGGTACTCTAATCAAAGCATTATCAGAAAGCAGAGACGATCATAAAAGGGAAGGAAAAAAAAGAAGGTTCAGTTTTTCTTCCTAGATTATTTCCTAGGTGAAAAAAAAAAAGACTCTACAATCTTTGAAAGCTTGAGTTGGGATTTAGATTCACCCATTTATAATTCATTAGAATCAGAGCTAGAATATTAAAAACTGTACTTTGCATCCAAGCTTGCTTTATTGTTTACTCTGTCATTTTGGCAAAGGAATATGAAAAGTCTAATTTTGGTGGCTTATTACACTCACTTCTCATTCTCTTTATTCAGATGTGAACTATATACAGTATGGACCAATAAAGAAGCAGATCTAAAAAGCTTGGAAGAATTTTGGTGAAGTTTTTTGAGTTTTGTTTATTATAAGAAAGCTACTTTTTTACTAATTCTGCTTCTGACCAAGTAAACATTGCATTTCTCCTCAGGGATAAAAATATAAATATTCTGTGGAGAAAAGACAGTCTATCTATATTTCTGCATGTATATTAAAAGTGTATCTCTGTGTGTTGTACTTAACGGCAGCTTCCATATACTAGAAGCAATGATTTTACTGTAAGGGTAGGACACTGGTATCTTTTTACAATTGTCTTTTTTTTTTTTTTTATGAACAGCAACTGTAATGCTTATTTGTGACTTGTATTCCCTGGACTACTCTTGTGTACTCTGTTAATGACCATTGTTTCCCTGGGGTTCTACAGTTCCTTCTGTCAGTGCTGTATCACAGATTGCCTCTGGTCCAGTAAATTTGCTGTCCAAAGACTCCTGTTCTTTCACAAGGAATGACCACAGGCGCTGACAAGGACAATTTTATTGTGTACAAGGCATGGTATTAACACATTCAAGATCTAACAGGCAAAGTATTACTTTCCTTTTACAGACTGGTCAAAATACCAGCATATTATTTTACATTAGCCTCTTCACTTAAGTGTTTACACTCCATCCTTACCATTTACATTACTGTCCTTACCACTGAGTAAGCCTATACTTCTCCCTTTCTTTTCCTTTTTTTCCTGGTATTTTCCAGGACCATTTATGTCCTATCACTCTCTCAACTTTGTTAGAAGAATATCTCTCTTGACCAGGGCTTGTAAGAGTCCTACTTTGATTAATGCTTAAGCAAAATTTTTTTGTGGTTATACATACTAATTCATGCTAAAGCAAGGTCTACAATGACCTAAAAAGTCTGTCTTGGGTAGGAATGAAAAAAAGTCCAGGAAAATACAACCATACCTTATGTTATGCAGAATAATTTTTTAATTTCTTTAAGAAGTGTATGTGTACACATCTGTCCATGTGTGTGTTGGGGGGCTTGGAGGGGTGGAAGGTGTAATTATTGGAAGGTTTGATTTGTTACTTAGCTGTGTTGGGTTACTATTTCCAGTCAAGCATACTGGGAAAAAAAATGTATTGTCCAAAAAATGTATTTAATGTTAAAATTTTATTTCACTGCTTGCCTTTTGCATGACAGAAAGGGGATAGAACATATTTTTTAATTTCAAATGAGAATATTTGAATGCAAATTCTTCATTAACTGCCTAAAATAAGGTTTATTCTTAATTAAGTCTTAGATGTTATTGAAAAAAACCATGATTAAGCAGAACTAGTAGTTCACAACTGCAAGAATGAACCTTTGAACCTTTGAACTGTTGTTGAACCTCTGTTTGATGCTTAGTGTTCTAGAAGAACATCTGGAAATCCTGGGTGCAAGTAGCCTCTTTTAGAGTCCTAGGTTGATCAAACTTCTAATTAAAGAGAAGTATAAAGGAATGTTTGCCATAATTTGTTCTTATTGGATAATACAAACTCTTAGTTGCAAAGGGAGAGGGTTTTGTTTGCTTAGTTTCTGTGTGCAACAAATTTGAAATGGAAGTAGAAAATGGGGAAACAACTGAGGGACATTCTTAAAATAAAATTGTATTGCAATATTACTGTGAGAAAGACTGAAGCGAAGGGACATGCAGGCCTCATGAGGTTCGCATGGGCCCACTTCTCGAGCTTGTTCAGGTCCCTCTGATTGGCATCCTGTCCCTCAAGTGTGTCAACCACACCACTCAGCTTGGTGTCGTCTGCAAACTTGCTGAGGGTGCACTAGATCCCAATGTCTATGTCATTGATGAAGATATTAAACAGTATTGGTCCCAATACAGAGCCCTGAGGGACACCACTCATCACCAATCTCCATCTGGACATTGAGCCATTGACCACTACCCTCTGGATGCGACCATCCAGCCAATTTCTTATCCACTGAACAGTCCATCCATCAAATCCATATCTCTCCAATTTAGAGAGAAGGAAGTTGTGGGGGACCACGTCAAAGCCCTTACAGAAGTCCAGATAGATGACATCTTCCCTTGTCCACTGATGTAGTCTTCCTTTGTTTAAAGCTCTTCCCACCAGACTGCTTATCCTGTAGGCAAAAATGCTCATGCCCCACTAGGCCAGGTGGATTCCATCTCTTCCTAGGAGTCTTTGATCCTGAGAAAGAGTCCCATGGTCATAAAAGCCAAATCCCTCAACCCATATAGAATCACAGAATCACAGAAAGGTTGAGGTTGGAAGGGACTTTCTGGAAGTCATCTGGTCCAATCCCCCTGCTCTAGCAGTGTCAGTCTGTGTGTGATCCATAGTGGCATGTTTGACATTCTTTATGTACTCCATTATTTCTAAATGCTAGTCTTAATCAGTGGTTTTGGCTTTTTAACATCTGAGCCAAGAGATCTATTCCGCTATTTTGAACAAGATCAGTTATATGAGTTTCTTCTCAGTAAGACAGAATTTCCACTGTCTCCTTGTAGATATCGAATTAAAGTTTTCCTCTAATTTATTTTCATATAGTTATTTACTGCTTTTTTTTTTTTTACTATCAACTGGAGGTCTGCACAATAGTTTCACATTGCAGATGAGTATTTTGCCTGACAAGAGTATGAACAGTATTTCAGGTGTTATAAAAACTACTGCGTTAATAACTGTGAGAAGTCTCTCTTTTCTCTGTAGCTGAGCTTCTAGTTGAAAAGTTTTTACTTTCTGTACATATTCTCTGAATGTTGTTTACTCAGGTAAAGATACATTAATTTTTCTAAAAGAGTTTCTTTTCTGAAAGAGTTTTTGAAAGGGCTTATGATCTGCTACTTGTTGCTATATGTAGAAATACTGATGGACCAAGTGGTACTAATTTTACTTCAGTCTTTAGAATACACATCTTACCCCTTTGAAAATTATTGGAATAAAGAAGCTGATAATTAAAATTGAGTGATCTTTTTTCTATCTGTATTGATTAAGGTACTTTATGAAAGAAAATTTAAAAAAAAAGGAAGATAAACATCTTCAAAGGAACAGGAAAATAAGCAATGCTGACAATCTCCAATTTTGAGTAAATCAAGTTGTTTCCTAGGGCTGGAAATAGTATGAATTTATTGAAGAGATTTTTGTTTACAAGTTTTCTATCAATGAAATCTAAATTGTAAAATCTGCATTCACACATATATCTAGCCTGTGTTGTCAACGGACCAGTAAAGATACATGAATCAGAGAGGCAAACAAGTGGGCAATGAGAGTTTTAATTAAAATGACTCCGTAGGTCATTCTCAGTTAGGTGTACATGGAGTTAGAAATGGATAGACCACAACATCCATTAGAGAACACCAACAGGCCTCTGGACAGGTTATTGTTGGATACTATGTAGTGAAATTCAACTGAAATTGATGGGGGGAAAAAGCTATCTGAGGACATATTTGCTTCGCCACAAATGGTACCTTTAGGTGCAATAACTCATGTGCATTCATTTGGCTCAAAGTGGCTAGACAACAGTTCAGATGAGATCTGACCTTGATGCCTCATGCTTTCTGGTGCTTAAAATGTTTTAGATGTCATCTACAAAATGTGTAGGAGGAATTCACATCATCAGCAGTATAGGAACAAAGCAGAGTATATTAGTGTTGAAGGAGACAGATGTATTTCACAAACATCAAGGTCCTCAACACAAACACCTTTGTGCAAAGTCCACTTTCTTGTGTGTTGTCCACCAGTGCAACTGAATTGCATCTCTGGTATACTTCTTCAGAATATTTGAATTTATAGAAACATCTCATCTAAACAAATTGTTTTGTTTTTGTTTCTGGCTTTTGCATTTCTTCGTCTACATAATAATACCTAAGGATTCAATAACAGGAATTTTGGCCTGATTTTGCCAATATACTGTACAGTCAATTTTATTTCAGAGTAACAAATTCTTTTAAATCAATATGTAGTTCCACTGACTGGCATTACTGAAGAGACAGGAGGAATTTTCTGCTAACTTGATGACATACAGACGAAAGTATTATCTTTGGTTTTTTTTAAAGAATAATATAATCAATAAGAAAGTTAATTTTTTGTTACTTTATATAACTTGTTTTCTTTGCTATCTCCCTTATCTGCTTATACAGATATTGATACACACCAGTTCTTTCTGATTGAGATAAAGAATTTTACTGGATTTAATGCAGATGCTTATTTGTAGTGTCTTTGAGCGTTGCTTCTTTGAACAATTCAGCAAGAAATAAAATTATTTATTAGAGATTTTGTCTTAAGTTTGTGTTCTGCAGAAATAATTCTCTCCTCCTTGCCACATATGCGATGTACTTACTTGTCTTTAAAAGAGATTCTGATTTTAAAGAGAACTTGTTAAAAAGGAAAGTGTCAGAAAATGTCTTTAGCTTACCTAACTCAGGCTGTGAAACTAAATCACTGAACCAACATCCAGTCAATTCAATAAACAGTATTTGAAATCACATGTATACCACAGTGTACCGTTACATAGTTTAGGTGTTAATGGTTTTTACTTTTTCTATGCAGATCATACTAGCAATGACAGAGAAGTTTCTATGACCTCAGAAATATTACATCTGTCAGAAATGAAACGAGTACAACTGTGAATTACACACATACTAAAAATTCAGACTATTTTATCTGGAGACAGAGAAATTCAGTACCTGTCTGCTTTCATTAAAGTGTATTGTCATGATTTGTAATGTCCGTGAGAGAAAGGAGGTGGCCTTAGGTTTAATTTGCCTTTGCTTGAGCCATTTCCTCTTGTATCAAGAGCTGTGTACCCTTCAGTAAGGCATTGCTTTAACCTTCATGAATAAGATATGTTAATAATGATAATATCTATGCTTGTCTATTCTATCTATATCCATCTATATGATAGCAATGTTCTGAAACACTGCCACCTCATGCTGTTTTATGCAGAACTAAATGTAGTCATACATTTAGTATGACTAAATCATACTAAATGTATGACTACATTTAGTATGTAGTCATACAGAAGATTTGTTTCACTGTGGTCCTATACACATTTGATTTTCCTTCCAATACCAGTTTTAAAATTCAGATTAATTCAAAATATCAAAGCCAAAAAACTTGGTTTCTTCCACTTCACCCAGTAGGCAGAGTGAAAAATTTAGCAAATTTAGGGAAAAATTGGGCTTGGACTTGCTTGGAAATGTCTGTGAACCAAAATAAATGTATTCATGACTGTTGACTATGACTAGCACACTGAAAGTAAGGTTGCATTTCTGGGGATCAGTTGCCTTTAGTCAAGATAGCTGAAAGGGCTTGCATTCTCTAGGGAGTCATGGTCTTGAATCATCCCCTAAAGTTGCAGTATAATCACTCACATTCAAAAACCAAGCTTCAATATCTATCTTTTCTTAAATGGCTACATGAAACATCGTCTTTCCTCCAGCAGTCAAGGTTTATCACAGCTGGGACAAGTACATGAGAGAGAACCAATTCACTGCGTCTTTTTCACATTGATGCAAATTCTTCAGTCTCCTTCAAAACAACTGCAGCCTACATCCTATAAAATACTATGGGGCACAGTTATCCCCAATGTATCTTCTATGACTCTTACACTTAAAAAAAAAAAAAAAAGACATGAAGGAAAGAGAACGTGGTTGAAGCTATTGAATATGACTAGAAGTTAGAGCATCCACTTAGGAAGGAAGAATTTTGAGTGTCTGTTCTTGCTCCAGGCATTGCAGTTGCATTTTACATTATAAACTTCAGGAATAAAATGAAAAAATATTTCAGCCCGCCCTTATAAATAGTTGCTTTAACTATAAAGGTTAGACATAAAATCATATATTGTTTTCTCTCTTATCTGGTAGATCTCAATTCTTTGTTTGCACAGCAACTGGAATGTTCATTATGTCTCTTTCTCTCCACTACAATGCAGTGAGTAAGTTGATGTCTATAATGATACAATTTTGAACTTCCTCAAGACAAAGGAAAAGAATCATATTCCCAGGCAATGGATCTCATCAGACCTATATCCCTAGTTGGAAAAAAGAAGGAAGAATCACTTCCTTTTAGTCTAAATTTATGTCTTGGAGAAATGTGGCAGATGCAATGTGTGTAGTATCTAAACTTGAAAACATGATCATAAGATATGGCAAAAATGAAGTCCAGAAATATCTAAAGTATGAATGTGAAACAAGTCTTGCTACAAACAAGAGCTAAGCAAGCTTTTCAGCTTTGTGTTAACGGAGACACTCTTCTTATTTCCAGGAATGGACTTTTAGCCACCGCTAATGTAAAAAAAACCCAAACAAACCAAAAAGCAGTATTTATCTCACTTGACTTCAGAAATCTATTGTGAAGATTTATACAGCTGAATTAATCAGACTTGTATGTAGACTCCTTTTATATTCAGTAGAAGGAAATAAACAGTTTTAAAGCACTATTCATTGCATCCTCAGGTACACATCTAATATAGTTCATGTAATTCTCAGTCTAGAAGCACCTATTTTTTTCAGCTGACTATAAAAGAAACTTAGGGAGAGTACCTCAAATGTCTTATTGAAGATATATTTACATTGTGTGATGAATTCTACTTTAAGTGCCTTCATAATTAGAGACAAAAAAATAATTTTAAAAAAATGGGAGTTTGAAATCTTATGTTTTGCACTTGAGTGACTTACTCCAACCCAAGTTCACTTTCTATAGCTACATTTTTTTGTGTATCTGAGTCCTTCACTGTGCTGGTTTTGGCTGGGATAGAGTTAATTTTCTTCATAGTAGCTAGTATGGGGCTATGTTTTGGATTTGTGCTGAAAACAGTGTTGATAATACAGGGAGGTTTTCATTATTGCTGAGCAGTGCTTGCACAGAGTCAAGGCCTGTTCTGCTTCTCACACCACCCCACCAGCGAGTAGGCTGGGGGTGCACAAGAAGGTGGGAGGGGACACAGTTCAGATAGCTGACCCCAGCTGACCAAAGGGATGTTCCATACCATATGACATCATGCTCAACATATAAAGCTGGGGGAAGAAGAAGGAGGTGGGGGGGACGTTCGGAGTGATGGCGTTTGTCTTCCCAAGTAACCATTAATGTGTGATGGAGCCCTGCTTTCCTGGAGATGGCTGAACACCTGCCTGCCGATGGGAAGTAGTGAGTGAATTCCTTGTCTTGCTTTGCTTGCACGCGCAGCTTTTGCTTTCCCTATTAAACTGTCTTTATCTCAATCCATGAGTTTTCTCACTTCTACTCTTCTGATTCTCTCCCCCATCCAACCGGGGGGGAGTGAGCGAGCAGCTGTGTGGTGTTTGGTTGCTGGCTGGGATTAAGCTACGACATTCACACATGCTTATTTCACCTATCCAGATCTGCATAGAGACAGCAGTCTGGAAAGGAAGTAATAACTAAGTCTGTAGTTTAAAACTCACATGACAAAGCAATACATAGCTAATGTTTATAAAAGCAAAGGTGATAACTCTTGGTTCTAGCAGGCATTTTGATGATTTTTTTTTTAATTAGCTGTTTTACAAAGGTGTTTGTTGGATCAGATAGAGATTATTGGCTTAATAGCACATTTTTTAAATAATTAACAAACTGATTCTGTGATGTGAGGACATAAAGATATTACTTCCAGGGGCTACTTCACATTATTCACAGGCATGTGCATTTCCTAAGGCATTAATAACACTGTAATATGCACAGTTCAAGAAAAGAAAATTCACCAAATATATGACAAATAATTGGAAGTGCAGAAACTGCATTATTTCATAACTTGTTACCAGACTAACATTCAAAATATTAAAATTCTCTTCTTAAAATGTGAAACATACTCAGCTTATATAAACAATATTCTGCTGAAGAGCAAGAAAATGAAGCATGCATCACTCTATCTTAACAATAGGTATTAAAATTAAGAAAATCTGAATGAAATAACTTGAACTTAAGTTGCAGTTGTTATGGTCTTTTTTGTTTATTCATGTCTTGTGAATATGTTCATTCACATATGTTTATGTTTTCTCGAAGAACACCCATGATCCAGGAAAAAAACTTTTCTCAGGCACAAGAAGGTGCATAAATTGCAACTGACAACAAAAATTCTAAAGGAAATTTCGTAAACACAGAGATGAGGTTAACTTTGAGGAATCAAAGAATTTCTTGACATTCAGTTCACTGGAGTGGATCTCCTTTATTGGATCTCACCTTATGGTGAGGAGCAGATGTACCAGTGAGACAGGAGCAAAAGCAAGTAGTGAATCCACCTATCTATGTAAGATTCAGAGTAGGGGGAGAGCATGGCCAGCAGTCATTTTGTGGTTTGTCATCAGTGTTGTTATTAATTCATGACAGGGGTACCTTTTCTTCCTTCTTATCATTCTTAACATTTCAGTGTTTGCTTCAGCATCAGTATGTACTGACATATAATTGTGATGTTGTTAGCTTTCTGGTGAATGAGAAAGCAACTAAAGCCAGAAAAGCTATGCCTATTATTTTAGCAGGGCAATGGCAGCTGCTGGGAGGTTCATGAACTTATATGGATGTTTTACAACAGTAAAGGAAACTTGGATACCTCTTCTGAATTTTTTTTTCAATCTAATAGGCTTACCCTGCCTTTTATTTATCAGAGTTTAAGCAAAGGTGGT
Source organism: Gymnogyps californianus (assembly GCF_018139145.2). Lineage (NCBI taxonomy): Eukaryota > Metazoa > Chordata > Aves > Accipitriformes > Cathartidae > Gymnogyps > Gymnogyps californianus. The sequence goes on from NC_059473.1 coordinate 97,372,275, forward strand.
CAGAAATGTTGTTTTCTTGGTACCTTTTGGGGGAGATTCTAAGTCAATATGGTCTCAAGAACTCATGTGGGTTAAGATCCAGATTTTTTGGGGCTTGTTGTTGCTCTCCAGGAAGTAATCACATCACAGAGCAATGTAACAACTATTCAAAAACTTAGCAGTGTCCACAATGCTAAGCCCTACAAGACTATGCCCTAACTTTCTCAGATGATGATTCCCACCAAAATACAGTTTACAACATTAAAGAATCTGACCATCAGGTTCGCAGAAACCTGCTTCTCAGTATAAGGAAGTCTCCAAATCCCCATTTTAGTATTTCTATCTGCAAACACTTCTGCAGACTGAAGATATATTTTCAGCTCTCACTGAATCAGAAAGGAAACACCCTGTACTCAGTCGATTGGCTGTCCAGACATACAACTAACCACCCTCATCTAACAGCACTGTAGAATTTCACTTCTGATTTATAACTTAAGAAACCACTTTGAACCTATCATAAATAATCCTGTTAGTAGAGCAAATTATATGTAATTCAATGGATGAATGTCTTAACCTTTATTTTATAATAAATTTTTACATGCATTTTTGTATAGTAGACTAGTAAAACACATATTGTGGCTCCTGGTGGCTCTGCTTTATGCCAGAGTGACTCATAGTAGTTCAAGGTTGAGTGTCACTGATTTAAATCAGTATGATTTTTATTTATTGTGCTGTTTCTTGGCTTTCCTCACAGCAATCATAAAGATGCACTTAACACTCTTCATTGCTGGTCAAGTTTTCAACTATGATTACTTAACAGGAAAAAAACCAGTAACATGAAAAAGACCTACAACATTTGCACTGTCTGGAATAGGGAAAACTATTATATGTAGTACAATATCATTAACTTAAACTGTGAAGCCAAATGTTCTATCACATCCCAAATTTAAATTTTGCTTTTTTTACTATGCTGTGGTTGTCCCTGATATAATTTATTCCATATTGACAATAAGAAAATCAAAGCAAATATCTGCAGAAGAAAATTATTTAAATTATTCTCCTATAATCTTCAGGTACAGGGTGTTTTAATTACTTAAAATAATCCTATAGGATGTAAAACCAACATTCCATCTGTTTACAGGGTCTCCTAACTATCCCTAAGGATTCTTTTAAGTAAATCTTTTTTATGAAGTTTAAGATTTGAGATAATTCTTGGATTTTGGTAACTATTTTCTTTATGAATGTCACATAAAAGATGGGGGGAGGATTTTTGTTTGTGTTTTTAGTGGCAAAAATCTATACAGAATATGCATACAAAAGGTAAGATGGAGAAACTAGAATGGAGAATGTTCAGGATACAAAAGGACAGGATTGGGCTCTGAAATCCATCTCTACACAAAGTCACTGAGTCAAAGGACTCATCCAAATTTAGACATGGATTGGACTGCATCTGGACAAAGTTTCCATTCCCCTTCTGTAATTCAAGACTTTTTATAATAAATCAGAGAAGGCAATTCCAAAAGAACAGTAACTCAAGTGTTTAGGACATTATTCACAGGATATTAAAAATGAGATTTGTTTTCTTATTTTCTATTATTCCTACTAGATTTTCCACTTCACAAGTAAAAAAAATAACCTAGCAGATGAATTATTCTCTTTAGGCTTAATTCCCAAATGTTCTGGATTATGAAAAACCTATTTTGATAAACATATAATCAAAATTTCTTTGAAGAGCATTGTTTCATTTGATTTCCCTTATAAACAACACATTTTGCTAGAGAATACTCAAGCTAAGTTGGACTTTTAGATGGATAGCACAGATGCTCAGTGTTAAACACTATCCCAATTAGGAAAATCTCACACATATTTTTTTGATTCCACTAACACTTCAAGGTGCAAGGTAATTTCTAAAATTGATAGGGGCTATAAAGATCAGAAAAATGCGGATGACAGATTGTCCTCCACCTATCAACTGCAGAATTCTTTTCACTTTCTTCTGTAGCTGGTTAAATTTTACCTACTTACTACAGTACCAAATGAAGGCAACATTTCCTTCAATATGTTGCTTCCTAGGTAGTAAGGCTGAAATTCATTCTACCTAAATGTAGTTATTTAACTACGATGTTGAAGCTGGGAAAACTTCCATTCTGTACATTTTCTCTTCTCTGAGTCAGAGGGCAGACAGAGATCACAATCAATATTTCTTAGGAAAGCTTTTATACACTAAGTTGGTATTATCAGTAGAAACAAGCTTTTGTTATTAATAACATGATTATTAACAAAACACATACACTTATTCACAAAACACATACACTTATTGTCTCACACAAACTTCATTGACACACAAATTAGGAGTCCATTTCCAACAGTAGACTCCAGAACAAAAAGTCACGGGCACACCAGTGTCTTCTATACAGGCGTTTATAAAGTCCCTCAGAGGTCTGTTTCATCATGTATATTTATAACCCTACATGATTCATCTCCATTCAGCAGCCCCTGACCTCTCAGATGCAGCCTGAGTTACACAACCTGCCACCAGTGCACCCACGTTGTATGGTCAGCAGCCTCTTGGTCTCCTGAGAGTATCCATTCCTGCAGAGTCAGCAGCTCTTCTGAGCTTATAAATCCTATGGAAACTTTCACACACTGCTTTCTCAGCACACAGGTTTCCTCACTTCAGTCTTCTGCGCTTTGGCCATAATTTCTCTCTCCAAAGCTATGGGTATGCTGTAGTAGCCATTTACACAAAAGCACATGAAAGAGATATTTCTGACAATCAAAGATAATGGATGGAGAAAGGTATGCATATAGAGAAATTATGTTCCCCTGAAATTCTACCAGATTTTCAGAGCACCACTTCATTTTGTTATATAAATGCATTGTTTATATAAGGAGTCAGCACCACTCTGATTCCTAACTGAGATGCCTCAATTACATTTCCAGAGTTGGATTGAACAGGCCCTAGGTAGTTCAGGATACCAAATTACATAAGGCCTACTCTGCCTGGGATCAAAACTTTGTTTCTTCTCTATCTCAAATCATGAACGAGGTTTAAAATTTGAGTTATAACATCAAGGAAGTAAAGGAAAAGATTTTTAACTAGCTTTTAATAAAAATATATTCAAGATCATGAGCATAGTCAAAGCAATACTTTGACATTTCCTAAACTACTGTTATCTTTGGATTCTATGCTCTTTCTTAACCATTATAATGCCTGTTAGCTATAAAACTTAAACTATTATCATACAATTTGACCAAAAATGCAAATCAAGCAGTTGTATAAAAGTTAGTTTATGATATCTGTTCAGCACAAAAAAGGCAGAAAACATCAAACATTAAGAATGACCATTTATGAAATTACAAGATCACTTTTCTGTAGCATCCTAAATTTGCCTAGAATGTTCCAGCTACAGTGAGCAATTTTATGTGAGGACAGTGGAAGTTACTGATCCTGACTCATCATTCCCTACACAGTCCCACTCAAACAAAAAGCATTTTACTGGCAGTGCTATATATACATACCTTTCTTTACAAGAAACCTTGGGAATATCTGTAAAAGATAAAGGTTTAAAAGAGATCAGAGAACCTTCCATGTTCATACAGTGCCTAGTTAACCCACCAAACCTGTTACACCATCACCAAGCGTTTCTAAAAATACTCCTTCGTGAATGCAGAGAATATCCAGGGTGTTTTGAAACCATTTTATTTTGAGGCCTTCACAAAGTATTAGATGTCAGATTTTTAGAAAGAACCATCTCCTACAAGTAATTTATCCTTGGCAAAGATTTTTGTACATTCTTATGTACAAAAGAGGTGTCTGAAATGACTCAGTGTTTGAGATAGATAAGATGGATTTCAAAAATTGTCCAAGTTTCAGTGTTCCTACATTTCGAACCTCCTAGGATACTTCACCAACAAGACAACAAGCCAAATCTCCGACTGCAACGTAGTATTCAAGTATCTGCCTAACTTTAAGCAGGAAGAAACAGTTTAGTTGAATTTATTGCATTATTCTCCTTCTTAGATGTAGGCATGCGCTTAAATATGTTACTGAATTGAGGCCAAGGTCAATATCTGGTTCACTCAGACCAATCAGTCTTTAAGCAACCTTAAAAAGAACATGCCACAGATCTAGAGGCTGATCAATACACACTAGACTGAGTGGCTGGAGTCAGGGCCAGAAGATGAAGTTACTGAACAATAACTAATTAATCAGCAGTGCCCCATTGGGGACTAAAATGCTGATTGAAGCAGAACTAATATAAGTTTGAGATAAAATAACCCTGGAGTTGGACATATCAACCACTGAGACAAAACCACTTTAAATAGGATCTGTCTCTCATCTACCTAGGAAAGCTTCTTGTTATTAATTATTTATTGAACAATCCCTCCCCTTAGAACTTATGTGCCCAGCCACCAAGGAGGATAACATAACTTCTATAGAGCTAACATCTGCTCATTCAGAATTCAAAGTACTTCATCAAATAGTTATATCAACAGCATCATGATGAAAAGGAGTGTTGGAAGGCCACAAAGGGAATCTGAGAAGCTTCTTCAGCATACAAGGATACAGGCAATTCCGAGCAGTTTAACGTGATGTGTTATACTACAGTCCATTGTGGTTATGATTTTGTCAACTATATACTATAGCAACCAATGTATTACATACAGTTGTGTAAAACTGATGTTATTATTTCCCTTGATTTTTAAAGCATTCATTTAACTGTTGAGAGGTGATGCAAGAATCTCTTCTGAAAACTACAGCATGCCACATAAGAAACATTTTGCCTAACATTCACTGACAGGAGAACTAAGCTGGATAGAAGTGTTTGGGATTCTCAATTTTCTTACTCAAATATATTGGAAAAAAATGATGTGAAAAACAAATTTTGACGTTTCTCAAAACACATGATGGCATGAAGAGCACGAAGAGAAGAAACAAGTTTTATTGATGAGTTTTCATACTTTGTCCACCATTGTCAAATTGAATATATCCAGGGAGCAACTTCAGAATCAAAAAGGACATTCACTAATAAATTATAAAATATATAGGAAGCCAGTGAGTGTGAGGGTAATATTTCTAGATCCTGGTACCTGAAAGACAGTGACAAGCTAAGTACAAATTTGAAAAATTGCAATCAATCTGCTAATGAAGAAGTAAAACAGACTCCCAGCTTCAGATCCAACATTCTTTTTTTAAATTGACTTCCCAAAACATTCTCAAAAATTATACTACTTCACATATTTTATACTATGTTGAACATAGCAAAAAACATTATCTCATTGCATATGACCTAATTAATACCTAATTAATACCTATTGTGGATATCTTTGAAACTTACAGTCTTTTTGGTTGAGCCAGAATTTGACTCTGAAAACAATTTAAAAAATCACATTCTGCTAGGACCTGCTTTAATCATATTGTCCTTGAAAATGTGAGTGGAATAAGATATACCTTACAATGAAACTAAAGTAAAAATAGAAATTGCTTGCTGACAAATATCCTCTCCAGAAAGCCAAGGTTCTTAAAAATGAAACAACAGAAAAAGATGAGAAATACCATAATTTATACTTTCTTTACCAAACTCCAATGCCAGCTGAACATATCAGTTCTAATTCTGAACATAAATTTATGTTCAGCTTCATTCTTTGCGTGTATGAGCTGTCATTATTAGAACATACCTTTCAGTTGACTTCAACAGAAGCTCTTAGGTACACTTCGCTCAGATAGATAGATGAGAGATACATCTGGGTCTCTGATCAGCTACACTCACAGGTAAATCAGAATAAATTTGGAAACAGAAAGATTTGCCAGCAGTTTTAGAACAAAATTATGCTTCTTCCAGTTGTCTTAGGAGACAGTATGTTCCATATCCTCATGACAGAATTTTAGGGGACTATAACTTAAAAAAAAAAAAAAGAAAAAATTTTGGGTTATGATACTACAAACATCTGCAAGTGATATCAAGTCCATGGGCAGAATAAAGGTAGAATAAAGAAATACCACTTCAAGCCCAGATACAAGCTCATCTAAAGCCTTGTTACTGCAAAAAAGGTGATCCTAATCCCTTTCTCTGTTCTGCTTGATACACTCTTCTCCTGTCCTCAGCACCAGTGGCAATTAAAAAGAAGAGAATACATTTATGTATAACTATAATGGGAAGTCTTGTTTTCACATAGACTGCAAAATGAAAAAATATTATCTATTTTGCAACACAAAAGGTGATACTAGAAATATATAACCCAAAGGTAATCTGATCATTATTATTAGAGCAAATAATGAGTGATTACAACTACGAAAAGTAGATGTCACAGAAAATTGTATATTTAGATGTGCTTTTTTTGTGCAGATATTAAGGCCAAGGTGTGTTTGATTTTTCCCCGCCTCATTCACAAATATGGCACGCAAAAAAACCCAGTTACTTGCTGTATATTTGATAGGTGGACAATGTAGAAAGCTGTCAAGTCTTATAGTACAGTGGAATTTATCCATCAAAAGGAACTAATAAATGTAGAGTACAATGAAGATAATCCAAAATTTGGCTAAAAGGGATAATTAGTTGTGACTGATGTAGCAGAAAAAGAAAATATAACAGTAGCAAGCAAGGAAGGTGGTAAGGCCAAAGTGATAGGGTATGACACTGATGCAGTTGTATTTTTAATACATATAGATGCATCAGAATAGTGTTTGTTAAAAATGAAGATCTCATTTAGAATTAAAAATATATTCCCTTTTGTTTTCGGAAGCATGTGAGTGAAACACATATGGTAGCTTGCAAATAGATGACTCAGACTATTTGAAATGCTGCCTAGAACAACGACTGCTTTCTGTTCTACCAGTGAAATGTTTATTGCATTCAGATGAAGTGCCTACACATAAACATCTCTGATCTTGAATAGTAATAATCAAAACCGAACACAGCGATTGCAAGAAATATAGTGATCTGAATGAAGGGGAGCACATCATAGTGCTTCATCTATGTATCTTCCATTTTACATAAAACAACAGATAGCAAGTCTATACTGTGTATAAAGAAGAAATATCCAAAGAATAGAATCATAGAATCATAGAATCATTTAGGTTGGAAAAGACCTTTAAGATCATTGAGTCCAACCGTTAACCTAGCACTGCCGAGTCCACCACTAAACCATGTCACTAAGTGCCACATCTACACGTCTGTTAAACGCCTCAAGGGATGGTGATTCAACCACTTCCCTGGGCAGCCTGTTCCAATGCTTTAAGAAGAAAATAAGAGGAAATAAAAAGTATTTCACAGAATAATTATATCTGCTATATACTGTCATTCTAGGCCATTATATACGTTCCTAACTAAAAATGATACTTCAAAGCTAAATGGATAGAAGGATTTAGATATACTTGATACCAAAATCCTCAGAACTGCTTATACATACAGCAACTTTACAGATTCTCCCCTGTAGGTGCTTTATTTTTTTAACCATCTAAGTTTCTGATAGTGCTGAATCTGCATTTGCAGATTTAATGAGGTGATTCTAGTCCCACCAGTAGTGCCATGTGGTTCAGTGGCCTTTCTTAAAATTATTAAATGAATGAAAACTATACAGCAGTGCTTTCCCCTCCTTCTATCTTAAGTTATGATGGAGATGGATCCAACCCTACCCACCCCTACACTATTAAAAGCCCTTGTTCAAGGTACCCCTAGCAGGTATCTCAGTACCGGTACGCTGTCTACGGCATGTCTTCTAAGTCCATACCTTGACTAGGACTCATACAAAGTCAGTTGAGGACATGGCCACATATTTGATTACATTTTTATATATTTGTCAAAACCTCTTCAATTAAAACCTATCTGGGACATTAAAAAGCTAGGCTTGCATTCTCCTTTTATCTGACTTATAGTTGAGATGTCTCATAGCTGAGTCGAGGCAGAAATCTCCAGCTGGCCTAGTATGCTGGTTTTGGCTGGGATAGGGTTAATTTTCATCATAGCAGCTTGTGTGGGGCTATGTTTTGGATTTGTGCTGAAAACAGTGTTGATAATACAGGGAGGTTTTCGTTATTGCTGAGCAGTGCTTGCACAGAGTCAAGGCCTGTTCTGCTTCTCACACCACCCCACCAGCGAGTAGGCTGGGGGTGCACAAGAAGGTGGGAGGGGACACAGTTCAGATAGCTGACCTCAGCTGACCAAAGGGATGTTCTGTGGCATATGACGTCATGCTCAGCATATAAAGCTGGGGGAAGAAGAAGGAGATGGGGGGACATTTGGAGTGATGGCGTTTGTCTTCCCAAGTAACCGTTACGCGTGATGGAGCCCTGCTTTCCTGGAGGTGGCTGAACATCTGCTTGCTGAAGAGAATCAGTGAATGAATTCCTTGTCTTGCTTTGCTTGCACTCATGGCTTTTGCTTTCCCTATTAAACTGTCTTTATCTCAACCCACGAGTTTTCTCCCTTTTACTCTTCTGATTCTCTCCCCTATCCAACCCGGGCGGGGGGGAGTGAGTGAGCAGCTGTGTGGTGCTTAGTTGCCGGCTAGGGTTAAACCACAACATCTACATTTAGATGCTTGGGAAAGAAAAGGAGTGGAACATATGCCCCATCTGCTCCTTTTCATTTTCTGCTCTTTGACAGAGGCAGCCAGCAGGGTTGTGAAATCCTGTTTTAGAGACCTACCTATCTCCTCCATGGCAACTTGTCACTTAACTGTCAGCCATTAACTACACTGGCAAGTAGAACAGTTGAAAACTGGGAGCTACAGTACTTGAGCAAACTGAAGTCCCTTGGTACCTTTCACTTTCACTTTATATAGTGTGATTATAATTGGAAGGAAATCTTGAATACCATACTGTGTATATCAAATGTATTGTTTCTATTTCTGATCATAATCAATAACATGCATTATCATCTTGTAAAAGACACAAAGAACACCTTTCCCAAAAAGCCTGCAAAATAAGCAGTAGATGCAGAAAAGACAATATGCACTAAAGCCCACAGGTTTTATATTTCATAAATATAAAATTCTAGTTTTGTGTGTATCACAGGAGCAGTGAATCTTTAAGGGAGATTTTAATGAGGAAAAGGTAGCAATAGAAAAGCATAATACTTTTCACCTGGGCCTTTTTCTGAGTTCTCATCTCTGCAAAGTTTTTCTCAACAATCTTAAACCCTTCCCAGCCGCAGCACTGCCTTCCTCCACTTTTGTTTCCAAACTATTTGCACCATTCTGTAAGGATTCAGAAATACTATGTTGCCAATCTATTTAATAATAAATAACCAACTGAATTAAAAATCCAAATATTGAAAAATTTTAATCAACCACTTCCAAACCAGCTACAGAACACAAATATGATTTGTTAATTACTTTGGAAAAACAAATCCAACAATATTGTAATTGGCTGTCAGCATCTCTCAAATTATTTGTTATAAATTATTTGCTTCCTAATCCAAAGCAACAGCATCTCCATATCCAATTTATGAACAACACCTGAGTCTTGCTCAGGGTCCTGAGTTAGTCATCTCTGCTAAGGACTGAACTAGGGTGTAACATATAATTTTTCCTTCAAAAATGAGAAATAATGAGGCACTGGTGGAGAATATATGGCTAAATTTGCTGCAGCAGCAGAAAATGGAGCAATGATGCTGGTTATATATCTGCAGATTTTGATACTATAAATAAAATGTCATTTATTTTCCTACAGCCTCCATGAAGACTAGCAGGAAAATAATGAGTGATATTTATAGTGACCTCTTCCAGTATTCCCTCTGAATTAAGTTTTTCTTAGTCTTCCATCTTACAGAGCTCAGATCACATTAATCTTATTGTCATGCATAATGCTACTAACATCAGTAGTGAATTAAATGAATATGGAGAGAGTTGTACAATCACAGGAATACTAGTGGAAGTTTTGCTGAATAAAATTTAACTTATGATACTTCTTATCTTATTTAACATACATTTATATTAATTGTTAAACATAGTAGATTTTCTATTAGAAAATGATATCTCTAAAATATGACACTAGACATCTAAAAAGTACCAAGATTGTGTCTTTTATTTCTTTTTATTCCAAATATTTTCCTTCTCTGAATTAACTGTAGCAAGCCATTTCATGTGTAAACCAGAACACAGGCAAAAAGAGATTTTCTTTCATTTTCCTCTGCTCTTTGGAATTATTGAGTTTAAAAGAAATTAGAAGGGATTGGCTTTTTATTTCTGTTGCTAGCTTTTTCAGAATCCTTTACTTGTGGTTGTCTTTTCAGTTTTTTTTTTTTTTTTAGATCCTTCATTTCATCTCCTAGAATAGTGAAGACTATATTCCTATATTTTCAGGGAGGGACTAGATCAGTTTGATTTGAAAGAGATATTTTGTGTCAACATTCCAGACTTTAGCTTCTTGTGTACTCTCAGTGTGTATTCTATAAGAAACTTCAGACATTTTATGTAAAATGCTATATGCCTGTACATTTTTTTTAAATAATTATCTATGAAATTTTCACAGTCAAAATATACTGGATAGAATTCTTTACAGCAGCAATTGCATGCAGTCATGTGTAAACTAATCAATCAGTATAAGCATCTAGTCTGTGGAAGTTTTACTGCTGTGGCTGCAGTGGGAATTTAACTTGTATCCACAGATCGCCACCCAGCAAAAAGTTTTCCCAAAAAGCATATTTTTTTGAAAAAGAAAATCAGATTTCCTTTCTTGCATTTTCTTTTTGGGAACATCTTACTTGCCCATTCTCCAAAGGAGTAAACTTGATTGCCATATATTGTCCCACTTTAAAGATCATACTCTGTAATGAAAATCAAATAATTCTGTTTTACCTTTGCTGGAGAAATCACTGGAGCAAATGAGTTTATGACTTTAGCCTTAGGCAGTTTTTTTTTTTCCTCCCCAGACACATGGAAAATATTTCAGATCCAGTGTCCATTCTTTAGATCTTTATATAGATGTGTATATATGCATATAGATATAGGTATGTATTTATGCATGTATGCATACATGTTCTTATCAACATTAAATTTGATCTTTCTGTGATATAAATTGCAATTTTGCCTAAATAAATTAAACGGCAAGTGCCTTCCCTAATGCACCTCAACATATAGAAGAGGCAAGCAAATCCCAAGTCATGAAGATCAATATGGATTTGAGAGGATTTTGTTGTTCCACTTAGTGTTTCTCACTTCGCAAGGGTTCTCAAATAAAGTACTTAATTGTGCAGAGGCCATAGGAGGACAATCGTACACTAGTTGCTCACAAACTTTTAGAAAGAGTAATTAATCCAGTATAGGATTAGATATCTGTTAATGGTGGCTATCTGTTGAACCAGCTTGTTTGTTACAGAAATTTGTTTTTCTGGAATGTCAATTTTATGTTACTGTATGTGGATCAAAACCACACGGGAAAGGTCAAGGTAACGAAATGTAAGAAATCGTGCTGTACTTATTTATAAAAGAGGAATAATATTTAAAAAAACCTCTGTACAATAATGCTTTCTAGTAACGTTTTAGAGGTGCATAGCACTAAATGTTGAAATTGCTTAAAAAGAACTAAAAATCAACTCATGACTTAGTTTTAACTGTCATTTTATCTGCTTTATATCACTTACCAGAGTAACAGAGATAAAAGTGCTATATTTCTGTGAAGGATTAGATCACACTGACACAAAGGTGTTTTTAAACACATATGTCATTGTGGTAGACGTGACCCCTTACAGAGAATGACTCATGCTCCAAGAATGCCAGCTTCATTTTGCACATTGCATCTTAATACTTTTAAAGTAAACAAGACTTGTCTCATATGTTCTTACAGGTCCACAAGCAGTGCATCATCAGAAAAGAGGAGAGGGGAGGAGAGAGAAGGGGAAGGGTGGGGAATGAGAAGAGTGGGGAAGAGAAGGAGGAAGGAGTAGTATAAATAGCAAACCGCATGATTCAGGAAGATCATATGCTCCAGAACAAGTGGAATTTTTTTTTCAAGCTTCATTATAAAGAAGCTTCAATTTCCATTCAATATAATACGTGCCAGGAAAAAAGGAAAAACAAGAAAAAAAAAGAAAAAAGAAAAGAAATCCAAACAGGACAAGGTGAGATATGTATACCAGATGTACCATATGGTATATACCATACTCTAACAAGTTAGAAACATAACAAAAATAAGGGCTTTTTCTCAAAAGGCAAGAAAAAGGCCTGAAAAATATTTAAAAATCTCCTGCATATTTTATTTAAGGAATTTTCTAAAGAATAGTAAATACTGCAGACAGACACATGTTAACAGACATAAGCTGGTTCCAGTCTTAATGATCATTTAAACGTGTTTTCCACGTCTGCGAAAGAGTGCCGGCGAGGCTGATGACATCTGATGTCATACCTATCTGTATGTCTAATGCCATACTCTAACCTTATAAAATTATATTGTTTCAAAACTTCTCAACAAAATATTTTCCATTCTACCCAATCATAATTTTGTGGCAAGATATGCAGTCAAACATCTAATTCCTTTCTAATAATTGTTTCTTACCTTAGTATACTTGGATTACTTTAACTCTGGACTGCCTATTAACATTTTAGATTAAATATCCTATATCTAAAGATTTAGGCTCTTCAAAGTACAAAGATCTCTTCCTAGCCTTAACTCCATTCTACTATGAATTTTGTCTCCAACAAAGGGTGAAAGGAAAAAAGGAAAATAGTAAAAAAGGAAGAAAATTAGCTTAGAAATTGAGTGTGTAATAATAAAGCATAATATCCCAAGATTCTGTTGCTATCAAATACACTATCACACTTTTTACAGACATCTTATATGCCACAGAATAATAGAAACTATAAAAGGTCCTGACAGTACACTAATGGATTTAATGATCTTCACAATAGGTCACAGGGGAGAAATTAGTTTATAGATTTAGGATTAATAGCCAGAATTTTTAAACAACTAGAATTCCCAGATAGTTATAAAGGTATAAAATATACTTTTGCCTTATTCCTGGTTCACATGTTCCTAGTCTTGCTAATAGAATTTAGTTTTATTTTAGTTGTGAAATCCAGTTCAACAGGTCATATGTATCACAGTAATCTACACCAATAAGTGCTTGCAAACTGGACCAATGGCTATAAAATCTGAGTTCTGCAAGGAATTCTTGTGACCTCTGTGCCTATTGCACTATGCCTTTGTGCCATGACACGGGAAATTGTTAACCAGGACAAACACACTTGTGCATGTGCACACATGCACACACTCTGCAGCAAAGCAACTATGTTAATGATCTCATTCTGAAGAAGTCACCTCTCTACTTCAAGTTTAAGTATTGTGTTCCTAATGTAAAGGATCTTTATAACTTTTATATTACCCCACTCCAGCATTGCTGGAGAGCTGGAGCTTTTGCTATGCTAGCAAAGCCATATTTGACTGCTTATTTGCCCATTCCTGTCATTGTCACCTGCAATCATCTTCACATTTTCTAAAAGACCTTCCCTTCTTCATGGAATGACTTTCCTAAACTGGTCCCTGAAGCTGCTTCAAACCTCTGTGTCAACCCCACTGATGCATGAGGTCAAGAAATACTTGCAAAGTTAATAACATCCAGATGACAAGTGTTTGTATAAATATTTCTATGTAATTTACTTCTGCTTTTCTTTCTCTTACATATTCTATCATTTTTATTACTGCTTTTGGATTGGGCAGGGATTAAATATTGTTACAAATATGTAATCAATATAGGAGGTAAGACTTAGACTTAAATCCTAGTAGTGTACGTAAAGGATACCCTGAAATGTAAACTGAGCTGCTTGGTCCAAAGAAACATAATGCCTTATTCATTTATCCTCCTGGAATTTTTCAGGATGAGGAAGCTGAAGACAGATGGGGAAAGAGATAATTTTGTTGCTCTAATTTTAAGATTCCAAATAATAAAGCAAACAAAAAATTATGTGCCTTAAATCTAGATGGACATAAATACAAAATATTATAATAATTCATCTAATAATATTAGAATGTCTACATTTTTATTACTGTCACAACTCTTGGTTGTTCGTTGTAGCTCTGGATTACAATCATAGGAGGAACATTTCATACTTATTTTCTCAATATTATATGTATTATCCCATTTACAGTATGAATTTTTTTGTCTCTGATCTCTTGAAACTGTACTCTCATCTTCATTGTAAATCCATTATGGAAGGATACTCTAGACACAGGAGACTTATTTTATTTTATTTTATTTTCATTTAATTTCAAGGGGAAATAGTATGACTTCTTCCTGTTTATGAATTTTCTTGTGCATTGAAGATATTATGTACTAGTCTATGAAGAGCAAAATGAGAAATAAGAACTCCGAGAGATATTTAACACCATAGGAAAAGGAAGTCAAATCAAAAGTACGGAAGAGTTCTCTGTGACAGAATGGACTCCTCTGGGAGGACAAGTGTCTGTATCACAAAAGATTCTGAGGGCTCTCCAGGCATCATGATTTGGATTCCCATGATTTGCATGTTGACTGTATTTGTCTTTTAAAAATATTATCTATGAAAGATCTTTTTTTATTTGATTCTTTTCCTGGGCAATCCTCTCATGCCATTTTTAGCTTTCATAAACCATTTGGCTTTACTTCATAATCTTCTTAGTGCTCTTTATATTTTGTTTTATGTCATGTGATGTTGTTTTTTCCCCAGTGATATCTTTTATTATTTTCTTAGTTCCCCACATGAGTCTCTTGTCCTTTCTTCCATTATTTTTTCTGAGTAGTGTTATATACTAATTTCAGAAATGTTTAGATTTACTTCTCTAACTTTTTAACCTTTGTTACTTCTCTAATAGGAGCTCAAAATGACAACCCTGGAGGTTTGAACTTCCTTTTTGTGGATGTGGATATAAGATCACGTGGTAGGTTGACCCTGGCTGGATGCCAGGTGCCCACCAAAGCCGCTCTGTCACTCCCCCTCCTCAACTGGACAGGGGAGAGAAAATAAAACGAAAGGCTCATGGGTCGAGATAAGGACAGGGAGATCACTCACCAATTACCGTCACGGGCAAAACAGACTCGACTTGGGGAAAAATTAGTTTAAGTTATTACTAGTCAAATCAGAGCAGGATAATGCGAAATAAAACCAAAGCTTAAAACACCTTCCCCCCACCCCTCCCTTCTTTCCAGGCCTAACTTTACTCCTGATTTTCTCTACTTCCTCCCCCCCAAGTGGCGCAGGGGGACGGGGAATGGGGGTTTGGGTCAGTTCATCACATGTTGTCTCTGCTGCTCCTTCCTCCTCAGGGGGAGGACTCCTCACACTCTTCCCCTGCTCCAGTGTGGGGTCCCTCCCACGGAAGACAGTCCTTCACAAACTTCTCCAACATGAGTCCTTCCCACGGGCTACAGTTCTTTATGAACTGCTCCAGCATGGGTCCCATCCATGGGGTGCAGTCCTTCAGGAACAGACTGCTCCAGCGTGGGTCCCCCACGGGGTCACAAGTCCTGCCAGAAAACCTGCTTCAGCATGGACTCCTCTCTCCACGGGTCCGCAGGTCCTGCCAGCAGCCTGCTCCAGCGCAGGCTTCCCATGGGGTCACAACCTCCTTCGGGCATCCACCTGCTCCGTTGTGGGGTCCTCCATGGGCTGCAGGTGGATATCTGCTCCACCGTGGACCTCCATGGGCTGTAGGGGGACAGCCTGCCTCACCATGGTCTTTACCACAGGCTGCAGGGGAATCTCTGCTCTGGCGCCTGGAGCACCTCCTCCCCCTCCTTCTTCCCTGACCTTGGTGTCTGCAGAGTTGTTCCTCTCACATCTTCTCACTCCTCTCTCTGGCTGCAACTGCAACTCCCCTATAACTTCTTTTCCCTTTCTTAAATATGTTATGACAGAGGCACTACCACTGTTGCTGATGGGCTATGCCTTGGCCAGCAGCGGGTCCGTCTTGGAACCCGCTGGCATTAACTTAATCGGACATAGGGGAAACTTCTAGCAGCTTCTCACAGAAGCCACCCCTGTAGCCCCCCCCCCCGCTACCAAACCTTGCCATGCAAACCCAATACACATTGGTAGGAGGGTTACAGGTTGCTCCATCAACTGAAGATGGCCTCCATATTTCACACACCTAACATCTAATATAATAACCTATAATTCACTCCTTTAAAGCACTTTTATGTGTTTCTCAAGGTAGAAGATATTATACAGAGTGATGGGAGGTTATCTCGATCTAGATTTCTCTTCATTTTTGTTTTCTCTCAGAAGATGAGTATCTATAGCCCATATAATTATGCCAACAAAAAAATTTTCATATGTTGTCTTGTTTCCTAAAAAAGTAATTTATATCACTCCTTAAGAAAACATGAATGTATTGTTCCTAACTTCATCAAATTAAAGACACTGAGATGTAAAATTTTGACTTTTTTCCTGTCTAAAATCAAGCTAAATGCTGATGTTCTGGTCCCTGCAAAATATGCTGATTTTATTTCATGTCATTTTACAAATGTTTGATTCCCTGCTTTAGCCTCCTTTTCTGCAGGCTGTTGCTGTTGAATCCAGCCGATGGTCACCTTCCTCTTTAACATGTGATTGGTTGTGGGCAAACACCCTCAAGATATTTTTGTGTATTCAATCTGCAGACATACCATTTACACTCACATTCTTATCAACAGTTATTATCCAGGTCATTTGCCATGGGTGGGCCATGCTACACATGCAGGCTGTAATTCTACTATTCATCTTACTCATTTCTCTCAGGATTTTAAACTTAAATCTCATGCTTACTGCAGCCAAGTTTGTCCTTGACCTTTCCATCCCAATCAGTTCTTGTATTTATTTATTTGTGAGTAGCAAGAACAGCAGAGCACCACCACATACCACGACACTTTCAGTTTCTTTAAGGAGACTTCCACTTTGTTTTCTTGCTTGGTCTCTAGCAGACACCTAGAGCAATATCATTCTTGTTGGTCTCTCCTCTGATCCTGATCTCTAAGTTCTCAACTGCCTTAACACCCTTTGGAGAGGGAAAATGCATTGAAGCTGTGCCTTTGCATGGAGTGTAACAACTCCTCATCTTCTCTGCCTGTACTTTCTAAAAAGCTTGAATACGTCCTTTTCAGCACACTTGTTAGCAGCCTACCCTACCATTTATCTGTGATCCCAATGGAATGAAAGCTCTGAATACACACAGACCTCTAATTCCTCCTGTTTGTTTTCCATACTGTGCGCATTTGCATACAGACTTGAAGGATGGGTGCCCATTCACACTGATTTCTTAGAAATGTGACAGCCACCTCCATCATACCATTTCCTGGGTACTTCCTCACTGCCACTGGTACATTAACTACTCTTCAGTATTTAGTTGCCGTCTTTTCACAAACCCATTATAAAACTTTCCAAAGTAAGTTATTGACTCATTAACTGGGCTTTTGCCCTGCTTGTCAGCTAGATTCTGCCTCTCTTTAGCTGTTCTCACTACTCAGTGAGGATCTCGTGATTGTTAAGCCACAGTCCTTCCAGTAGCAGCAGCTGGGTAGTGAGGTACTGTCTCACAGGATGCATGCAGTCTTGCCCAAGCCTTTCCATTTCACCGTTGGGACCAAAGAGACCATCACCTGAACTCCTTGCCTTTCACACTAGCCCTCTGAGATCTGTGCTCACTGCTGATACTCTACAGGTCTCCCTTGGCAATATCATTCATGGCCACATGGATGAACGAGAAGGGGTTATAATCCGAGGGCTGGACAGCATTTCCACAGCCCCTTGAAAGTTCATATTTTTAATGATCCTACAAGTTAGTTTCACAAATGTCAAGCAACATAACAACATCGATACTCATTTTGAGAAAAGAAGAAAAAAAAATGGTAAAAATGAAAGAAAAAAGAAACAGGAACAGTTAAAGGGCTAAGAAAAACCAACCTCCAAGCCGACAAAGTTTGATCCAGTTATACAGATACAAGAAAGAAAATAATTACGTAATAATCAGTACATGTTCCAAAAGGTATATTAAGTCATTACCTTGAAAAAATAAAAATAATAAAAATATTTTCATTAATAACAACTGAAAGGGAGAAAAGATATAAGTAGCAAGAAATAAGCTTTTAAAAATATTCTAGTGATACTTTCTATTTAATTAGGCATGAAAAGAAAATATGATTTATGAATGATAACACAATATAACTTGATTTTACCATTCAGTTAAGAAGATGTTCTTTACAGAAAGACTAAATCAAAAAATAAGTAAGTCAGGTTTGGTAAATTAAATTATTGTACAGAGCAATGCATTATATTAAAATCCTTAATATTTTCAGTCATTCAAACCTCTACTGTGCCTCTGTAATAAAATTGAGTAGTAAAATAGAAGACAGAGTCCTATTGATTTAATATATGATTTTTGTATACTGTGAAACTATGTACCACAAAAAAACATCTGTAATATATTAAAGAAAACAGCAAAACAACTAAAAAATGAGGCAGAAGATCAAAAACTGGTGAGGCCTGTGCCTCTCTTGACTCTTCTGTGCAGTCAGGTTCCTTCTACTGATGATATAAGGAACATGAACACTTAATTGAGGAGCACTATTTCACTTGGCCTCTAAAACCTCAGGGAAATTTGGTGCATAAGCGGGAGAAGCTAGTTGATACACAGAATTAGTCACTTTATTCTGCTTGTCTTGGAACATTCATCCCCACAGTTCGAGTGCTTCATTTATTTTCATAAACTGCAAATCAAGTGGAGTATTATCCCCATTTTACAGAAGAAGGAATAAATTAAAGGCAAAAATATATTATTTGGGTGTTTAGTTTGTTGGGTATCAGGTTCTTTTTTGGCCAGATTTCTCCATGTATGGTAGCGTATTATAGGGTTTTCCGTATTAAAGCACAGTTTGCACTGAATTTATCTGGATTTGTGAATGCACTAGGAATCTACTAATCACTATGCATGGTCTCCTGTTGAGAAACCAAAAAGGATGAATGCGAACAGTTCTTGTGAAAACTTTGGGCTAAACAACTTGTTCTTTTATCATATAGAGGCTGAGGAGCAGAAACATATTAATACACAGTGGTATAATATTTTTCTGTCAGGAAATGCCGATTCACTAGGATTGAAATATTTTGGCGAGAGGCATTTCAGAAGCCACATCTTCTTACCAGCTCACCTTTTCAATTTAGAACTATCTTTCTCCTTAGGAATTGATACCAGTATTTCCACTACACAGAAAAAGACATGATACAGAATGAACAATGCATTGAACAAGATATTTCAAGATGTGTAAGGTAAGGAATTTGGGGAGTGCCTGTGCCATTTACATAGCCTTGGTGAGACATCGTCTGAAACATGTCAACCATGCTCAAAAAAAAAAATTCCACCCTGTAAGAGTCAAGACTAGGACTAAGATGATAGCTAGGGAAATGGAGATCCTGTGTAACAAAGACTGACTGAAAGAGCTTGCTCAGTGCCCCTCTACTGCTGTACTAGTGATAAGAGCTTTCTTAAAGTGTTCTCACATAGTCCTCTAAAATGAGCAAACAAAAAACATTCCCAAAACTACTTTCATGTTGAAGCTTTCTAGATGTGTGTAAAGGAGAATAAGCCTCTTCTCTTCAATTTCAGAAAACTAGACTCGATGTTTTATTCCAGTCATATATGCCACTCATGATCCTTACAGCAGACTTTGGTAAAAAAAAAAAAAAAATAAAAAAATTGTAATTTTATCCTACATATTCTAAAAGTTTAGTGCTTGAGGGGAAAAAAAGTCTTTTACTGAGATTTTGCATGTGTGCTTTCCAAGATTTAAGCAACAGCAAGAAAATAGAAAAGCAGAAGTATCACTGCATTGACACTCATGTAATGCTTCAGCAAGGCTATAAGCCTCAGTTTGCTATGCAGCTTTCTGTTATATGGCTTTGGAATCTTGGCTTGCATTATATATATTGGGTAAAAGTGTTTATTAGGAAGATTATACCTTTCTTCTTCTTGCTATTGATTAACCACTTTTGCTCTGATGGAGCTTTCTAACCATCCTATCCTCCCTCCTTTCCCTTCCCACCCTTCCATTCCCCAACATCATAATCCCATTCTTGTCCAACTTCCTTCTTACCTAACTTCAAATCTTCCTTCCAGTCTTCATTTCCCTTTCCCAACTCTCTCTGAGTTCCAGTTATGACTTCCAACTTCCCCCCTTTTCTACACGGAGACCCATAGTTAAGAACATACAAGAAGTAAACCTTGATGTCATCTTGTAACTTTCAGCACCTAGAAACAGATTTTACAGCATCTCAGGTTTTTTAGACTTTATTACAGTGGTCTGAGCACAATTTTGGCCTGAGAAAATATAATTGTCACTGCTCACATTAGTGACCGGTGACACATAAAGGAACTCATAGTGCTTTCCCACTCCGATAGAGAGTACAGACGTAGTCTGATTTGTGGGAAGTTTGACAGTGCTTGGTGAAAATAAAATCTTTGGCAGGTCAGTTACAAAAACTAGAGTTCCTATTAGCAAGTAAAAATTGCAGTTTTCAAGAATGGCCAGTATCTACTGATATAAGAGGAACCTTTGCCCCTTTGCAATGTGGTTCCCTTGCTCTGAACCATGGAAACACTAAAACTGCTTAAGAGGAAAGTAGCCAGATACTTTCATCACGCAGAAAAATACTTTATTCGTTATCACTTTCTTGGAAATGACTGAATAGTTTTCATTTTATTTTTCTACAGTTGTCAATTGCTGAAAAACTTTAAAAAGTAGTGCAAACAGGCCTACCTAAAATAAACACAAGCTGAAAAATACTAGGAAAAAAATAACAAAATCAAGACTAGTGGTACGTTTTAAGGTCTCAAACAATAAATAGGCTACTACAACCTCTGTATCTGAAAGCCTTTTTGTACATTTAACTTTGTACTGGTTCGGGCTGGCATGGAGTTAATCTTCTTCATAGCATCTCATATGATGCTGTTTTAGATTTGTGACCAAGACAATACTGATAACACACTAATGTTTTAGCTATGGCTGGGCCATACTTGCACAGCATCAAGGCCTTCTCTGTTACTCACTCTGCCCCCCCAGTGAATAGATTGGGGATGCGCAAGAGTTTGGGAGGGGACACAACCAGGCAGATGACCTGAAATAATCAAAAAGATATTCCATGCCATATAATGTCATGCTCAGCAATAAAACAGAGAGGAGCAGGGTTTGAGTAGGTTAGCTGTCTTTTGCTTGGGCATTGGCTAGGCATCAGTCTACCTGTAGGAGGTGGTGAGTGATTGCCTTTGCATCTCTTGTTTTGTTTTGATTTATTTTGCTTTGTTTCGTTCTTTCTTCTTCCACTTCTCTCTCAGTTATTAAACTATTTTTATCTTGACCCATGAGTTCTGTCGCTTTTATTATTCCTTTTGTCTTTCATCATCCCACTGGGGGTGAAAAGGGAAGTGAGTGAGCGGCTGTGTGACGCTTAGCTGCATACTGAGGTTAACTCACAACAAACTTAAATATACATTTTCAAGAAAAGGAAATAGATGTGAGCATTGTTAATAAAATATGACCTTATCAGAAGTGTTTTCTTTTTGTAAATATCCTTTCATTTGTTTTGTGCACTAGATGGAAATCAATTTACACAACCATTTTCAAGAGGAAGAATGCTAAGACTGTCAAGCTGTTATGACTGAAGATCATCTGTACTAGATGACGGAATGAAGGCAGTCTTGATACTATTGCTATACTCTTGGTACTGTTACTATAAATGTACGTCAACAAGAAATGCCCATGGTCTTCATTTGACAGTGCATCAGAGTAACAAAAATAGGAAAGAGATGTTACATAGCTTTCATAGAGCATTACTCGTAAGTGTAATTTGGGTGAAATGTTGGAGCATCAGATCTTTCAATAGTAACTTTAAACGATCAGTGACCTAGGTTCTTCTTTCTTTCTTTTTTTTTTTTCTTTTTCCCAAAACAGTTCTACATCCTAAGTGGACTAAGGTCACATCTAAACTATGTTACAGTTTTTTATATCTGCATAGACTGAGTACCTTTGTACAGGAAGTAGGACACTGTGGAAGATAGTGGTAGAGTGCCAGACGGGTGGAACCAGACCTAGGAAATGCTCTCAGATCAGGTACTCAAGACAGCTGTTACTAGAGTAATTGCTGATTACTAGGAGTACAGAAATCCCAGAGCAGCTAGCCTTGTCATTTGAGGAACCTTAAGTTATATAGTCCAAAACAAATGAAAGTATGTAAAATAATTTTAAAGGAATGAATCAAAATTTGCTTAGATATCGCTAAGTTTTTTATATACATAGATTTCTCTTGGAGGAGAAGAGGAAGAATGTGTTCAAACCACCTGACTCATGATGCAAACTCTCGTACATTAACATTCACTTTCCTGAACTTGGTGCAGTGCAGTACTGTGCAGAGATACATAATAAGCCTAAACATAGCAAATTCACATCCATATATCACTGCACTTTAGCCAGTAAACTTGCTTTCTGTGTGGTTGTGGCTATCCTGCTGCTGATTCCTGACAAATCAAATTCCTTTTACTGTACTCCATGGGTACACATACATTGCTAAATAGAAGAGAACTGGGGGAAAAAATTCTATACACAGCACTTAAGGCTAGCTCCTCTACATCAGACTAGATCTATACAGCACTTTAACACTTTGCCTGAGACAAGTGTCACACAACCCAGCACTTATCTTGAGTCTTCTCTAGGCCCACGCAGTGCCCATAAAGTTTGAAAGAATGACTATCTTTTAAGTGTACTTTTCCTGTTCAGTGCATGAAATAAGTTTGAAGTTATACTTCTTAAAATGTCTGAAGTGTGTGGGCTATGCTGCTGCTCACCAGAATAGTGTTTTTATAAGATGGCACTGACAGTGCATGCTTTATGCCTTGAAAGGGTCCGTAAACATCTTACCAGGCAGAATTTTCTGCCCCTCACATATGCCTGCATTAATATTGGCCTGGGCTCAAGGTTATCACCTTCAAGATAAGTTCGATATGTTCCTAACTGTGATATGTGAGGTCATTCTACTAAGTTACTTTAACATTGCAGATGTGAAAGCAAGTATCAGACTTAAAAGTCTGAGGTAAATGAATTGTATTGCAGGTATGCTAATACGTGGAATCTATCTTTTCTTTAGAAATGTTTTAGTGACTTTGCTGATTAAAAAGGAAAATAATGATTTTTTTTTTCCTTAAGACTGCTTTCTACAACTATTTTTGATTCATAAGGAAATACAAGATCAAACTGTAGTAATACTACAATTGGTGTTACACAGTAAGCTCTGATGTGAATATGAAACCACAAAGCAATATATGTAAGAATTATACCTATATGTAAGAATATTACCTGTATGTAAGAGTTTACCCTAATGTTTAAAAGAATTCTTGTCATTATAAGGCAAAAAGATGTTAAAAAATGTATAAATAATGCACATAAAATAAAATGCAAAGTATATGTCTAGGGAGATGTATTTTTAGGGTCCACAAGGTGATATTTCTGGACATCACGCCATGTTGTTTTTTGTCATACTATATTCAGATACACAAAGCTAGCAATCTTGATTTCGCAATAAAGAAAATCAGCCCCATTACGTGTTTTAAGTTGTAATAGAACTGTGACTTTCTGTGACAATTCAATTTGTACTGGTCAGAATGAAAGCCAACAAAAGTAAAAATGGTTAATTACATTCTATAAAAAGTACTACATATTCTTATTCTTTCAGCACTAACTTTTTAGATATTGCTATTTTTCATAAAAAAACTATCTGTTTGACTAATGTTTTGCTTGTCATCCAGCTCTACTTCTCTATATAAATCCCGTAGTGGTTATCTGATTTATGGAAGCTTCACTATGAAGCCCCAGCTAACTGTCTCCTGACACGTTTGTGAGCTACATTCAACTGCACGCTAAACTCCCTTGCAAGTCAATGAGAGTTCTGCACAAAATTTTAAAGGTGTAATGTAGCTCGAAGGTCACTTTTCTTTAAGGAATAGTAGCTTACTAGGAGAGCTTAACAAACTGAGCAGGGCTTTCAAGCAGACAGAGCTTGAGGCAGGATTCAGCAGGCTCTAATAATCAATATTTCTGACAGAGTGTGGGGTGTTTTTTCCTATTTCCAGCAGCACACTTTGAACTGATCGTATTGAACCCTGGATTCTGTAAATGGCCTGAAAGTAGAAATAAACACCACTAATATGTAAACTTTTATGGCATTAACAGCCCTTGTCTTTATTTTATCATGTCAACTTCCCCGCTCCTTATATAATGACACAATTAAGAATATCTATTTATATATGTAACTTTTTCATTAAGAAGTAAAAATGTAGGAGTTAAAATATTTTCTATGCTTTAAACAAAATAATAGAAGATGTGTTTATTGATTGACTGAAAATAATATATTATAATGTCCAATACCGCAAAGAAACTCAGAAAAGGACACTTTAATTGGCATGCTGTGAATTACTGTAAGATGTCTCATGACCATACAAAGAAGTAATCACAGTCCACAGCAATAACTGTGGAAATGGTATAGTCAGATAGATGGACTGAGGGATCATTAGAAACAGGTAATAAATTTCATACAATATGAAAGAGAGCTCCTATCACTGATGAAATATTCAGTAAAGTTTCATCCTGCAAGGTGCCAAGCACCTGCTGAAAGCAGGCCTTTGCCTTCAGACTTACTCTCATTGAAGCTAACAGAAAAGCTTTCTAAAGGCTTGGACATTCCTTTGAGGCACAATTTTGTGCTAAAGGATAGTTAGGCATGATCCCTTTTCCAGACACCTAATTTATCTGGTGGTTATGCCACCTTAGTATGTGTTGTCTCTGAGTAACTTCTCTGTGAGCTACAATGAGAAATAAAAAAGGAATGAGCCTGGAGAGAATGCACAAAACATACTAATTATTGTTCACTGCTATAGAATGCAACTTATAACCTATTTTAGAGTTTCCATAATGAAACTGCTGAATATTTTAAATAAAAAATATGCAGTGTATTTTCCTATAAAGTAATTTCCCCTGTTCTTAATGTTGATAAAGTACCCTTTATGAGCCTTATATGCTGTTAATACAAGAGAAATGCTCCAGAAACATCCACGTTTTAAAACCCTGGACCACTATAATACAATATATGTGTGTGCTCTTCAGGAGTGGATTTCAGAGATGAAAAATAGGTCCTCTTTCCCTTATTGTTCTTCAACTTCTTTATCATCTATCATTAGAGAATCAAGTCTGTTACCAAGTTAAAAAAGAGAGACACAAAGAAAGAAAAATATTTATGAATGTAAGGAACATCATTTTCCTGAGACCCCCCACCATGCCATGAACCAATACTTACCTGGTAAGGCAGTGAATAAAATCTCATTCACTGAATCTCATTCAAAGCTCTTATGATATTTGATAATATTTATCTGTAAAGTACCAAAATGAGGGTCCTGAGGAAACAAAACAAAGTCATCCAACCATTTTCAATCTTGTTTGTACCATAATACACCATCTGTATTGCAGTGCAGCCAAGTATACTGACCACGTAGATGGAAGTTTGAATTTTAGGGGCCAGTGAACACTAATTTTTTCTTTGTTGTAGAAAAAAAGTGCTCAACAACTTTTTGCTTAGCTACTGTTCAATATGAGACAAGATGTTCACTTAGTCTTCAAAGTTTTGTTACCTGCAGCTTGTGAACTAATATACTAATTTGACAAAAGTATAGTGCTCAAAAACATATAAGGACATTTATTCACATCTTCGTAACATTTTGTTGGGTGAATTTTGGGGAAAACGAAAAGATTTCTGCAGAACAGTATGTAGATGGGCTGTTTTCTTATGAATGAGGATTTCCTTATTTCAGCATCCAGCTCTCAAGGACTACCAGGACCAGCAAATAAAACATATTTCTCAAATACCTCATAAAACAAAAACATGTTAGCATTTATATCAGAGTTTGTCATTCCAAAGAGTGAAAATATCTTACTTTTTTAAAAGACCAGCAACTAATACCATGAATTATATCTTTCTTCTTTTCTTCAACCCTTTCAAATGAAAACATATGAATTTTCCTTTTCCTCTTTTCTTCAAATCAGACCCAACTATGAGAGTCAATTTACCTGCCAGACTCTATGAAATATAAATAAATGGTAACTTACCTGTTGTGCAATAAATTAAATCACATTCCAAGTGTTTTTGTAGGAACGGCTATCTGGCTTTTTGATGGGTAAAAGTATACTCCATCACACTAAAGCTATTCAGGTTCTGTATTAGGGTTTTGTAAGCAGAAGTCATTGGAGATTCTTTTGAAATATGTATCCTAGCACCGGTTAGATAAACCCAACAAATAGCCACATTACTGCATGGAAATAAAAGCTTACCTACTGACTCCCAAACAATTTCTTTAAATGTTCTTAGGCCCAGTCAGCAGAAAATACTTTTGAAGGGTGTTAAGACATTGATTAGAAATAGTATCTACCAACAAGTACATATAAATTAAGTGAAACAGTTCACAATCATTTATATAAGCTTATAATTTTTTTCATCAATCCTTTCGGTCAAAGGGAAGGGGTTTGAAACCGCCAGTTGAATCTGGCGAATCAACAGATGGTTATACGACTGGTGCCACAGCCAGGGGTTTGGCTACTTAGACCATGGGACTCGCTTTGAGAACCCTGGTCTACTGGGGGCTGATGGGTTCCATCTGTCAGAGAAGGGGAAGAGCATCTTTGGTCATAGGCTTGCCAAGCTGGTGAAAAGGGGTTTAAACGAACGTTGCTGGGGGAGGGGAACCTCAATCCATCCCACTCCTACCAGTTTGATGCCAGTGCCAACAACAGATGCCCAGAGCCTGGAAAAGGATCACAGGTCAGCAGGAGAAGACCTGAAGAACAGCACAAAGGAATTCCAGCCACTCCAGCCAGTAAGTCAGCTTCATCGGGGGCCCAACTTAAATGTCTCTATGCAAGCGCACATAGCATGGGCAATAAACAAGAGGAGTTAGAGAAGTGTGCACACCTGCAGGGCTATGATCTTAATGGCATCACGGAGATGTGGTGGGATGGCTCTTATGACTGGAGTGTTGGAATGGAAGGATACAGGCTCTTTAGGAAGGACAGACAGGGGAGACGAGGAGGGGGTGTCACCCTCTATGTCAATGACCAGCTGGAGTGCATGGAGCTGCGCCTGGGGATGGATGAGGAGTCAGCTGAGAGCTTATAGGTCAGGATTAAAGGGACGGCAGGGAGAGGTGACATTATAGTGGGGGTCTGCTACAGGCCACCCGACCAGGAAGACCGAGCGGATGAGGCCCTCTATAGACAGAGAGGAGCAGCCATTCACAAGCCCTGGTCCTCATGGGGGGACTTCAGCCACCCTGATATCTGTTGGAGGGACAACACAGTGGGGCATAGGCAATCCAGGAGGTTCCTGAAATGCATTGGTGACAACTTCCTTCTCCAAGTGGTAGAGGAGCCAACGAGGAGAGGTGCTATGCTGGACCTTGTTCTCACCAACAAGGAGGGGCTGGTGAGGAATATGAAGCTCAAGGACAGCCTTCACTGCAGTGACCATGAAATAGTGGAGTTCAAGATCCTTAGGGCAGAGAGGAGGGCGCACAGCAAACTTGCTACCCTGGACTTCAGGAGAGCAGACTTTGGCCTCTTCAGGGATCTGCTTGGTCGAGTACCATGAGATACAGCATTGGAGGGAAGAGGGGCCCAAGAAAGCTGGTTAATATTCAAGGATCACCTCCTCCAAGCTCAGGAGCTATGCATCGCAGCAAAGAGGAAGCCAGGCAAAAAGCCAGGAGGCCTGCATGGAAGAACAAGGAGCTCCTGGACAAACTCAGTCACAAAAAAGAAGCCTACAGAGTGTGGCAGCAAGGACAGGTAACCTGGGAGGAATACAGAGAAATTGTCCAAGCAGCCAGGGATGAGGTTAGGAAAGCCAAAGCCCTGATAGAAGTAAATCTGGCCAGGGACATCAAGGGCAATAAGAAAACCTTCTACAGGTACATTGGTGATAAAAGGAAGACTAAGGAAAATGTGGGTCCTCTCCAGAAGGAAACAGGAGACCTGGTTACCCCGGACATGGAGAAGGTTGAGATGCTGTCCTGGTTTCGGCTGGGACAGAGTTAACTTTCTTTTTAGTAGCTGGTACAGTGCTGGGTTTTGGATTTAGTGTGAGAATGATGTTGATAACACGCTGATGTTTTAGTTGTTGCTAAGTAGTGCTTATCTTAAGCCAAGGACTTTTCAGTTTCCCATGCTCTGCCAGCAAGCAGGTGTGCAAGAAGCTGGGAGGGAGCATAGCCGGGGCAGCTGACCTGAACTAGCCAAAGGGGTATTCCATACCATGGAAGATCATGTCCAGTATATAAACAGGGGGGAGTTGGCCCGGAGGCGCGGATCGTGGCTCGGGAACTAACTGGGCATTGGTCAGCGGGTGGTGAGCAATTGCATTGTGCATCACTGGTTTTTTTTCTTCCCCCCCCCTTCCTTTTTTTGTTATATTCCTTTTCATTACTATTATTATTATATTTCATTATTACTATTGTTAGTATTATATTTTACTTTAGTTATTAAACTGTTCTTATCTCAACCCATGAGTTTTACTTTTTTTTTTTTTTTCCTTTCCTCCTCCTCACCCCACTGGGAAGGGGGAGGGGGAAACGGCTGCGTGATGCTTAGTTGCTGACTGGGGTTAAACCACGACAGATACTCAGCGACTTTTTTGCCTCACTCTTCACCGGGAAGTGCTCCAGCCACACCGCCCAAGTCGCAGAAGGCAAAGGCAGGGACTGGGAGAATGAAGAACCACCCACTGTAGGAGAAGATCAGGTTTGAGACCATCTAAGGAACCTGAAGGTGCACAAGTCCATGGGACCTGATGAGATGCATCTGCAGGTTCTGAGGGAACTGACAGACGAAGTTGCTAAGCCACTATCCATCATATTTGAGAAGTCATGGCAGTCTGGGGAGGTTCCCACTGACTGGAAAAGGGGAAACATAATCCCCATTTTTAAAAAGGGAGAAAAGGAAGACCCGGGGAACTACAGGCCAGTCAGTCTCACCTTTGTGCCCGGCAAGATCATGGAGCAGATCCTCCTGGAAACTATGCTAAGGCACATGGAAAATAAGGAGGTCACTGGTGACAAACAACATGGCTTCACTAAGGGCAAATCATGCCTGACAAATTTGGTGGCCTTCTACAACGGGGTTACAGCATTGGTGGATAAGGGAAGAGCAACGGACATCATCTACCTGGGCTTGTGCAAAGCATTTGACACTGTCCCGCACGACATCCTTGTCTCTAAATTGGAGAGACATGGATTTGATGGATGGATCACTCAGTGGATAAGGAATTGGCTGGATGGTCGCACTCAAAGAGTTGCTGTCAATGGCTCGATGTCTGAGTGGAGACCAGTGATGAGTGGCATTCCTCAGGGGTCAGTATTGGGACTGGAGCTGTTTAACATCTTTGTTGGTAACATGGACAGTGAGACTGAGTGCACCCTCAGCAAGTTTGCCGACCACACCAAGCTGTGTGGTGCAGTCGACACACTGGAGGGAAGGGATGCTAGTCCAGAGGAGAGCCACAAAGATGATCAGAGGGCTGGAGCAGCTCTCCTATGAAGACAGGCTGAAATAGTTGGGGTTGCTCAGCCTGGAGAAGAGAAGGCTACAGGGACACCTTATAGCAGCCTTTCAGTACCTAAAGGGGGCCTACAAGAAAGCCGGAGAGGGACTTTTTACAAGGGCATGTAGTGATAGGACAAGGGGTAATGGCTTTAAACTGCAAGAGGGTAGATTTAGATTAGATGTAAGGAAGGAGTTCTTCACTATGAGGGTGGTGAGGCACTGGAACAGGTTGTCCAGAGAAATTGTGGATGCCCTCTCCCTGGAAGCGTTCAAGGCCAGGTTGGATGCGGTTTTGAGCAGCCTGATGTAATGGAAGGTGTCTGTGCCCATGGCAAGGGGGTTGGAACTAAATTATCTTTAAGGTCTCTTTCAACCCAAACCATTCTATGATTCTATGGTAAATTTTAAGAACCCCATTAAAACCCTTTATCTCCTTTTTTTCTCACATAGCCCCCAACCTAAACTAAAAACTGTTTTAATATGTGTTAATAAGTTATTAGACTGGATGTTTTGGAAGAGGCTTATATAGCAATACTTTTCATTTGTATCTGCATAGATTCTTGCACTGCTTGAATCACTTTTTGTGGTATACCTATCTTTACCTGTTATGAACTTAGGAAGACGTGTTCAGACAGACACTCTGCCAGTATGGCACTAATGAAACCATACTTTCAGTAGGCAGGGAATTGAATGCTTGATCAGTCAGAATTAACCTGAACTGTGCTTTATATCCAGGTGGTTTCATGTCTTTGATTAATTCCTAATTACTACAGTCTCTTCCCCACCTGTACACACTGTTCTTTTTCTGTGAAGATTTGTGTGAATAGTATGGCATGTGGTAGGCATCCAGATCTTGCTATGAAGTGAGGATGTGTGCAAACTGAATCCAGAGAAATGGGGTCAGTAGTGCTCCCAGTTTTCACAGTGGACAGAGCCAAAAAGAGCCTGGACAATTATTCAGGCTATACTTAGAAGGCTAAGAAATCAATGTGTGAACATAATCTCTGTGAATAAATCAATACCAACTTCCCTTTCTTGTTAGTCTGGGTTTAAAATTTTTATGTTTCTTTTATCACTTTAGCATCTGCAATAGCACAAAAAATATTATTCATATACAGTATATACATATTCATACAGGTTTTAACTTTGCAGCCTACCTACTTTTCCTAGGTAATTTTCCTTTCAGTGATGATCAAGTTGGCCTGATTAAGGTCAGAGTAGCTGCACTACAAGGATGAACAGCAGTCAGTAGTCAGGGCTAATAATGTAGGATGAGAGAGACCCGTTTCAAGTCAAGTAAGTAGAACTTCAGCTCCCAGAAGTCAAACATGTTCAACCCAGTGAGCATTGTTGGTCCTACCACCCTTCCGTTATAGATCCTGCATTACAAAGGCATGTAAAGAAATAGTGGTTTGCTCCCAGCACTAAGAAAGGAAAGAAGGCAAAATGTGTTCATATTCATCCCTTAAAAAAACTATATCCTGTATGTAGTTCATAAGCTAACGGGAATTAAAAAACAGTAAGCAAAATGTCTTGAAAATATGTATCATCCAGTTCATAAATAAAACAAGGGTGTGGATCATTAGGAAAAGATTTCAAGGCTCTGCCAAGATGTAGAAATCCATAAAAGTCTGTTCTTATAAAATCTAGTAAACAGAAATATATCACTTCTCACTTGAAGACCTCATTTCTTGCAAGTGATACTATCTGACTATTTCTCCACAAATCTCTCTATACTCATATATTACTTGTGTAGAGTTTGTAGCTCTATAGTAATTGTAGTACAATATAAAAATAATTTCTGCAACCAGGACAATTATGTGCCTGTGGTGGGTTGACCCCAGGTGGCAACTAAGCTCCCGTCCAGTCACCACTCATGCCACTCCTGTGGGATGAGGGAGAGAATCAGAAGGGCAAAAGTGAGAAAACTCATGGATGGAGACAAAGACAGTTAAATAGGTGAAGCAAAGATATGTATGCAAGCAAAACAAAATAAAGAATACGTTCACTGCTTGCCATCAGCAGGCAAATGTTCAGCCTCTTCCAGGAAAGCAGGACCTTAGTACATGCAATAGTTACTTGGGAAGATAAACATCATAACCATGAACATATCCCCTTCCTCCTCCTTTCTCTGAGCTCTTATTGCTGAGCACAATGTCATATGATATGGAATATCACTTTGGTCTTGTTGGATCAGTTCCAGTTGTGTCCCGTCCCAAAATCTTGCCTACTCACTGGGGGCGGGGGGCGGGGGAGAGGGGGATGCAGAGTGAGAAACAGAGAAAGCCTTGATGCTGTGTAAGCAATAGCTGAAACACCGGTGTGTTATCAACACTGTTTTGGTCACAAATCCAAAACGCAGCACCATTCATTCTGCTATGAAGAAAATTAACTCCACCCCAGTCAGACCCAGTACAGTTACCTATGGTACTTTTTTGCATGAGTTAAGTAAAGCACTCGAAGAGCTCCCATTGGTAGGTGCAAGTTCTTCCTTGGCTTAGGTTGAGTCTCATTTAAAATATTATATACACCAAAATTTAACCCATCTTCCCACAGGCGGGTCTAGATTTGCTGATATGTAGTTTCATAGACACTACTTTGATCCCTACCTAAATACGAGTAACACATTAGCTGGCCTCATGTCCTTAAATACTTCTGTCTATAGCCAACAATCACAACTATCAGATACACACTTTCCTATTTACTTCCTTCACTACATTTTTTTATAACAACAGGATATAATTTACCTGTTTCTAAATGCAAAAATTATTTCAATATCACCAACTTCCTACCTGTTACAGGACTTTCTCCTCACCCATGGAAAACTGTCAGGATGAAGCACAGGCTGGCGGCTCCCTAGGGTCAGGGACTGGGAGCGGCAGGGGCTCCCCTGAGGTCCATCAGGGCAGGGCCTGGCAGCCAGGGCCCATCCCACTGCCCCAGCCAGGAGCAGGGCAGCCCAGGGGCAGCAGGGCAGCCCCAGCCCTAGGCATCAGGCACCTCACTGAGGATGGGCCAAGGCTCAGCTGGAACTTTGGGACATGGGTGGGCCCAGCTTAGCAGGAACCATGGCCGGGCAGGACAGGGCTGTGGGGAGCTGGAGACAGACCCTGCTGCGGCATCGCTGGGGCAGGGGCTGATGGTCCCGGGGGGCTGACCTGGGGTCCTGGGCCATGGGCAGGGTGGGGGGAGGCCTCAGGGTGGCTGAACAAGGACATTATGTCCTAGCAGTGCCTTCAAGGCCCTAACAAAAGCTGTCTCTGCAGGTAATTTCACTCTCACTAATTATTTCAATCACTTTCTTAAGTAAGTACATCATTTTGTCCTTTATTAATTATCAAAATATGCTTCCTTGTGTCAAAACCGCCTTTTTTTATGGAGCTGCCATGAAGGAAATATTTTTTCCTAAATTTAAAACCAGTGTCAGAATTCTGGGAATATATATGATATGATGTATTATATGTTCTATATTCTATATTCCACTTTACGTACATGTTTTATGTCACATATTACACACTACGTATCTTATGTGTGTGTGGTGGGTTGATCCTGGCTGGCTGCCAGATCCCCACCTAGCCGCTCTTTCACTCCCCCTCCTCACCAGGACAGGGGGAGAAAATGAGATGGAAATGCTTGTGAGTTGACATAAAGACAGGGAGATCACTTGCCAATTACTGTCATGGGTAAAACAGATTTGACTTGGGGTCTTCTCCACGTGCTTGCAGGGGAATTTCTGCTCTGGTGCCTGGAGCACCTCCTCCCCTACTTCTGTCACCTTGGTGTTGCCTCTGTTTTTTCTCACTCTTTTTTGTCCATTGTCCCTCCCCTCATCTGGCATTTTTTGCCCTTTCTTAAATATATTTCCCTGAGGCACCGCCACCTTGGCTGCTGGGCTTGGCTGTGCCCTGCAGTGTATCTGTTGGAGCTGGCTGAAACTGACTGTGTCTGGCATGAGGCAGCACTGGCCTCTCCTCACAGAGGCCACCCCTGCAGCTCTCCCGCTGCCAACAGCTTGCAACAGACACCCTATACACTGTCTAGATTTTTGTTCTGCTTCCCATCAAAGACCCATTTTAAATTTAAATTGTAAAGCTTTTGTTTGAGAGAATATTAAGCCCAATAGTTTCTGATGAATTTTAGAATGGAAAGAGAATGAGAGGAAAAAAGAATGTTTATTACCTTTGCTGGATACTAACATTTTGTTTGTCATTCTCATATTCATTGCTCTTTTTACCTCAAAGTGTCTCAGAAGGCATCACAAAAATACAAAGTGAATCAGCCTAGCTTGTAGCTGTAGTATGCACAAGCAGAATAAATACCTGACAGTAGGTTAAGTAATAGAGAAGGAATTGAAACCATCTGCCAACACAAAAGAATTTAAAAACTGATGAAATGCGGAAGAAGCAAATTCAATAAATTACCAACAAAAATGAATACATATTCTTCCATCTAAAATGCCTTTTTACTCTCTAAATTGCAAAGGCTTTTTTATACTTCTCTCACTGTACGCTGTGTCTTCTTTATCTTTTTAATCCTGAAGACAATACAACATTGTTCGTTACCATCCTGTCATGTAATATAGGATCTTTACTGTTTCCAAACGCTAGGTAGCATCCTAGCCCTCATAAGTCAGTGGGAATGCTATTATTTCTCATTCATAAAATCTAATTCTATTCTGTAACCATCTAGGTGCCTAATGCTTAGTCATTCCATTTAATATATTTTCTTTTCTGTATTTCTTTCTTTTCTATATAAATATATTTTCTTCTCTATGCAACACTAATAAATACAGTTGTCCTGTAGGCAGTCTTGTGCAATTGTGTGAAAACCTTTGCAAACTTATAAAAAGAAACTTGCAGTCTTCCATGATGCATTCTATGATGGTTTTAGAAGCAAAACAAACAAACAAAAATTATTTCTGGATCCAAACATAGTGAGAAAGGCCTTTGAATTATATTCTGTTTGATGGTTTCTGAACTTCGTAATGAACTCACTCATTGAAGGCTTGATCAATAAAAGAGGGAGTTTTAAATCTCCATCAAAATGTGCAGCAGCAAGAAGTAAAATGTATAGGAGTTTAATAAAGAGAATAACCCATTTCAGATTACATTTGCCACTCAGATAAGACCGACAAAACCTCAAAATCTAGAAATTATTATTTTGCCAGTATTTACAATATTTTTATAAATATTCCTCTTGAGAACTTCCTCTGGGCGAAAAAAAGAAAAGATAATTAATACTCAGATTTGGAAATGCAGGACATGACAGAAGAGAGAGAAGAAGACGACATATTCCTGTCCTTGACAAAATACAGTTCCTTCTAAACTAAATATGCTAAGATGATAAAATAATGAGTAATAAAATAAACAGTTTAAAGGCATATACATGTATTACCAAACCACAGGAGATTATTTACTCCAAAAGTAATTTTTCTTATGGCTATACTAACAACTCTAGGAAATTATTAGAAAAGATATTTGTAGATTTTTAATATAAAAGATAGTATAAACAGACCAATATATAAATATGCTTTTTTTTGAAATAGCTTTTGTATCATATTAGCACTCAGCTCGTAGCAGTTAGAACAGGAAAACTAAAAAGTGCAGGTATTCAATTGTATATGTCAGTGTTATATATGAGAGAACACAGTATTCCTCTATTTTCTGGCAGTGTGTGTCAGAAAGGAAAAGCAAAGATGCATTGTCATTCACTTCTGCAAACACACACAAAAGAAGCAACCCATGTAGTCACATAAAATAGCCTAGAGACAGCTAATTTTAACAGCCTATCACAATTTGCATAAATTGGGATCACAGATGCAAGATATTTAGTTTCACCCAGCACTGTAGGGCTGTGTCAAAATTCGAATACAATCATATATATTATCAAATATTTCACAACAACAATTATGAATTATTCTGTTGGTGTGAATTAACACTTGAGAATAAAAACCTTACAAGTACCAGATGCAGCCAGCAGAGAAAACAAACACAAACCTCTTCTCATATTTAGGCTGATCATTAGGTTTAGACTTGTCCATAAAAATACTGTGATCTGTTGCTGGTAAGAGTCCACATCTGTGCTTCTGAGTTTACTCTGTAATATATGCAAACCAGAAGAATGCCTTGTGCCTGTCCAGTTCTATTTGTTATAATGAATGGTACTCTGACTTCATAATAAAAAATACCATGAAATATTCAGAAATGTATTGAATATAATACACATAAGAAAATCTGGAAAACAAAGTAAATGTTATTCTACAATTGCACTGGAATACTCATGCCTCTTATAGAGTATCCTTTTACTCTGTCTAACAAGTCCTCTTAGTGATCACTGATCACTGTAAGTGGGAACTATTTTCTCTTACTATGATGCGATAGTAAAAAAGGAGATGATACAGGACTCTGAGATATGGAACCTGTATATCTTGTTCCTCGTAAGCTGGTTATTTATGAATGGAGATTCTTGACTGAGAGGTGCTGTTTTGTAAAACCACTTTGATTTATTTTTGTATTGCTGCAAAAAAAGCAGATATGACATCGGCTGAATAAGTGGTCCACAAATTAGGTTTATATCTGACATGTCAACTTTAGTCTATAGACTTCTGATTATACTTTCTTATTGTCTAAAGACTCCTCGCAATCCTTATGCAGTGTCCATATGTATGGGGTTTAAGTGGCAAGGTTTGGGGGGGGTGGGGAGCTGCAGAGGTGGCTTCTGTGAGAAGACACTGGAAGCTGACGCAGGTTGTCCCTTTGCATCCCATAGAGATCCATACTGGAGGAGATATCCACCTGCAGCCTATGGAGGACCCCTTACTGGAGCAGGTGGATATGCCTGAGGGAGGCTGTGACCCCGTGGAGAGCCTGCACTGGAGCAGGCTCCTGGCGGGACCTGTGGCCTCATGGAGAGGAGCCCACTCTGGAGCAGGTTTGCTGGCAGGACTTGTGACCCCATGGAGAGGAGCCCACGCTGGAGCAGTCTGTTCCTGAAGAACTGCACCCCTGGAAAGGACTTATGCTGGAGCAGTTCATGAAGAACTGCAGCCCGTGGGAGGAACCCATGCTGGAGAAGTTCATGATGGACTGTATCCCATGGGTGGCACCCCACACTGGAGCTAGAGCAGAGCGTGAGGAGGAAGGAGTATCAGAGACAACGCATTATGAACTGACCACAACCCCCATTCCTCATCCCTCCGTGCCACTCAAAGGGGAGGAGGTAGAGAAATCAGAAGTGAAGTTGAGCCTGGGAAGAAGGGAGGGGTGGGGGGAAGGTGTTTTTAGATTTATTATTATTTCTCATTATCTTACTCGGATTAATTGGCAGTAAATTAAATTAATTTACCTAAGTTGAGTCTGATTTGCTCGTGACAGTAATTGGTATGTGATCTCTGTCCTTATCTTGACCCACAAGCTTTTCATCATATTTTCTCCCCCTGTCCAGCTGAGAACGGGCAGTGACAGAGCGGCTTGCTGCATACCTGGAGGCCAGTCAATGTCAACCCACCACACCATAATAACTGAAAAGTTTTGTTCTTGCTATTATTACTACATTCTGCCTCTTTTTTTGCTTCTTAATAACATTTATTATAACAAGAAATTCGTTAAGAAAATCTTTACTCACAAGTTGATTTGCTCAGCTCAGATTACAAGAGAACTGTGGGCCTCAGTTATTACAATAGAATGTTGTGCATATAAGAACAGATAGATCATAATACAACCTTCAGTTTGGCTAAGAAGTGAGCTAAGAAAGGCTAAGAGCTGAACAATCTAAATACACTGTTCTTTTTCTTATTTTTTTTTCTTTCTTACATTTATACTTCTCATTTCTTTAGCTTAATCTTATTTGACTAAAAAAACAAGGACAAGAATATCTATGTACCTAAGAGAACTACAGAAAGGATGTAATTTTAAGCATTGTTTTGCATATGGATGACAAATAGCACAGAACTGTATTTTCAAGAGTTTAGAATCCACAAAACAGGTATCTTTTAAAAATATTTCTTAGAATTACCATTTAGGTAACTGAGATACAAATGATGTACAAAACTGTCCAGCACTTAGAGATCTCATTTTGTCATTTTGGCCGTGTTCCACACCCCCTCCCAAAAATCAGGAGAAGCAATAATGGCATTTTGAGCCCAACTGATCTGTGCAGCCACAGATTCTATGGGCTCTGCCTTATACTTGTTCCTGAAAATAAGACAGATATGCCTGGAGCCAATAAAGTATTGTTTTTAAACATTTGCAGTGGTTATATCTCTTGCCTCAGGAGTTGATCTGAAAAGTAGAGGACCACAATCAAGTGGAAAGCCCAAGGAAAACAGTTCCGGCTCCCCTTGAAATAACATTAAAACTCTGAAGGAGTTAAGACAGCGACAGTGGACACCATATTTTGAATAAGACCTTAGGTGCAGTGCTGCTGGCAAGGAATAAATCAAATAGTTCACAAGGCTAGGACTATTCTGTGCTAAAGTATTTATTCTATTTTTAAAGAAGTCACAGATCATTAAAAAAATTTAATATCTCCTTAAAACTAATCAAAATTATTATACTATAAACCAGTACTACATTCTGGTATACTAGGTATAAAAACCATACTAAAAGGATGTAGAAGTCTGGAATAGCACAAATTAAACCTAGCCACAATATTCAGGACAAACCTGTTGTGGTTTCTTTTTCCTAGTCCTAACACATTTCTCTTGTCATAGACTTTTAAATTTGCTCTCCTTCTATCTCTATTCAATGTGATTCTTGTTCCATTACCAGAAGATTCTATACAGCCCCATAATGGTCTCAGGATCATTGTGTCGTACACCTCATAAAAAAGCATCACCTAAATATCAGAACTCATTTATTTTCTGAGTCAGAACATGATTTTGTACATGATGCATCCCTTTTCAGACTTACTCCTTTTCAGAAAAATTCTGAGCCAATTATTATGCAAGACATAATTACTTTTCCTTGGGCATGTCACTTAAAAAGCAATTCATCTCACTTAATTTTATCCATGCCTAAATGATAGGCATCTGGCTTGTGATAGTTGTCTAGGATCTTTCTTTCCAGAGACATCTGTCTCTCTGCACTAATTATGATGAGATCCTGGATGGCTAGTTTAGATTAGATGCCTAATTTCTGAAAGCTGAAACCAGAGATATTATCATCCCTCTTGCTACCACAAGGGTGCTTTACGTAAGAGTGTTACCATAGTGATTTACAAGAGCATAAAAAACCCAACTTTGCCTACCTTTGAACCAGAGGTGCAATTACATGAAAAGTTTGTTAATGTGACATCAAATCTGAGCAAATCCTGAATTTCAGAAGGACTTATGACTAAGGGTCACACCTGTGTCAGCCACATTCTTTCACCTTCTCATCATCTCTAGTTGTAAGAGATATTTCTTGCAGATATCATAGAATCATAGAAAAGTCTAGGTTGGAAGGGACATCTGGAAACCACCTGGTCCAACCTTTGTCTGAAAACAAAGCCTTGGATTAGATTATCCAGGGTCCTGTCAAGCCAAGTCTGGAATATTTCCAGGGAGGAAGATTTCACCAGTACTCTGGGTGACCTAATCCAATGTTTAATTGTTCTCATGATAAAGAATTTTTTTCTTATATTCAGACAGAATTTGCCCTGAATTAGCTTGTGCCCGTTGCCTCTTATCCTATCACCATGTATCCTTGTGAACAGGGAATCTCCACCTCCTCTATAATTGTTTTTAGGCATTGGAAGAGTGTAATTAGAGTCCCCCTAAGCCTTCTCTTCTTTGCTTTGAACAAATTTGATTCCTTCAATCTTTCGTCATATGTCAAATTTTCCAACCCTAATCAACTGTGTTGGGTTTGTGTGGCAGGGTTTTGGTAGCAGGGGAGGGGCTACAGGGGTGGCTCCTGTGAGAAGCTGCCAGAAGCTTCCCCGGCTCCAAGGCTGACCCGCCTCTGGCCAGGGCCGAGCCCATCAGCGATGGTGGTAGCACCTCTGTAATAGCATATTTAAGAAGGGGAAAAGACTGCTAAAAGAAGAAGAGCTACAGTGGAGAGGAGTGGGATGTGAGAGAAACAACCATGCAGACCCCGAGGTCAGTGAAGAAGGAGAGGGAGGAGGTGTGCCGGAGCAGATTCCCCTGCAGCCCGTGGTGAGATGGCAGGCTGTCCCCCTGCAGCCCATGGAGGTAAATGGCGGAGCAGAGATTCCCCTGCAGCCCGTGGAGGACCCCAAGCCACAGCAGGTGGCTGGGCCTGGAGAAGGCCATGACGCCGTGGGAAAGCCCATGCTGGAGCAGTTTGTGGAGGACTGCAGCCCGTGGACAGGACACGTGTTGGAGAAGCTAGTGGAGGACTGACCCCCATGAGAGGGACCCCACGCTGGAGCAGTGGAAGAGTGTGAGGAGTTGTCCCCCTGAGGAGGAAGGAGCGGCAGAAACAATCTGTGATGAACTGACTGCAACCCCCATTCCCGCCCCGCTGCGCTGCTGAGGGGGAGGAGGTAGAGGAATCAGGAGCAAAGCTGAGCTTGGGAAGAAGGGAGGGGTGGGGGGAAGTTTTGTTTTTAAGATATGGTTCTATTTCTCATGATCCTACTCTGATTTGATTGGTGACAAATTAAATTGATTTCTTTTTCCCCAAGTTGAGTCTGTTTTGCCTGTGACTATAATTGGTGAGTGATCCCTCCCTGTCCTTGTCTTGACCCACGAGCCTTTCATTGTATTTTCTCCTCCCCATCCCACCATGGGGGAGCAGTGAGTGAGCGGCTGTGTGGTGCTTTGTTGCCAGCTGGGCCTAAACCACAACATCATCTTGGTTGCCCTCCCTGGGATCCTCTACAATTCTGCAATATCTGTCTTGGACTGGGGAGACTGAAACTGGTGTGGCCTAACAAGTGCCAAGCAGAGCTAAGTAACCACTTTCCTTGATCTCTTCACTATACTCTTGCTGATGCAGTCCAGGATATGGTTTGCCTTCTTTACTTCCAGGGCACTGTCCTGGTTTCGTCTGGGACAGAGTTAACTCTCTTCTTAGTAGCTGGTACAGTGCTGGGTTTTGGATTTAGTGTGAGAATACTGTTGATAACACTCTGATGTTTTAGCTGTTGCTAAGTAGCACTTATCTTAAGCCAAGGACTTTTCAGTTTCCCATGCTGTGCCAGCAAGCAGGTGTGCAAGAAGCTGGGAGGGAGCATAGCCGGGGCAGCTGATCTGAACTAGCCAAAGGGGTATTCCATACCATGGAACGTCATGCCCAGTATGTAAACAGGGGGGAGTTGGCTGGGAGGCACGGATCGCAGCTCTGGCATCGGTCAACAGGTGGTGAGCAATTGCATTGTGCATCACTGTTTTTTTTTCCTCCCCCCCCCTTTTTTTGGTTATATTCCTTTTCATTACTATTATTAGTAGTAGTATTAGTATTATTATATTTCATTATTATTATTGTTAATTTTATATTTTACTTCAGTTATTAAACTATTCTCATCTCAACCCACGAGTTCTGCCTTCTTTCCCGATTCTCCTCCCCATCCCACCGGGAGCAGGGGGAGGGGGACGGGGAGCGAGGGAACGGCTGTGTGGTGCTTGGCTTCTGACTGGGGTTAAACCACGACAGGCACAAACTGCTGGCTCATGTCCAGGTTGCTCACCTCCATGATCCCCAGGGCCTTTCCAGCAGAGCTACACCCCTGCTTTTCATACCCCAACCTGTGCTGATGCTTGGAAATATTCTTTCCTGGTTGCAGGATGTTATATTTATCCTTGTTGAACTTCATGGAATTCTTGTTGGCCCAGTTTTCCATCCTGTCGAGGTCTCTCTGTATTGTGACTCTTCCTTCTGATATATCTAGCTCTCCTCCCAGCTTGGTGTCATCCACAAAGTTGGTGAGGGTGCATTCAATCCCATCATCCTGACCATTTATAAAGATACTGAATACTAACAGATGTAGTATTGACATCTGAGCAACTCCACTCATGAATGGGTGCTAGTTTGAACCATTAACTACCACCCTTTGAGCCCAGCAATTCAGCTCGTTCTCCACCTATCCTGTGGTCTGCCTGTCCAATCCATATCTTAATCAGCTTGTCAACAAGAATGTTGTGGGTGATGGTGTCAAATGTTTTGTTAAAATCAAGGTACACAACATCCACGGCTCTGCCTTCATCCACTGAGCAAATAGTTTCATCACAGAACACAACTGGGTTGATCAAGCACAATTTACCTTTGGTAAATCTGTGTTGCCTTTTCCCATCACTTTCTGCTGTTTGCTTTGTCCTTCATGTGCTGGGAAATATCTTCCATGAGGACCTATTCCTTAATTTTCCCAGTGACTGAAGTGAGGTTAACCGGCATGCAGTTTCCTGGATCTTCCTTTTTGCCCTGTGTATAGATGGATATATTATTTTCCCTTTCACAGTCATTCAGGACTCCCCTTAGTCTCAATGACCCTTTCAAAGATGATAGAGAATGACTTTGCAAGGATGTCAGATAACTCCCTTAGCACCCTGCAATGTATCCTGTCAGGCCCCACAGGCGTGTGTATATGTCCAATTTCTTCAGATGTTCTCTTACTTGATCATTCTTTGCTGTTTGCTTCACCATTGCCTCTTGGCAAAGAGACTTGGGGACAGACCTTACCCATGAAGACTGAGGCAAAGAGGGCCTTAAGTATCTCAGCCTTTTTATGCTATTTGTGAGTACCTTACCAGTCCCATTCAGAAGTGGACCTACACATTCCTTGTATGCCTGTCCGCTTGCTACTAGCATAGGTACAGAACCCTTTCTTGTTATTTTACATATCTCTTGCCAATTTGAGCTCTAGCCGAGATTTTGGCCTCCTAATGTCACCTCTGAATGCTCAAGCAGTATTTCTATATACCTCTTTTGGAGCCTGTCCATTCCTTTGTCATATGTTTTTTTCTTTATATTTTGTTTCGGTTTTGTTTTATTTTAGTGGGGGTTTTATTTGCTTTGTTTTTAGGGTTTTTTTGCTTGGTTTGTTTTTTTGTTTTTGCTTTTTTGGTTGGTTTGGAGGTTTGCTTTTTTTTAAAGTTCTTTTACTAACTCTGACAAGGCTGGTTTTTATGTTATGCTTGTCCCTTTCCTGGCTGAGTGGGTGGACTGATCCTTTAAGAAAGCTGTTTCTGAAAATCTCCCAGTATTCCTTAGCTCCTTTGCCCTCTAAGGCAGACTCCCAGGGATCACTCCTTGAACAAGTTCAAATCTGCCATTCTGAAATCCAGGTCTTCATTCTACTTGTTTTCCTCATGCTCTTTAAGATCTTAAAACTCTGTGATCTCATGGTCAGTGCAGCCAAGGCTGCCATTGATGGTCATGTTTCGAAACAACTCTTCCTTATATGTAGGTCCAGAAGAGCACCACTCTTAGTTGACATATTCAACAACTGTGTAAGGAAGTTGTCCTTGACATATTCCAGAAATCTCCTGGATTGCTTATGCACTGCTGTGTTGCTTTCCCAGCAAGTATCAGTATAACTGAAGTCTTTAATGAGAACCAGAGCATCCAGACCTAAGGCTTCTCTGAATTGTTTGAGTAAGGTTTTGACCACCACTTCTTCCTCACTGGGTGGCCTGTAGCAGACCACTACCACAAGGTGCCCCTTGACGGTGATTCCTCTGATTTTGGCCTAAAGGCACTCAACAGACCTGTCCTCTTTTTCATAGCTAACCTCTATGTGCTCACACTGGTCTTTTACATAGAAAATGAGCCTTTCTCCTCTTCTACCCTCTGTCTTTCCTGAGTAGCTGGTCTATTGCAGTATACCAGTTGTGAACTGTATTACTGAGTTTCTGTAATTCCAATTGCATTGTGACCCTGTGACTGCACATGGATTTCTATCTCTTCTTGTTTCCCTGATTAGGAGCATTGGAGAACAGGTACTTGAGATGTGCCACCTTCCCCTAGTCTTTGATGGGAGTGTGGGCATCTTCTCCATTGCTCTGTTACATGCACACTTTGAGTTTGTCACTTGGGTCCTTACTTGTCTCCAGACTTTGGACTCCACTTCCCATTGCACCTAGTTTAAAGCCCACTTCATTAAGTAAGCCAACCTATTGGCACAAATGTCCTTGTCCCTTTTTGGTAAGTGTATCCCATCTCCCTGCTATAGCCCACAGTCTTTGAAGAGGAACCCATGATCATGCTTTAGTCTCCAAAGGATGATCCATTCTCTACTTCAGAGGTCCATGTTCACTTGTTTGGAAGTGCATAGTCCTCATTTCTGAATGTAGAAGATTATGGGACTAGCTTAGTCAAAGCACCTAACTTCCAGGTAGGTACTTTTAGCTGAGGAGAATCACACCTTCTCTT
This sequence comes from Gymnogyps californianus, assembly GCF_018139145.2. Lineage (NCBI taxonomy): Eukaryota > Metazoa > Chordata > Aves > Accipitriformes > Cathartidae > Gymnogyps > Gymnogyps californianus. Next base: position 97,416,142 of record NC_059473.1, read on the forward strand.
TCCAGTCTGTAAACTAAGCATGGTGATTCTGATCTACTAAGACACTTAGAAATTTAAGACATCCAATTTCTGAAAAGACTTTTAGTATGCTTAGCTGCTTTCACCTATTTGGTGGAATAGAGGAGCTAGCCCATAGATGTATTTAGACCCTAGATACTGGTATATTTTATTGATATAAAGATGACAAAGTATGTTGTTGTGTTATCTTAATTACTTCAGTTTTATCTACCTGTTTCTTAACAGGTTGATCATGAAAAGGTCATGAACAGGTTCAGATAATGAGTATGTCTGAGTGTCATTATATGAGGAAAGGTAGTATATCTCTTCAGTGACTAGATATCCAGTTTTATTACTGTCTCATTTACTGATTGTCTCATATAACATTCTCGCTTCAGTTTAGCTTAATTAAAAAGTGTTATTGCCACCACTCTGATGAAAATTTTGTTTTTCAGGCTGAATATGCCAGAATGATAAAAGCTGATAAGAGAAAAAACAAACAAACAGACAAACCAGCCTAGTCTTTTTCTTGCAAATTGAACAGTTTGGTCTTGGAAATTACTAAGTGACAACAAACACAATCTTTCTTCACCTTTCCTGTTACTATAATGAGTGATAGCCATTTGCTTTACACTTACCTCAAAAAATATTGCTTTTCTGTAGTATTGCTTTGAGTTAAAACTTTTCTTAAAACATACTGTAATATTTATGCTAGCAAAAAATAAAGTTATATATCAAAAAAAATTAGGAGTGAAAATAAAAACTGCATTTTTTGTAACAGTTGCCATTTAAGTAGACCTTTTGACAATATGGAAGCTTCTTTATATTTCCCATGTTCCTTCAAATATGATTTTATTCAAAGTACTATCCTCATGTGCTTGATAATAATTTGAAATCATGCTAATCTCTGACACAGCAGGTTTTTGATAGCTCTGTAAAAACCTTAATATCATTGCTTCAGGCAAGGTGACAGGTGTAATCACCTTCTATAATTCATGTTTAATACCTGAGTGACAGAGAAGAATCATATCATGTCCTTGATCCAAAATCCTCAACTATGCTGTATCACCCTCACTGTAGAAAATACTTGTGAGAATTGCTAAACCTAGTCCAAATTTAATAGTGCTAGGAAGAACTTTTATCAGCATAAAACCTGATGTAATTCAAAGGCATAACTCTTAATGCCAAATATCTATTTTACAGTATTTTTTACACTCTTCTAAACTCTCTTCTGCAGTCTAAACATCCAAAAGAGATTTCTGTTACTCACATTTCACCTGTCAAGAATATTGGCAACAAATGGGAAGTAGTTTGACACATGAAAGAAAACATCTTCATACCCTAGTTTTTATAATCTGCTTACCTTTTGAAGAGTATCTGCAAACACTAACCTTAAGGAAAGTAGTGTTCGTTTTTTAAAAAAAAAACCACCCCAGTCATTGTGAAAAGACAGCCATCCTTTAACAATGTTATTGAAATTAGATGTGCAAACATACTTACACAATCTAAATTTTGTATTTGCAATGAATGCATGAGATATTTAAGGAAGAACAAAATAGTGCATGTGTCTGAAGGAGCTATACAAATAGAAAACATTTCTTTATAGGCACACGCAGACAGTCCTGTGTTCTGCCCAGATTCTAAAATGGTTAGACATGATTCCTGTCTGTGCATCGGCTTGCAGAGCTGTGCCTGGAAAAACTAAGCTCACAAAGTATAAGAATTTCTGTATCATCTGTGTAGTCAGACACATTTTGGTTTCCTATAGAGTTTATTAAATAATGAACAGTTCCATTAGGCGCTTAGACATACTCTAATGTTTTGAAACAACTCCATACTGCTATTATCTTAAGAAATGCAGCAAGTATAATTTCTGTGTCAGTGCAAATGTTCTGTCACTTATTCCATAGCAGTTAAGCTTGATCTTAAATTATGTGACTACTACATTGCTGCTGTTGCAGCTCACCAGGAATAAGGAGATGGTAGGAATATGAGAATTACTCTTGGTGGAGAGTGGAAAGTATTATCTGTCAGAAGAACACCTATGTCTCAAACAGTGCCTGAACTATAGATTCACTGATCTTGAAAGAATATTAATGGTAAATATAACTATCTGCTTGCCTTACTCTTGTGTGTTCCCTGTTATTAGCACCAGGATACATAGTTCAACAGACGTTTTAGGTGACCTATTTTAAGGCCCTGAGCAACCAAAAGTAGCTTTAAGATTTGAGTAGTGGGGTGGACCAGATAGTCTCCAGAAGCCCCTTCCCACCTAGTTCAGTCTATGATTCTATGATTCTGTTCTTAACTAGGTATGATGGTGTATACAAACCTTGTATTTCAACACCCTAATGGTATTAGTGTAAGGAAAAGATAATACCTGAGATTTACTTTCATATAATCAGAAGAAGAAACTGTGATTAAGTATTTTGCTCTCAAACCACACAAAACTTTTCTAAATAATCTTGCTGTAAAAGGTGACCAGCCGAACCAGTCTTTAAAAATAATTGTAGGTAAGAAAAAGGTTAAATGAAGAAGCAAATAATGTATTCCAAACGAGGCTTAGCACAAAATGTAGCCTTCTTTATTAGATTTCCCATTAAAAAATACTGCAGCTTGTATATAGTGCAGCTGTTAAATATATACATATTGCTTTGTGGTGACTACTACCATGCTGTGTATAGAATAAAGGCACTTCTGACCTCAGGTTTAAGGACAAAAGGAAGCCAGGCTAGTGATAAGAAAGAGAAGATACCAGGATGTGTTAATATGGAAATGCAGATGGAAACAATAACATATGCCTTCACTGAAATATGGGTGTGTCAGGATTTGTATTTAAATCAGAGATTTGCTCTATAGAAAAAAATATTTTTTCAAGTACTGCCGTGGTTTAACCCCAGCCAGCAGCTAAGCACCACGCAGCTGCTCGCTCACTCCCCCCCACCCCTGGGATGGGGGAGAGAATCAGGAAAATAACCTCGTGAGTTGAGATAAAGACAGTTTAATAGGACAGAAAGGAATGAAAAGCAATGATAATGATAATAATAATATGACAATAGTAATACTAAAAGAATTAAACTATACAAAGCAAGTGGTGCACAATGCAATTGCTCACCACTCATTGACTGATGCCCAGTTACTTCCCGAGCCGCGATCCGCCCCTCCCAGCCAGCTCCCCCGGTTTATATACTGGGCATGATGTCATATGGTATGGAATAGCTCTTTGGCCAGTTTGGGTCAGCTGTCCTGGCGGTGTCCCCTCCCAGCTTCTTGTGCCCCCTCCAGCCTTCTTGCTGGCTGGGCATGAGAAGCTGAAAAATCCTTGACTTAGTATAAACACTACTTAGCAACAACTGAAAACATCAGTGTGTTATCAACATTATTTTCCTACTAAATCCAAAACACAGCACTATACCAGCTACTAGGAAGAAAATTAACTCTGTCCTAGCTGAAACCAGGACAAGTACTCATTCCAGGTAAAACTTCAGAATTTTCAGATAGAAATGTCTGCTTACTCTTGTGTAAAAAATGCATTTTTATAATCAGTTAAATTTAGTTTACTTTTGTTTAAAGAGGAAAAGCTGAATTTAAAAATCAATTTAACATTTTTGTAACAACACCAAAATAACAATGAATTTTGGCTATTAAGTGGAAGTATGAATCAGAATTTTTATGTTTTTTATACAGACCTAATGCTAAATCCCATTCATGCTAAAGGTTTATTTGTCTGGTGAGGTTTGGGGTTTTCTTAGTTCTTTCTGTGGCAATGGTGTTTAATCTTGTTAATGACAGTGATGATAGTTTTTCTTGGTTTTATTTTCTTCTCTCCAAAAGATAAATTTATCAAATAAATATTCATAAGCAAAAGCACACTATGATTATGTGCCAGGCTTGTATTACTATTTAATGCAAATCCACTAAGGACAGATCAATATAATTACAATTACTTTCTTTGATATGTTATTTGTCAAAGGTAACAGCAGAAGGGAGCTTAATGATTCCCATTAGAGACAAAAGTATTTTGCATTCCTCTACTTTGTAGAACTAAGATGGTTGGTTTTACAAGGGAAGAAATATTAACTATTGACTACAAATAGCAGCAATTACAGGGTAAAACAAAGTGCTTTGATCATAAAAATAGGGACAGAACTTAGAGTTAAAAATGAAGATTCTCATTATTTTCTTCCATTTCTTCTATCTTCTTCACCACGTGAATTATGTTGTAAGACAGAATTTTATAATTACCATAGGAAAATACACACTGTTTTGCAGATTGAGGTGGAAAGAGATATGTAAAGTAGGTATTGGCCTTTCCATAAGGGAAATATTACTTTCTCTAATCTTCCTGAACTCAAACACTAATCTTATTCATCAGAGCAAGGTTTGATGATTTTCTTTTTTTTTTTTTAAATAATTTTCATTTTAATTTGAAACCTAGGATGACCTGAGGCATTATATTACTCTCATCATCTACACCAGCAGTAAACAACTTATGACTCTGGAACCACATGTGTTTTTTAGGTAATATAAGTGAGGCTTTCTGTTTGGGAGGATGGCACACATCTAGCAGGAATGTCTTTGATATGTGGTAGTTTTTTGCGTCTTGCTGCCATATGAATATTTTGTGCATAGTTCAGAAGGTCGAAAGTAGTAGATATTCCATACTTTTCCAGTCCAACATTATTCTGTGGAATTACTTTACGTACAGGTAAAAAAGGAGCTTTCTGTCTATTTTAAGAATGCTATCACAGAAAGATATATAGTAATGATTACTTCAGAAGTTTAGGAATATAAATGATTTATAAACTGAACTCTAGCAACTTTGTTTATATTTGAAAAATTAGCATAGAATTTTTAGGATCTAGAATTACCTGCATGTAAATAAAAATCTAAACAATACTTGCTTGTTCAAACCTTCTTTCAGAGAAGTGCTGGTCCCATTCACATCTGAAAACATAGTGAAATTATAGCTAAAGACCATAAGTTAAAAAGTATACAAGTAGATTTTGTAATTAATCCTTATATACTTTAATGTATGAATCATAATGTAATTAGGTCGTTAATAGTACACTGTATAAAAGCTTGTCAAGACATTCTTTATGTGCCCAAATTTCCATTTTAATATTTAGTATTAAAAAAATCTATTTAGTGACAAAATTTATATTCATTTGCTTAGTGAGGAGAGATTTTAGCTTCAAGTATTTTGTGATTGGATAAATCAAAAAGGTTGGTATTGTATGCAAAAAGGTCATGTAACTGAAAGACAAAATATTCTCCAGGAAATGTCAATTGAGTTGTAAAATCCCAGAGAAATTTATAAGATCTAATATTTTTCCTTTTTTTTTAACTTCTTCAGACTTTTATGGCTTTCAGAAACTTCCAAAAGTCCAGCTGCTTCACATACCAACATACATGACTGATATATTCTTATCATTTCAGTATTTTAGTGTTTTTACTTGTGTTTGAGACAGTAATCCTTGATTGTTCTGTCTGGGTTTTTTGTGATTTATTCTTCTGTATGCTTATTCTCTGGAAGAAACTAAGAAACAAGATTTTTTTTTAATCTCCCCTGCCCCGAGCTTTAGACTAATTTACATTTTCTTTCTTATCAGCACTGAATAACGTGCTTCAGTTTTCAAAACATATAAAATGCTTTAGAGACTTTCATGTATATTTAATACAAGTGATAGCCTGCTGTTTACTGCTTGAGTAGTTTTTAATACTGTGAAAAGATGAAAATGTCTCATTAATTGCTTTTGAAAAATAGTCATCTATTGGGTAAGGTTTTGCCAATCTGTCTTCCTTTTAAAGGGGTGTTAAGATGATGAATGAACATTTAAACTAACATAAAGCTCTGCTTTAAAGAATGAATGTTAACACCTGTGAGATACATTTAAGAAATCCACGTATGAGTTTATAAAATTTTTACATACCCAAGTATTACAAGTGAACTTCAGGTTTACATGTTTAATTTTAAAGTATAGCAACACATTTTTAGCATACTTCATTAGCTCAGTTTCATTTCTGTGCACAACAGTCTTCTTGATGAAGCTCCTTTTACCCAGAGAAATTAAAAAATCTTGGACAAAAAATGAATTGCAATATTTTCCTAATTCTTTAGTCTCACATAAGAGTAAGTTTATTATATGGAAAAAATAGTAGTCATATTGTTAAGTTTTGCCAGTATTAATTTTTGCCAGAAAAGGCATTATTCTTCTGGGCACTAAATATTCAGGAATGTTTAACGATATTTTACATTTTTAAATTTCAAAATTCTTAATATTTGCCATACTGTATCTTCCTTCACCAGGAATATGATATGGTCCTGCAATTTAAAAACTAAAACAAAAGTTTCTATACACAAGATGTAAGAGTAGAATACTTCATGTCTTTGTTACAGAGAAATATTTTATGCTTGTTATATGCAAATATGTATCAGGCATGGTTTCATAACGTGAACATTTGAAATCAGGCACATACTTGCACTAGAAATATTTAATCAAACAAAAACATGGACCCTTGCAATGCATTAGAGCTTTTTTGAAAATCGATCCATCCTGGTTTTTGTTGGCAATTGATTTTACGACTGATTTATACTGGTTTTAACAAGGTATCCAAAAACTACATCGAAAAACTACTAGTTTTTTTAATATTTTATGGCAAGATATAGACAGACAGGCAATATCTGCAGTAACCATGACTTATTTAACTCAATTAATTGGAAACAGTAACCAGGTATTCTCACTCTTAGTGATCAGAATTCTCAAATTCACTCAGTGGAGACATTCCTAGTCAACAGTTATATCTCAGAAACGTAAGTGGTATTGTAGCATGTAACAGAGAAAATTTGAATTTGAGGCTAAAATCATAGAATCATAGGATAATTCCAGTTGGAAGGGACCTCAAGTGGTCTCATTCCTACTCCTTATCCTAAAACAGATATTAGAAATTAAAACAAACAAACAACAACAACATCAAGAAGCAACAACTTAGCGCTCTGATAACCATTTACTGCACTGTGTCCGTTAGCATGATGGACTGCCGGCTCTTGAGCTCTGCATATAGAGAACCTAATACACATTGCATTAAGTCCAGAAAAAAACACAACCAACCAAGCAAGGAAATTCAAAGACAAAAGCTTTGTCAGTACATCAAAGATTTACAGATGATGTGTCAAACCATTTCACAAGGGATAAGCAACAGAGAAATTTTGAAAATTAGGGAAAAAAAGCTTTCCTTTCTCTGAGCCTAGTATTCACATAAGAGACATTCTCTTTTGATTTTAGTAGTAAATGTACTGAGCTGCCCACATCTGCCTTACAACCAGCTACTTATGATTTAAAAACTTAAATTTTCTAAAAGTCATACAGATAGTGTAAACTACTTGTCCAGTCACCTTACGTAGTCAATACAGAAAGAACTTAATCTTTACTGTATTAGATGCTTACTCTATGTAGAAGTGCCTCTGTCTCTCCACTGTTTAAATTAGCTTAAAGTACGTACCTAACTTTCAGATTGATAGTCTAGTGCAGCAAAACTACCTTAACCTAACCAATGTAGCTATAGCAGTTTACCTCCCATCCCCCAAATTAAAAACAAGAAAAAAACTTGCAGAAGTTGCTAAAATGCCATTGTAAATTGCAGAGGAAATCTTGATGGCTCACAGTAAAAACATTGGTGGGTTTTGATCGTGGTTTGGTTTTGGTTTTATTTTTTTCTAACTCTCATAATGAAAATTTTCAAGTTTCATTGAATTCAGTATTTGTTTCAGTTGTTTGTTTAAAAAGTACATTGTACAGGGCTTTATCAAATCGCCTCAGTGCCTATATAGTGTGTATGTTGAAGTCTGAATACTAGGCACAAGTTAAATGTAGCTGTACTATTCATACTGTCTTAAATTAAAAAGCATTATCCCTCAAAAAAATTATAACTGTATGTGTGTTTGATATGCAGAACACTTCCCTATAGCCCTTGATATTGTCATTTAGAAAGCTTAAAAACTCCTGGTTAAAGAAGATTTAAAATATTTATCAATGTAGACCTTTCTGTTTTCTCATAAGACAGTCGGTTGCAAAACTGATGTGAGTGTAATGTCCTTTATTGTCACTGTTCCCATAAATCAGTTGTGGTTGACAGGTCTCAGTCTTAAAGCCACTGTGGCATTGGTATTCTGTGTGAAGAAGAACGTCAATAATTGTTGTTTGGGATAGAACTGCTGCTTTCCTGTAGAATATAATCAACAGTTTTAGGCTGGATTTTTAATTTTTCTCATAAAATATTCCTTAAAAACCTCCGTGCTGTGGTTGTACTGTTTTACTGTTGTGTATGATCTTATTCATTCCCCAAGGCTACTGTATTTTGTTAGACTAAGATTTAAAAAGTTGAATGATCTCACCCACAGCAAGAGAAAACATTCATCTATACACTTCAATTTAATTTGTCTATTAGCATGTGTTGCCACTTCATGAGTGAATTCTTACATCTGGGGTTCATCTGTATTCTGAAGATGATAATAAAAATTCCTATTGTATATTCTATTCCTAACATTATGCTCTGAATTTAGAAAGAGATTATTATCAAGGGTAGTAGAACATTTTTAAGATGCTATGTTGTTTAAAAACTGTGTATATGTTGAAGGTAGCATCATGCCACTGCTGTACTTTTTGGAAATTGTCTGTCGTCTAGAAAGCACCAGATTGTGAGTGAAATCTGTATAGGGAACCATATTAGAGACTTACTCATAGTTACAGAGCTACTCCCAGAACTGCTTGCCTTGGTGCTCTGGTGAGACATTTTGTGTCAGTAAAGAACAAAGCTTATTACAGGAGGTATAACTTTTATGGTTCTTATTGTGCTGGACTTGTTGGGGAGGAAGCATGTCTATTCCACCCTAGAAAATAGATTCATCCAACATAGTAGCAGCCAGGGACGTAACATTTATGGATAACACTTCAGGGAACATAACTTACATCTCTAACAATCAGCTGACATTTTTGAGACTATGTCCACAGCAAAGACGGTTGGTTACGTTCTCTGGTTCAAAACATATGAAAGTTGAGATTAGGATTGACATTTAGAAAGCTTGCTGAATCGATGGAAAAGTTATGACCCTAGTTTTATAGACCCTAAAATTTAACTTTGCCTGCTAGTGGTCTTGTTTTGTATTTCCAGACAAAAGACAGGTGCTAAATTTTGTTAGTGTTATTAAAACTAAGAAAAAATATCCTACAATAAAGAATCATTATAATTGTTTTTGGTTGTTTGGGCTCAAAATATTTTCTTTTTTTTACGAAAAAAAAAAATTTATACCCATTCCTGTGTTTCCCACTTTTGTCATTGTATAAAAGGAGAAAGTAATGAATCAGAAAATCAGTAAATTAAGTATTCCTTGGAAATGATGGGAACAAATGGAATAGAACGTTTATATCTTTACTGAAACAGAACACCATTTCCCTTAATTTTATGAAAGAATCAAATGCGTTCTCTCTTTTTACTTTAGCAACAGACAGGCTGCACCTCCAAGATTGAAGTTGTCACATGTAGAGACTATACTATGGGTTTATCTCTCTGTCTTGCAGATTTCTGAGAGTTCAAATAGGTGTTTTTCTTTGTTCTCAGTAAAGATCGCTCTGAAGGTTTTTCAGAGGGTTTCTTATCTGTCATCTTTACTTATGGCCCTATTCATGTCAACAGTATTTTTCTACTAATTTCCAACAATTTACTACAATTTTTCGTGTAATCCCTTGTTTCTACTTCTTTCTTATCCTGTCAAGTGCCAAATTCTGCAGCAGACATAGGCTTATCCCTTTATTGATGATGCCATCATTCTTATACTCTATGGTTTAATGAAATATAGGTAATCCCCTCTAAAGTGCATTAGTTCCATTTTCTCTGAGTCACGCATGTTCTATATGCCTGGATTGCTGAATGTCTGATAAGGAGACATATTAATGCACTCAGTATCTTCTTAGAAGGCATTCTTATGTGGCACATAATATTCCTGACTATCTGCAGGAAATATAATATTCCTTTCTACGAAACAAGTCATGATGTCTGTTCAACCCTGTTACTTGATGCTTCCAAGAGGCAAATTCAAATATCTTCAGATTATTTTAAAACTTAAAGACCATCACCAGACAGTTCCCCAAAATATTTTTCATGGGTACTTGTCATAAACATCCCTATAAGCACCAATTCAGTATATAAAACACTTCACTGAGAAGGAGAGGAAACATTAGACCATGGAAATCAATAATAAACCAGCAGAATATTTATAAAAATTTTCAACAAAAGTAGTATTTCTAAAGTATCTTTGTTATGTCTCAGCCTCTCCATTAGTTAACGTAGGCATGCAGGTGAACAATATGCTTATTCTCTCTGTTCACTGCCTTGTTATTCACAGTTAGACAAATCCCTGTGTTGGGCAGTTTTACACACTAATTATTTCTACCCAGATCAAGTATTGCATAGGATTGTTGGCTGCCTAAGTGTAAACTGATTTGCTACTCTTTTCTGCACTGAGATATGCAGGAAACCTGAGCATTTGTGGAAAAAGTACAAATTAGTCTGTGGGTTTACAATTTTTGCTTATAGAAACATTTTAGCCTTCTGAAAAGCAACATGCTCATCTTAAAGGGAAATGTTAATGCAGTATTTCTATTTTCTGCACGTATTGTTCAATATTGCACTTTGTCTAAAAATCTCAAACAACAGCAGAAGTATGGAGAAAGGGAAAACAGAACAACAGGAAAGAAGTAATTTTACACTACTCATATACGGCTGAGTTGAATGTAAAAGATAAAATTATTTTGCTGTGTCCAACCCAGAAAAAATTACTAAATGAAAGAAAGCCAAGAAAAAAAACAGCAAGTATTTAGTAGGAAAAATGAGAAGTCTTGGATGATAAATTACCAGAAGAAAAAAAAGAAAAAAGCCTTTAAAGAAAATTATTATGTAGTTTAAAAGGAATTAAGGAATAAAATGTTGGGAGAAACTGTGGGCTGCTTCTGTAAGCAAAAATGGATGATGAAGCTATTGTCAGGAATTTAAAATCCTAATTTGCCTCAAACATAATTAGGATTTACCTTTAGAATGTAAAAGTATTTTAGATCAGTATGAAACACTACTGAACTAAGTGAGATAAATGTTATGTATAAAAGATAAGAAGAGACAAAAACAGAAATGTTTTAAAACTTCAGGTTTAAAGGGCATCTCAGTGGCCTTTTTCAAGCTCTTACTGGTTCTTTATTATGGACGTAGGTTTTTAAACACTTAAGAAGGTGGGCAAAGTGCTCAAATGCAACCACAGTTTTAGTAAAGAAGGTAATGTTTCAATAACGTGATAAATATTTTAAAATTAAGATTATGAGAATAAAGAGGAAAATCGGTAGACTTCTGGAGGTTTGTATTCTCAGAGCTAAGAAATCTATGTAGAATACTGTTAATTCATTAATAGCATGATATAAAGAATGTTAATAAAAATAGAAAATAATAAATTTAAAGATGAAAACATTGCTGGCAATTTTCCTACCTTGTGCATAACTCAGTGTATATTTCCTCACCATTTCTGTACACTTACAGCTACAATGGTAGGGATGACTTCATTTTAGCATGACAGAGTCTAATTCCTGAGGACAGGAAGCAGCCAGATTCCCAGCAGCCAGGGTGGAAGAAGTAGCTTCCTTTTGGCAACACTAAGTAGTGGCTACTGAGCTGAAGGGAAGAATTCATCTCCACTAAGGATACGGGGCAGAAAAGTGCTTTGAAAGTAGGTACTTCCACCAAAGGTAGACTATCCCTTTCTCAGAGGAAGGTGGTCTCACCAAAGCCCACTACTACTCAGAGAACTTATCTAAGATGTGGGAGAGTCAGGAAGCCAAGTCGCAGCTCTCAGAAGCGTGATAACCTCACTGGCTTGCCCTCTCCAGTGTAAGGAAGAGTCTTTAAGTAGCTCCTACAAAAGATGATCCATTTCATAAAAGTAATTAATTGCTTTCTGGAGCCAAACCCAGAATTTTAATCTACTCCATGAAACAAGACATGAGGACAAAGGACATGGTACTGTGATGATTGTGTCTTCAGCACCAATTCTTTTATTTTACTGATCTGCTGCTACTGACCTGGACTTCTTGCTAATGCAGATGTAACCAGTATAAGCAATTGGTTGCTAGCACTTGATTCTGTGTCTCAGTGCTGTTTGCTGGCATAGATGTAGTGTGAAAAATTAATTACTCTTTCTCACAGCAGGACCAGTAAAAGAGACTGGGGAAAATCCAACAGAGAATATCCCAGTTCCAAATAGCAGGATACATCCTGTTCCCATTCCCCATTTTCAATCAAGGAAAAGAGAGATTTAAAGCAGAGCTCCCACATTGAGATACAGTTTCTGAGCATCCTCCTCTGCCATCCTTTTAGGGAAGAACACAGGCAATATGCCTACTGAAGGTATGTGAGGCAGAAAGGGAACTCAACACTCAGTTTAGACACAAAACATATGACAAGTTCTGCATGTGCTCAATAGCAGAAATTGAGGTGTTCACTTTACTGTAGAGATTTTAGGAATCTCTAGGGCTAGAAATGAGTTTTGAGGATTTAGACAGCTAAATTATGGTTGCATTCCAGAGGTGCTCCTGTGTTAATCAAAGTCTTAATTTGCAATGTTGCCAAATGCTGAATACTCTCAGAAACATTCTTTGACAATAGCTACCTCCATAGACCTAGAAAAGTCACATTATAATAGGTCTCTTTGGTCTAAAAATGTTTGTACTTAAATGATACATACTGTTTTTTCAATTAGATTTTTAAAAATTTATGAAGATTGTATCAACAGGATAGTCTTATCTTGTCTTGCTACCAGGGAACATATTTTAATGAGGGATAAAATGTTTTTAGAAGCAAACTTTAAAGTGTCAGATCATGACTGGAAATGAGCTTGGCCTATAAATAAGTCAAGCAAATTATAAATTGACTTTAAGAGCTGAAATTGTATATCATTAAGTAAAAATAGTTGTATTATGGCAAAAGAACAAGGCTCAGTACATCTATGTACGTGTTACCAGGTAGGGAGCATAACCTTCAATGCAAATTGCTTCAAATTAACATTTTTCAATAGGACAACTTAATGCTATTCAGTAAAACAAGCATAACTTCCTTTGGCTCTCTGAAAGTATGAAAGATCTGAAAAAAAAAAACTTCCTTCTTTAGCATCTTAATTTCTTTGACCAAATCTATGAATGAAGAATTCAGCTATCAAGAAGTGATATTCCTACTGTGATTTTTCTTTCTAAGAGAAAAGAAGTTAGATCTTAAAAATTACTAAGATTCCAGGCACTACTGAACTATCCTTGCTGAAATTTGCACAAATATAATGGGGACAGTGCTATTCTCATTGATTTCCCATGAAATTCTATTATAGTAAATGGGTAGATACTAAATAAGGCCTTGCAGAATTGAGCTCATTGGTTCAGAACTAAAGGTCTAAATGACAGTATTCGTCCTTTGTATGGTAGATTACCTCAGATTCCTTCTACAGTTCATGAATGAAACAAGTTACTGTATTTTTGAATATCAGCATGAAAAAATATAAATTGTGTATGCCTGAGGTGAAGAAACAGTGGTAAAAGAAAATTAATTACTTTGCAAATATACAATAAAATTTTTTACTTATTACGTAACTGTAATCTAGAGCGTAACACTCAATAATAAAAATGGCAGCCCAATCATAGCCCACAAGAAGGAAATAACTGTTAGATATCCTTTGTGATTATGACTGTTGTGCAAAGTATTCTAAAAATTTTAAGCTCTAAGGGTCAGCCATTGTGTCAGCATCTGAAAATATCTGTATGTCCTTCCACTTTGGATTCCTAGTTTTGAATCTCTCCTGAAGTTAAACTATACTCTTCTTCCTTTTTTTTAAGCACATCAAATGGTAATTTTTACTTCTGAAACAAAACAGATGGATCAACCTCCTCTCCTGCTCTACTATGTTCAACAGTTCTGTAGTTAGAGCATTCACCCGTGATGTGAAACAGGCAGTTTCAACTGCCCTTCCAACCTGATGGGGCTCAAATTCACACACATCACATCTCATAGTGTGCCCAAGCGGTCCAAGTTGTTTATTATTCAGTGGTTGCTTACTGTATGCACCTTACAGTAAACAGCCTGTAGAAGGGTTTATACATCACCCTCATTCAGGTGCTCTCATCCCCAGATTAGACAAACATTTATATTTACACTTTTGCTGGCTCATCAAATGTGTAGTTTCTTTTTTGGCAGTTAAAATAGCTTCAAGAGGAAGTCTACTGACCATATTCCTAAACTTTCCAATCTAGCATATCAACTTGTGGCTAAAGCACTTATTTGGAAGAGAGAACGTAAGACTCTAAGTCTTCCCCAGACAGAAGGATTTAAACAAAATTCATCCATTTCTTAAGTCATTTAATCTTCAATAGTAAAGTAAAAACTACAGGTTTCCTTAGTTGACATCTTTGTTTTTTAAGTAAGTTTTGCCAACATATTTGGCTTCCATCATTTGACATCCTCTTAAAAATGTAATAGCACAATCTCCTTTTGTAAAAGAATGCCTTGATTCCAAAGCAGTGTTAAACTTTCAATATTGCCAATAATAGGAAGCTCTGATCATAAACAGAAGCTGAACTTTATGTATCTAGAGAAGTTACTTGTGTGAAATGAGGCATCTTAAATATTTAGGCATTTCTTCTGATAACTTGTGAGGAATGGGGTCAAAATTGAAATTTCTAAGTTTCACTTCTGGTTCCTAAATTATGTTTTTAGAGCTGGTCCTTCAAAAGTTTTGGTGCTTACAATTCAATGAAAACTCAAGATTTTCATTATCTGGCAGGGTTTCTTGCAGAATCAAATCTTGTGCAACCAAGTGACCAAATTTTAATTATGTGCCAGTTGAGGTCAGTCTAGCAAGCTGTTCCTCATTAACTAATGCATTAGCCTATGCAGGGCTCCACTGAAGTAAATGGGGACCCACTTAGGAGAAGAGATTACTTTTACTGGCCAATATGCAAGTTTAGGGACTTTGTATGACGAGTCAAGTTTAAATTGCATTAAGTAATGAGACCAAAAGAAAATCGTATTTATTTACATTGAAGTCAGAAACAATGACAGAACTGAGTCATGTGGAATCATTTTGGATAAACTGGGTAGGATTCAGACTGCAATATAATCCCTAAAAGCCAGAGGCATACCACATCCATCTCTGAGGGAAGAAAATTATATTAAGGAACAGCCAGCAAGATTGCACAGCTAAGTGTATACGTGAAGGAGATTAAGAACCAAGATTTGGAGACTTAAGAAGACTATCTCAAATGGAAATGTCATGGACATCTGGTGAGAGGTGATTACAGCATTTCCAGCTGCAGTTATTCATTCAGCAGTACTTTATTTTGGATACGAAACTCAAAATCATGTTTTCTTCAGCTGACAATGGGAATATTACATTAAAGAAAAGGAATACAAGATTGTTTTTAGATTAGAGAAGTAAGGAAACAACATTACCAGTTCTAAATTTTTGTCAGTACCAAAAGCAGAAACATCAAAGCACATACATTATTCTGAATAGCTGACTACAGACTGAGTGATGCAAGACATTTAGAAGGTTGCAATTTTCCCAGTAATATAGATCTTCAGTAAGTGAAGTTCAAATTGAGTTAGAAACAAGCAGTAATTGAGAAGAAGGAGCTGACATGTTCTGTCATTCGATTTAAACGGTAGCCTGTGGATAGATTTTTTTCTCGATTTCTCTATCACTATTGACTTTTCCAATGAGTGACATATTTATGAACAGTCTAAACCATTTGGCCAAAACAGACTCAATTAGGCCAGCCATAGCCCTTCATGGTACATTAGATGAAAGTGTCATGAATAACTGGAGAAGACAGTGTATGTATTAGAGTTATGAACACATACAATTTTTTGATTAAGCTGTTAAACTAAAAAAGTTCCCCAAAACCCAACCAAACCCAAACCGAACAACACCACCAAAAGGAAACCCCAACCCAGAAACTAACAGGTTTTTGGGGGGGTGTTTTCCCCCTGTTCCTCATCAAAAAGAAAAAGCAAAATATGTTTCTATTTCAACGTGAAACTCCAAATTTGACCCAAAAATATAATGTTCTTTTTTGGATAATTTGCAAGAAAAATGAAAAGAATTATTTTAGGTGTCCCTGTCTCTTATCCTACTGTAAAAGGCTTGTCACAGTAAACTAGATTCTATGCCTTCATCTACCTGAAATTATTGAAATACACTTCTTATGTGCCTATGAAAGCTGCAAGTGGTATGATCTTACTTTTTCTTGTTGATATTGTTCTATTTTGTATAACCAACTAAAAATTAAGCAGCAAAAGAGCCAGAATCCACATGGCCCGCCTACTAGTCAAAAGTCCTAATTACAGTAAGCAATCTCTGTTTCTCTCAGTGTTTTGTTAAATATTTTGTGAGTGAAATATTTCTAGTATAAAGATTTGAGGATTTTTTTGAGTCCCCTGTATCTCTGTACAGGGAAGAGAAGACCCAAATTTAAATCCCTACAACTATCCTAAGGGATATTTGAACCTGCTTTCGCAAATGAGTATTATAAGATTTAGAACATGCGCTGGAGTGTGACAAATATCTCTCTCTGCCTCTACAGAAGCTGTTTTATTTTGTATATAATATTTTAAAAGTCATTGTCACAAATATCAGGAGGATGATTCACTAGACTAGAGGTTCAGTCATTCACCTTCTGTGACATCAGACAGTTCACTGAATATCTGTATTTATTTAAAGTAAATAGTATCAACAAGACAGATTGAGAGTATCCTTATGTAGTAATTTAGTAGTTTATGCACACTCCTGGGAGGAATAAAATGCAAGTTTGATTCCCAAACAAGCAGAGGAAGAAATTGAACCCAAATCTTCCAGTTCTAAGTGAGTATTCCAATATTTGAGTTGCTGAGTAGACGTTTATCATCACTTTTGATATTTTATATGAAAAGCATAGCAGGGTCAAAAGATTTGCCAGATATATATCTGTCTCTTCTACAACCATATTCAGACTGTGGAAGAACTGATTTATCTGCTTATGCTTCAGCTTTTGATCCTTTAAAGTACATACTATATATTTATATGTCATTAGGAAATAAACTAAATCAAGGCCATGTCTTTACTTGCTACTGTGCTAAAGAATGCTCAGTGTCGACATTCCCCAAACCGTCTCATCTCTTTTCTTTCTTTTGCCTGATGGTAATGGTAGCTTAGGCATTAAAACTGTTTCAGTGAAAAAATGATGTGAAAATCAGTACGTTGCAATTCCTAGAACTGTGGTGCACTGAAGTCACAAAGAGGGCAGCTTAGCAACATCCATCAGCTACACTCTCATAATATGGATAACTGGCATTGGCTTGGCAATTTCATCTGGTACCGCAGCTGGCCCACCTGCCTGGGATTATCAAAAAGAGCTGGCAGATGCTTAAAACAGCCATAATCTTGAAGGGGATCATGAAGCAAACAGCTTTGTCACTGTACTGGATCTGGCTGGGATGGAGATTACTTTCTTCATAGCAGCCCGTATGGTGCTGTGTTCTGAATTTGTGATGAAAAAACAAATTTGGTAACACATCAATATTTTGGCTATTGCTGAACAGTTCTTGCTTAGCATCAAGGATTTCCCTTTTTCTCCCTCACCTCCCCCCGCTCCCAAGAGTACACTTGGGGTGAACGAGATGTTGGGAGGGGACACAGCTGGGACAGTTGACCCCAAATGGCCCAAGGGATATTCCCATACCAGATGTCCTCATGCTCAGCAATAAAACTGGGGGCATTTGTCTTCCAAGGTAGCCGTTTCTTGCAGAATGGCTGGACTTTAGTTCTGCCTGTGGGAGGTGGTGGTTGACTGCCTTTGCATCACTTTTTTGTTTCCCTACTTCACTTATTAAACTGTCTTTGTCTCAACCTATGACTCTTTTTTGCTTTTGGTCTTCCTATTCTTTCCCCGTCCAGCTGGGAGGGGGAGTGAGCGAATGGCTATATGGCTGCTTAGCTGCTGGACAAGGTTAATCCACAGCAGGTGCATAAGACCAGCTACAGTGTTTCAAACAATTGATCCATCTAACAGTTTTCTGCCTTCATCAGTGACCATAAGTGGGTTGCAGGGAAAAGAAGAGCAGGACAGACCCGTATGGTATGGTATGGTATGGTGTGGTATGGTATGGTATGGTATGTCACTCCTAATACTCTCTTAGACTTTTTTTCAGCTCAGTGAAATTTCTGAGGTGGATGATTTTTTTCTGTGAAGTGAGATCTGATGGGACTCACTTTGTCCCCTGGTCCAGTCTGCCCTCAGACCTGTGTAAACTCCTCAGATGTACAACCTACACCTGGAACGAGTTCTGCAGATATATTACCTGTTACATGAAGACCCATCTTTTGCTCGATCTAGACCCGGCTCCTACCAGATTTATTTGATACTCTTCATGTATTGGAAGACACAATAATTCCTGGACACCTCTTTATCCCATCATGATTTTGCTGACCTCTGTCCCAGGTTCCCCCCCACACCTCAACTTGTCACTTTTCCACAAACCTTCCTTATTAAATAATTAACTGATCATACATAATAATTAATAATACTTCACAGAGTCATAGATTCATAGAACAGCCCAGGTTGGAAGGGACCTCGAAAGATCATCTGGTTCAACCTTTCATGGGAAAGGGAACCTAGGAGAGATTATCTAACACTCTGTCCAATCACATTTTGAAAACCTCCAGCAATGGGGACTCTACCATGCCCCTGGAGAGGTTGTTCTTACAAATGATTGTTCTCACAGTAAAAACTTTCTTTCTTATATTGAGATGAAACTTTTCCCAATGAAACTTGTACCCATTGCCCCTTGTCTTCTCCATGTGGCTCCTCGTGAAGAGAGAGCCTCCGTCCTCTTTGTAGCTGCCCTTTAAGTACTAACATATTGTGATGAGGTCCCCCCCGAGCCTTCTCATCTTCAGGGAGAAAAGACCTAACTCCTTCAGTCTTTCCTCACAGAGCAGGTTCTCCAGCCCTTTGACCATCTTCGTGGCCCTCCTTTGGACCCTCTCCAGTCTGTCCACATCCTTCTTGAATTTCAGGGACCAGAACCGGGCACAGTACTCCGGGTGCAGCCTGACTAGCACTGAGTAGAGTGGCATGATCACATCTCTATCTCTGCTAGTAATGCCCCTGCAGATGCAGCCCAGGATCTGATTTGTATTTGTTGCTGCAGAGCTGCACTGCTGACTCCTGTTCACCTTGTCCACCAGGACCCTCATGTCCCTTTCAGCAACGCTGCTCCCCAGCCACACAGATCCTAGCCTGTACTGGGATCTTTGGTTACGTCATCCCAGGTGCAGGACTTTGTATTTGTCTGTCTTAAACTTCACACAGTTCTTGCTAGCCCACTCTGTCCAGGTGTCTCTGTAAGATGGCTTGCCCTTCTGATGTGTCCACCTCACCACCCAGTTTTTGGTCATCAGAAGACATAGTGAGGGTACTTTCCGTCCCATCGTCCAGATCATTTATGAAGATGTTGAATGGCATTGGGCCCAGTATCAATCCCTGGGGTACCCCACTTGTGACAGACTGCCAGCCTGAGTAAAAATCATTGGTCACCACCTTCTCCTACCCATCTCGCAGACCACCCATCCAGTCTGTATCTTGCTAGTTTGTCCAGGAGGAAGCTGTGGGAAACAGTGTTGGACACTTTGCTGAAGTCCAGGTAAACAACATCCACGGCTCCCCATGTTGACAGATGTCATTTTTTTGTAGAGGGTGATCAGGTTAGTCTGGCATGATTTGGCTTTGGTAAATCCATGTTGCCTTTTCCCAGTCACCTGCTTAATTTGGTTAGTAACAGTTTCTAGGAGGACTTGTTCCATTACTTTTCCAGGATTGAAGTAAGACTAATGGGTCTGTAGTTTCCTGGGTCCTCTTTTGGGCCCTTCTTGTAGATGGGTATGACATTTGCCCTCTTCCCATCATCAGGAATATCCCCTGATCTCCATGACTTTTCAAAGGTTATAGACAGTGGTCTAGCAACAATGTCAGCCACTTCTCTGAACACCCTGGGGTGGATTCCATCCAGCACCATAGATTTATGTGGCTTGAGCCCTTGCAAGAAGCTACAGACCAGCCTTTCCTCCACTGCTGGTGGGTTGACACATGCATTGTTGTAGATAATGATCCTGTGATCTGGGGTCTAGCTACTCTGGGATCTAGCTACTCTGGCAAAGACAGAGGCAAAGAAAGTATTGAGAACCTCTGCCTTGTCAGCATTATTAATAACTAGTTTCCCTGCCCTGTTCCGCAATTGATCTCTGTCTTTCCTGTGCTTCTTCTTACTGCTCACATATCTGAAGAACCTTTTCTTGTTGTTTTTGACATCTTTGGCCAATTTCAGTGCTAGCTGAGCCTTATCCTTCCTGACTGCATCTCTCATGCCTTAGCAAGGTTATTGTAGTGCTCGATGGGTATTTGGCTGCCTTTTCTTAGCCAGTATCCTGCTTTTTTGCTTTTAAGCACACCCTACAGCTCATTGCTAAGCCAGGGTGTCTTGTTCTGCCTTCTTCCTTTCCCTTTGTAGGGGTTGTACTGTTCTTGTGCTTCCCGGAGGCTGTTCTTGAATAACTCCCAGTACTCACAAGCTCCTTTGCCCTTCATGGATACTTCCCATGAAATCCCTCACAGATGGACTGTGAGCTTATCAAAGTTGGCTCTTCTAAAACCACAGAATCATAGAATCATAGACTCACAGAATCATAGAATGGTTTAGGCCAGAAGGGACCTTCAAAGATCATCTAGTCCAACACCCCCCTGCCCCACCATGGCCAGGGACGTCTTTCACCAGATCAGGTTGTTCAAAGCCCCCTCCAACGTCACCTTGAACACTTCCAATGATGAGACATCCAACAATAATGGATCAACTGCACCACTCAGCTTGGTGTCATCCACAAAATTGCTGATGGTGCATTCAATCCCACTGTGTATGTCATTGATGAAGATACTAAATAGTATTGGTCCCAGTATGGACCCTTGAGGGACACCTCTTGTTATTGATTTCCACTTGGACCTTAAGCCATTGACTGTAACTCTCTGGACGTAGCCATCCAGCCAGTTTCCTTACCCATCTAACAGTGCATCCACCACACCCATATCTCTCCAATTTAGTGGACAGAATGTTGTGGGGGACCATATCAAAGGCCTTACAGAAGTCTAGATAGATGACATCCATAGCTCTTCCCTTATCCACTGATGCAGTTACTCCTTCATTGAAAGCCACTAGATTAGTCAGGCCAAAGATCCAGGGTCTTTGTCCTACTACTGGTCTTCAGTGTGTTCAGCAGGATCTTAAACTCCACAATATTATCATCTCTGTATCTAAGGCTGCCATTGGTAGTTATGTTATCAAATAAATCTTCTCAGTTTGTGAGCAGTAAATCTAGCAACATGCTGTTCCTAGTCAGCATGTCCAGCATCTGCAGCAGGAATCAGTTCTCAATGCATTCCAGAAACCTGATGGATGACTTGTGCACTGCTGTGTAGTTTTCCCACCAAACGTCTGGGTAATTGCAGTCCCCATGAGGACCAGGACTTTCAACTTGCTATTTTGACTGGCACCAAGCACTAAGCTTGGTGTTTTCATAGACGTATCATAAACTAAAGTTTCACTCAGAGTGATAATGGTCAGTCAGAGCCCATGTGAAGCAAGGGTTTTATTTCCCAATCTAAATTACTTACATTTATCTGTTTTTAATTTCATCTGTTGGATTGGGGTTTCGTTGTTGTTGGTGGTGGTGGTGGTGTTTTTCATTGTTTGTTTTTTCCCCCAGTAACTCAATTTTGTTAAGTGTCTTTGCTGTTCTTTTCGGCATGGCCTTGGACATACTTTTTAAGGTAAGTTTGTACCAACGGCAGACTGTGTGCCTGTTTACTCCCTTTCCCAGATCATTTATAAATAAAGTAAACAGAACAAATCCCAACATGGGACCCTGCAGAACCCCACTGATAATTTCCCTTTTTTCCAGAACTGAATAATTGTTTAAAATATTTTTAAAGCTTTCTATTTGTCCTGCTGAATAAGAAAAAGGTATATGTATATGTTCATCTTTACTTGCAGAACTTTTTCTTGGTACCAAACAACGCATAACAAAGAAAGAAAGGGAGAATATTCGTTTCATGTAAATCATACACAAGAAACCAAACAAGTTGTGATTTACCAAGTTTACAAAAATTCATGTTATTATAGTTTTATTACAATAAAACCAATCTTACTCTAAAGTAATTAGATGAAATCCATATGAAGAACATCTAACTGTATTAGTCAAACTTGAAATGAATCAGCTATATTTTGTGCTGAATGTTGCTCCCTTTCTATTTTTCCACTATGAAGAATGGTATTAATTTTCCAACTAATTAGAATGCATCATAATTCTGAAGCCTAGCATCAAATTTTACTTTCTTTCTACGAATTTTAATTAAACAAGCAACTCAGAGCAGATTACAGCTTTGTGCAGAAAAACATTAAAAAAGGGTTGGAATAAATTCTCACAGAATGTGCTTACCGAAGAATTCTGAATGCCTTAAGTCATAATGAATCGGCAAAAACATCAAATATTTTCATCTTAGAAGTATACAGTTAATGAGGAAAATATATTAAAAAAATAACATATTCAATGATTGACAGAAAAAAAGACTAACATTATTTGTGAATAGTTTTAATGAACTACATTCCTAATGCAATTCAGGATATTTAGCAGATGCGTTATCTGCTTAAAGTCTACAGAACTTTTGTGAATGTAACGATGTTTTCATGATGACTATGTTGCTGCCACTGAAGTAACAATGCCTTAGTCTACATTGTACACACTATTATTTCAGTAGAATATAAATGGAATGCTTTTCTTAATACAGCTTTTTGTCTTACCCACAGAGTAAGTAAAAGTTATTCCCTACCTGGTTTTAAGCATTCCCTTTAGTTGCCAAAGTTAAAAGCTTAGGTATTGTACACTCCCTGTTGCCAGTGAAGACAGAGCAAGTAAAAAAAAAGAGAGGAGGAGAGCTGGAGAGAGAGGGGCATCTCCATGTGATTTAGAAACCTTAAGCTCAATGCATAAAATAGAGGATATGAATTCTGTAATGGGTTTGTTCTTGTCTTTAAAAAATCACT
This sequence comes from Gymnogyps californianus, assembly GCF_018139145.2. Taxonomy (NCBI): domain Eukaryota; kingdom Metazoa; phylum Chordata; class Aves; order Accipitriformes; family Cathartidae; genus Gymnogyps; species Gymnogyps californianus. The sequence continues at coordinate 97,439,344 of NC_059473.1, forward strand.
GTAGTGAGACCAGATGTAGGTCTCTGAGAATAGAGTGGAACCAAAAGCTATCTTCGTTATTAAAAAAAAAAATTATAAAAGCTATCTTAATTTCAGCCAGAGTTCTCCCAAGATATATGGGGATCTGTTTTGCCCCAGCAATACCCCCACCAGCAGAAGCATATGAAAGGATAAGAAATGGAAAATAACAGCATTTGATATTTCAGAAACTTTGAATTTATTTGCTTTTTTAACTGTTTAAAGGCTAAAGAACAATGTTATTTCTTAAAATATAATAGAATACAGAGAATAAGGAAAACTATCTGTTCCAGCATTTCTTTGCTAATTGCATTATAAAAATAAACTATCATACTCCCTAGTCACAATTTGTTGTAATCTTGATAAGGGCTAGTATTGCAGTGGGCACTGAGTGGAATAGGTACTAATTAACATTTATACATGTTTTATTTGGGAAGAATGTATCAGACTTGTAACAATAAATGCTGTAATCTGTCTAAATTCTGTAACTCTTGAAATGGCAGGCTGGAAAACACAATGCAAGAGAGAAACTGAATGCCTTTTTGTCTTACCCACAGAGAACTGACTTGATGAAACTGAGATTAGAAAAGTTAGACATTAGGGACTTAAAGTTTAGCAGGCAAAGGTTTTAAAATGTGGATTTTTCACATTTACATTCAATACAGACCTTTATATTCCTCTTTAATACATAAAAGGATAAGTTAAGGGCAATGAGTTCAATGATTTTGTTTTAATCTATGTCTTTCATTTTACCCAAAGGGATATTTAAACTTTGTTTTAAAATATGTATTAAATCAGCCCCCACAAGCACTAATATGAATAAGGGTTTGCCAGAATATATATAAATCTCAAGAAACTGGATCTGCAATAATTCAGGCATAACATTTTGCTCTAGTCTGAAACTGCCTGGGCAAGATCTAAATGTAAATGCTTGACACAAGTATAGTGAGCTATTATTATATTCGATGTTTTTGTCTTCTGAAGTGCATGTGCCTGTGTACACACCATGTTCAGACACACAGTCTTAGATATGCATGCAGAAGTCTAACACAAGACAATTTACACTTCAGATTTTTTTCTTTATAGATGGATGTAAATCTTAATAGACCTTTTTCCCCTGTCTTAAGGTTTATCACACTCAGTGGATTACTCACCAATGTTGTAGAAGGACTCCTTTTGACTGTGGAAGCAACGTTACTGAGTCCTGTTTATTGCAGAACTTAGGCTTTCCACTATACCCTGGGACTTCCCATCCAGCAAGGCCAATTTTCCTAGGTTTCTTTACGCCAGTGGTAGTAAGACAATGAATACTGACTAGTACTGCTACTGTACTGACCCCAGTGACACAAAAATATCTATCTTTGTATAGTATTACAATTTTTGTGGCACTTTCTCTTTCTTGTTGCCAAAGGGAAATTTCTTATGTGCCCATATAGCTGAGAATAGTAGAGTTACTAAGTCTTACGTCAAATGTCTCTCGGAGTTGGATACTTTCTGTGAGGTCCCTTTTTCTCTGGAAATCTTGATCAAATGTTGAGTTTTTTCTGAGGTTCTTTTCCAACATAGATCTTAGAGCTATCATATTTTGTTGTCTATTCTATGGTTACTCTTCTTTTAATTTGATAATTATATGTTAAAAAACTTGAAGAAATATTTAAAGTTTGGGAGAAGCAGGTTATAGGCTTTCTGTCCTCCAATATTTTTTTCTATTTCTCCAAGTCATGTGTTCTCTGACACCCTACATTTACCTCCTGTCCAGAAGAAGCCTAAAATACACTCATTGCTCATTTTGTTGTAGTCTGGAATATCCACATTAAAGTTGTTCTGTGCTATTAAAATATTCATTTCTCCTTATCATATATTTTGGATTTATTTTCATTTTAATAGATGTACATGCAGTAAACTAGCAGGAATGCACTCAGTGTTGAAAGCCTTGCACTGCCTTTTGACTTTTCTGCTCTGTGTTCCACCATTTGACATGACATAGGGCTTTGAGTTTTTTTGTCATTGAGGAAAAGCCCTGTTGTCTCTTTGGCACTGGACTGCCACCATGTAGTACCACATGTGTATATAACACTATGGTTAACACTGGCCACTAAAGAAAAGATTAAGAAGACCACTACACACAATAAATTCTGTGCTTGACATTTGTCATGCAGACAGCCAAAAACCCTTTTTCAATCCCACTTATGAACTTATTAATGACAATCAAAAATTTCAATGTGTATGACTGATTTACAATCCAATCCTCTTCTTACTGTCTTCAGAAGGCCCAGACTGAGTTTTATGATATATGTTTTCTATTATCAATTAAATTGTATTTCTCTTACTAGTATAGTAATTATTGTGGAAATACAATTGAGTCTGTTCAAACCTCATATGTCAGGAAAGGGATTTCCAGTGAGTAATTAGGTTGATAATAAAGATTACAGAATTACCATTTACAGAAAAGTTTTTGTCTCACCAGTTATAAATTAGGGTTAAATAGATCCATTATAAAATATCTTGGCCAAAAATGCTACTAAAGGGATTTTTTTTACAGGTCATCTATAATTTTTTTATTATTATTATTATTATTATTATTTGAAAACTTCTACAGTAGGGAAATCTTGTTCTGGAACAGCCTGCCCTTTCATTTTTCAGAGGGGTATTGATAAAACCAGCAGCAATATTTGTTTCTATCAGGAGGGACATCACTACATGACCCAATAGCGTCCTATCTGACAGTTTTCTCTAAACATTGTTTAGACGCAGAGAGAAAAATATTGTTTAAATAATAGCATAAACCAAGAAAATTATATAGGCTAGAAGAGACTGCTGGTGGTTATCTGGTCCAATCCTGCACTGAGAGTAGGATCAACTTAGATCAGACTGCTCAGGACCTTGTCCAGCTGTGTTTTGAAGCACTCATCTAAAGGATTTATCTAAACCATTTTCCTTCAGGTGTACATACCTAATTTAAAAGTTACAGATATATCTGTGAGACTCAGTCTTTGCCTAGTTTTTCTCTCTTTCAAAACTCCTAATTTCTTTATAGCTTGAACCTGCCAATAGACTTCAATTAACTTCATATTTTCAGCAGGATTTCATGGCAATCTATGAAATTAATTTTTCACAGTGTCATGAGCCTATCCCTTCCTTATTTTCATATGCAGTAATTAATATAGCTTTCCGAGGAAGGAGATGAATAAGAACAGAACTATGAAGCCAGTAAAAATTAGTTTCCCATATCTATTGCTTCCAGATTAAAAGCAGATTCCCTTAGAGTGGACATAGTTTCTCTGCATAAAGCAACCATCACATAACAAACACTGGTATTTATCAGTGTTGAAGCCACACCGTTCATAGAGATATTTTTCCAGAACTAATCTCAGCCTCTCAGCTTGTAGTGTAGATGTATCATCAGGCTGTCCTCCCCATCCTGCAACCTGCACAGACCTTCTTTTCCCTAACATCAGACCCCACATCCAAGTGAAGACAGAGGAGACTAGGGTAGGTGTTTTGTTATACTCAGTATCCAGTTATGGGCAAAAGGGAGCACACCAGATATACAAAGATAACAGTAGTTTGTTGGTCCTGTTAATGTTTTCACAGTTGAAGAGTCCTAATTGTCTAGCACAGGAAAACCTCAGTAACAAAATGGGAGGAACTGTTGCACAAAACAGCTGCTGCATCCTGAGGCCTTCGTCAGGGGAGTGAGGTGTTCATGGTGGGGGTCTTCCTCAGTCTAGGGTCCACCTATCCCTATGTTTGCACATTTCCCTGTCACAGTCCCCTTCCTTCTCCCAGGCTGCCAGCTGCAGCCTGGCCACAGCCTCCGGTCCCACCAGCCCCACGCACACAAAGGGCTATGGTTTTCCAGACAGTGACTACATTGGGGGATGTCACACCCTTCTCAGTGGGGCCACCCCCAGAGCTGAAGCTGGAGCAGGGAAGGCAGCAGTCACTGGCCCCAGCGCAGGGGTTAAACCAGCAACACCCAGATCAGGCCGTGAAGAGGCTGAGCTCCTGCACTGCTGGGTCAGCGCACAGCAGGGCCTCCCCCTGCTAAGGCCAGAAATCATATTTTACAGGGCTACAGCCTCCATCAGCTTTCCTGCCTATCAGACCTCATTGCAAGTGAAGAGGCAGATTTCTTCTGGCTGCACATTTCATAGTGAGACAGCAGTCCAGGAATGAAAGTCTTGACCGTAGAATGAGGAGACTGAATATCAATTACTTCAGCATTCATCTTTCATCAGCCTCCACTCTTCCCTTCACCTTGCCATACTGTTTAAGAAGAAGGCACGTTGTAAGAAGTCAGTAAGAAAGCATTAAGAAGGTTTTATCATGTCTCCACTGAATACACTTCGAAGAAGGTGCCTTTAGTAGTCAGCTAGCAAGGGCTTTGTGAAAAAGGAACCCTGAAGTATATTTCTCCCATTCAGACAAGGATCCTTAGTGGTCAAGCTTACCCACATTTATATCCACAAGGTCTTTATTCATCAACAACAGGGTTTCTCCTGTTTTGCTCCACACAGTTATTTACATCCATGCAGTAGAGGTTATAAAATGCTGCCTTTATTGTTTTGTAGTGTTCTACCCTTCTTGGAAGGATGTAAGTGACTACAAAAAATGCAAGGTCACCGAGAAGGCACAACAGGTATTCTGCTGAGTAACATCAAGATTGCTCTGCACCTTTTCCATCGCATGCACTTCACAGTGCACTAGTAGGTATATCAATATAAATAATAAAACTTTATGTGGCACATAAAAAGGCAGAAGATACCTGACATTGGGTGTATTGGAATAAGGAATGAGGGGAGCAATTAGAGAGGATGGTAAAATAGAAGAGGAGTTAAATTAATTTTTTGCATCTGTCTTTACTATCAAGGGCTACAGAGAAATCACTCTTCCAAGGGCACTTTTCATGGGAAATTATACTATGGTCTTAACAAAATGATAGCCTCCAAGGAGGAAGTTAGAGAGCAACTTTAAAAACTTAAGTGTAGTAAATCACTAAAACCAGATAATATTCATCTGAGGGTTGTGAAGGAAATTAAGTGTGAAATAGAGAAGTTATTGGCAAAGATATGCGGTGTATCATTAAAAAGGAACTAATCTACAGGCTAAAAAGTCACTATGATGGTTCTTGGCTTTGGAAAAACCTACATTTTTTATAGTTTTTACATCATCATAATGCCTAGGGGAATCCCTTTAGTAGCATAAGCACTTGGGACTGAGAGTACTCTTCTACTAAAGCAGTTCTTTACCACATGCTGTACACCACATACAGCTTGATTAAGTTCATCATACTGTAAAGATACTGAAAATATAACCCCAAAATCAGAAAGTCATCTAATAAAAAATAATTCCTTTGAAGGCTTCTGACTGTGTAACACTTAGTATTGGAGCACACCAAATTTTGCCAAATTACAGTGTCATCTTCTAGATCATATTCAAAAGCATTTGTATATCAATATGAGAGAAATAATAACAAAACAAAACAAAGCAAAAAGCTTGTTTAAAATAAATCATTAGTTAAAAAATCAAAACTACTGATCCACAGTTGAAGATTAGTAGGGATGAGACATCTTTTGGAAAAAAAGATAATTTGCTGAAAAATGCATTTCCATAGTCTGAAATATTCAAAAGTTCAGGCTGTATCTCCTGTATGGTTTTAGCACATATATGTTTGGGGTTTTGTTTCTTAGTCTCCAAATCCAGTAGAATTAGCCCTTTAACCTAATAATTTAAGAGACTGGATAATCTTCCAGGTCTTGGAAAAAGATCTAGGTTTCCTCTTCTGCCATCCACTTCTGTGGGTTTGAATCCCATCTTTGTACGAGGTTATCCTGTGAAATCATCAATATGGTATTTTAGCATGTATCTATCTTCCACAGTCTGACAGACAGTGTTGTGCTTTCTATATACTACTTCTGTTTTCATACCCCAAATATAGAGATTATAGGCATATTCTGTCCTCTTTTTTGTCTCATGGAACATTAAAATATTTCCTAAGCTTTAGTGCCTTAGCACAAATGGTTCTAAAAGTCTTCTGAATTTATTCTACTGTGATAGCTAAAACACTGTCCTGGCAAGTCCTGCTTCAAGGTCCTTCAACCAGAAAATAGATTTGAGGACAAGAGCAGGATTCAGTTTGAGCTTAAAACACCCTTATATGGTTGACTAAAAATTTATGTTTTATAGTCCTATTAGAGGCAGTACAGACCAAAGACCAAGATATTAAAAGTAAGACTCAATTGCCTAAACAGTGTCACCTCATGCCCTTTGAACTTGGCTGGGGGGCCCCACCTGGCTTCCATCTGTCTGTCTAGGAGAGTAGGCAATGACCTAGTGGCACTAGAAGCCTATGCTAAAACAAATGAACTGAGCCATAAAATCAATATTTTTCTTTTTTCACTAGATCTCCTTGTTTAAAATAAGAATTTAAACAAGAAAGGATCACTAAAGACACCTAAATTGGGGCTATTAGTCTCAAACTGAGTTCCAATATTGATCTTTCATTTCCAATAAACAATTTCACCTCTGAAGTATTTTACAAAGGAAAATGCACTGCAGTTTCTCTTTAATTTTTTAATGATGCGTAGGTCTACTCTGCTATTTCCATGTTTTGGGCTGTTTCTGTTAAGACTAGATCATAAAATATGACAACAAAAATGGTGCCATACTAGAGGCCCACATACAATGTATATGACTGGTCAGTTGCATTTAAAAAACATACTCCTCAAATAACCAATAAAGCAAAGGAAGCAAACAAAAATACCCCCAAACAAACAAACAGAAACCCAACCAAAAAAAACCCCCAACCAATTCTTCACAAAGCAGAAGTGATGTGACTTAAAAATATTAAGGGATGTTAGGAGCGTGGCCACCTTCCCGAGCTGCTCCAGTCCAGGTCTCCTTCCTGCCTGGCCGCCAGAGCCCAGCCCAGTGCCCTGGGGACCTGGGGTCTCTGCCCAGTCTGCCTCTTCCCTGTGTGCAGGTTCAAGCCGTAGTGAAGATGTGCACGTATCCCAGAGACACACACACAGATGCACACAGAGGACACTGACACAGCTGGTCACACGGATTACCACAAACAAGGTATTGCTTTCAACAACACCTACATACATAAACACAGGCAGCCAAGTCCCCTCCTCCTCTTGGATTGGCAGAGACAGAAAGTCACTAGTGCAGGCACACACACAGCATTCCAAGTTCACAAGCACACCCACCTTCAGAGATCCCTTGAGAGCAGCCCGTATGTCCACCTGGCACCCCTGCCCAGACCCCAGCCCCTCTTACCTGGCCCTCACATTCCCTACTCACTGGCTGGTCCACCTCAGTGCTCCTGGCAAACACAGAGCTCAAGTCTCCCTGGGCACACCAGCACAGACACTTGCCTGTTAACCCCAGCTGGATCAGAGTCAAAGTTGATCTTCCTGGAAGTGGCACCTTTACTTTCTTGCTAGCTCATTAATTAGTGTAACTGGCAGGGTTTGTTTCTTGTCTTTGTCTCCCTGTTTGTTTTGTCAGATCTGTATCTGTGTATTTTGTTTCTGTTTTCCCCCTTTTTCCCTTAGTTCCTCAACTGACAAGACCCTCAATCAGACAATCTAGCTGGAATAAACATTCTCACTCTCTCACACACCTGCATCAATCAGTCTGGTTCTCATCACCACCTCCCTTTCCATTTCTTGGTCAGGTTTGTGTCCCTGTATGTCCCTGTCTATGGCTTCCTCCCTTTCGTATTTTTCTTTCCTACATGGAAAAAGGTCCTTGACCAGATAGCCTTAAAGGAGCAGACACCCTCCTTCCACATACCCTTAGAAACAACAATAACAAATAATAAACTCCAGAACACTAAGCATGTCATTAGGTAGGCCAACACAGAGCAGTTGGCCATTAGATAGGCCAACACAGGCAAACATGTCAAAGCAGGGACCATGCAGGATTGTTAGGAGGCCTGATAAAGATTCAAAGGTGTACTGGTTTTGGATAGGAGCATTCATTTTCTTCATAGTAGCTTGTATTGTGCTGTGTTTTGGATTTGTGATTAAAACAGTGTTGATGATAACACAGGGATGTTTTAGCTGCTGCTGAGCAGTGCTTACACAGCATCAAGGCATTTTCTGCTTCTCACGCTGCCCCACCAGTGAGTAGGCTGGGGCTAGGAAGGGACACAGGTGGGACAGCTGACACCAACTACCCAAAGGGATATCTCATACCGTGTGACAACGTGCTCAGTAATAAAAGCTCAGGGAAAGAAGGGGGACGGGGGGGACATTTGGAGTGATGGTGTTTGTCTTCCCAAGTCACCGTTATGTGTAATGAAGCTTTCCTGGAAATGGCTAAACATCTGCCTGCTGATGGGAAGTAGCGAATGAATTCCTTATTTTGCTTTATTTGCACGTGCAACTTTTGCTTTCCCTATTAAACTGTCTTTATCTCAACCCACAAGTTTTCTCACTTTTGCCCTTCTGATGCTCTCCCCCATCCCTCTGGGGAAGAGAGAGCGAGAGGCTGTGTGGGGTTTAGCTGTGAGCCGGGGTTAAACCTTGGCACAAACCTAACAAGAGTATGTTGAGAACATAAGGCTATTTCAGAACATACTAATTTTATTTTTGGCAGTATCATTTACCTTAGCCAGGGAAAATTCCAGACCAAGACTTTTTTTTTGTAGATAAATTGCAGAATGGTCTCAAGTTGAACTGTCAGGAGAAGAGGTTTCAGGACAAATTACTATGACAAACAACAATAAATCAGTAGGGACACATGATATTCATCCAGGAGTACCAGAGAAACTCAGTTATGAAATTGCTGAAATATTAACTATGGTTTGTAACTTACTGCCTAAATCAGTCTCAGTGCCAAAGGAATGTAAGCTGACAATGTAAACTGACACCAGTTTTTAGAAAGGCCTCTAGCAATGATTCTAGGAAGTGCAGATGAATAAATCTAACTCTACTACAAGGCAACATAATAGATGCTATAATAAAGAATAGTATCAGTAGATGCATGAATAAATGTGATATAATGCGAAGATCAATACAACTTTGGTGAAGGAAAGTCATGCTTCACAAATCTATTGATGTTCTTGAAGAAGTAAATGATAATATTGATCAATCAATATTGAATAATTCAATTAAAAAAAAGAAAAATCGCCTCATTAAAGGGGATTAACAACAATAAGGAATGATTATTGAATAGATTCATAGTTAGTTAAGAGAAATATAGAGGGCTGAACAAATAGTTGCACAATGATGAGAAGTTACCATTCACTCATGAATGATTTGAAAATTATTTAGAAGATGTAAAGTTTGCGACTGTTACAAAACTATTCATTTTAGAAAATCTAAAGATACTTATGAAGAACTGTAGAATGACCCCATGACACCTGAGTAACTGGATAATAAAATGTCTGGTGATATTTAGAATAGGCATAAAGCCATTTATATGAGGAAAAACCAATTCCAATTATACATACATGATGAACTGAAAATGAGCTAAATGACTTAGTAACATTCAGACATGAGTTCTTCTATCCATTATGGATAAATCTCAGGGTCAAAATTCACAAGTAGTCCAAAAAGCAAGCAGAAGTTCAGAAATTACTACAAAAGGAATGGGAATTAAAACTTAGCATGCCATTATATCACTGGGTACTTTGATGCAGTGGTAGTCCACATCTTTGTTATAGGATGTATTTTATGTTACCACCTCTCAGAAAGGTTGTAATAGAAGTAGCAGAGGTAAGGAGAAAAACACAAGGATGGTGAAAAAAGAAAGACTTCCTATGTGACAAAATAGACTGTAGCCCAGTAAACATGGTTTCTGCCCTTAGCAGGGGGAGGCCTGGCTGTGTGCTGACTCGGCAGTGCAGGGGTTCAGACTCGCTGTGGCCTGAGCTGGGTGTCGCTGATTTAGCCCCTGCGCTGGGGCCTGTGACTGCTGCCTCCCCTGCTCCAGCTTCAGCTCTGGGGATGGTCCCACTGGGGAGGGGGTGACACCCCCCCAATGCAGTCACTGCCTGACAAACCACAGCCTTTTGTGTGCCTGGGGCTGCTGGGGCTGGGAGCCGCTGCCAGACTGCATCTGGGAGTCGAGGAAGGGGGCTGTCTCCTTGGTCTCCTTGTTGAGGTGTTGTGGGTTGACCTTGGTTGCCTGCCACACCCCCACCCAGACACTCACTTGCTCTCCCTCCTCAACAGGACAGTTTGAGAAGATAAGATGGAAAAGCTCGTGGGTCAAGATAAAGACAGGGAGATCACTTACCAATTACCATCACAGATGAAACAGACTCGACTTGGGGAAAATTAAAGTTGTGGTCTATTAACAACATGTGTATAAGACAGTACATCGCATTCTTCTGAAACTAAAACTGAGTCACATCAAAATATTTTGGTAGGCTGTTTCATCCAGAGAAATAAAAAGTTATTTTCAGTTGGATGCAGATTCAGTGTTTAGTCAGTGATTCAGCTTCTGTATTGGAAAGCCAGGTGGTCCCATAGTCTTACATAAAAGAAGAACCCATTATTTTTTAATAAAACCATATATATGGAAATCATGTTTTGTCTAACACAAAAAAACATGCAGCGTCAGTCCTGTGAATTATATGTTAGGTTTCAATAGAAAAAAGGAAATAAAGATCACTACTAACTTATAGAAATGGAAGTCCTGTCAGGTTTTTATGGACTATATAATTATATTCTGCTGTCTTGTTAACATCTCTTCCAGCATTAAGTAGTTACAAAGAATTAGACTTGGGGAGAAAACGAGATAATATGAATGTCCCTGACTTTATTGTATGTCACATATTCCAGATCTCTATCCAATTTACCTTCAAAATTAACATAGAATTGTTTTCCTTTTTAAAGCTCATTTCTAAGAATGAAAATATGTACTGTGTATTGCCCACTGTCATATTTCATAGAATCAGATTCCTGTTAGTATATATAAACCTAGGTGTTACACTTTATCTCTGGTCTTGAAATTTACCTCTGATTGGATATACCATGTCATAGCCTCCTGTTTATACATATCCATGAGATATCTTACTGCCATCCTGTATATGTTATATACTCCCTAGCTGGGATTCATCTGACCTCTGTAAGGTAGATCTCTAAGACAGATTAAATGAATCGGCCCTTAGAGGTACCTATTTCTTTGTAAAGGGTACATAGAAATACTTGCTCTATGTAGATGTCTACGTTGTAGACATCAAAGCTATGATGCTATGAAAGAGTATACGAGGCTTGTCACATGTGTACCATAATTCCTTCACAGGGCTGTGAAGCAGACTTACTGTTGCTACAAAGAGGTGGACTCTCATCTCATTTTAAATGCCATCAGAAATGTTTTTTATTCCTCAGTGAACACTGCTAAGCTTCCTTCCACTTCTCTTTTTAGGCAGGTTTTTTGTTTCTTTGGGTTTTTTTACAACAATGTACAAATGTTACTGTGATGTCTAGACTCCATTTGTTGCTTGTTTGTTAACTGAGAAAATAAAGCTTTAAATTAGTATGCAAGAGGGATACAGACCTGGACTTATGCCTATACAAATGCCATATGTGTATGTGTAATGAACTAAGTGTATGTTTGTTATAGCTGCTCTGTTGAGGTTCAATCTAGATATGGCAAATTCCTTTAACCTGGAAAAGAGATGGTTCTGATGATATCAAGAAGACAGAGCCAGGCTCTTCACAGTGGTGCGTGGTACGAAGATGACAGACAATGGCCATAAATTGAAAAGAGAGAGGTTCAGACTGGATATAAAGAAAAGCTTTTTCCCTATGAAGACAGCCCAGCAATGGAGCAGGTTGCCCATAGAAGCTGTGCAGTCTCTATCTCTGGTTTTCAAGATCCAACAGTATAAAGCCTTGAGCAACCTGGTCTGACCCCATAGCTGATCCTGCTTTAAGCAGGAGGTTGGAGTAGAGACCTCCTGAGGTCCCATCCAACCTGAATTATTCTGTCATCCAATTCTATGATTATACTTAAAGGTAACATTACTTTTTGTGTGTTTATTTGTTTAGCTTTAGTTGAAATGGCTAGAGATTGAGCTTTTGATGCAAAAGATTCTAGACCAAATGCCTAAAGATAATTTTGCTTCTACAAGTCCTTTTTTTTCCACATGTATGATATCTTTATGTGCTTGCCAAGATTATATACAGATAGGTGTTCACATTAACTGTGGTTGTTAATGAGCCTCTTCTGATGATAAATTTTGTTAATAAAATGGGAAAATAATTTGTCTGTCCCATCTGGAAATGACACTGGAACAGAAACAATAGAAAGTTGTTAGAAGATAAGTGATATTAAAAGTAAATGGTACAGCTGCTCAGAATTCTTATACCACTTTGAAGTACACAATGTGTAGGTAAATAAAAAATAATAATAATAAATTAAAAAAATGTTTCTGATGTGAAATTTAAAGATTGTTTTCTGCTCAATTCAGTATGATTATTAATTCTGAGCTATGATTTATCATGTTTTTCTGTTAATTCTTTCCCTTTGTTTATTTAGAAAGGTAGCGACTATATTTTGAATTACGTGTGAAAGCAGATAAAGCAGATAAAAACATAATGTTGGCTGGCTATTTTTTTCTGTTGTTATTGTTTTAGATAAGTACTTAGAACCTGCAACAAATGAAAAATTTCTGAGTTTTCCAATGAACACATCTTGGCATTCATATGAATCCATTGGTTCATCAGATATGTTAAAACTGTCAAAGGGAAATCTGAAAAGCCACATTTTTCAATGGGTAATTCCAGTCATGCCACCTGTTCTGTATGATTTCCAAATACATGCCCTCAAAAATCAATGCTGTTGCATAAAACTCTTGGTGTAATAATATAAGAAGATACTAGAAAGGAGCCCAGATGTTTAGAGCTAAAATCTGTATTTCATAATGCTATTTTTTTTTTCATTTTTTGTATACTTTGTAATTCTCTCTTTAACAGCCCCATTATGTACATTCATCTCAACAGTACTCTAAATAGGCTTTCCCAAATACTTATTTTATACACACACATATATATTTGGTGTTCTATTGATTTATTTATCTCCTATATCTTTTGCATTTAATAGATAGAAACCAGTGCTTACCATTTTCCCTACATTTTCCTGAATGCTACATATTTTATATTTTATAGTCTTCCATTAAATGTATTACATTTTTCAAAAGTTCCAAAGAGTGTGTCTGAGATATGAGTACTGAAAGTGATGTTATAACTCTGTAGTACTGAGCTGAATTTTCTGCTCCTTGATAATTCATTCATAAAAGCACAAAAAACTCTAGGTCCATCCCCTCCGACGAAAAATTGTTTTAGGAATCATACAGAACACAGGAAATAGAGGGCTTGATTTTCTATTTCCTCCATTTTATAAAGGCATTTCCATAGACTCAAAGTAAATGTAGAAGACTGCCAAAATCAATATAGTAGTATTTTCTATTTACTTTTCCCTTCTTTGAGATGTTCGGATGTGCAGTAGACCAGAGAATCAGGCCAAAAGTTCTTAACCTGTAAAGCTTACAGTTTAATGCTGCAGTTTCACAAAGAATTAAAGATCCATGAAAAGCTACATTTTTTTTTCTTTGGAATTATTTCTGAGTGCTAACATGTATTTTTACACTGTAACTTGAATAATCAGCTTCTTTAAACAAGAAGTTTTGTGTAACATGGAGATAAACTGAACAGGTCAATATTATAGTCCTCTTACCCAACCAAATAAACACTACAGAAACAATCCTTAGCTAGTGGTGATCTATACCTAAAAGAGATCTGTCCCATAGTGTTAGGTGTCATGCTGTAAATCCTGATTCAAAGATATTCAGGGAATATAAGCTATGTCCCAGGGAAAAGGGTCTGAAGAGGTTTTTTCTGCTCCTATGATTTGAAGACTGAGAGATTTCATTCATTAAATTTGCATCAATACTTTTTTGTTGCTGGCTGACTACCATTTGCAAATTAAGAGATCATTGTTGAAAGTATTAGGGAGACTGGAGATTTTTGAAAGGGATTTTTAAATTAAGTAACACCTGAAAATATATAAATGAAAATGTTTCATATTTCATTCTCTCATACTATTCTTTCCTTTCTGGTGTGTCTCCCAATGCAACAGATATTTTGCATAATCATGCTACAAAGAATAAATACATGAAAAAAATAAAACTACAAAACCCAGCTTTTCTATATTTTTTCCCAGTAGACATTCTAATTGCTTTCATGAGGCACTAATTAAAAATGAGCCTTTTTTTAGCATCAGTTATGTGGTTTTTGTTGATAATCTTAGCACAGTAATGGATAGCTATGCTCTTCTAAGCTCCCCTTCAGCTGACATTTAAAGTAGAGGCAATTCCTATTTATGTCAACTACCATTGCCAGCCGTGTGGGAATAAATGAGAGACACTTGTTATTAGGCAGAATGAGTATGCTGCTGCTAATACTTGAAAGCTGCAGTGCAGAAGACTGTTAGCCTCTTCTTGGTGAATGCAGAAAACAATTTCTTATCAGCATTCAGTACAACACCATAGGAAAGAAGGCATTGTGAAAAGTAGCTGCATTGAGTTCCAACTACTAAAGACAGCTGAGTCCATTCGCTTTTGGGATACCAGTAGAGTAGTCACTAAGATATTTATGACGTTTGAAAATATATCTCATTTTCAGGCATTTATATTAATGAATTATTGAGAATATCTGTTTAGTCTGTAAATCATACATAAGAATGGTACAGTATAATAACCTAAAATACAGATGGTTTGGAACCCTAGAATATTGATGAGATAAAGAGGGTTTTTTCTAATTAGAAAATTAGAAAGGAGTTATAATTATCTTTAATTTTTTCCTTTTGTAGATCAAACAAATAAGAATGGAACTGTGGGTTGACTTCTAAGAAAGGGCTGGTCTTTTCTGTACAAAGGAGTAAAAATTTTCAATTTTTTTCTCTATATCTTGCATGTCTGTACACCAGATCCAACAACATTGTAGAGGTAACTAGCACTCACTTTCACCACACCAATGTAAAGTCTGTTTCATAAAACATAATAACCACCAATAGGCTGAATGTCAATGACCTGTGTTTAATGGGGACGATCCCATAGAGCTTACACAAGCTATTGGTGCCATGAGGAACACAGGAGGAGAAGGTAACATGTGTCCTGTTCTAACTGTCAGAACTGGGCAAAGCTGGTTGAGATACATTTTGTACCAACAGTTTTTTGTGGGGTCTTTAACAAGCAGGTCACACCAAGAAGGTCTTATGGCTTCTTCTCCACAACCTCTGTTTCTGGCTGTGTGAGCCAGGATCTATGCACAATGCTTAGTAGATAGTATAGCCTTCTCCAGGTTTCCATTATCTCCTGCGGGCCCAGTCCCACAGGAAATGAAATCTGGAAAGAAATTTGTATGAAAACCTTCCCTAGCAACATTATGGGAACATGGCAGGTGTTTTTAAAAACAAGCTCACATTTTTTCCTACCTGCCTTTAACTAGAGCTAGAGAAAACAATGAACAACAGCACACAAATTGTTACTAGATAATTATCAGATTAATTCAACTAGTAAAAGGTACAGTTTATCATGTTTCTTTTATGCCCGGGTGATACGTAGATTCATAGATCAATGTATTGATAGACAGATAATGTATCACTGAATGATGGAAAGTTTGGCAGGAAGCAAGACTAGGAGAAAATGAAATTATAATTTATAAGTATTAGACGTACTGATATTATTTTGTAGAAGGGAGGCAGATTAACGTTGCTATTGAAGTCAGATAGGAGTTTATCTTCTTCTTTTCATATTTCATAACAAAACAATGCAGTACCATTTTTTTTCCAAGTAAACATGATTTTGCTATTAGGAGGCCCCCAGCTCCATTCTGACCCAGCAGTGCAGGGGCTCAGCCTCGCAGGGCCTGAGCTGGGTGTCGCTGGTTTAACCCCTGTGCCGGGGCCAGTGACTGCTGCCTCCCCTGCTCCAGCTTCAGCTCTGGGGGTAACAGCGGGGTGACACCCCTCCCCACTGCAGTCACTGCCTGACAAACCAAAGCCCTTTGTGTGCATCGGACTGGGGGGCTGGGGGGTGTCACATCTGAGAAAATGAGCAGATGCTAGGAAGAGATTTTTTGTTTGGTTTGGTTTGGTTCTGGTGTAATAGTTTTAACCCTTGTATTCTTGAGACTTGTTTGCAGTACTTTGGACCGTAAGTGTTAGTGTTACTAACTGGACCAGTAATATCCGTTTACTGTATTTTGATGAGATTACTAAAACATTAAATGGACTAACAGAAAATTCTTAGCTCCATATATATGATTTGTTCCCTTTTGCCTATAGCAAGTTTCTGAGTGTGACGCATCCAGTAAAGCTGAAAGCTATGAAAGGAAAAAAAAAAAAAGAAAAGCATTTTGGCCATTATTATGCTGTTGGTATCATTCTAGCTATTGTCAATATAGGTTTAGAGGAAATAAGAAACTTCAGGGTAGAAGAACTGTTAAAATTCTTCATAATAGCGATGTTCCCCAGATGTAGTGTGTTAGCATGAGATTAATGTTGGAGTGCAAATTATCCTTCATCTATCTAGTATAGTATTTATTTATGGTCAGATCAAATGTTTAATCCAACATGGGCTTCATATTTATATTTTGTATATAAATCAATTCTTTTTTTCTTTCTGCCTGAGGATTTTCTCACTTTTTTTCACTTTCAGCATTTAGTCAAACAAAAAGCAATTGTAAGCAGCCAGCATCTGCAAATATATCATGTTACTGTCTACCATAGGCAGGAGGCCTTAAGCAGTGGGGCATTACCTGTATTAGTAAGAGCTGACACAAACTACTGATTCTCACTCGTTTTACACTCCCTGCTGAAAAGCTATTACTTAACTTCCTACATCAGCACTTCTCAATGAATCGTAACAAATATATTTAGCTACCTATGACAACAGAAACAACAAGGATCATGGTGACTTTGCTACTTTCTCAGTAGCAAAGTAGGGAGTTAGTGTGAGCAAGTCATTGCTTATTTCTCAACTTAGTAGGCAATAAAATAACTTCATGAAGACCAAGAAATAGTAAAAGTAACATGCAGATACAGGGCTTAGTCAAATTTGAATTATGTTTTATTTAAATATTTTGAATTATGTTGAATTATGTTTGAATTATATTTTATTTTCCCATTCTTTTGTATCTCAGACAATAGACATGCAAATTTACACAATAGTGTTATTTTAATAAATGATACTGGTTAAACCCCCAAATTTATGAATTTTTACTGAGAAAATTGTGAGATGACAGTATAGTCTTCTTTGTAACCTCAAAAAACTGAGTTTTCTTAATTCTGCTGAATGAATTCCTTCCAACATAACAAACTGCATTGATTCAAAACTTAAAATGTAAGTAAAGTGGTAGTTGCCTGCATCTACAGACCAGTCTAAAAATAATTTAAAATTGTTATAAGTAATTTACTGAGGTACTAAATAGGAAGTTTTTTCCACTTTTTTTTTCTCTAAAAAGAGTCTTGATTGGTCTTGTTCCCCAGGTCTTTCGAATAGTGCTATAAAATTATCTTTTTAGTGGAAATTCTATTATTAGGGTACACAGTGGGATTGAGTGCACCCTCAGCACTCAGAGAGGTTGTGGATGCCCCATCCCTGGAAGTGTTCAAGGCCAGGTTGGATGGGGCTTTGAGCAACCTGGTCTAATGGAAGGTGTCCCTGCCCATGGCAGGGGAGTTGGAACTAGATGATCTTTAAGGTTCCTTCCAACCCAAACCATTCTATGATTCTATGATTTTATGATTCGGTTGTACAAATTAGTTGATTGCAAATTTTTTGCCACTAGAGGCACTGTTACAACAATATATTATTAGTAAAAGGGGAGAACCACAAATTTAAAAAATAATGTATGCCTGCCTTAAAATAAATATAGACCTTCTTTCATTAACATCCTGTAACCTGGATCTCTTGAAGCATCTCTTTTACATGCTATAGTATACCTTATAGAAGATGAAGAATTATGATCAACAGAAAAGCATAGTTCTAACTTTCAACAAAATAGATGAAGCAACTACACTGATATTGCTGGATACTACTTGGAAATGGTGAACAACACACTGTGCAAACACGTCAGAATCTGACCAGGCTCTTAGTCGTCATGTTCACATTGCATGTGTGTTCCAGTTCAGATTGAAGTTTTTCAAAGGAGATGGTCACTTACTCACTAAATTATACCAAATTGTTTAACAGTGGCATACTCAATTCTGAGATGAAGAAGTGTGGTGCATACTGCTACTGGAAATGAAACAAACAGCTGTTTAATGAGTGTTTGTTTTGCAGCACCTGTTTCTGAATCCTCAAAGTAAATGGAAAAATTGGGCTAATGGTTTTGTTTATCAGCCACTTTCCAGTTGTTTGTGTCTGTTCTGAAGATAATGAACTTCTAAGGGACTGATGGGACTGTAAGGCATGATAGCACAGCTACAAAACATATGTTTAAAAAAATATGGGGAAAATGTTTTATTTGTTTTGAGATTTCTTTTGGTTTAGATTATTTCCCACATTAAGCATTTTACTTGAAAATGATTCACCTTTTCAGAATTAATATACTTTGATAGAAGTTAATAGTTGTTTGCAAATAACTCTACCAACGACACTACCATAAATTAGATACAGTAAATACAGTAACAACAAAAAAGTAATTACTGGCTCTGTTTTAAAGCATCAAAAGCCGTTGGAAGCTTTCTCCCTAGGTTATATAATCCTACTTTGCCTGTTAATGAACACCTGATGTCCCTCAGCTACCCCAATTCACCCTGTAAAGCCAGAATAAAGAGGACTAATGAAACTGAACTTTGCAGCAAGACCTCCACAGTCTGAGTGTGGCTCTTATTTACTTCTCCCTGTGGACAAGGAGAGTCACTGCAGGTGTGCAAAAGTGGATCTAAGAAATCATCCAGGAGTTGCCTGTCTCTGACATGTTTGTAAGCAGATCAGAGACATTGCTGTCTTCTCCATTGTTGCCTCTTCTGCACATCATAATGGTCCTGCCAACAGTCTTTTCCACTGAAGTGTTTTTCTTCAAGGCATGGTGGAAAGATCCAATGAGAGTCACAAACACAGAAGTGTAGGCAGATATGTACAATTATTTGACCTTTTTTCTATCCTTAATGTGGAAAAGCTGTTGATGTTAAACAATGCATATCAACTATTCCAGTTTCCTTAATTTGGAGAGCAACTGTTCAATTCCCAGTAAATTTATTTTTAGTAGGATATAACCTGTATTTGGAGCATCCCATGTTATGTAGGCAGTTTCCTTGGTTGAGTAACATCAGTGGTTTTGTAAGGATGTATTTTAATTGTTGTTTATTTGCTTTTATTGAATGTTTTTTATGCCTACAATGCAAATGCAAAGCTGATGCAACTAGTGCGAACTGATGTGTGACTTGCTTTAAGGAAGCATTGATGTCCAGGAGAGTTTTCCATTTTCCATTACCTAGAGTCAGGCCCCAGATGGACACTTAGAATAAGATTTCAAAAGTGTTTGACTGTTTGCTGTTGGCGTAACTTATTTCTCTTTAACCTTATCAGTCCCATACCATTTAGTTTGGTGAGAATATATGTGGCTCAGAAATCTCTGCCTGTAATTATTCATTTTCAGCTCTTAAATAGTTTTGAAAATATTTTACAATTATTACAATTGCTTTAAAATTCATGCTCTTTCAAATGCAGAGAGGAATAATTCCTGTTCTCGCAGCAGATATGTCTGATTCCTTTTATAACTTAAAGGAATATAGTGGCAAGAATTATTTTCTACACAAAAATATCTGACTTAATGATGGGTGACTCATATCCATTCCAAAATAACATAATAAATGTTTGTAGGAGTTAATGTTACTTTGAGGTACCGCATGTAGTTGCAGATCATCTACTGATTAAATTTATAAATAAAACAAAAATCCCAAATGTTACCATTTTTTGTTTCCTTTTGGATCATATGTTATATAATAATCTAGGATTCAAAAATATACACATATGCTGATTTCCAGTACAATTAGGAATATTATATGCAGTGTACTTACTGAAACAATCTTACTATAATTATGTTAAGTTATTAAGCTTTTCTGTTTTGATGGAATGGTATCATTTATTACAGGGCTGTTGGGGGGGATTAAAGATGAAACAGAAATAACCATTTTAAAAAGAAAATGGAAAAGAAAAAGTACTAAAATAATATTTTTTCTAGATTTTCCCCTTTTTCTATATTCCTATTCTCCTTCCCTTTTATTTAATATTTTTCTCATAAAAGATCATGAGAAGACTTTATAAAAAGCTAAGAAAATCTAAAAATATAATTAAAAAAAAATGTTAGTTTTCTTTACATTTACATTTGCTAAATTTCTGTTCATTTTTTTCCTGTTTCTTGTCTCTTGAATCTCTGAAAAATATTCAAAACGTCTTCTGGAAAAGCAGTTAGAATTGATCATCCAGCTTCTTTCAGAATCTTTCATGTTTACCCTCTTAATAAAGAAAAAGCAGCACAATTGACACAAATATTTTCCTTGAAAAAAAAAATGTTTAAATAATATATGAAATCATAAAGGTCTGTGCATTAGTTACCATCTGAGTGACAAAACTCAGGAAGTATAGTGCCCAGAACAGGAAACTCTATACACGAAATGTGGTGAGGTATTTTTTCAAAGATTATAAATAAACACAACTAACAAAACTGCATTTACTGTTTCATTCTCTTTTATAATTTTCCTCTTGCTATTTACATGCCAAGCACAAACCAGCTATAAAAAAATGCAGATGAACATGTGTACACCAACTATCCTTTTTTTAATCACTTGAATGAAAGTAGTATTGTTGATACAGTGAAAAAATTGTAATTATTCCAGTGTAAAACTTTCAGCTGTATATTTAAAACGTGGGGGGGGGTGGGGGGGGGGGGGAAGCATTTCCAGTGGAGTCCTCTAACAATAATATACTTTTCCAATAACAAGTTGCTATTCAGTAACCTCTCTCTAAGGGAAAAACAGGTTTCACAATGTGCTGGGAATGTCATCCTATGCCATTCTGATTGATCAACCTTTTTCCTCCTTGATAAGTTCAAAAGTTTGATAACATTACTTTTTTAAAACTCTGAAGTCCTCAGTGAACTATTAACATCCTTTGCAGTTATATTAAATGTACAGAATGAATGACAGTGGAAGTAATTGGAAAATCTGAGGCTCAGAAAGGTTAAGTGACTTTCCTGAGGTCACAATGACGATTTTTTTGACCTTTTGACCTGAAGAGCCATTTTTAGCTCCTTCTCCAGCTTAATCCAATTAGTAGCTTGATCGTCAGTTCAGCCCAAAGAACAATTATTTTCAACCGTCTGCTTTTATCACGTAGTAGTTGAACCTGCCTTATATGCTCTGTGGGAGAAGGACATGAGGTTAGATGTACGTTTCCTTTTGCAGTGCTCAGAACTTAAGGGAATGATAGTGCTTCCCCACAGAAGAATGAAGCAGGCTGGCGCACTTGCATTTTACTATGCCTGTCCTAGGCAAGTGCTTCAGCCTCCATATTATCATAAGAAAGAGTCCTGAGTACCTGGATAATTTTCCTCTCCCACTTCAGCAGCTATAGCTATGGACATCAAAATAAACTGCTTTGTGTTGGCCCTAAAATAAATGTGCTGTAGTAGTTGGCAGATCTTTGCTTTAAATATACCATCATGAGTGCTTGTCAAAATACGCTTCAATCAATTATGCACTAAATTCAACAATAAAGTGGGTAGTTCTAGGAATGCATTTACTCCATATGATTGGGCGTATTGCCTACTGAGTTGCAGCTTTTTTGCATTTTCCAAACACTGTCAAGAGATTACAATCAGGCTGGTACAGGGAAATTTGCTGTTAGTAAGGGCCATAGTACTGCTTTGTTGCACTACTGTTTTCAGCTTATTTTCAAGTCATACGCCTGTCTCCAGTACTGAGTTTATTAAAAAAACTTCGTCAGTAACACAGTTTTCTTTCTGACTGAGGATACTGCAACATTGGAGTAGCATAAGGAAGAAGAAAAAGAACGTGTAAAAGTATTGAGCTGAGCTTACCCAAGAGAAAACCTCTGCCTTGGAAGATGAACCTAACTGTTTTAAGAAGTTAAATGGCTGTAAGAAAATTCCTGGTAAAAATATACAGGTATTAGAAAGAGTCCTTAAGATCCAAAGCATGTTAAAATCCTAGAATCACAGAATGGTTTGGGTTGGAAGGGACCTTTAAAGATCATCTAGTCCAACCTCCTTGCAGTAGGCAGGGACATTGTTCACCTTTATTAAATCACTTTTATTAAATATTGGTAATTTCCATGTTCACAATGCAAATAAGGAATTTTCAAGTCTAAGAGCAAGAGAAAATAGGATATACTCAAAATATAGCATTTCTGGCCAAGGATTCAATTACAGCTGGAACCTGCCTAGCCACCGTCTGAAGAAAGTAACTGAAAGCAGCTGTTGTGTGCAACTGCAGTCAGTTGCTAGACGGCTAATGCAACTACAGTATAGGAGGGCAGCAATTAGGATGTGCTTTTGCAAAGCAAAATTGCATTTTAAGATTGATATTTCCCAATGTTTTTCAAAGGATAGCCTAGAAATTTTGTGAGTTTGATGTTTGTAGTCACTTGGAATTGCTGAAGTCCTATAGTAGTCTTAAGTAATGGATACACTACTGACTGATCATTAGTAACATCACTTAGACTGGTTAATCAATCGTTTCATTTATCTTATTTTTTCTGGGCAAAAATTGCTTTTAACAGCATAGTGTAATGAACATTCAAACACTTGAGCGATTTTGTTTTGTTGTTCAATAACCATGGATTATCACATAGGGGAGAGGAAAGCATGATAAAACAACATGACAAGCAATGAACAATTAATGTCAGTGAA